>NC_067403.1:0-600000 GCF_016432865.1 Antechinus flavipes | reverse complement strand
TCTCTGAAGTTATCCTCCCCCCCCCCCCCATTAACCCAGGGAAAACAAATAAGATTAAATCCTCCTCTGACTTTACAGAATTCATTAATTCCCATAGCCGCCTGGAACAGAGAAGCCTCAGACTAAAGAGAGCATGGGCGGCCAAGAGGAAAACAAGTGTCCCAAACTCTGCTCACAGAAGCTCAGAGATTCAAGGTATAAGGGTGCTTCAGGTCCTCCAGTCTCCTCCTTTTACAACTGAGGAAACTGAGGACCTGGAAAAGGAAGTGGCTCAGCAGTGTCAGCTCCATGGCAGTTCTGGGAGAGCGGCAGATATCACAGGGTAGCTCAAAATGCATTCGGGAAGCAAAGTGCCACTCAAACAAGGATGCTTGGCTGCAGTATAAGAGACTGTGTAGTCAAATGGAGAGAAAGCTGGTAGCATTCAAGCCCTCTGCTGGCGCGTCATTCACACCAACCATCAGCAGCTGCCACAGCACCACCAGCGTTTTCCCAACACTTTAAGGTAAACACAAGACTTTACAGATGTGGTCTTGTGTGAACTTCCCAGTAATCCTGTGAGATCAAAGCTGGTATTATCCCCATTTTGCCGAGGAGTAAAGTAAGGCTGAGATAAACTAAGTGACTTGCTAGGCGTATGTCCCTAAAAAGGTCCCTTAAAACCTCTCTGTGAGGGGCCCCATTTTGCAGAGGGGTAAAGGGAGGCTGAGAGAAACTAAATGACTTGCTAGTAAGAAGGTCCATTAAAACCGCTCCGTGAGGGGCCCCGGGAAACTCTTTAGGGGCTCTAGGGGGTCCGTAGAGAAGATGCTGAGGAGCATTAGTAAGGAATTTTCATTCCTGGGAGTTCCCGTATCCATGAAACTGAGAGGCGGGAAGCAAGCCCGAGAACCGGGAGGTAACGCAGTTGCTGAGAGAGGCTCACACACCAAGCCGCGGTGGCCCGAGGAGCTGTCCAGCCTTATCCCCGAGCGCCCTCTCGTGGTCTCTACGAGCACCGCGGCCTCCCCGACGCATGATGCTTTTTGGCTGCCTGGGAGGAGGCAGAACCGGAGAGGGAGGCAAGCGCCCCCACCAGCCACAGCACCATCCCGTTTACGCCTGGCTCGGAGACCATCCCTCATTTTAACAAGGAGAAACTGGAGTTCCCAAAAATGAGGCGGGTCAGAACTTGGAGGGACCCAAAAGATCTGCTCTAATTCACTTCTCTCACTTAACGCAGGAAGAAACCGAGGGAAGCAAAAAAAAGTCATGGCCCCACGGCCTAAATCGCGTCGGAGCCGGGACACGGACGTTAGAGTAGCAGGGTGTCTGGCAACAAAGACCGGGATGGAGCTAGCGGGGCTGGCTCTACGGTCCTGGATTTGGAGCCCTGGGTGTGAGTTCCAGTTCTGACCCTTGGTGGTGAGTTCCAAGAACTCATCACCAAACCTCACTAGGTCTGTTTCCTCCTGTGGGGGAAAAACTAGACTGAGAAAGATCTAAATGGCTCCCTAGGAGTCCAACTCTGACCTCTGGCTCCCAAGGCCTCTGCCACGTGGCCAGAAGCTGTGCGGCTGGCATTCTGGGCTCGTGAAGGATAGGTCTTTTCTCTCCCCCAACCTTGGCGTGAAATCACCCTCTCGGAACATCCTGAGGTTTCTGCCCCCATTTCTGCCAGTCCATTAATCAAGTGTTTTCAAGTACGTAAAGACAATTTAGTGTTGGGCCCAGAGACTTGGCCTGGAGAGCCAGAGGGTTCAATGACCAACTCTGTGACTCCACTTCCTCATGTCTAAATGATGAGTGGTTCCCAAACTTTTTTGAATGTAAAGGTCCCTTTTTAACTTCATTGATTCCCAAGTGATAGTATGATTGTTCTTCATGAACTGAGAGAATATCTAAGGCGGCCCGATGGCTCAGCGGATGGAGGACTCAGACCTGGAGTTGGGAAGCCCAACACTTCCTAGCTGTGTGATCCTGTGTGATCTTCACCTCTGCCTCCTATAAGTAAAGCTGGGATAATAATAGCTCCTACCTCCCCAAGTTTTTGGTGGGGATGAATGATAAAATGTAGTCCTTGTGAGGAATATTCTGCAAAACCTAAGGCACTTCATGAATGCTCGATGTCATCATCATTATATGACAAGGTCCTCACCCTCATGGAGCCGAGTTTAAGCTCAAAGAGTTTTAGCAACAATAATAGTTCGTCTCTCAAGAGTCTTCATGTTTCTGGGGGGTTATTTTCCTGATAATCCTAAGCGATGGAGAGGACAAGCATTACTATTTCCATTTTACAGAGGCTTACATGGCTTATTGGACTTGTTCAAGGTCAAATAACACTCCCGGTTCTTTTTGTTCTACTAGCTTATTAGGAGTAATAAAAGCAAAGGCAGGAAGGAAAGACTCAGGATGGGGAGACATGGAGGATGGAAAACAAGAGTGGACAGTTTTTCTCTTTGAAAGTGCCCATTCTTCTTGAGACTAACACACAGCTCAAAGGCAGAGGGAAGAGGAGAAGGTTATCTCTTGACCTCCTTTGCTCCATGGCTAAAATGTGGAAGTTGGATCAGGTAAACCCTAAGATCCCTTTTTGCACTCGGCGTCGGAAGATGTTGCCTGCTGCCGGCCTTCTGCTATTCCATAGTTTCTGGGTCCAGTCTGGCATTCCCTGCACACCACCATTCCATGATACTGCAGTGCTGTAGGAGGAGTGGGGAAGGGTGGAATAGGAGGAAAGAGGGGGCCACAAGTGAGAACTTGAGCTCACCAGAAGAAGTCCAGGCAGGATTCTGGAAAGAACTGAATGGAGCAGGAGCTAATGACTCTGGTACTTTCCTGAAGTATTTGGAAGAGGCAGATAAGAGCCCTAGTGAGAGGTAGGAGGTCTCCTGAGGTCTAGGGTTCTCCACCCTATCCTTCTTGTATACTGATTGTAGACAGCAGGCTCAGCTCAGAGCTTAAAGGAGTGAATGAGAAAAGGTCCTTTGCATGTGATAAATACTGGCAATGACTGCTAAAGAAGGGACTTCACAGGAGGAGAAGATCCTCATAGACAGGGGAAGAGGCCAAATGAGCCAAGAAAGATCACTCCTCTGATCCACAAAGCCAAGCACACCTGGAAACTGCATTTCCAGTACAGAGGCAAAATGGAACAATTCCTTCCTTTCGTCTCCCCTGGATGATCCCTGCTAACTTCCTATTGGGAGGAGTCTCTCATTGCATCTGATAATGGGCAAGCCCTGCCCCATAGGAAGCCCCCCATGTGCCCTTTCAGAAATGCTTGGATGGCCAGAAAAGCCAAGGAAGGTTTTCTACTCCCTGCTTAGATGGGCTAATGACTCATCAGAGACTATCTGACACCAACGTTGCCTGGAGGATAGATCCAAGTAGCTTTGCTACTTCCAGAAAAATTAGAATCCTATCAAATGGAAAGGGCTCTGGGTTCCAGGAACTGGGGAACCAGTTCTACTTTCTCCGTCCAGCAAGAAGTGGCTTCAGGGAGAAGGCATGGTAGACTATGTCCCTGTGGCTGACAGTGAGGAAGACACATCACTCTCCGACCACCTCTTGTAGAGAACAAGAAGAAAAGAGACTAGGGCTAAAAGAGGGGCTGCTGTAGAGGACTGAAAATGTTGGAACTTCAGGGCCTTCAAAGAACATCTGGACTGCAACTGAAGGCTCCTCCTTCCCTCTTTCCCACCTCCCCACAGCCAAGCTGTTTCCTGTCCTCTTGCCTTTGCCATTGTAACATGTCTTGTATGTGTCCCCTTGTCTCCTCTGACTCTCCCCACCCCACCCCAGCAGATACTTCTCACCACACATCTGAATTATCTCAATAGCCCTTTGAGGGTCATTCTCAAGTCCTTCTCCACTGTAGTTCATCCTGCACTTGGCTGCCCAAATCATTTTGGTGATGGACTATGGCTGATGAATATAATCCCAGGGCTTTTACTTGTGTGGGGAGCAACCTACTAAGCTGCTCTTTCTATCAGAGTCCATCCTTTAGCTGACAGTCTTGGAGAATTTGCTGAATTACTGAAGGAATACATGACATACCCCAAGTCCCTCTGCCCAAATATCTGAGGCAGAACTTGATCTCAATCAGTCATCCTGATTCTGAGACTTGCTGTTTTCCCACTATACTGAATTATAGTAACTATTACTACAATTCTTCCTTCTCTTTTATTCTTCCTCTTCCTCCTGCTTTTTTCTTCCTTCTATTCCTCCTCCTACTCTTTGTCTTCTTTCTACTACTATTATGTCTAGTATGTCTACTCCTCCTATTACTACTACTATTACCACTCCTCTTCTTCCTCTTCTTGTCCTTCTCCTACTACCTCTACACTATTCCTCCTCCTACTATTACCACTCTTCCTCCTCCTATCTCTCCTACTATTCCTACTCCTCCTTGTTCTCTTCTTACTCTATCTACTCCTCTTCCTCCTCCTCCTACTGCCTCTACACTGTTTCTCCTCCCCCTCCTCCTCCTTCTCCACTGTTCCTACTACTACTACCCCGCCTCTTCTTCCTCCTCCTTTTCCTATTACCTCTACACTGTTCTTTCTCCTTCTCCTTTTCCTACTGCCTCTATACTGTTCCTCCTCCTATTACCACTCCTCTTCCTCCTCCTTCTTCCACTCCTCCTACTACCTCTATACTATTCATCCTCCTTCTACTACTACTCTTCCTCCTCCTACTTCTACTATCTCTCCTACTATTCCTACTACTGCTACTATTATCACTGTTCCTCTTCCTCCTCCTACTTCTCCTCCAACTCCTACTACTTCTTCACTATTCTTACTCCTCCTCCTATTACCACTCCTCCTCCTCCTCCTTCACCTACTACCTCTACACTGTTCCTCCTTCTATTACCATCACCACTCCTCTTTTTCTCCTTCTCCTCCTCCTCCTCCTATTGCCTCTATACTGTTCCTCCTCCTACCATTCCTCCTCATCCTCCTTCCTCTCCTCTTCCTACTACCTCTACACTGTTCCTCCTACTGCTACTATTACCAGTCCTCCTTCTCCTCCTCCTCCTCCTCCTCCTCCTCCTTTTCCTACTACCTCTACACTGTTCCCTCCTACTACTATTACCACTCTTCCTCCTCCTTCTACTACCTCTACACTATTCTTCCTCCTACTACTACTACAACATCTACTATTCCCACTACTACTACTATTGCCACTCTTCCTCCTCCTCTTCTTTCTCCTTCTAATACTTCTACACTGTTCCTCCTCCTATTACCACTCCTTTTTCTCCTCCTTTTCCTACTACCTCTACACTGTTCCTCCTACTACTACTATTACCACTCCTTCTCTTGCTCCTCTTTCTTCTCCTTTTCCTAATACCTCTACACTTGTTCTTCCTCCTACTACTATTACCACTTATCCTCTTCCTCCTTTCCCTCCTCCTCCTCCTCTTCTTCTTCCTTATGGCACTTCTTTCTTAAGCACGTTTCCCATTCTATTTCATAACCCATTCATTTGAATATGTGTATTCTGAAGATGAGGGGGAAGGGAAAGGGAGGGAAGAGAAACCCAGCTTTATGATTCTCTGGTGAATCCAGGAGATGCCTAATAAATATTTGCTGAAGGAACAAATGAAGGAGTGAGCAAGCAGATGAATGAATATACTGCAGCAGAAGGCAGTTCTGCTTTAAATCAGTAAAAAAGCCTTTATTCATAAGTGCCCCAGGAGGCAATGCAAGGAAAACAGCAAGCCTCTGGCGGAATGAGGACGCAGCCAAAAATGACGACCTGAAAAGCGAGCCCCCAGACCCACTTGGGATTCCCAGGGACAGCCCTTCCACTCCATAGGGGGCCTTCTCTCCCTGAGGGTTCAATGAAGAACTCTACTTAGGAACCCAGACTGAGAAGTCTTCACAGTGGGATGGGCGTCCTCCCCCAAGACTGACAACCAGGTGGACCCCCAGGAGCCCATCTTTCCTTAAATCGTGGAATCCTGTGTAAAGAAGCTTTCGCCTTAAGCTGCAAAATCTCCCAAAGGGGCCATAGCTGAAATCTTCATAAGAATACCAATTTCTGTTGCCCTTTCAGCTTACAAAGCAGGGAACTATGGGTAGGAAGCCCGTGGAGAGTTGGAGAGAAGTGACTTAAGTGTGGCTTCTGACACGTGGCCGGTATCACCCCATTTTTAATCTTTCAATCACCCCACCTATGCACAGCGGTCTAGTGTCTTCTGCACTGATAGAAGTGTGTGTGTGTGTTGGGGGGAGGAGTCCCTATACCAAGGAAATGATACATCCCAGTCTCCCTGTCTCCAAAACAAACTTTTAAGGAAGCTTTGCTCACCATCGTGCTGAGGGAGACCGTGTTGCAGTGACCCCCGTGGTTGCCAGTCACAGCTCCTGTCTATATTGTGCTTTCCCAAGCGTTTTCCCCAGATGACTTCGGAAGGGAAGCCGTGAAGGGTGTGGACATTCTTCAGGTTTTTATACATGGGGATATCGGGCCTCCAGAAAGGCCGTAAGATGCCTCCATAAAGCAGCCCCTTCCCCCTCTGCCTTTGACCACACCCTGAGGGGCCTGAGATCATCTCCTGGTTCCCTTGCTATTCCTAGCATTGTCCTCCTCCCAGCTGGGGCACCCCCCCTTCTCTCACCTGGAGCACCCCTGTCCTCCCAACTGGGTCACCCTCGTCCTCCTCCTCCCACCTGGGGCATCCCCCCCCCATCCTCCTTCTCTCAACTGGGCATCCCCTGAAGGCCTAGCACTCCTGAAAGGTGTTCCCTGGCCCTTCTGCCTCCTGGTGCGCTTGGCTGTATTAGAGTCCCAGAGAAAGTTCCACTTTCTACATGAGATCTTCCCCTGGCCCCTCATGGTTCCCCTTTGGGGATTATCTCAGTTTGCCCCATTTTCAGCTGGGTTGCTTGCAGGGCCCTTGGCACAGAGACTTAAACATCCTCTCTTGGATCTCTGGGGGGCAGCATCACCCCGGGCTCATGGTGAGAGGTTGATCGAGGCTGCTTGGTTGTTAGCAACATAGTCAGGTCAAAGGCTTCCCCCTTGAACTATGTCATCTGACCCCTGACCCACGATAGGGTGAGATAATAACTAGGGAGCCTCAGACTGAGAACAGGCTCCACTGGGCCGACTCCTAGGCTTGTCTACAGAAGGGGAAACAAAGTCTCCTAAACATTGAGGGACTTGCTGAGGGTCCCACAGGGGGTGGGAGCGGGAGACCCAATGGTCAGCCGCCATTCTGAGCAAGGTCTGCATGGTGCAGGACCAGGCCCATTATACTCGTGTACCTCTCTGTGGGGAGCTACACACACACACACAAACACACACACGTACACACATGCACACACATACATATACACACGCACACACACTCCACCACCACTACTGAGATCAAAGAACTCTTAAGCTGGAAGACGATTGACGGAAGACCTGGTTCCGAATGCTGTTTTTCAGGAGGCCCCTGAGCCATCCCCGGCTTCCAGTCCTTCATTTCAGAGACCAGAGGAGGTTTCAGGGCCCTCACTCCGCCGTCCATTTCAGTTAGACAGAAGCTGAAAGCCTGGGAAAGCCAGTGGGAGAGCTGGCGCACAGGGCTCAGGAGGTGCGGGCCGGCCGGGAGGGCCCGACGCTAGGCCGGCGCTCTCACACGAAACTCGCAGGCGTCCAGACCCGGCACAATTCGGCCTCTGTCAGGATGGAACGTGAGGATTTGGGAGATTGGCGACTGCGCCCGGCGCGCTCCGGCAAAGAAGGCAGCTTGGGCGCCCTGCCGTAGTTTCCCCTAATTTGGGGCTAAATCCGGCTTCCTCTCTCGCGGCAGCGCATGATCCAAGCAATCTGACGCGGGGAGTGTTCAACAGACCTGGCGACCGCCAGGAGAGGCTGCCGTGGGAGCGGCAGGGGCATCTGACAAGCAATCGCCCGACCATGCATTTCAATCAGTTCAGTCCAGCTCAGAGACATTATTGGAGGTGTCCTGGCTGCCGGGCGCTCTGCGAGATGCTGGAGAGCCAAGAGTAAAAACCAAAGAGTCCCTACCTTCGAGGAGGGTATTACCTGGCTAATGGATGACAGGAGAAAGGAGAACTCAAGCTTGGTGCTCCAGAAATAGTCCAAGAAGGAAAAGAAGTCATTGGAGGGCTCACAAAAGGTTTCAGGAACACCCACCTGAGCTGAGCCTTGGAGGAAGGCAGGAACGTTACTGTTTGTGCCCTGTCTGTGTCTTGACATGCAAGAGGGACTGCAGTGGTGGACTGATTCTGAGAGCAGAGAGGGGATGGAAAAGCGCAAAGGCAGAGGTCCCGAACTGCTCTCCATGAAAATTGGGCCCCATTTAGGAGCACTTGAAGGAGAGATCTTTCTAGAAAGCTGGGAAGCGACCCAAAAGCCAGACTCGGTAGTGCTGGGAACAACAGTGTGAAGAATCCCCCTTTTAAACTAACAGGGAGCCAGGGAAGGTTTTAGAAAAAAAGGAGTGAAATGGGGAGAGCCCTACTTTAGGAAGATTATCTTGGCAGCTGTAAAAATGGACCTTAAAGAAAGGAGAAATTGGGAGCTGCTGGGGGAAAGAGAATTAAGCAATGATGGAGGCAGAGGGAATGGTGAGGAAACTGAAATAGGATAGGGGTACACAAGCTGAGAAAGGGGTCGACTAGAGAGATTGGAGAGATGAAAATGGCAAGACCTGGAAACCAGTGAAATATGAGGGGGGTGAAAGAGGAAAGGAGCCACAAGAAAGCTGCTGTTTCAAGCCTGTCTAACTAGAAGCTTTTAGGGACATCTGGGGATGGAGCCCACTTGGAAGGGAGGAGGCTAAGTGCTCTTTTGGACACACCAATGGACCGTCCAAGGGGAGATGCTCACCTAGACAGGAGCCAGGTCGAAGAAAGACTGTCACGGGGCACATCAATTTAACCTTATTTTCCTAAAGCTCAGGAAAATGATGGGAAGCGAGGGGATGGAGAAGGAGAAGTACAGGAAGAGAGAGGATGACCGAGGGTGGAACACCAATGGTAGGGTCCTTAGAGAATGGCGGAGAGATGGGGACTTAGCAAAGAAGACAGGGTGAGAGGGGAGAGTGTCTTCCCAGAAGTCCAGGAGGAGAACTAAGAAAAAGCCCAGCAACTTCAGTCACAGGGCTCTCAAGACAACGGGAAACAGGAAAGGGGAGAAGGAAAAGCACCAGATCTCCCGAGAGTTAAGCCAGGAAAAGGAGGGGAGATGTGGAATCACAGTTTTCAGAGATGGAAGTGTCTAGGGAAGGGTTGGGTGCGACTGAAAGAGTAAAGAGCCTGCGGATGAGTCCTAAGGCAGCTGTGCACTTGGCCCTGTAGCCCAGGCTCTTATTAGGTGGCAATGGAGAGGAAGGGAGAGAGTAAGAGAGAAGAATGTCCTCTGTTAGTGACTGCTCAGGTCCAGCCAATCTTGGGAACTGAACTAGGGGTTAGCCCTCACTATACTTTGGCCATTTCTTGCTAGAGGCTTTGGGCACAGTACAAAAATATGAGCATCCAGACACAGCTTCCACTGTCGCCCCACTTGGAACCAGCAAACATTTATTGAACACCCTCTCCAAGTGGTCTGACGCTAATTGACAGCTCAGCCAACGATGCTTCAGAGAGAGAGAGAGAAGGGTTTGCTGTCCTTGTTGACAAAGGTGACTCTTCTGTGTCCTTAAGGATTGCAGGGGAGGGGACCTCCCTGCACAGTTGGCCAAACAGAAGATTGATCTTCCCAGTTTTGCACACGGTGATACTATCAGTCTTGGAGCACAGCTTAAACAAGACCTCGATGTCCAAAAGCTCAAGAAATCATCTTTCCAGTGGAGGATCGCAGACCTCAGAGTTGCCACGGACCTCGGAGAAGCGAGGAGCCCTTCCCGTTATATGTACAGAGGAACAAGCTGGGCCAAAGCCTTATAGCTAGCCAATGGAAAGTCCCCAGAGGCCCTTATGGCCTTTTTCAACTTGGTTTCAAACTACCTCGCCAGCCCCGACTCTTCACACAGTCGGCAATCCAAGGAAGCGTTTCTTCTCGTGCATATGACAGTCCTCCAGACTGGAATCCTCTCGCTCCTTATTTCTGCCTCCTAGAGTTCCTAGCCTCCTTCAAAATCCAGCTCAAATTTACTTACATCCTTTCTCTATTTCCCTCTACTACTAACGCCCCTCTCCCCCCAAAACAATTTGCACTTCTCTTTTATGTATCTTGTTTCCACTTCTTCTGTGGCTCCCAAGCACAAAGTAGCCTCTGAGAGGGCAGGGAATGCTTCATTCTGACTAGTCCCCACTACCTACTTAATAAATGCCCGCAATGGGACTGACTGAACCCTCATAATATGAAAATATTCCAGTAATAGTTAAGAGAAGTCACATTCTTGCAATCAGTGACCCGCTTCTACCTACTACAGGTTTCCTGGTTTCCACAGAACAGTGCACACCCCTCAGGTTGCTATGGGATTAACTGAGGTATCTGGAAGACAAACAAATTAAAGTAATGGAGAACTCAAGTGCTGGGGCACATCAAGTACAAGCTTAGAAAGATGTTCTCTGGGATTTTTAAGGAGTGTCAAAACAGAGCTGATGGCTGTTCCTGCTAAGTGGCCTGGGAGCACTTGAAGCAATTGTGTACATTTTTCACTTCTGTACACTTCAGTTTCACAACTGAAACACAGTTGACTCTGTCTCAGTAGGACACCAAAGACCCACAAGGGAAGGAGATGTCTCTGTTGCCCCCAGCTCCTCCAATCACAGAAACCAAGCTTCAGTGACCCCCCTCCCCACCTAGCATTGAAAGCCCGCCATGATCTAACACCTACCCAACCTTTTCAGACTTACTACCTAGGACTCCCCTTCATATATTCTTCTTGTCCTTAGGGATTCTGCAGAATGTGCAATCTCTCCACTTTACTGAGGTCCAGAGAGGTAATTGGCAGTCACCCGGATTGTGAGTCAGACTCTGAACTTGAAATCATATTCAAGGATAGACGCTCCAGCCTTCCCAGGGCTATTCGTGACCTATACCATGACCTAAGCTTTTGCTTAGGTCAACCTGTCCTGACTATCAGAAATCATATAGACTGGCTTTCTCCTAATGCCCATCAGAAGCATCAACTAATTATTCTGAAAGTCAAGGCACTGGATAGAGTCAAGCAACAAGGATTTATTTACCTACTGCACCATATTCCCAGAATACCCATAAAAAATAACATTAATTAAATAACACAAATAAATTTAATTTTTAAAATGATTGACAGTGATTTGTCATGAATATAGCACTGTGCTGAGAGGTAACAGAAATTTGTGAAACAAAGTCCCTGCCCTACAAGAGCTTATAGTCTAGTAGGAGGACTAGAGGACAGCAAGTATATGTACAAAGGCAAAATAAAAAATAATACAATGGTTAAATAGCAATACATGACAATACTATAAGAGAGATGTCAAATTCTGGGCCCAGTTTCCTAGATCAGATTAAAATGTAATTGAGAAACAAACAAAAAATAGGAGGCAACATAGATGTTGGTAATTTGTGGTTTTCTAATCAGCGTTTACTTTAAGCTTGGATCCTCCTGAGTAGATAGCAGAAGTCTCTAGGGACCTCAAGGTTATCTGGTAGGGACATAGAACCAGCCGACATCCAGATGAGACAGCCAGGATTCCTGATGAGGGCTGACTAAAACACTAAGGCCCTGATTCAAGCACATGTTGGCCATTGTCTCCCTTTACATTCTTTTGTCCTGCTTTTCTGCTTGAAAGCAAACAGTAGCTAGTAATGAATCCTGGGACACTCTCCCCTCCCCCAAGGAACTAACCCCTTGGGCAACATCAGTCCTGGCCCAACTGGTCTCTTGTGACCTCTTGGCTTATACTTGTTTCTCTCTCTCTCAGAAGGGTAAGGGCTCTCTCAGACCCTTCCCTCTTCCTTTTGGTTAAAAGGAGAAAATGTCAAGATATTAGGAGATAGCTTGTTTTCCAGGGCTGAGGCTCCCAAGTTTGGCACAACAACAATCCTTTGCGCTTGTCCTCTGGATGATCTCACCCTCTGGCAAAATCATATAATTATTGTGCTGCTTTGACTAGCAACAAACTGGGATAAGCACCCATGTTCCAGTCATGCAGTCCTGCCTCGAATCACACTTCTCTCAGTGTTCTGTTACCCCTCCTGGTCAGGGCTACTGTGTGGCTCTGGGCAGAAGGATTGCACTTTAGCCCTAGTGGAGTGGGTCCCACACCAAGATTGGGGTGCAGCGCCTGTACCCTGCTTGTAAGTCACTTCCCTGCCATTGAAATTATACTTCTGTCTGATTCCTGACTATCCAGTGTCTATCCCGCTCTGTCTGGCTCCAGGCACACACAGGTTAGGGGTCATTTCTGTCTGATTGACAGTATGGTACCCTAAGCCACGGCCTGCTGCTGTTTGATGGCACAGAACGTCCCTTACCGAAGAAACATTGGGAGTCAGAGGATCTGGGTACAAATTGGCCATAATCTCAGGTAACTACTTCACCTTTTGGGCCTTGACCGTGTCACAAAATACTGCAAGTTATAACTTGCTCAGTATATCCAATCCCCAACTAAACTTGTAACTCCTGGGGATCAGGTTTCCTTCTCCCCTCCCTCCCAGGAGGAACTTCCACAATAAAATGGAAACGGGCAGTAAGCCACGGAAGCCCCTGCTTGAGGTGTGTGTAATCACTCCCTACCGGACATCAACTCAAGTATCACAACACAGCAGAAGGCACTGAGCTTCTGGCGAGAGGGCCCAGCTTGAAAGCCTCGCTCTGCTCTTGAAGGCTAGGACCCTGCCCTGGACTGGGTTTGGCGGTGGGCTGACTATGGACCAGCTCCGGCTGGTTGGTTTTTTCTACTTCTGAAGTCCTGGTGGAGCCAGGATTGAGATGACTCCAGCCTTGAGTTCTCTGGCCAAATCCCAAGCTCTTTCAGCCATATACACCACGTGGAAAGTTGGCATCAGATCGTTTAAGCCTTAATTAGTGGCTGAAAGGTCTACTTGGGTGTGGACAAACCTCAAAGACAAGCTTGGGAGGGAAGGGGCTGCACAGTGGAAAGCGTCCCTCCAAAACTCTTGAGCAATCAGGATTTCAGTTTGAAGTGGAGACCATCTAGTCTAATCCCTCCTTGTGGCAGATGAGGATATTGAGGGCTACTTAAGTCCAAGTGGTACTTCAGCTAGTACCACCCACTAAGCAGGTACTTCAATTTGGGGTCTCCTGAGTCAATGCTCTTTAGCGTTCCTCCTCTGTAAGTGAGGCAAGTGGGGGAAGTGGGAGTTGTAGAGACCTGAATTCAAATTCTGCCTCAGACATTTAGTTAGTTAGTAGTTGTATGACTCTAAGAAAATGATTGAACCTTTCTCAGTCTCAATTTATTCATTTGTGAAATAGGGATAATAATAATAACCACCTCCCAGGACTGTTGAAAAGATGGAGGGACAGGACCTCTATAAAGGGTTCTACAATCCTTAAAGAGCCATATAAGTGTTAGATATTATTATGATCATTATTGATATTTGTTCTTTATCTCCCTGGAGCATTATAAGGATCATTGGAGATGATGTCACAATGTACAAGGTGCTAGGTAAAGGTGGCTTCCTGGTGTAGCAGAAGAAAAGGAAAGATGCAGGTATATAAACAGGTACCACATCCCTTAGGAAATGAAGCAGTCCTGTGGCTCCTAGAAGGAAATGATGCTGTCCCAAGGTCCAGCTGAGAATCCGGGATCCAGATTTCCACTCATTAGCATTTGTTGCCTTAACAATTGCTGTCAACATGTCTCTTGGGAAGGAATCACGGAGGCAAACCTAAATTTAGAAACCTTCTAAGTGACAAACATTCCAATGTAGTCAGGCAACTATTTATGGAAAGCCAATCTGCATTCGAGATTTTTAGCCCAAAGGCAAAAGATCCTTCCCCAAACCCAAAGACAGAACAAAGACAAAGGCAGAAAATTTGTCAGAGATAATACATTTTCAAAATACAAAATCTATGACACAGTCTGCCCGTTATCATTTGACCACTGCTGATATTATCATGGACCTCCTTCCTAGAGTCCGGAGTGGCCAAAAAACATTAGAATTTCAGAAAAATCATGCATTAAAATTAAAATCAAATGACTCTAAAAGATTTCATTACCAGGCAAGCACAGCTGCCTTCTCTGGAGCCCAGGTTATTGTTTGAAAGAGAAAATACACATCAGTACACACAGACAAAAACACCTCTCTTAAGGTCATTAATACAGCTCTGGGAGTGAATCACTAGTATTTACCAAAGCCCATTGTGGAAAAGAAGCACAGCTGGAAAACAGGAGAGTTAGCAAGTCCCATGCCCACTTGACCTCTCGAACCTGCAGGCAACTGATCATTCTGTATTCCCTGGGAGACGTTCAGGAGCCTGAAAAGTTAGACCAATTTAAAGTGATAAGGAGAAGCAAGGAGTTGGCAGCAGGTATGAAAGGAAACTCTAATTATGGGAAAGTGTATCTGGAGTCCAGAGGTCTGTCTTCAGTACTGGCTTTTGTAACTTTGGAGAAGCAGTTATTCACAGCCTGGGACTCAGCTTCCTAATCTGTAAAACTAGAAGATTGGACTTGATGATCTCCAAGTTTCCTTCCAAGCCTATTAGCACAGCCTGCAAAATGATGCCCTTGACCAGTGTCTTGCAGCATCTCCCATGCCCTCCTACCTCCTCTGCCATCTAGTCCAGCCAGTGGTTGAGCTAGAATCTTTCGACAATGTACTCAGGAAATGGTCCTCTAGCCTGCATATGATGATCTTAGATGAGGAAAGAATCCACTGCTCCCCAAGACAGCCCATTTAAACTTGGATGTCTTACATTAGGATTTCTTTTCCTTAAATCAAACTGAAATATGCTCCTCTGCTCATTTCCTTGAGTGCTTTTCATTATACCACGTGGGAACAGATGGAATAGATCAAATCCCTCTTTCAGATGATACTAGGGAGCTATGATATCCCCAGTTGATCACAGATTTAGGATCCAGAGTCCCAGTTCGTTCCACTAGGGTCAGGTTTGTTGTTGTTGGGTTTTTGTTGTTGTTGTTGTTCTTTTGTTTTTTGGTTTTTTGGTTTTGGTTTTGGTTTTTGCATTACAAACAACACACTGTGATTTTCACCTTGGAAAACGGAAAGAACACTGAAAATACTTAGTCCAAAACAAAAGAAGACAGGGAAAGGGCTATGAAAGGTGTCATAAAGTCTCGTCCTGGCTATATGTGGGGAAAGGATTAAATGTGTGCTTTCTGCTGAAAGACAGGACTCATACCGGCAGGTTGAAATTTCAAGAAGAGAAATCAGTTCCAGAAGAGAATCACCGCAGGTTCTAATTTCTAAGGAGAAAGAACCTTGGGAGTCCCTTAATTCAATCTCTTCTTTTTGTAGGTAAAGAAACTACAGCTTAGAGGTTGAGGGAGTTGCCTAGAATCTAATAGCAAGTCAATGTCAGAAGTAATGTTTGAATCCAGCTCTCTCCTGATGTTTTACCACACCAGCTAACCCTTTTTCTAATAATTAGAGAGAGGGCTAAGAGGGTGAGAGGGGAGAAAGAGTGCCACAAGGGAATTTGGAGAAAGGTCCCTGTCCCAGGAGTTTTTCATATGAGCACCTGCTCAGCAGTGCTACAGACAGGCTCCATGTTCTGGATAAGAATTATTCAGAAATTCTTTGAGTTTATGACTATAAGAGAGGAACCCTCCCTCCCACCTTGGAGTTGGTTATGGACGGTTATCCTGTTCCATCACATGACAGTATCTCCTGAGCTTAGGTAAAACACAACACGGAAGCCTTCTATAAAGAATCCCAATGTTATGTCACTACGTAGGAGTTGAGGGAGGAATGAGCCATTTCCTATGCAGTTTCCTATGGGGTTCCTATGCAGAACTTTTCAGTGGGAGTGAAATCCATAGAAGTAAACTATTTCTAGAAAAATAAATAAATAAATGGATCAAATTCACTTCAAGAGGAAGAGAGAGAAGTACCTTTCATAGTACATGGAATCAGATTGGATAGTTATATACCAGTCAAAAAACGGTTTTAATTTTCTGCAATATTCTCTTCTGCACCCTGTTTTTGCTGATGCAAAATTTAAAAAAAAATTTTTTTCTCGGTGCCTAGAAACACACTGTTGCCTGCAGATAGAGTTTCCTTTTAAGACTTTTTAGCATTCAAATGCCTGGAATCATCCTTCCATTTCTAAGGACTGTTCTGTTCTGTCTGACCACACAATCTTGCCCCTATCGTGTAAGAAATTTCTCAGCAGTTCCTGCCATCTGGAAAACCCTTTTAGCATTTCTGCCTACTGATCCTGTGTTCTCTTCCAAATCTCAGCAGAAAACAGATTGTTGGGCTTTTAGTTTGGGGAATTTTTTTGAGGGGGGTGGAAATCAGGTTATTTTTGCTTACACCTCTCTCAGCTGTCCCTCCTTCAGCTACTACCTCTTTGACTTCGAGTCAGGCACCATTTTTCTCTGGGCCTCAGTTTCCCAGAAAGGGTTGGGGGGTGGGGGGAGTCGACAAGATAATTTCAA
This sequence comes from Antechinus flavipes, assembly GCF_016432865.1. Taxonomy (NCBI): domain Eukaryota; kingdom Metazoa; phylum Chordata; class Mammalia; order Dasyuromorphia; family Dasyuridae; genus Antechinus; species Antechinus flavipes. The sequence continues at coordinate 583,477 of NC_067403.1, read as the reverse complement.
GTCTTTTTGATCTCTGATTCTACAATTCCAAACGCAGTGACTTCGGGTTCAAAAGGACCTAGGAGATAGAGTTCCTTATTTTACAGTGAAGGAAACTGAGGCACGAAGACTGACAAGTGACATGTGTAATTCACAAGAAAATTAGTTCCCCCACAATTCTACAGTTCTGCTTGGAAAGTCTCGATTGCCCACAGCACTTCAGGAATATGGCCTGAAACGACTAATAATACCCTCTCTTTACCCAGCCCTCTCTGCTTCCAACTCTCACACCAGAGCAAATGCAATTGCAGTCTTGCTGCTGGGCTCCAGCACTCTCCTGGAGCAAAGTACTTCTCTTCCAGATCACCTCTCCCAACCGCTCCCCATTCTTCCATCCCCTTTCCCTTCTCCTTCCCCTTTCCCTTTCCCTTTCCCTACTCCTTCCCCTTCCCCTTCCCCTCCCCCCCCCAAGCCTTTCGGGCCACCCAACGGGGTGGACGTGGGCCGTGGAGGCGCGGCGTCCCCGCCTTCTCCCCCGCCCCCATTCCCCAACCCGGAGCCAACTGTCTGGGCCGGGCGGGCGGCCCCCACAGCCACGAGCTGGGGCTACCGCCCCTTACCTTCAGAGACTTCAAACTCGGCGGTCCCATTGAGCTGATACAAGCACCAGTCCGCTTGCTCCTCGCCTGGGGGGCCACCAGCTAGCAAACAGCCAAGGGAAAGCGCGGTCAGTGACTTGGGACCCGGCTCGGATCCCGCGCCTGCGGCCCCCCGCTGCTGGGGGAGGTGGCGGGCCGCTCGGAGGGCTCGAGGGAAGGCTGGGATGGGGAGCATCGGCTGGGAACAGGGGGTGGGGGTAGGGTAGGGGCGGAGAAGCCAAAGCAAAAAGGAAGAAAAACAAAAAGCGGCAGCAGCTAACCCGGCTTCTGTGACATGAGTCTCACGGAGCCTCCCGGCCGGAGGGCCGGCCGGGAAGGAGCGCGCTCCGGGATGGTTTCGCTGTCAGAGCCAAGGGCTCCCTGGGTGGGCGCGCCGGGTGGCAGGCGCAGCTCCTGCTACCCCTAGTGCCGCCGGCCCTCCCTCCGGCCGCCGGCCCTCCCCCTCCTGCCGCCGGCCCTCCCCTCGCCACCACCGCCTCCTCGCGGTTTTGGCCCTGTCCTTCCCCCAGCCAGCTCTCTCCTTTCCTCCTCCCGGCAGGGCTGGGTGGTACAGGCGGGCAGGACTGGGTGGTACAGGCGGGCAGCGCAGACCGAAGCAGCTGCCCGGGGGAGGAAGCGGGGGAGGACTGGGAAGGCTGGAGGCAGGGAAGGCGGCTCCAGTCCAGATCGGGCCCCGCCCGGAGGGCGGGGAGGGAGACCGGGCTCCCGTCTGGGGTCCGCAAAGTTCCATTCGCATCCTCAGCTCCGACCGAGCCGCCACAGGTGGCTGGAAGGCTCACCGAAGGGCAGCTCGGGAGGGTCGGTGGCTGGGGGTCACCCTCCTGGGACCGCTTTCCTGGAGAGGAAAAGGTGAGACCAGGCGCCCCACAGACCATCAGCCCGCCGCTGAGCGGGAGGCTGGCACTGCAGTGCGAAGCAGCGCAAGGCTAGCGGAGCATCCTGGGCTCTGGAAGAGGCTCCGGGTTCGAATCCCCATCTCGAGAAGTCAGATGGCTCCGTGGTAAAGCGAAGTGCACCTCGCCAAGTCTCCTGTCCTCTGAGGATCCTTTTCTTCCTTCCTTGTGTGTTTGGACGGAGAAGTTCCGGGGAGCCTATTCAGTGTCAGCAATGGCTCCACCTAGCTGGCAGCCTCCTCAGAGGAAGGAGGCGCCCGGCTCTCTTGACAAGGCTGACTTTTCCGGCCCAAGGTCCTAGGGGAGGAGAAAAGAGAGGGATCTTTCTTCTGGCCTCAGGGTGTGAGAGATGGGAGGCTATTACCTTCTATCTGCTACTAGAGGATGTGGGGCTCCTTTTCCCCTCTGTCGAGGGATGGCTCAGAGCTCCGGGGGCCGGCAGGGTTCTGGCTCAGAGCTCCGGGGGAGGCAATCCAAGAGGAATGCCGGGAATGGTTTCGGGGTGGGAAAATGTCCTCGTGGGTCTGCTCGTTGAGGAGAGCGGTGTGGTCCCCGCTAAGTTTTTCCGCTAACCCAGGGCCTGGAAAAGGGTCAGGCACTGGAAGCAGAAAGAAGCCAACAGTCAGAAGAGAGAAAAAGAAAGCAAAAAAAAAAAACAAAAAAACAAAAACAAAACAAAACAAAACAAAACAAAAACAAAAAAAAAACCCTCGGCCAAGTTTGATTATTAAGAGTTTTGAGGCCAGTCCAACATGCTGGAAGATAAGGAAACAGGTCTAGAGGTGTCCAAAGTCAAATGCGCAGCGAGCTCCAAAGCCGGGGTCCAAGCCCAGCTCCCCTTCCGATGCTCACTCCAGGGCTAGCCCTGTTTCCGTGGGTAACTAAGCTGGCAAGGGATGAACCGGAAAGCTGACCTGAGACTGGGAGCCTGCGACTCCGGAAAAGCCTCCTGTACCCATCCCACCCGTCCTCACCACGGGCTCCTTAATAACTGAAAAGTCACGTAGGTTTTATTCCGTCAGATTTTTTTTTTTTTTCACTTACCTCTGAGCCTCCTTTCAAATGCAAATCTTGGAAAAATAAGTCACAGCATTTGTGCCTCTGTGCTAATGAGTCTCTCCCGGGAGAGCTCTCCCAGCAGCCCGTGAGCTTTTCCAAAACACCTTCTTCTAACCCTCCCGACTCTAACTTCGCGCTGTGCGCTAAGCACAGCCTTGGGAATCCAACATGGGGAAGGAATTATTACAGTGCTAATTTTCCAGTGAGATCCTGAGGCCAGAGATGGAGGGGCTAGTGAGCGATCAGAGCATTGGGGTTAACGTTACAGTAAGGTTTGCCCCTTCTGTCCCTTTGCCTCCCATGGAAACCTCACAGCCTAGAAGTAGGAACCGGGAAGAAGAGCAAGAGCATAAGGAAACTGGCAGTTTAGGCATTAAAGATTTGGGGCGCAGTAAAAGTCTGGATTCTTCCAGGCTACTCTATTGAAGAGGCTCTCAATAATGACTGCCATCTTCAAGGTTCTTTTGCCCCCTCACTTGGACTTTTTCCCCCTCTTCTGTGTCTCCCTCCCCCACTTATTATCCCTTCCCCTCCAAAGCTATCTCCCACTACTCTACCGGTTTGACTCCTTCAGTAAAGTATCGTCTTCTTTAGGGCAGGGACAGTTTTTGCTTTTTGTTGGTCACCAACACTAAAGGTATGTCTGTTATGTGCACATAATAAACTATTTAAAAATGCTAATGTGCCACAGTTCTCTTTTATTGTCCTGACTCAGTTTCCCTTAATTGGTTCTGCCTCAATCCCCTTAATTGCAACCCCCTTCTCCTCCCTGCATGTAGACTGATATAATCAGGGTTTTTTGCTCTAAGGTTATAAATTTTCAATGTGTAAATTCAGAAAGGGGGACTCTGGACATTGTGTCTGTAGTCAGACACGTTCTTTACTCCTAGTTTGTTAGAATTCATGGTCCTACCCCCCAACCTGTCAGAACTGAATTAATGGTTCCTGCCTGGGGATCCCCATCACCAGTGTTTGGACTCTACCCCGCTACCTTTGTTTAGCTACCATGTATAAATATGTATGTCATGGAAAACTCGAATTGGCTGCTGGATGCTGGCTGGATATCGTCTTGGAGACGATAGTCTCATTCAGCCCTGGGATCCATTTGGTCCCAGTAAATCTCACCCTTTCAAATAAAATATTAAAAACTCTCTAATCTCTATCTTGCCTCAGTTTCTCCAGCATTACACTACTTTGTCAGCAGATAGATTGATCTGACATTGTTCTCTCCTTTCATGACACTTCACTCCTGTGGCTTTTGCTTTATTAGCTCTCTCTACTTATTTGGCCTTTGGTCCCCTTTCCCACTCCCTAAAGGCAAACTCAGTGACGCAACTTTCTCTCTTCCTCTTCCCTTCTGATCTATCCAATAATGCCTTGGCCAAAATAATAACAGTCTTAACAGATATCTCTCTGGTCTTCTCAGTCTCTGACTCAAAATGATTTCCCACCTCCTATTTGTTAAAATCCTTTAAGAGTCTTTAAGCCTTCCCCAACTATTTCTAACCTTAAGCTTTTTTTTCCTGCCCTTATGCTCTGGTCAGATAGGAATGCCCACTGTTCTCCAAAAACTTTCTATTATATTTTCTCCTGCTCTCATGGTTTTGTAAGTCTTAGCCCATATCAATGTAAACTGTTAGTCTTGACTAAATTGTAAAAGCAGCTTGGTAGAATAGCTGCTTTGTGCTATTAGGAAAACCTGGAAAAAAGTCCACCTCTTTCATATAGAAGTGCTGTGTGACTCTGGGAAGGCCTCTTAACCTCTCAGTTCCAGGCAACTCTCTAAATCCATAAATTGCAGAACTGATAGGCTGATCTGCTCATAAAAATAGGTTTCTGTTTACTCATTTCTTTGCAGAATGTCCAAAGCAGTAGCTGCCAGGACCCTGCCCGCTCTGAAGACATTCTCTTCTCAGTGCTAGTCTCCCTTTCCCTAATAGGACTGTGCCACTAAGAAGTCAGTCTCTTAGCAAAGCTGACTTCTCATCCAACAGTAAACTTCCATTTTTGCCACCTAAAACTCTTTGGGTTCGTGAATTCTTTCACAAAGGAACTGCGATGACCAAAAGGGGATTCCCGCAGCTCTCTGACTGCCACTAGAACCCCATGAGATCTATTGCTGATACTAAATAGAGGGATTTCACCATACAGATAATAATAAAAATAATAGCAACATTCTATAGTATCTGCTATGTGCCAGATACTGTGCTGAGTGCTTTATAGATATCTCATCTGAACCTCAAAGTACTCCTGAAGGTAAGTACTATTATTATCCCCATTTTACAGATAAGGAAACCAAGGTGGAGAGAAGTTAAATGACTTGCCCAGATTCACACACTAGTATCAGAAGCCAGATCTGAATTCACATCTTCCTGACTCTACATCCTCTGTTCCATCCACTGTATCACTTAACTGTATCTAATAGATACAACAGGGGAAAAAAATAGATTATATGTATTCAGAAAATGTATTCTATTTATTTTTACGATTCCCAGAAAGCAGGGTACCCGACTTTCCTTCACTCAACCAAGCATTAATGAACAAATTGGTAGGCATTCCTGAAGTGAAAAGATTTCTGGGTGGAGAAAGAGTGGTGATGGGTTCATGTCCTAACTCTTACTGGCACTCTTTGCCCTTGGCCAAATTATATTATGTCTTTGGGCCTCAGTTTCCTCATCTGTAAAGGATAATAATAAGTGTACTCCCTACCATAAAGAACTATTGGTGAGGGAAGCATTTTGTCAACTTTAAGGTGATCTAGAAATGAGATTGAGTATTCCTAATAATCCAGTTTTCCCCCATATTTCCTCAGATTGGTCTCAGTATAAATTTAGCTCAGAAAGAGTAGGGAAAGGGTGACCAGAGGTATACAGTGAGTAGGATCCCTGAGCTGTTTGAACTAGGCAGAAAAGAAAGAAAACATTTTCTCTCCTAATGGGAAAGAGAGGAGGAATAAAAGTTGGATAAGGATGAGGATTTATGGGTTAAAGCTTTTAATGGGGCCAATTCTTGTTGAGGAAAAAGACAACTGAGTGAGGCTGGTGGGAGGTAGGGGGGAATTACAATAAAGAGAATTCAGTTTCTTGCCAGGACTATGTTTTGGCAGTCTCTTTACTAGGATACTATATTGGGTTTTTTTAGTAATGTTACTTAGGTTACTCGTGCTGATTTGCTGTCAGAGAGAGACTGGTTGCCAAATCCCGATCGGCTGTGCTTCCAAATTAAATGCAACACTGATGTTCTCAGTTTGAATAAAAATATAAGAAATGCCAAAGGGCTGGGGCTCAGAGATGTCCTCATTGCACAGAATCCATCTTGGGTTCTCTAACTTGGGGTGTGTCTGGATAATGTACATCATGTGCCACATGGATAGAATGTGTTCATTTCGAATCATTTTGACTAGCCATTTCCCGACCTGTTCTGCAGTGGTTGAGTCCCAGGGCCAAGGCAGTGTCTGTGATTTCTCTTCTCTGGAACAAGGAAAGGCATGCTCATTATAATGAGAAAAGGAAACAGGAATCCTTGTCATGTGAAAAAGCATGAGGCTAGCTGAGCTAGTATCAGACTTGGATTCAGGAAGACTTGAGTTGAAATAAAATCTCCATACTGTTTGGACATGGGCAAGTTACTTGAGTCTTGGCCTCAAGTTCCTCATCTGAAAAATGGGCATAATAATAACATTCATTCTAGGGGCAGTTAGATGGTGCAATGGATAGAGCACCAGCCCTGAAATCAGGAGGATCTGAGTTCAAATCTGGTCTCAGACACTTAACACTTCCTAGCTGTGTGACCCTAGGCAAGTTATTTAACCCCAATTGCCTCAGCAAAATAATAATAATAATAATAATATCCATTCTACTCACCTCAAAGAGCTGTTGCAAAGAACAAAAGAGATATGTAAATAAATAAATGTAAATAGCTTTGGCAACTTTAAGCACTATATAAAATCAGTATTGTTCATTATCATTATTATTGACAATAATAATAATTGCAGCATTTTGCTTTAATTTTTATCTGTGTGATCTCTTTGGGTCTCATTACAGAGGAAGTTCTATAAGAGAATGGGATTGAATTTGATAATCTTCAAAATGTTCTTCATTTTATTGTTTTCTTAATATTATGAAAACCATACACCAATGTAATCAGTTTCCTTTGTAATCTTGTATATTTTGTCTATGCATTTGAGAAGAGGGTCTAATGGCTTCTGAAGACTGCCAAGGCATTGTCGGGTACAAAAAAAGAATAAGAGCCTCTCTTCTTAGATCACTTCTAGCTCTAAAATTTCACATTCAAAGGTTCTTTCCAGCTCCAACATTCTATGTTGTTTTGTTGTTTTTTTTGTTTTTTGTTTTTTTTTGACTGAGGCAATTGGGGTTAAGTGACTTGCCCGAGTCACACAGCTAGAAAGCATTGTGTCTGAGGCCGGAATTGAATTCAGGTCCTCCTGACTTCAGGGCTGGTGCTCTATCCACTGTACCATCCAGCTGCCCCCAACATTCTATGTTTTAAGCCATTTTCTGTCTCCAATTCTGTGACTTGTCCTCTATGTCCCCACATTCTGTTTTCTAAGTAAGGTCTCTTCTAGCTTTGAAGTTCTGTGACTCCAAGCTGTTTTGATTGTTTGTCAGGAAAACTAATCTCTTGAATTGTAAATTAATGTTTCCAAAGACAACTGCTTCGTGGAGACTTTATATTCAGCCACAGACTAATTGGTCTTAGGCTCCCTCTCTGAAATAAGCCAGGCAACATTTTGTTTTTAATGGGGAAGTGCACCACAGTAGACATTCTCAACCTTTTTCATGACATGGACCTCCCCGTGGCAAACTGGGGAAGCCTAGAGACTCCTCAGAATTACATTTTTAAGTTATTAAAGAAAAACACACAGGATTATAAATGAAATCACTTTATAATAATAAACACAATGATCAAAATATTATTTTAAAAAAAAATGTCATGTTCTCCAGGTTAAGAGCTTCTAAAGAGGGAAATCCTTGAAATGATCTATTCCAATTTTTTTTAAATGACTTTGAGCAGTAGTTTCTAACTCCCGGGGTGAGAAAATGGAAGTTGCAGACAGGTCCTTCTTAGGGACTGGAAGGAGTCCAGCTACCCCTGGAGCAGCGCAACCTACTGGGCACCTAGACTTCAGAGAGGGACAGATGCAGAATGGATCCCAGCTGCCGCCTCCCAAATGTCACTGCAGTCCTGCCATTCTGTTTTCTAAGGCCCCTTCTTACTCTAGATCTCATCTCTTTGCTGCTCCTTTTCGTGCACAAACCATCTTCAGTGTGGTGAATGTCCACTTCTGCTACCATGCTCTTCTCACTGCAAGTCTTATAAACAAAACAAAACAAAAACCCGGTGAAAATAAACTGGCTGCTCCTTAAAAGATATGCTCAAAGCCACCTGACAGAAGAGGTCAAGGAAAACTACTCCTTAGGGCTGGGGAAATGAACAAAGGGAACAACAGAGTCAACAGGGGATGCTGAGGGAGCGCAGGAAAGGCGTCCTTCCAAGAATCTGTGGCAAGAAGTCAAGGGCACATGGCATCAGATACATGGCAGAGTTTTAAGGAGAATCTGTGGCCCCTTTTACAGCTCAAGTGACATGAAGCTGAGACATCGCAGCCAAATGCAGCTGGACTCATGACAGATAGCAGTGAAAAGCCAAGATGGTCTGTTGAACCGGAGCAATTCAGACAAAGGACGTAGAAGAGAGTGCTGTAGGCCTGGGTTCCCATTTCACCTCAGGATTTATTATCACTGACTGTGAGCAAATTCTTTTCTGTAGAATGGATGCCAGCCTTGGACGTCTTCCTTATCAATGAAGAAAATGCTTTCTAAACTCTGTTACTGTTTAAATGTGTTGGTAAAAAATCATTAATATCATCTAGTTCATCCAAGTTTGTCTCATTTTGTGCAACTGTTGTGCTTCTGACAAATATCAGCATTGACTGACCATCCCTCTATATCTGGAGATCCGGGTTTGCGTCCTGCCTGTCACCACGCATGTCGCCCACAAGCTCCCTAACTCATGGACTTTCAAACCTCTGGAGTACCTGATTCACCTTATGCCAGAGCAGAACAGTACCAAGAGTTCTTGCCTCATGTATCCCAAGGATCAAATGACATGACACGGAGAAAAACATTCGGCATCCAGGCGGGATGGAGGGAAGGTGCCTCCTCAGAATCTTATTGGGGGATGAAGCTGGACCAGTCGGATGACCTATCTATCAATTTCCCCATCTATAAAATGGGGCTTCTACTTCAGAGTTGTTGTGAAGAACAAGTAAGATCTTTTGTGCATTGCCAAGTCTATAAAAGCTAAAGTTCTTGATAATTAGTATCAAAACAGAAGACCCTGGGTATCTATTATTTCTTTGGGCTCTCCAATATTATTATCCTCATTAGACGGATGTAGAGACTGAGTCCCACAAAGGTAAAATGATTTGTTGTCCAAGCTTCCATAACTAGTCAGCAACAGAAGTGGGATTAACCTGGTGTTTTAACGGTCAGTGCTGTGTTTCAAACTTTCAGAGCCTCTCAGGGGAAGGTAGGTTTATCTCATATCTTTACCCACAGTGAACACCAAATAAATGTTCCTTTAACATTTCAATAAATGAAATTGGAAATCTGAAGCCAGAACCCTGCCCATAAGATAAAGATGTCAATTTGAGGATAAAATGTTCCATTCTCAAGAACAAAACCAGAAGCTTCAGAAGCCCTCTATGAAGAAGGGGTGAATCCCACAAAAGACATAGGATCTGGATGGCCTTTCCTCCTAAGATCGAATGCTTGATGAGCTTGTCCAATCCCCTTATTTAACAGGGGAAAAACTGAAAGCAAGAGAAATGTGGAAAGGTTACAATACCTAGGTTCAAAATCTCATTAGTCTTCAATTTAGCAGCACTGAGAAAGTAGTGTCACCCTAATGTCAGCAAGGTATTGTGATGAGGTAATAATAACCATCATCTTTGCAACTCTTAAACATTTGCACAGCTCTTCTACAGGAGGCTGTGAGCAGGGGGCGTCAGAAAAGCCTGGAAAGACTTATAGGAACTGATGCAAAGTGAAGTGAGCAGAACCAAAGGGTTGTACACAGACAGCAACAGCAGCATTGGAACCATGATTAAGACTGCTCTGATCAAGACAATTCCAGAGGAACCATGGGAGAACTGATGAGCTCTAATGCAGATTGAAGTTTTCCCTTATTTATTGTGTTTCTTTTGTCAATATAGCTAATATGGAAACCTTTTGCATGACTTCACAGATAGCATCTAATCCATATATATAGCAACAGGTGGGGGAGGGGCCGGCAGGAGGGAGAGAATTGGGAACAGAAACATTATTTAAATGAATGTAAAATTTTTTTACATATTATTGGTAAATATTTAATGAAATAAAAGATAAATTTTAAAAAGATTTGCAAAAGCCTGTATAAACATTTTCTTAATGTTATCTTTACAACAACCTGGGAGGCAAGTACTCGAATTTTCCCCACTTCAAAGATGAGTAAACTAAGAGACTGAAGTTGGGGATAAGCTCCAAGTTTCCCCATCTGTACAATAGGCGAGAATAGGGGACCCCTCGGAGTGATTTACAGACACATTTCAGGGGTCCCACAAGGTGGGTGGGGAAAAAGTGACAGTTTGAACTTCCCTAACTTTTGGCTTCTTTAGTAACACTGCATTTTATTATGCGCGGGCCCTAATCTGAAGGCTTCCCGGACAGCCAGGAAGCCCAGTGAGTGCACAGAGAGCGGTCAAGGCAGTCAGCCCTTCTCAAGTGCACTTCTAAGCCCCGCCCACCGCCATGGACCCGCCCACCACGGGCCTCCCTCACTAAGGCTCCGCCCTGTTCACGAGAGCCTTCCCCGGGCCCCGCCCACCACGGGCCTCCCTCACTAAGGCTCCGCCCTGTTCACGAGAGCCTTCCCCGGGCCCCGCCCACCACAGGCCTCCCTCACTAAGGCTCCGCCCTGTTCACGAGAGCCTTCCCCGGGCCCCGCCCACCACAGGCCTCCCTCACTAAGGCTCCGCCCTGTTCACGAGAGCCTTCCCCGGGCCCCGCCCACCACGAGCCTCCCTCACTAAGGCTCCGCCCTGTTCACGAGAGCCTTCCCCGGGCTCCGCCCACCAGGACTGCGGGGCTCCGCCCTCCGGCCAGCACCGTGAACTCTCCGTGACGTCCTTGTGTTCGCCTGCAGTTCGTCTGCTCCAGGGTTCCAAGGAAGTCGGCTCTCCTCCCCCAACTCCATGTCCCAGAAAGACTATTAATTGTAATTATCTTCATGAGCAAATTATATACTTCAAACACCATTAATTACACAATTAATGGACTCCTCTCCTCTCCCTCCCCCCTCACGTCAGGGCGGGGCGCGCAGGAGGCCTCCGAGCCTCCGGTCCCCTCCGACTCCCCGTAGTTACGCTCGCCACGGATAGGCGCGAGCGGAAGTCTTAGAGCCGGAGCCACCCGGATAGGCTGGCGTCCTCTACGTAACCTCTCGGCTGCGTGGACATTGCGTCCCGCCCATGCAGGTCGCTAGAAGGACGTCCCACGTTCTGGCCCTCCCCAAACAAAATCGGAGGGGCGGGGCCTAGTTCGAGGTCGCCTTCACCCTTGCCAGGAGCCCATGCGGGACGTGACCCCCAGTTTCCGCGCTGGAGGCTTCTCGATGTGAGGGATAGAAAACCCTATCCAAAAATGACTACTCAGAGACCTCTCGAATTAAAAAGCAGAAAAGTTGTTTATTTAATTAATTCTCATGAGAATGAGCAATTCCACCGTGAGGAGGGAGAGAGAGAGCTCCCGGTAGAAAGGCTAAAGAAGAGGACAAGAGCTACAGTTTTATAGGTTTTAGTTACAAAGGGCTACATCATGAGTTGGAGAACATTAAGAGATAGGTGCCCCCCCACCCCTTAATTGGATGTTATTCGTGCCAAAAACAGCAGATTCCCTAGTTCCGGAGGAACCGAACATCAGGCAACTGGTTGTCTAAGCACTGATAACTTGAACAGCGATAAATGTCATCATTCTAGGTTAAATACGTATATCTAAAATCTAAGTACATATTGGCTACTACTCCACATACTTATGCAGGTCACAGAGACCTAGAGAAACTAAAATATAGAAGAGGAATGTAAACATTCTTGGAAGTTCGTCACCTTATGTCTACACACACACACAGCTCCCCCCTTCTAATATGTAAATGATTTTTATCACATTGTCTATGAAGAACCGACACATGGCTCAAAGTCAGTTAACAGACTTACACATTGTGTATCAAGTTCACTACCAGAGTTATTTCCTTGCAACACCCTCCAGCCTCTTTTCTGGACAATCATCATCTCAACAGCATCCTCTGGATGCAATAATTTCGATAGAGATCGTTATTAATGTAATTATACAGGGTAAACATATTGGTAACAATATAATACCACTGATTGCATTAGTCCGTACCATAAAAGTCGTTTCCACCAGCTACCATCAAACCAGGACCACCAACTATTAGAAAAAGGGGATTTCCACACCTGTACAGGCACATGAACTATTCTGCGAATGCCTTTTGTAATTTCTCGTACCACTTGCCCATTATCATCAATTTGCATGCAACAAGTGGACAAATTTAGTTTTCCACAGACCCCTCCTTCCTCTGCTAGCAAATAATCTAAAACTAGTCGATGCTGTAAAACGGCTTCTTGTGGTGGCTTGATCAGCTAGCAAATCAAGAGCCTGAGCAGTTTGGTTAGTTGTAATCTCCAGAACTGCTTGTAATTTAATTAACCTATTTAATATATATATATATATTGGTGTCCTATACCCTCAGCCTCCATCCTGAGTCCATGTGGCTGGCCCGTACTCTTTGATGATTCTTTCTGGGGGCCATGTATTTCCCATCCATTAGCATCGCCTGTTTGAATCAGAGAAGCATCTGTGCTAGTCGTATTCCTAATTGTTTGTCACTATCTTCTGGAGGGAAGAAAAACTTGGGCCTTATTGTACCTATATAACAACTCCCAGTCCAATTCCTTGGGAGGCGAGTATATGCCATCTGGCCACAAATCCAATAGTGTCCCCTTAAAGCTGGGTTTTTCTCATGCCAGAAGATAAAAACTCCTGTTGAGGCTGGGAAATATATAACATCCTAGGGACCTTTCATGGTTTTGAATTATACTTCCAAAGTTGTTTTTCAGGCATCCAAGTGCAATTACAATCATTTCCCCCAGTAAAATCTATATTACTCCAAAAGTTACCAAACATTCTTCTAATAGTTCCATTACTATTTTCCCTCTTCCATCCCATTACAGTACTAGCAGTACCTGACTTTGTACTATTTAACCTTAAACATCTCCATAAATCTCGGGGTGCTTGACAAGTTGGTTTCTTTTTGAATTCCTTCAAGCATTCTTCACTACCTTCTACTGCATGTTGATGAGTACATTTAATCACTGACCCATCGTCACAAACAATACTTGTTTTATCCCATCTATTTTTATATTTACTACAATCTATGATATCTACCTTCTCTGGCCGGCAGGTAAAAGTCCATTCGCATTTATTTTCTCCCATCCAAGGCCCTGTGCCTGTTTGATTTAAACAATGTCCTCCTGGGACAGCATTAGTTAGTTTTCACTGATGTTTCTCCTGATCTGACCAAAATCCTGTACCATCATATACAACTGATCCATTACTCAATATCCAGGCTGGACGTAAAGGGACAGGTACTCAGGGTCATCGTGCGAGTTGTTCAGGTCCCCCACATATCCAGCAGTTTTTGAGATAAAATGTATCAGCAATAACCTGAATCAAGTTCTGGAAGCTATTGCCTTCCTTCAGTAAAGGATTAGGGATTGTTCCATCAAGGGGTAGTGTTATATATAGGGATAGAAAGCACAATCCCCTTCTGTGTATGTTTATTTGGCCCCCATTCTACCGAATAATAAGCCAGATTTTCTGAGTTGAAGTAACACTGTCCAACAGAAAATAATATCTAACACTGTTAGAAAAAGCTCCAGTATCGTACCCCAGATCAATACTACTATCTAAGATTTTACATGCACAATTCATCAGGTCCTTTATAACGTTTGCTTTAACTTCTCCTGTGGATTCAGCTTCGAGGTCCACACCCTTAGAGCGTCCACTGGTCCTTTCATTCTGGTGTGGTGAGTCCATCCTCTCTCTTTGGTACCAACTGCTGTGTCTGATGTTAGGGGGATCTGGAACTGTCCTTTCCAGGTCAGGGTCAGCTTGTCCTCCTTCCATGTCCGAACCAGGACCCAGTCTCCAAACTAGAACTTATGTACTGTGAATCCTAAAGGAGGAGTCTGAGCAATGAGCCCTTTTATAATGGGAGCCCTTTTAGTTATAAAGTTTTCAGATGTTGCAGTACAGACATGACATATTTCCTTAAAAACAAATCCTTAGTCTCAAATATTGGGTCTGAGGAGGGGTTTTGCATTTCCCTAGGATAAAGGTGACCATATAATAACTCATAGGGATGATAATCTCACATCCCTTCAAGGTTTTGTTCTAATCCTTAGCAAGGCAAAGGGAAGGCACTTAGTCCAGGGCAATTGTGTCTCTAAGGCCAATTGATTTAATTGCCATTTAATTTCCTGATTCATCCTTTCCATTTGCCTGATGAGGGTGGATGCCATGGGGTATGCAAATCCCAGGATATTTCTAGAGCCTGGGCTATAGACCGGAGGACTCTGGCTGTAAAATGAGTGCCTTGGTCCAAATCTATTTGCTCTACCAACCCATATCCCAGAATGATGTGTTCAAGGATTTTTACAACCACTGAGGCTGCTGCCTGAGCAAGAGGAAAGGCCTCCACTCATGAGGTCAGATGGTCCACTACGACCAACAGGTATTTGAGAAGCCCCATGAGTGACAATTCAGTAAAGTCCACCTGTATGTTTTGGAAAGGCCTGCTACCAAGGGGCCTTCCTCCTTTCTGGACTTGTCATTGGGCTGCCCATTGGGACACCCGCTGACCAGTTGCCTGTTATTGTATACAAGCCAGTGCCACCAATTTAGCACCACATCACACAGGTTCTGGACACCCCAATGACTGCCCTGATGTAAATGTGGGACTACATGTCTCATACTTGCTGTGGTCAGTACCTCTCTGCCATCAGGGAGGAGCCAGTACCCCTCTTTATCCTCCTGAGAGTCAAGGTTTTGGGTTTCCGGCTTCTCTTCTGGGGTAAGGGAAGGTGGAGGCATTTGAGGCAGAAATGCCAGAATTAGCACCATCATCTTCTCCGTACTTACAGATTCTTCTTCTCCAGCCCGTTTCCCCTTCTCATCCGCAAAGCAGTTTCCCTTTGTCTCAAATCAATCCCCTATTTGGTGCCCCTGCACATGAATCACTGCAACCTTCTTAGGTAACATAAGATTAGTCAGAATTTCAGTGACCAATGCCCTGTGTGCCAATCCCTTTCCTTTGCTATTTACCATTTCCCTTTCCTCCCATATTTTCCCAAATATATGAACAATTCCCCAGGCATATTTTGAATCCGTGTATATATATGGTTCCATTCTTTCCTTCAAGCACTTTTAGGGCTTGATTTAATGCATATAATTCACAAGTTTGAGCAGACCACTCTTTTGGCAAGGATCCAGCTTGAACCAGAGTCAAGTCCTCCTCATCAACAATAGCATATCCATTTTTCCTTTTCCCATTAACTACTCATGAGGACCCATCTATGAACCATTGAGTGCCTTTTAACAAAGGGGCCACCTGCAAATCTTCCCTAATCTTAGTTTGGTACTCAATCACATTTAGACAATCATGTTCAAGGGACACGTGTTTCCCAGGGGAAGCAGATAAGAACATGTCTGGATTAAGATTATGGTCTGGTGAGAGTACCAAATCATCTCTTTCCAATAAAATTGCTTCATATTTTAAAATCCTTGAATCAGTTAGCCACCTCCCGGCCCTTTGATTCAGAATTGATCGAACTTGGTGCAAGACACTCACTATTAAACTGCCCCCCGAAGGTTAACTTCAGACTTTCTTCTACCAAAAGTGCTGTGGCTGCCATTGCTCGAATACAAATAGGCCATCCCTTTGCCACAGGGTCTAACATTTTTGACAAAAAGGCTACTGGGTGTTGCTGCCCTTCCCTTAATTGTGCCAATACTCCTAAGCCACCCCATTTACCGTATTTACATATAAATGAAAAGGCTTTTCTAACAATGGCAAAAGTAATACAGGGGCTGACATCAATGCTGGTTTAAGTTGTTCAAAACTCTGTTGTTCTCCTTCTGGATCCCGTTGCACTATATCTGGTTTCTCTTCTAACAAATGAGTATATAAAGATTTAGTTAATAATGCATATTCATCAATCCAGGTTCTACAATACCCCATCAATCCTAGAAATTTTCTGGAGGCTCTTTTTTGGCTTAGGCATTCCAAGAATCCCCTCCACCTGTACAGGGTCTAATCTCTTTTTCCCTTCACTTATACAATGACTTAAATATTTTACCTCACGTTTCACAAATTGCAATTTGTCTTAAGAAATTGTCAGTCCCTGTGTCTCTAAATAATTTAATAAACTGATAGTGACTTGGACAAGGTCACTCTTTTCCTCCCTACCACAAGAGGATCATCTACATATTGTAAGACTTTTAATGATAAGAAATTTATCCCAGAATGCTCACACAATTCTTATATACCCAAGTAGATGTTCCATAAATTGAATATTATAGCAATCATTTTTTTTAAATATCCATTACATAGAAAAATCCCAAACTATATATTGTCCATAACCAAAACATTTTCAAAAGGACAGAGGCAAAAACTATTATCCTTGGAGTTCCTTTTAAATAATTGGCATCAATATAGCTAATTAAAACTTCCTATTTTTACATAAAAGAATCTGAAAAGCTCTTAAAAACATCAATTAGACCTTTTTGAAATAACCCTTTCAAACTATATATCACATTTCTGATCATATTCTTTAAACACAAAAAACATTATGTATCTAAAGAAACAAATGTTCAATCAATCAATATCTTGTCCCTTTAAAAGAGTTAGCTTTCTTCGGCCAAAAGCAGCTGAAGCTTTCCATTGCTGCTCTCCTCCTGCAAAAACACATCCAGTCTCACACTTGTCTCTCTATGACTGTTCTGACTAGATGCTCCATTTAAACTATTAATTGTTTTTGTAAATCAATCTCTCTTTTCCCTTGTCTTTAAATCACCTTTTTTTTAAACTTTAAGATTCACAATTAATTTTGAACCAAATTTCATAAAACTTATAATATAGTTTACAAATTACCCAATACTTTTAAAAAGCAATATACCATTTAAGTAGGAAGATACAAACATGACTTCTCCTCTCCCCCTCCCCAAGGTAAACTACTGGCATTTTGTTTAATAACAATAATTTTGAATTTCAATTTGAAGTCCAGCCAAATAATAAAAAAAGGAAAAGTTTTTCTCTTTAGTTGTAAAGGCCACAATATTCAAACAATTCTTAAGATTTTTACCCAAAATAAATCTAACATGTGCAAGGCAACAGTAAAATTATTTCCCCCAATTTCAATTTTATTTCAATTTCAAAATTATAGTACCTCTTTAAAATATAGTAAGTTCCCAAAACTCTTAATCAAATGTTGCAGACAAACAATTACCCAGTTTAGTCTTCTTAAACTTTCTGTTCTCTGATTTCATGAAAACAAACTTGCTAATAATGATTTTTCTTGCTTCTCCTGGCACAATTTTTTTAGAAATACGCTTAGTTTTCCCACAGGTCCAACAAGTCAGAGAGCCCCTGTTCAGCTATTTACCTCTCTTAATCTATTTTTATTCCTCCCTTCCAATATCTGCAGTTTCTTGTTTCCAACATACCAATTTAAAATTATTTTAAAATTAACCCATACTTTAACTCGTGAGATTTCCTGAAATCTACCTAGATATTCCATTCAAACTTCTTTTCTCTATAAGCCAGGAAAGAGTTAAACACCAATCCTTGCTTTACCTTAAACTTTTTTTTTTCCTTCTCTCTCCTCCCCCTTCTCCCCACAAAGCTGAAGCTGTTAGCTAGAGGTAGAGGGAGAGAGAAAAAGATTTTTCAAATTTCTTTTTCTTACCTAACCCACTGCCTGCAACACAGAGGCTGAATTCTTGTCTCTTATGAGCTTGCTAACTTTTAACACAGAACAGAATGCAAAGCAGACAAACATACACACACGCAGAGTCACAGAGCTCTGTTTTTCTTAAATTTCCTAGCTAATGTCCTGATATAAATCTTTGGACTGCTTCTGCCCCATTTTTCCAACTTGGTCTCAAACCAAGTTGTCAGCGGAGGTCCTTCATTACCCTCACGCCCGCAGTCACTAGAGAGAGTCTCCTTAGAAAGTCCTTTACCGTTGGGTCAATAGCAGTCCACGAAAACAATTCTTAGGAGGACTAGTCCCCCGGGTCTCCCTTGACCCAGGCAATAGACCCCAGACTTCCCAAGCTCACCTCGAGAACACGTGTTTCTTTTCAGACTGCCCCCTCAGCCGGTCAAGACTCTTATTTCTCCTTTTCGTCTTCAATTCTGCTTTTCACTGAGTATCTCTGTCTTGGGTCATTTGTCAGAGAGGGAGGCTACACACTAAGAGCCAGAGACCAAAGGAAAACTAGCCGTGGGTGTACCTATCCCTGCTCTGGGTTGAATAGGAAATCTCCATATTATTAGTAAGTTCATTTCAAATCATTGTAAGAATGTGACTTTCCCCATGTGAACCTAATTTCCATCCAAACCATGTGAACCCAATCTCCATGTGAATGACTTTCCCCATGTGAACCTAATCCCCATGTGAACCATGTGAACCTAATCAAGGTATGATGTGACTTCTGTGAGAACTTGACTGTTCTCTCACCCATAAGAGCATATGTTTTCTCTCCTTCTCCTGTAAAAACTTGACCATTCCCTAACCCATAAGAGCATGTTTTAGCTCCTTCCCCTGTGAGAACTTGACCATTCCCTAACCCATAAGAGCATATGTTTTCTCTCCTTCTCCTGTGGGAACTTGACCATTCCCTAACCCATAAGAACAGGTGTTTTAGCTCCTTCTCCCGTGAGAACTTGACCTATAAGCTGGGAATGTACCACATGTGTTTTAGCTCCAAATACATGATTCCAGGAACTCGCCACTCCTTGGAACAGTTGCTATCGATAAGGACTGGCCCCTTGTTGAGGCAACACTTGATTATAACCATCTGGAGCCCTTGTTGGTAGTTCCCTGTCTTATATGATGTCTTTATTTGGCTCAAAGCCTTCTTTGTCCTGATTCCTATAAAAGGCGGGTGAAGCATTCTCTGTTTGGAGCCTCACCCACAGAGATATTCATCTGCCTGGGACCCACTTTTCCCGATCGAGTTGAAGACTGCAGAATGGGGCCCCCAGCCACTTTAAGGCTCCCTCGAATCAGTGATATAGTCTCTTTCCTCTATCCTAATCATAATCCTCATTATTCTTTGTCTTTTATGTATTATTTGCTGTATTAGTTGTTATTGTAAGCATTCTATTCTGTGTAGTGTATAATTAAATTTTACTTTCACTTTAATTGAGTCCGAGGAGCATCATTTCTAGGAGCAGATCCGAACTTTTCCCTAAAATCACATAACAGGGGTGTGCAGCCATCTCCCTCAAAGACTCATCCTGGACCGAGCCCCAAGATGGGTATTATTCCCCTATGACCTGCATAATTATAATATATGCAGGTGTATTTACTTAGCTATTGGTTAGTTACAGACATATTTACTTAACATTAGTCAGTGACATTTATGAGTATTTGACATTTATTGATATTTAGTCTATTAGTTTAAACACTGCTTGATTATCTAAAGCCTGAAGGCCTGATTTTTGGTTTCCTAGACATCAAATGATTTTGAGGAAACAGAAACCTTCCATTCTAATCTCTCCAGATAGCAACAATCAATTAGATGACTCTCCCTCCCCACAGTGCTCTCTTACTTGTGATGTAATCTCTTCTAACAAAATCTATTAAAGCTGTGTATATTCACTGATTCTTCGGCCCTCCTGCTGTGAGTACTTTATCTCTTACAGCTGGACTGCCTGACTCTCATGAGATGCTATAATAAAGAATCTTTAGGCTTTCTACTTTGAGTGATCTCTGAGTAGTCATTTTTGGGTAGGGGTCTCTTATATCTCACACAAAGCACTTATTATTTTTCTCCTCTCTCCCCTTACCCCCACTGGGCAGAGAAGAAGGGCAGAAAGAAAGGGAGAGTAGGAAGGAAGGAGGGCTAGAGGGAGGTTCATGAAATCAGTTGTGACTGAGAAATATCTTTTAATAAAGAAAAGAAATCTTGAGGATCATGTAATAAGTAGGATTTCCCCAATTGACCAGAAAATTTATTTGTGTTAGTTGAACCTCTAGACCAGAATCCCCTGCGGTCTCAGGGGATGATATATCTTTGTTCCAGGATAGAGTGGGATTGAGGAGATCATTAAGAAACTTGTTTAGATAAGATAAAAAACTGTTTGGGCTCCCAGAAAGGGATTAAGCCCTTGAGATGGACTGGGATCAGTCTCTCAGATCTTGTACAAAGCCCCCACTTCCAAACTGTGGAATCCTTAAAACCAAAATAAATGTACTTCTAAATCTACTTGGTCACTGTTTGGCTTCTGATGGCTGAGAGTAATTCTGTTTGGAGCAGAAACCCTGAGGGCCTTTCCCTCCCCGATTTTCATTGTTTTTGTTTTTGTTTTCTTTTTGATCAGATAAAGGAGTTCATTCTTTGCCTCATTTCTTACCTAGCTTTAATAACTGAATGAGCATTGCCTCACTCAGACTGGGAAGTGGGAAGGACCTTAGCTTAAAAAGCCCTCCATGGCCAAATCCAGTTGTCCTGACCTATGTCTTGCCACTGGACTCGGTGGCTCTGGAGGAGAAAATGAGACTGGACCTTGCAGAGTCCTCCTTGACTTAAATCCAAATGCAATTAAATCCAATTGCATTTTTGGCTCGCCTCCCTGAGGTCATAGTGCTCTTGGAGAAGGCAGAAAAAAATTACAACCATCTAAATCCTAATCCTACTTTTTTATAAATTCTGAATCATCAGGGTCTCACTAACCTTTTATCTTAATGAGCCATAATGTTCAAAAGATTTTTTGTTTCTTTGCTTGTTTTTATAATTTTCATTTATTTATTTATTTTTATTATTCCAAATGATAGCAGTTATGTTAGCTATTAGTTTATAAGCTTAACCTTTTCAGTTCTAGGAAAGACCAGATTAGAAATCAAAAAGAATTCAAATAGATTTTTCTACTGTTGTGCCACAATTCTCTTTTATTGTCCGGATTCAGTTTCCCTAATTATCCTGATTCAGTTTTCCTAAATTGTCCTCCCTTGCTTTCCCTGAATTATTCTGCCTCAGTTCCTAATTGTTCTGCAACACCATCCCTTCCTCCTAATCATGATGATCCAATTAAGGAGAAAGACCTTCTATTTTAGGCCTCATCATACTGTCCCTTGCCTCTTCCCATTCTGTAATCCCAATTTATCAGATGTCCCCCATGCCTCCCCCCACCCTGTCAGAGTCCTGTTCTCACTCTCAGCGCTCTGACTCCGCCCCTGTCTTGGTCTACCCTGTATCTGAGCCACATGTATATGTGTGTGTGTGTGTGTGTGTGTGTGTGTGTGTGTAGGTAGATAGATAGATATAGATATATACGTCATTGAGAACTCACATTGTTTTCTGGATTCTTGGAGACCATAGTCTCATTCAGCCCTGGGACCAAACCATGGATCCATTTGGTCCCAGTAAATCTCTCCCTTTCAAATAAAATATTAAAAACTCTCTAATCTCTATCTTGCCTCAGTTTCTCCAACATTACACTACCTTGTTCATCTGATTTTTAGCACTCTCCTTTATAGCAGTAGTAAGAACTTATGGTTACAAAGTACTTTGTGATTATTAATAAGTGAATACTTTGTGTCCATTATCTCATTTTGGCTTCATAGCATTCCCTGGGAGTTATGTTTGGACTACAAGCATGAGTCTCCTTGTTTTCTACATGAGGATATTGTGGTCCAGAGCACTTGTGAATTGCCCCAAATCACACAGCTAATATTTTTGAGCCTAAGCACATTGATGTTTCTTATACTTATAGAAGATTAAAGACACCTGGGAGGCACTATCTAGCCCAGCTCCCACAAGGATCATGAATCTCTTTAATGTGTGCATGTATCTATGAATATATATATATATATATATATATATATATATGTACATACTCTATATATTAACCAGTATAGATACTCATAGACATTGAAATCTTTTATTATATACATGTATGTATTCTTTATATACACAGACATCCTCTTGTTTATATACAGATACCCACACAATAATATAGTTTGTCATAGGGGTGTGTATGTGTGTGTATGTGTATGTGTATGTTATAATTCCAATCTGTTCTTGAACAAAGAAATCACATCCCTGAAAATCCAGTGTCTCAGATTCTGGCCTTGAGGTCAATTTAAATATAAGTTTCCAGCCAATTGGGGAAATCCTACTTATTACATGATCCTCAAGATTTCTTTTCTTAAAACACAGTTCTTAGTCAAAACTGATTAGTTGGGATTAAACATGCCTCCTTCCAGCCTTTCTTTGTTTCTCCCATCTCTCCCTCCCTGCCCTTCTCTTCCCAGTGAGGGTGAAGGGAGGGAGAAGAAAAATAAATGCTTGATGATGGAAAAATAAAGTGTTTATCTTTTCCAAATACATGTAAAGATATTTTTAACATTTATTTTGAAGTTTTTGAGTTCCAAATTTTTCTCTCTCCCTCCCTTACTCCCCTCTCTTAAGATCGCAATGATTTAAGATGTTTGGTAGTATGGAACTCCATACTTGAATAAGTTTGCTCACAGTCAGTTTAATATTGGAATCCAGCCCACAAGTGTGTATCTCTCTTCTCTTAATTTTTATTCTTGTCTTTTCTCCATATAGAACTTATTAATGAGCTTTGTTTTCAAATCTATTAAAAGCTGAGCAGGGTGATACATAGAATATTCAATATGGAGTCAACAGAGCTGGATTATTATCTCATGCTGACACTAATTCATTGAGGGACCTTGGAGAAGCCAAGGCCCATCTGGGCTTTGCCTATCAAATGAGAGGAAAGTCTTCAAACATACTAACTTCCTATGACTTTGGAAGAGTGGGCAGAAACAGATTCTTTACCTTTCCTAAAATTAAGGGCCCCACTGAAACCATTTTCTCCGTTATTTACTAAGTTCACAGAATGGGTATATCAATTCTTCTGTTAAGGTTATATGAATATCTAAATTCAATTTGGGATGTAAATTATTATGCCTGTGACAACTCACAAACATTCCAAGCTAACAATGGATAATAGGCAGGGGAGCCTGGATAGAGGCCAGATGTGGGATCCCAGCTCTGTGTGACTTTGGGCTTGTCCCCTCTCTAATCTCATCTTGACTAGTGTTTCCTCATTTGTGAAATGAGAAAAAAGACACTCTTTCTGGATCTGTTAAGGTCTTGTCTTTAAAAGGTTTGAATCATGGAATATTGCAGCTGAAAGGCATGTCCTGAAGAAAAAGCACCATCTTAGTGTTTGCCCAGAGAGGGAATTCAGCCAGTGCCATGCTAAGGGTCCAGTATACAGGAAAGGGTGATCTTGTCACTTTGGTATTTTTAAACATGTTAGGGTCCTTCATAGGCTGTCATCCTGATGCTGTTTGGGTGGTCTAGATTCCTGGTGGTCTAGATTAGTGGCTATAAGAGAGTTATTAAGAAGCCCCTTTAAATCGGCCGCAGGTTTTAGGAGTGAAAGAATTTACTCATTCCCGAAATATTAGTTGCAAAATGAAAGTTTATTGTTAGATAGAAATCAGTTTATCCAGAGACTGACTTCTAGAGGGGCAGATCTATGGAAATGGAGTTTTGCACTGAGAATGCAGTTCTCAGTGGACAAAATGTCCTGGCAGTGAAGGGAGCTGCCAAGGTCCATCTGAAAAAGACCTTCAGTGAAGGAAGCTGTTATATTGGGTCTTGGGGTTGGGGTTGGGACAGCCATGCAGGTCAGACTCAATGAGGGCTGAGACAGCCTGGATTTCCTATTGGAATTCAAAGGGATGCTTTTTGACCAGGATTTGTAATTGAATCAAAAGCCCTGACATTTTGGAAAGCTCTTGTCGAGGGAGGATATGCTTCAGCCAAGAGGGGCTGAGAATCGGAAAGGGATCACAGGTCAATAGGAAATACAGGTTCTTAAAGGGACCACAAACCACTTCAATCCCTCCCCTCTTCCAGCCCTCCATTCTTTTGCTCTAAATTCTGCAGGAGAGTGTGCATGCTTGGGGAGCTCATGTCCACCCTTCTGTGACAAAAGAGCTGAACAGAGGGAAGTGGAGCAAACTTATTGCTGTTGAGCAAGAGTTCTTCCAACTTTGGTGGAGCAGAGTGGCCACAGACACCTAGAAACATCAGGAAATTGTGTTTGGTTTATTAATTACTTTGGTGGGAGCTAAAACAGCTAAAACAGCTTCTTAATGGACACTGCAACATTCAAAGAAAAAGGAAACTGCGTTCAAGCAGACACCATTGTCAAAAAGTCAGGAGCCCCACTGATGAATGTTTCAAATGGATTCTTCCTTTGATAAATGGGGTTTACAGTTTCTCTAAAATGTTTCGAATTCTAATGCTGATTCAAAGCCACACCAGGAAATTATACAATGCTATTTGCACTGACAAGATGGAGCAATTGTGCTTTCCATTCTAGCACATTGGGGAATTGCTAAATAAAACACATTATTTTTAATAATGGGATGAAGCTAAATAAAACTGATATTTTTAAATTGTTTCTTTGCTTTTTATAGAAGAAATCAGGCCAGTATATGCATACATATGTATGCAGTTATCTTGCTGCAGAAGAAAAATAAAATCAAAAAGGAAAAAAATGAGAAAGAAAATGAAATGCAAGCAAACAACAACAAAGAGAGGATGCTGTGTTGTGAACCACACTCAGTTCCCACAGTCCTCTCTCTGGGTGTAGATGGCTCTCTTCATCACAAGATCAGTGGAACTGATCTGAACTGTCTCATTGTTGAGAAGTGCCACATACATCAGAATTGATCAGTGTGTACAATGATTTCCTGGTTCTTCTGCTCACTTCACTCAGCATCAGTTTGTGTAAGTCTCTCCAAGCTTCTCTAAAATCATCTTGCTGATCGTTTCTTATAGAACAATAATATTCCATAACATTCATATACCATCATTTATTCAGCCATTCCCCAACTGATGGATATCCACTCTGTTTCCAGTTTCTTGCCACAAAAAGGGCTGCCACAAACATTTTTACACATGTAGGTCCTTTCCTCCTTTTTATGATTGCTTTGGGATACAGACCCAATAGAGATACTGCTGGATTTAAGGGTATACACAATTTAATAGCCCTGTGGGCATAGTTGCAAATTGCTCTCCTGAATTCCACTACTCCACCAATAATGTATCAGTGTCCCAGTTTTCCCACATCCCCATCAACATTTGTCATTATCTTTTCTGGTCATCTTAGCCAATTTGAAAGGTGTATAAGAAGTGGTACCTCTGAGTTATCTTAATTTGCATTTCTCAGATCAATAGTGATTTAGAGCACCTTTTCATATGACCAGAAATGGTTTAATTTCTTTATCTGAAAATTGTCTGCTCATATTCCTTGACCATGTATCAATTGGAGAATGGCTTGATTTTTTATAAATTTGAGTCAATTCTCTATATATTCTAGAAATGAGGCCTTTATTTGAACCTTTGATTGTAGAAATGTTTTCCCAGTTTATTGCTTCCCTTCTAATTTTCTCTGTATTATTTTTGCTTGTACAAAAACTTTTTAAATTTAATATATTCAGAATTATCTATTGTGTATTCAGTAATGAACTCAAGTACTTCATTGGCCACAAATTCCTTCCTTCTCCACAGATCTGAGAGGTAAACTATGCTTTGTGCTTCTAATTTCTTTTTAATATTATCTTTCTGTCTAACTCATGAACCCATTTCAACCTTATCTTGGTGTTCAGTGCGGGTCAAGGCATAGTTTCTGCCACACTAGTTTCCAATTTTCCCAGGAATTTTTGTCAGATAGTGAGTTCTTATTCCAAAAGCTGAGGTCTTTGGATTTGTTGAATACTAGGGATTGTCATTGACTATTTTGTCCTGTAAAACTAACCTAGTCCATTGATCAGCTACTTTATTTCTTAGCCAGCGCTAAATGGTTTTGATGACTGCTCCTTTATAATATAGTTTTAGATCTGTCACAACTAGGCCACCTTCATTTGGATATTTTTTTCCATTAATTCCCTTTACTTTCTTAAGCTTTTCTTCCAGATGAATGTTCTATTATTTTGTCTAGTTCTATAAGATAATTTCCTGGCAATTTGATTGGCTTGTCCCTGAATAAGTAGATTAATGTTGGTAACATTGTCCTTTTTATTATAGTCACTCCAGGCCCATATTTCTCCAAGCTACATTTGCCAGAAGGTGTTTCCCTTCTTTTGGGCTCCTTTCCCCGGCCTTTTCTCTCCATCTCCTTCTGCATCTTTTGGGCCAGGGCTAAGTCCGACCCGAGTCTCATCCTCTCCCCTCGGCTCGGTTTTCTCAGCTGAGCACTATCAGTGGCCATGTATGTTATACTTCACGAGGGTAACGCTCTCACATGGTGGCTTTTCTTTCGCGAAAATCACAGCCCTTTTTTCCGTAACATTATGGTAAGGTTGATCCATCAGTGAGCTAATAAGAAGCATTTATTCGTGTTTATCAGGTGCCAGGCACTGCTCCCAGAACCGAACATACAAGGAAGGCAGAGACCCAGAGCAGTGCACATTTTCACAGGGCAGACGATAACATGTGAATAGTTTGAGGATAACATCAGCTCATCTTGAAAATCTTAACATGCTTTATAAATGCTTGCTGTTGTTTCTCACCATTAGAAGGAAAGGCTCTAGCAGCCGGGGCTACTGGGAGAAGCTTCCCTATAGAAGGTGATGTTTGCACTGGTTCTCCATGGAAGCCAGGGGTTCCCAGGGGTACAGTTGGGCAAGAGGCGATTCTAAGCCAGAGAAGAGCTATTGCATTGATGACCTAGAGACTGAGGATCATCACACTTAAGGAGCACGGGCCATCTGGTTAGATCCCTGAGTCTGGGGCAGGAAGGAAGGAACACTAAGAAGAGCAGAAAGGTGGGGAGGCAGCCAGATTCTGAAGAACTTTGCATTTCAAAGGACAGGAACAAGGCTCTCTCTGTACAGCAGCCCTATATAGCTGGAATGGTGTTAGCCCCAGTTTTCCTTTTGAAAAAACTGAGGTATAATAGTTCCTGTCCTGATGACTTAATGAATATGAAGCTATAATCATAACTAGAATGGTCCAGGTTGGTCTAGTGGAATTTAATGATAATAAAGAAGCAAGCAATTCTTAAGGGCTTATGGGGTCCATGGGCCAGTAAAGGATGGCATCATAATTGCTGGGGATACAAAAATAATCCTGTCCCTTCTCCATAAGGAGCTTACAGCCAATAGGAGGAAACACTCTCCGTGTATTCATACACATACACGTGCCTACATTATGCATGTGTGAATACACCTTTCATTACTGCATCCCATATTGTGAAAACGTACATGTGTACGTGTGTGTACATGTAGACATATATACAAGCACACAAACAGACACCACAATAATTTTTAAGCTAGAAATAATATGGAGTTTATTGAGTCAGAAAGTGGCACGAGCAGTGTCGTGTAGGCAACTTTTAGGAGAATGAGTTGGAGACTCAAGGCAGGGATTCTCATTAGAAAATTGTCCTGTAGTTCCAGCAAAATGGGATGGAGAAGTAGAGAAGAAGTAACTGCTGGGGATGATGTTTAGCTCCCTCCTATTCTCTTCTTTTCCTCTTCATTCCCCTCCTTCCTTTTCTTCAACAAACATTAAGTGCCCACTCTTAGCATAACATTATGTGTAAGGAGCTTGGGCCATTCTATCCTGAGAGGGGGAGAAAAATGGGTTAACAGCTTTTAATTGTCACAGAACTGTGGGTAGGTCACAATCTCTTACTTATCAGCTTTCTTATCTGAAAAATGGGGATAAGAAGCCTTGCTTTGATTGCTTCTAAGATTGTTCTAGAGCTCCTATGAGATAATGTGTGTGAAAGCCCCTTGGAAGCTATATTGTATCTGTAATATATATCATGGGAGCATGAAAGTGAGAGTGATCTCAGCTTATGAAAAATGTGGAGAACTTTCCTAGTGATTTTCTAAACTGTTGCTCTTGATGGGCCAGGGGAAAAGACACCTGCTGCTTTAATTGTCCTCCACCCATCAGGGACCACGTTTAATTGGATTATGCCTTACCAGCTGACGATGGCCAGCCTCCACCTCTCCCACTGGACTCTGGTCTCTACAGCTGGCTGAAAATTGTTTCCTAGAGACTGAGGTGGTTTTAAACAAAGTGTCTCTTCTCCATTAATCCATCTCCTAGAAACTCAGAGTAGAGTGTGTGCAAGCCCTTCGCTGGGCCAGTTGGCATGCCTTCATGGCATGATAATTGGAGCTGATAGTCATTCACAAGCAGCTGAGTTCCCAGCTCTGAGGAGGAGGCAGCCTTGGCCTGGAGAGGGCCAGTTTCAGTCACTGTCTGTGGTCAACACTAAATGATGTCCTTGCAAAAAAGACTTTGTGCTTTATAGAGTTGGATTTCATATTTCTGGAGAACCCCGTCGCGTGTCCTTGGCAACTTTCCAGGAACACCTTGTCTTCTTTTAGGACCTTTGGGCACATGAGACCTCCAAGGAGTTTTACAGGGGTTGTAGAATCCAAGGGGAAGGTTTTATTTTATTTTTTTTAACCTCACAACGAATGAGGCTATAAATACACATCCCATTTCTAACATCTTGGAACGATTACAAAGCAATGTCATCCCACCGGCCTCATGGGACAGATAGGGTGAGCATCTGGAGGGCCAGATTGATGTTCCTATACTTGATTGCTGTGAAAGCATGGGCAGGTCACAATGTCTCTGGGTTTCAGTTTCCTTTTTTGTAAAGGGAAAATGCTAATAGTCAGCACCAGCTACTTCACTGGGTTGTTAGCACATGTTTTGTAAATCTTAAAGCCTTATGTCAATGGCATTTATTATCCTTGTCTCCCTTTATCCCTGAGAAAGAACAGAAGCTTGCAATCCCAGATAAGAGCCTTGTCAAGAGCCACTTTTCAAATAAATGCAGGAAATTAACTTTAGGCTCAAATGTTCTGATTCCAAATGCAGCATTTTTTCTAGTGCTCCGCCATTAGTTTTCTCATTTTCTAGTGTGTGTCCTCCTTCAGAAAAGCAGAGGGTAGATCAGGAAAAAAGAAGCAAACCCAGAGATATGCCTTTGGTCCTTCAAACCAATGGTTTAATTCTTGCTTCCTTCAGAGCACCTCTATGATTCCTCGTGTCCCATCCTCCACCTCTGCCTCCAATTAGTGCAAAGAGATGTCCCAGTTTTTCTGAGGGCATGTCCTTGAAGAGTTTCCAGAAGTAAGTAGCTTACTCAGGTGGCACTACCAGTAGGAGTTAGGACTGAAACCCAGGATTCCTGGTTCCCAGGCTGACTCCACCACGTTTCCCTTCTCATGGCCTTAAGTTACCTTCTTGATTAAAAAAAAAAAAAAAACCCTACAAATATGAAGTGCTTTAAAATGGACAAAATGTCCTCCTCCTAACACCCCAGTGAGGGAGGTAGATGCAAGTGTTACTGTTTTACAGAGGGAGCTGAAGCTTTGGTGGAGGGGTAGGGGGGTTAGGGCTTCTGGGCCAAACCACCCCTTCGTGTTGCAGCACTCAGAATAGGAGCAAGGAGCTGTTATGGCACTAAAGGTATCCAAATTAACCAGAGAGGGCATATGAAGGGAGACACTATATGTATTAGGAGAAAGAATTGATGAATAGGAATGTATATAGAATAAGTTTCAGATGTATACTTATTTATATCTAATGGCAGCCAGATCTAGGGTGCTGGAGGGAAGAAAAAAAAGAATTACACAATTTTTTTATTGTCCATTTGAAAGGAATAGCAAATTGTGCAAAATTGATTTATAGTTTCATGTGCGGTCATCTTTTTACTGTGCTGTAATCAGGATTACAATTTTGGTCCAGGAGAAAGTCCTTTGGATAGCAAAAAGATGAAATAAGACAGTAATTAAATAAATTAATTCAGACCATTCTCTGGAAGATCAATCCCTGAAGCTCAAATGCTTGAGCCATATAAAAGGAGAAGTTGAAGGCTGAGGATACGATGGTACTGTCAAGGCAACCAGGAACATGACCTTGCACAGATTTTGACAGCTGGAAGGGCCTGGCAGGCTGTGGCCCATGGGGTCAGAAAGAGTTGGACAATGCTCTATAAGCTTTCAGCTTCCTTTAAAGTGAGACTGAAGGAAGCTGGGGATGGGGGTGGAAGTGCATAGAGCTTGGAATCAGGAAGATTCAGCATCATGAGTTCAAATCTGGTCTCATACTAGGTATGGGAACCTGGTCAAGACACTTCATCCTGTTTGCTTCAGTTTCCTCATTTATAAAATGAGCCTGAGATAGAAAGAACAAACCACTCCAGGATCTTTGCCAAGAACCCCCTTCGCATCCCCACAAAAACAGAGTCCTACACAAGTGAAATGCCTGGACACCAGATCAAGTGAGATTATCATTCTGGCTTCAAGACAATCATGCTTAATTGATGATGATGATTTCCTTGCACAGATTGTATTAGTGAAAGCTTTCCTTAGGAGTAATTGCATGGGTGGTCTAAAGACCATCAAGCCTGCTCACCACAAGGAAAGTCAGCTCAACTGAGGCACAAAGTTCTGAGCATTAACAGTTTATTACTTAAGCAAGACTTTCCTAATACAGAGGGCCAGTGACTTTGACACTGAACTCAAAGGTGTGGAATATGGAAGTCAGCCCTCTCCCTCCCATTTTAAAGGCTAGAACTAAGAACAGAAGTTGGTGGGAAAACAATACAGATGATCAAGAGACTGAAACCATCAAGGTGCAGGACAATGTTGGTTCCAACTTTGAAATGTGACTGGGTAATGACCCTGCTTTTCCTCTTCCATATGTTGTTGCTTTCTACCTGGATCATGCAGAAACAGTTTATGAGAAATAACAAATCTTTGCTAGTACAAAACTTCCTAGGGACGCTACTGCCAGGAATGGCATCATCCTGGCTGGCAGGAATTGCACCAGAAATCCTAGAATTGAATCTGGATAGTTAAAAATGAGGAAAATAATAGAATTCCTTGACATGAAGGGTTTTACACGTGGTATTTATGTAACAATTCCTATTGAATTAAAGCATTGAATGAGAGCAGTGCACTTTTTGAGTTAGCATTTGAATTTTTCTTCAGTGGAAAATGACTGAGAGAAAAATGGAACTTGTGCATTTATCTGAGAGGAACACTGACCTTCTTCTAGGACACCAGGATAGATTTTCACTATGACTTTTTGAAGGATGATGTCCAAGCACTTTTTTGGATCATGGTTTTCTGTTACTCCACTAATTCTCAAATTATCTCGCTTGGATCTCTTTCCCATATTCTTTGTAAACAACAGCATTTAGTGGTTTGTGACAACTTTCGCTAGATGTTTCAGGCGCATGGCTAGTTCTATCAAGATGCTTCTGAGAGACAAGTCCTATGAGCCACTGGTGGCTATGGTCTGGGTCAGGGATCCAATAGATGCCGATAGGGTTGCAATAGTCAGGAAAGTCAGCCTCCTTTGCTGATGGTGTGACAGGCTTAACCAGGGAGGAACTTCAGCTGAGTGATCTCCTGGGACAACTTGAGCATGGTGTAGCAAAATCAGAGAGATTCTCCCAGAAGGAAGGAAGGAAGGCAGTGATATAGGGTAGAAGCACCTAAAGACAGTCCCGGTGAAGGAAGCAATTTTGCAGCTAAGATATGCAGAGTAGAGGGTGAATCCCAGACAGAGTAAGTGCAACTCACAGCTTGTAGCACCTCCAGGTATGGGTGTTTATCTCTGGCACTGCTCTGGAACAAGAAAGCTTTGGGGGATTCTTACATCAACCCAGAAATCAAATGGATGTCTTTGCAATTGCCTTTATTGTGCACAAAAGTAAGAGATCTGATGATTGACTTTTTGGGACAGACAACTGCATTGATTATGTTTAAGGGGGCTTTTCCAGTACTATACACTTCTATTCAGGCACATCTGTGACCAAAGGAGCTGGTCAGAAGAATTGACTGAGGCGTTTAGGAAAATGAACCATATGGAATTAAAATAAAGGTGAAATTATGTTCATAAGATTTGGTGATTCAAGGTGAGGGCATATGTTGCTGGTTACGCTCTGGATACAGAGTGAAACTTGAGTTTCTTGAGAGACCCCTAAGTGTAATGGACCCTGCAAGAAAGGGTCTGCAATAGTAGGGACCTGCGACTATGAACATTAGTTCTGGGTTACTGTATGCCTTTTTCATATGGATACTTTTTCTTTCAAGGATTACTTTGGGGCTGTGAGAATGGGGATAGAAATAATGATAGGCGACACAGGCTGCTTCCCTTAGATAAGCAATTGCTTTATGAAGCAGACCAGGGAAGCTGGCTTCTTGTTCTGGAGAGGCTCAGGAGTTTGGGAGCAGGACCACCTACCTGGACTGCAGAACCTCCTGGTGACCTGACCTTGACAATCCAATCGTGTCCCATAGGTTCTGCCATCTAGCAGGTGGTATTGTCCATTTAGTAAGTGCCAGGTGGAACCACACAAGTACACATCCTTGAGTCTGGCTGAAGTGGGAGTAGAGAGCAGGACTTCAAAGGGACCTTTCTACCATGGCTCCAAGGAAGGCTTTCAGAGATTCCAGCAGACCCAATCACAGGACTAGATTAGGAGCTGAGCCTCAGTTATGATTCCTTAAGAATGGGACTCAGAGACAAGTTAGCAAGTCTCTGATAATGTCTGAGCCAACACAATAAAATTCTGTAGGAGGGAGCATTATGTTGTTATGCTTCCCACCCATGGGTACAGGGGTATCAGGGGTTCTGATATAATCTTATAGGACCTACCTGACTCCTACCTAGCTCTATTTAATCAGGGTTGGGGAGGGGGGTGTTAAGTATTCCATTAACTCTTTTTTCCATCCTTGATGACTAGGGGTGAAAGACACAATGTTGGTGCTGACTGATTGACCAGGATGAAAGCACCTTAGGTAATGAAGCTCTTGTAAAATGGGTACATCTATTATTATGTATTCCCTTAAGAACCCTACATAATGGAATGGTTTTTCTCTTTTTTCCCCTAGTAAATTTGTTTATTCTTAATACACATTGCTTTATGCGTGTTCTGGGGAGAGAAAAATCAGAGCTAAAGTGCAAAACCATTGAACAGATTAAAAAAGAAAAAAAGAAAAAACTAGAGAACATAGCACATGTTTATTTACATTCAGTCTCCTTAGTTCTTTGTGTGGATGCAGATGGCATTTTCTGTGCAAAGTCTGTTGGGATTGCTTTGCATCCCTGAACCTCTGAGGAGGACCAAGGCTTTCATAGTTGATCATTGCCTATTCTGACTGTTACTGTGTACAGTGTACTTCTGGTTCTGCTTGTTTGGATCAGTGTCAGTTCATGTAACTCCAGGCCTTTCCAAAACCAGCCCATTCATCATTTTTACAAAACAATAATATTCCATTGCCTTCCTGTACCACAACTTGTCTGGCCATTCCCCAATAGACAGACACATATTTATTGTTCAGTTCTTTGTGACCGCACAAATAGCTGGTGTATTGTGGCCCATATGGGTCTGAAATGCTTTTTATCTAAGAGGATTTTTGCTAGCATAGAGCCTGTGCCCGTATGACAGGGGAACTCTGCCACCCAGCGGGAATGTGTACAGACCATCCCCAAAGCATATTGGGAACCATGGGCAGCTGGCAATTGAATGAAGACCCTCTGCCAGGTTTGAAAGGGAACATCTGGGAGAGGAAACTGGCCCCAAACTAGTGCTTGGGGCAGCGGAGACTTGTCTCACAGGAGGTAACAGCAGCCCTGGGAATCCTCCCTCACCAGTGTTTTTGGGCTACTCCCTCCTACTTGTTAGATGCACAAAGAGTACAAATGCTACATCCACACTCAGTTCCCACAATCCTCTCTCAGTGTAGATGGCTCCCTTCATCACAAGATCAGATGGTCTGAATCATGTCATTGTTGAAAAGAGCCATGTCCATCAGAATTGATATTGTACACCTGGAGGGGAAGGCAGAAGGGTTTAAAACTTGGAGTGTGGAGCCAGCCCCAACTATAGCTGTACCTCATTCCCCTGCATGAGCAAGGAGACCTTTCCAACAGAAGTCATGGGGATACCCACAGTGGGCATCAAGAGTTTGGTTGAGTCTGCCACCACACTGGTGGGCAGATTCCCCAGGGCCCTGTTTGGTGTCTCGGACCTTTGCCACATCAGCGGGTCACGGGAAAGCAAGGGGTGCAGTGTCAAGGAGCTGTTCACCCCCAACTTGGGTGAGGGGGTAATGCTGCTTATCTCCACCCTCTGAGGCCCATTCTGTCTCAAGCCCCTCCCCCGGGAGGATAGAAACATTGCTAGTTCAAAGGCTATGCACCTTTTGATAGCTGTTGGGTGACAGAATTAGTTGGATCCGTTCACATTTTCACAAATAAAACATTAGCATCCCAGATTTCCCCCCAAAGCCTTTCCATGTTGGTTACATTGAGAAGGTTTCTGCCCAGTTTGGGTTCTTTGATATCTAGTAACAAATCCTCTATTTGCAAAAGCTTTCCAACATTGATTACAGTCATAAAGTTTCTCTTAAGTGTGGGTATGCTCAAAGTAAGACTAGATTTATGTCTAAAAGCCTTTACACACTGATAACATTCATAACACTTCTCTCCAGTGTTATTACCTGATGTCTAGTAAGTTCTCCCTTGCTTCCAAATGATTTTCCTCATTGGTTACACTCATAAGGTTTCTCTCCAGTGTGGGTTTTCTGATGTACAATTAAGACCTTTGCTTCTAAAACGCTTTCCACATTGGTTACATTCATAAGGTTTCTCTCCAGTGTGAGTGCTCTGATGTGCAATAAGATGTGCCTTGCTACTAAAACTCTTTCCACACTGGTTACATTGATAAAGTTTCTCTCCAGAGTGGATTCTCTGATGTACAATAAGAGCTCCTTTTTTTATAAAACTTTTCCCACATTGGTTACATTCAAAAGGTTTTTCTCCATTGTGTGTTTGCTGATGTACAGTACGATTTTCCTTCCTTCTAAAAGCCTTTCCACACTGGTTATACTCATAAGGATTCTCTCCAGTGTGCATTACCTGATGTTTAGTAAGAGCTCCCTTTTGTGTAAAAGCCTTTCCACACTGGCTACATTCATAAGGTTTTTCTCCAGTGTGCATTATCTGATGTCTAGTAAGATTTCCCTTTTCTGTAAAAGCCTTTCCACATTGGTTACATTCATAAGGTTTTTCACCAGTGTGGATTCTCTCATGTACAGTAAGAGCTGTCTTGTCTATAAAAGCCTTTCCACACTGGTTACATTCATAAGGTTTCTCTCCAGTGTGGATTATCTGATGTTTAGTAAGAGCTCCCTTTTGTGTAAAAGCCTTTCCACACTGGCTACATTCATAAGGCTTCTCTCCAGTATGCATTATCTGATGTTTAGTAAGAGCTCCCTTTTGTGTAAAGGCCTTTCCACACTGGTTACATTCATAAGGCTTCTCTCCAGTGTGCATTATCTGATGTTTAGTAAGATGTCCCTTTTCTGTAAAAGCCTTTCCACACTGATTACATTCATAAGGTTTCTCTCCAGTGTGGATTCTCTGATGTCTACTAACAACTCTCTTGTCTCTAAAACCCTTTCCACATTGGTTACATTTATAAGGCTTTTCTCCAGTGTGGATTCTCTCATGTACAATAAGAGTCCTCTTGTCTCTAAAGATCTTTTCACATTGTTTACACTCATAAGATTGAACAATAAAATTTCCCTCTCTTCTAAAAGCCTTTCCACATTGGTTATATTCATAAGGTTTTTCACCAGTGTGGATTCTCTCATGTACAGTAAGAGCTGTCCTGTCTATAAAAGCCTTTCCACACTGGTTACATTGATGAGGCTTCTCTCCAGTATGCATTATCTGATGTCTAGTAAGATGTCCCTTGGTTTTAAAAGCCTTTTCACAGTGGTTACATTCATAAGGCTTCTCTCCAGTGTGGATTCTCTTATGTATAATAAGATACCTCTTGTCTCCAAAGGCCTTTCCACATTGGTTACACTCATAAGGTTTCTCTCCAGTGTGTGTTTTCTGATGAACAATAAGATTTTCCTTTGTTCTAAAAGCCTTTCCACACTGGTTACATTCATAAGATTTCTCTCCCGTGTGGATTCTCTGATGTACAGTAAGCGCTCTCTTGTTTCTAAAAGCCTTTCCACACTGGTTACATTCATAAGGTTTCTCTCCTGTGTGGATTCTCTGATGTACAGTAAGTGCTCTCTTTTTTCTAAAAGCCTTTCCACATTGGTTACATTCATAAGGTTTCTCTCCAGTGTGGATTCTCTCATGTTCGGTAAGAGCGCTCTTGTCTCTAAAAGCCTTTCCACACTGGTTACATTGATAAGGCTTCTCTCCAGTATGCATTATCTGATGTCTAGTAAGATGTCCCTTGCTTCTAAAAGCCTTTTCACACTGGTTACATTCATAAGGTTTCTCACTGGTGTGGATTTTCTGATGTCTAGTAACAACTCTCTTGTCTCTAAAGGCCTTTCCACATTGATTACATTCATAAGGCTTCTCTCCAGTGTGGATTCTCTCATGTATAATAAGACTCCTCTTGTCTCTAAAGACCTTTTCACATTGGTTACACTCATAAGGTTTCTCTCCAGTGTGGATTTTCTGATGTACGATAAATATTCCCTTGCTTCTAAAAGACTTTCCACATTGGTTACACTCATAAGGTTTCTCTCCAGTGTGTGTTTGCTGATGAACAGTAAGATTTCTCTTCCTTCTAAAAGCCTTTCCACATTGGTTATATTGATAAGGTTTTTCTCCAGTGTAGATTCTCTGATGATCAGTAAGACCTTTCTTATTTCTAAAAGCCTTTCTACAGTGGTTACATTCACAAGGCTTTTCTCCAGTGTGGATTCTTAATTTTACAGTAAGATTTTTCTTTTGTATAAAACCTTTTCCACATTCGGGACATTCACAATGTCTCTCTCTAAGGTGGATTCTCTCATGTGTTGCACAGCTTTTTCTCCAAGTTAAGTCACAGGATCCATCACCCAGCAACCATTGCTTGGGAGTGTCCACCACAGAATGGCTTAGCTCTGCAGGAGTTTCTTTCATTTTCACTCTGATTTCTCCTTCCAAAACAAAAGAAAGAAAGAAAAGAGAAAACAATAAAGCAGACATACTCATGATGCAAACACACACACACTCACATTCATATATATATATATATTCCCTTCTCTCTATCAGCAGAAAAGAAAATCAGTCATCTTCTATTTTCCTAGGAAAAGAAAAAATCTAAAATGGGAAGAATCAATCATTTTAATTCACATTAGTTCACATCCCAAACATGATCTAATTAGTAAGGAGTTTCATACACAATTATAGTGAAACCCACAATAACCTGTTTCAACAGAGAGTGTTTTCATTCTCGTTAGGTGCACAACTCAGGTCACCAGCTCAGAATGGCTGAGTGACTCGGCCCAAAACCCACCCAATGAGACCATGGGAATGGGAAGACTCTGCTTACAGTATGTGACACTTATCTCCATTCTCAATTTTCCCCTTTCCCTTTCATTATCTGCGCTTTGCCTCTTTTTTCATAGACGTGACACATACAGGAAATACTCAAATTGTTTCATGATCGGTCTTGCCTGTAACCGTAACAAATTTCCATGCTGATCATTTTCACTTCTATTTTTTTTCTATTACATTATCTGAGATCATATTCAGAAGGCTAACATAGTTGGTTTTTGTATTTATCTGAAGTAGAAGTGATTTTGTTCTGACCCATAACTTTTCTCGAGATGGCTACGACTTATTTTTTTTTAATTATCAGTAAGTGTCCCCTGCATATCCTAAGATATATATTTTTAAATGCATGAAACTATCCACATCTGAAAATGTCTCAAACAGAAAATTGAATTCCTCATCCTGAGATATGGAAGGCTAGTGAGGCTGCAGTATTGTAGTCCTTTCCTTTTTAGAATCTCACCAAGCCCTTGAACAATTGAGATAAAGATCCAAGGGATCTGACCCAAAAATGTCTTAGTGGCACCTAAAGTGGTGAATAAATGTCTGATTGGGTTCTAAATGTAGCTGTGCTCTGGGGCCACACAAATGTGCACATTTACACCTTTATAAGTCTTTCTGCAGTGATTTCAGTCTATCATGATCACCAGTACACTGCTGTGGAGGACTGAAGTAAATCCATCAAACTCTGGCTGCTTCTAAGTGCAACAGGTTCTTCTGGTTTCTCAATTTGACACCAGATAGTTCCCAGCATTTCAGAAAGGTTGGACATTCATGTACAAATGGGACAGGCCTGCAAAGTCCCTCAGCGACTATCTCTCCCCGGACCAGAGTAGTGGGTTAGCTAGCAGTCCCATCTAATTCAATCTCTAATCGCCTGAGCAAGATGTGCTAAAAACAATATATGTCATTGACCCTTGAGTCATTGAGGGCAACATCTGTCAGGAGCCAACATAAATAGACATCTTTTTTTTTTTTTTTTTTTTTTTTTTATACAGTAATTAGCAATGGCCTTTGATTGGCTAGAGTTTTAAAAAATGAATTTCCATGTCTCCATGCGAACTTGTCCAATTCTTCTTTTTTTCCTATGTCATACATATAAGATCTTGTTGATCACATCTGTTTCAAAGTCAGAATACAGTTACAGTGGATAGAATGGGGATAGGGCCTTGAGTCAGGAAGCCCAAGGTTTTATTCCCACCTCAGAACCTTGCGAGTCACCCTATAGGACCTCGGTTAGATTCAGTTTCTTTATCTGTAAAATGGACATAATGATAGCACTTAAGTTCTCTGGTTCTCATGAGGATGAAATAAGACAATGCAGAGCATGGCACACAGGGCTGTATAAATGCTACCTGTTTTATTTCACTTTGGCTCTTTCCTCCCCAGTTCTACTCCCCTTCTTAAACCATCCTGATTGTCACCAATTAATAATGTACTGAGGCACTAAATTATTCAGTTTATCTGGTGCACAGTGGGTCCCTCCACAGTTGCTGGTGTATTGTCTGTCCCACCAGTCTGTGGCCTCCATGAGAGCAGGGAATGTCCCTCACATCTCTTTGTGCTGCTGGTCTTTAGCCCAGGGCTGCCCTGTAGCAGGCCCTTAATTGTTTTCTGACTAGAAGAAGTTCTAAGAAATGGCTCATGTCCCAAACCTAATCCCTTTGGGTGCTTTCAGAAGAGCTCCATTGCCCCAAATCCCAAACAAGGACTTCTTACACAATGACAGATGAGCAGTGGAAGGGCCCTACAGAGCCTTGGAGTGAGACCCACTCATTTTGTGGAGCAAACAGCCAGATTCACTGACTAGCCCCGGACACTGCTGCCAAGAAATATTCAATAAAGAATTCTAAATCTGGCCTTTCTCCCCAAACTGAGCATGTACTTCAGGGTAACTCCCGGAAGCCTCTTGTAACCACAGCTCTCATATCCCTGCTTTCACCTCACTCACCTGCAGAGCATCTCCGCAGGCCTTTCTGGTCCAGCATCCACAGTGCTTCCCTTTGCTCAAAATAAGAGATCGCCTCTTCTCTGAGAACTGGAAGCCCTGGGCATGGAAATCAGTAAGAGAAGATGGAGAGAAGTTGTTCAATTAGTTCCCTTTAGGGAAAAATAAGGATCCAAAGCTGCTCCAAGTTGAAATTCATCCCCTGATGTTCAGACATATCAGTCAATACTCAGCCACTGGGGCCTGTAAAGTAAGTCATCCAAGGCAGGACTGCCCATTATTAGTACAGGTTCCTCTGAGAGAGAGCCAAAGGCCCTTCCTCCCACATCCTGTGCAGAAAGGCTCCCTTCTGGCAGAAACGTGGGTTACTAACTGTGTACCTCTGGGCAAGTCAATTAAATTCTGATTGTTTCCTGTTTCCTCAACAATGAAATGGGAATAACACTATCACCTAAATTTAAATGTTAAGATGAGGTTAAAGTGACATAATTTTGTTGTACTTTTAACTTATACACAAGGATTTCAGTATCATAGTTCAATAAAAAGATGATTGCACATGAAACTGTGAATCCACAATGCACAAATTTCAAATACAAAAGAACATTATCAAGTATATATATTTTCCCTTCCTAGAGATGGCTGCAATTGCATAGAAATATATATCTATATATGTTTATATATAAATACATTGATAATGTATATTATAACATACACAGACACACACACATAAATATGCATACATATGGATGTGTATGTAAAATTATGCTATCCATATTTCTATTTATGTGTTTTTCTCTCTGGATGCAAACAGCATCTTTCATGATTCGTCCTCTGTCACCAATTTAGGTCCTTAGAATCGTCAAAATAGCATTTGCTGGAAGTTGTTCTTAAACAGTTAGTGAATTGTAAAGAAACATGTGGCAGAGCACCTAGCAAACAGCAGGTAGAAATGAATGCTTAATCCCTTCCATTTCTTTCCCACCCCTTGTACTGGAATATGAGGGCAATCCAAAGGCAAATTAAGATGAAACTTCCCATATGACAGACAAGCAGGTACTTTGGCTACAAAGTGATGTTTGCTAAAAAGAATAATATTTCAAATACTGGACCCATCTGAAAAAGGAAGGAGTTGAAAGGAAAAGGAAAAGGAAAATAAAAGCCTGAGCAGTTTTCAGAGCTTTGGCAATCAAAATTCATGTCCAGGTAGAGGCTAACATCTAAAATTAGTTCTATGTTTGAGATGCTTCCCCTGATTTAATCTTTGACCTGGGAATGGTAAGAGAGACCTTCGGGAACAACAAAGGATATCCCTAGGCTGTCACACAAAGACCAGCCCTTTGCTTTGCCTTCCCTTCCCCCATCCCAAAGCCTTCACACTGGTCCATGAGGGTATTCCCTTTAATTATAGATTTGCAATTATCAGGAGAGTTGCCCTTACCCAAGGAGAGCAGGTTCCGGGCGTTCTCCACCATGACCTCCTTGAACAGCTCCTTCTGAGGGGAGTCCAAGAGCCCCCACTCCTCCTGGGTGAAGTCCACAGTCACATCCTTGAACGTCACAATCTCCTGCAGCATCAAAAGTCAGAAGATATGGGGCTGAAAGATCCTTCAGAAAGAAAGAGTCCAACCCCCTCCAATTTACTGGAAAAACTGAAACACAGAGAAGGGATTTGCCCCAAGGTCATAGGCTTTCTGAGAGTCAGAGTCAACTCTTGAACCTGTGGTTATTAGAAGACTGATGGAATTTTGGATCTGTCAAAATAAAGGTGAGAAGTGACTTATTACTGAACGCATAAAAAATGGGATCTTAGGGCCACAGGGCATATTCCTTAATGAATTCTTCCATGCTCTTCATTCGCAACCCTACTGGTCTCCCAACCCTACTTCCTATTCCCCACTCCCTGTGCCTATTTTACCTCTTCCTTTTATCTATGACCTCTTCTCCAAAATAAACTACCTTTTGCCAAAGAGAATGGCCACTGTGAATTTTACAGGTTTATATTGACCTAGGAATTACTCCCCTGAACTTATCCTGAAAGGCGCATTTCACAGTTTGGTTCCTTTATTCTATTATTTCACTTCTAGACAACAGGGTTTAGAAAAGAAAGCATCTGCGCAGTTGGTCTCCAAGCAGTGGCAGAAAGCTCCCACAGTAGCACAGCCCCAGAACGGGGCCATGATACACTAAGGTGACTCTTAATCCTTCTTTTTCTCCCAGTTGTTCTCACGGTCTCTGCCAGTTCCTGGCACTCTTGACAGGGGAGCTTAAGTTAAACCAGCAAAAGAAATACTTGGTATAGTACTTTGGGGCCCAGGAATGACAGAGGTGAGGACGAGAATCCCATCAGCTTCTTTTAGACAGGAGAGATGAGTCCCTATGCCAGGGCAGATCTTAGAAGCACCAGAGCAATGGGATGGCCCAGAGCTCTGTGTACTAGAACTGCTGAGCTTGAACCCAAGGTCTTTCTCAGTGCTTATTGGCAGGAGCCAAGGAATTTCTTGGGGAGGGTTTCAAGGAGACCTGGGAAAGCTTGGGGACCTGAGGCAAGAGGACAGGAGCAGCCCAGAGGGACAGTTTTTGCCCTGACGACGAGGAAAATGGCTGGGGCAGCTTCCAGGCTCGGCTCCCAACCTGAACAGGTCAAACTCTACTTGAAGAATTTTCTAGAAGCTTCAGGGCAACATGGCAGAAGGAACCAGGAGGAGGGGGGACAGACTTTGGGTGAGGAGGGGTACTGGGTAGGCCCAAGGAGAGCAGATCTGCTCCTTCTGGAATGGAGATTCATGATGAAGTAGTGGACCTTGTCAGTCCCTTATAATGAGGAGGGTGAAGTGGGAGAGGTGTGTGTGTGTGTGTGTGTGTGTGTGTGTGTGTGTGTCTGTCTGTTTGGTCCCAAGATGCCAAGG
Organism: Antechinus flavipes; assembly: GCF_016432865.1. Classification (NCBI taxonomy): domain Eukaryota; kingdom Metazoa; phylum Chordata; class Mammalia; order Dasyuromorphia; family Dasyuridae; genus Antechinus; species Antechinus flavipes. Next base: position 541,237 of record NC_067403.1, on the reverse strand, counting down.
GTCCAAGGATGCAGTTGGGCAGGGCAGTGATACTATTGGTTCCCCCGGTTTTATACAGAAATGACCACTACAACAGGCCCTGACAGCTCCACAGCCCGTCCTCCATGTCTAGGGAAATGGCTGTGACTGCTGATGTTGGTCAGGTCTGGGGATGGACTGCACTCACCTGACGAGGGCCGAGGCTCCCAGGGCCCATTCCCTCTGGCTCCAGGCTCCCTGTGGAGGTAGCAAACACCCAGAGTGACTCTTTTTTGTCAAGTTCCTCCCTTTGGCACCTGGTCTTTATCTCAGGGTCTTGCTGCTACCACACTTGAGGGACCTATAAAAGTGACAACACCCAAAGCTCTTACTAACAAAGGTCACAACGAATCATGGGTGGGCCTTAAGTGTAAGTCTCTCTGAAAACCCAGAGAAAGCCAGGAGCCCCCAGGAGAGTCCCTTCCTTCTTTCCCTCTATATAGATAAGCCCAGCTTCCCCTCATCCTGGTCACAGGCTGACTGACTTTGATTTCATGGCCTGGGAGAATGCTGTTTGGGACCCTGAGAGCAAAACTGTTCTAATTTCACCCCAGTTTTGCTGTTTGCCTTTGACCCAATTCCTGGGCCAGTCCTAGATTACCAGAAAAAGCTGGAGAGGGAGAAGCATCCCAGAGGAGGAGAGGATTTCCCCCTCCTTTTCTCAGCAAGAGGCAAGCCTACAGGGATTCCTGGTGGAGTGTGATGTCCTTCAGGAGTTACAAAGGCCCTGGCCCTTCTGGTACAAAGGCACCGTAAAGAACAATGCAGAGAGGGCCAGGATTCGAAAGGGAGATTGTCTGAAAAGTGCTGCCCTTTTTTTACTTCTTTCCTGCCTCCTCTCTCCATTGTACCTCACCCATAGAGCTACAAGGGTGTTAGGGATCCCAGATGAAAGACCTTCAGCCTCCATAACTCCTGAGTCAGAGCTCTCTCCCTCCCATCCCCAAGCGATCCTCTGCCTCCCCTCCCCCCAAATAACACACACATTATTCTGGAAAACAGACTGACTGCTTTGGGGAAGAGGGAGCAAAAGTGGGAGGTGGAGGATGGGGAGGGTTGTGGAATGGAAACCCCAGGAAATGACCAGGGCAAGCCTGAGCCTGGGAGACAAAATTCAGTCTCCCATTCAATTGTGAGGGCTCAGAGAGAAGAGGGGCCAGGGAAGAAGGAAGTTTGAAGAATAGGGCTAGGGTCAGGGAGGAAAGACTAGTGGGATGAGAAGTGCTGGACAGCTGAGCTTAAGAAGGAAGGAAAACTGTGCCCTGACGTGTACCTAGGAATTGGGGAGGAATGCTGGAACCTTCTGGTAGGGCTTAGGCTTGGAGTAAGGCAGGACAGCAGAATCTCTGAGGAAGAGATGAGATGGGGAGATGGGATAGCTGCGTCCTGAGCAGAAGGTTGAAATTATGGACAGAGTCTGAAGTCTGGGAAAGTGAGACCCAATGGGAAACCTGGGCAAGTTTGGGAAGTGATTCGGAGTCTGGAAAAGGTTAAGGGTGGGAGCACTCATCCTACAGGCAGCCTTGGCAGAAAGATGTGCTCCTGGTAGACCTGGAGATCATGTACCCCAAAGTCAAAAGAGGAGACCCAAAGGCAAGGGCAGCCAGTGGGAGTCGGGAAATATGGAGCGTGCTGGCTCAGACCTACCTGCGAGATGCAAGCACAGGCTTGGATGCAGGAATGCCGAGAGATCTCAGGGGCAAGGGAAAAAAGAGGAGAGCCCTGAGCTCCCCGGGGAAAGGGGGGAGACCCGAGCTACAAAGATCAGATGGGGAGAGCTCTGAGCTTGCCGGCGGAAAAAGGGGAGAGATCTGAGCTCACCGGGGGAAAGGGGAAGAGATCTTAGCTCGCCGGGGGAAAAGGGGAGCGATCTGAGCTCTCAGAGGGAAAAGAGGAGAGAGCTAAGCTTCCGGGGGAAAAGGGGGGAGAGATCTGAGCTCCCGGAGGAAAAGGGGAGAGAGCTGAGCTCCCGGGGGGGAAAAAGAAGAGACCGGAGGAACTCGCAGGAACAGAAAAAAAATCCCAGGCAGAGCAGTTTCCACAGCGGGGAAGGCAAAAGGAACTGAAAAGCTAAGGAGACGTGGATAGCGGAGAGATCCCAGGTCAGACTTCCTCTTTCCGGACAGTCTGGCCGGATCGTCCTGGTCCCATGAACCCCGCCCCATCCTATACTTGAGCCCTTTCCTCCAATCACACTCAGGTCCTAGTCACATTTTGATGATTATGCCCGGGATGCAGAGAAACTTGATTTTTTAGAAAGACCCTGAGTCTAATGGATCTTCCAAGTAAGGGTCTGCAATGCTAGGGACCGTAAAACCTGCGGGTTAATTAGTTCGGGTTAATGTGGCTTTTTTCACATGGGTAATTTTTCTTCTAAGGGTTCCTTTGGAAGTGTGAGAAGAAGGAGAATAGAAGTAATGATATGGGGCACTTGCTGCTTCTCTTCCATAAGCTGCTGCTCTGTGAAGCAGACCAGGGCAGCTGGCTTCTCAGCCTGGAGAGGTTCAGGAGTTTGGGAACAGGACTACCTACCTGGATTGCAGAACTTCCTGGTGACCTGACCTTGTAAATCCCATGGTGTGCTATAAGTTCTGCCATCTAGCAGGTGGTATTGCCCATTTACGATGTGACAGGTGGAATCACACGTACACAACCTTGAGTCTGGCTGAAGTGGGAGTGGAGAGTAGGACTTCAAAGGGACCTTTCCACCATGGCTCCAAGGAAGGCTTTCAGGGATTCCAGCAGACCCAATCACATGCCTGCATTACGAGCTGAGCCTCAGTTATGATTTCTTAAGAATGGGACTGAGAGACAAGTTGGTCAGTTTCTGATAATGTCTGAGCCAACACAATAGAGTTCTGTAAGAGGGAGCATTAAGTTGTTATGCTTCCCACCCATGGGTACAGGGGTATCAGGGATCCTGATATTATCTCATAAGGACCTACCTTCCTCCTATCTAGCTCTTCCATTAATTTAATAGGGGAGGTTTTAAGTATCCCATTAACTCTTTTCCCCATCCTTGATGATGGAGCTGAAAGGCACAATGTTGGTGCTGACTGATTGACCAGGATGAAAACATGTTAAAAAAATGAAGCTCGTGTAAAATGGGCACATCTATTATTACTATGTATTTTTTAAAGAACCCTACATAATGGAATGATCTTTCTCTTTTTTTCCCTAGTAAATTTATTTATTCTCAATATACATGGCTTTATGAATGTTCTTGGGAGAGAAAACGCAGAGCAAAAGTCCAAAACCATTGAAGAGATTAAAAAAAAAAAAAAGTAGAGAACACTCCATGTGTTGATTTACATTCAGTCTCCTTAGTTCTCTGTGTGGATGCAGATGGCATTTTCTATGCAAAGTCTGTTGGGATTGCTTTGCATCCCTGAACTTCTGAGGAGGACCGAGGCTTTCATAGTTGCTCATCATGTATTCTGACTGTTACTCTGTACAATGAACTCCTGGTTCTGCTTGTTTGGCTCAGCATCAGGTCATGTAACTCCAGACCTTTCCAAAATCAGCCAGTTCATCATTTTTACAGAATAATAACAGTCTATTGCCTTCATGTACCACTAGTTTTTCGGCCATTCCCCAATTGATAGAAATCTACTTATTTTCCAGTTCTTTGCGACCACACAAAGAGCTGCCACATTTTGTCCCATGTGGGTCTGGGATGATTTTTTTCTAAGAGGATTTTTGCTAGCCCAGAGGCTGTGGCAGTTTGAAAGGGACTCTGCCACCCACTGTGAAAGTGTATAGACCATCCACAAAGCATATTTGGAACCATGGACAGCTGGCAATTGAATGAAGACCCTCTGTCAGGTTTGAAAGGGAACATCTTGGAGGGGAAAATGGCCCCAAGCTGGCATCAGAGGCTTGTTTACATTGCGCTTTGGGCAGCTGGGACTCATCTCATAGGTGCTGATGGCAGCCCTGGGAAACCTCCCTCAACCATATTTTTGGGATACTCCCTCAAACTTGTTGGGTCCTTAATGGCTGAATGAAGGCAGGTACAATGGAGGGACTCCACTAATTCTCAAATTATCTCACTTGGATCTCTTTTCCATATTCCTTGTCAACAGCAGCATTTGGTGGTTTGTGACAAGTTTCCTGGATGCTTCAGACCCATGGCTAGTTCTATCAAGATGCTTCTGACAGACGGGTACAGTCAGCCAAAGGTGGCTATGGTCTGGGTCAGGGATCCAATAGACTCCGACAGAGTTGCAATAGTCAGGAAAGTCAGCCCCCTTTGCTGATGGTGTGAAAGGCTTAACCAGAGAGGAACTTCAGTTGAGTGATTTCCTGGACAGCTTGAGAATGGTGTAGACAGAATCAGAGAGATCTTCCCAAAAGGGAGGAAGGTAGTATTAGAGGGTAGAACAACATAAGAAGGGCAGTCCTGGTGAAGGAGGCAATGCTAGAGCCAAGATATGGAGGGCAGAAGATGAATACCAGACAGAGTAAGTGCAACTCAGAGCTTGTAGCACCTCCAGGTAAGGATGTTTATCTCTGACACTGCTATGGAAGAAGAAGGCTTTGGGGGATTCCTATATCAACCCAGAAATCGAATAGATGCCTTTGCAATTGCCTTTATTGTACACAGAAGTTAGAAGTCGGATGATTGATTTTTTGGGACAGGCAACTGCATTGATTATTTTTAAGGTGGCTTTACCAGCACTATAGACTTGCATTCAGGCACATCTGTGACCGAAGGAACTGGTGAGCAGAATTGACTGAGACATTTAGGAAAACAAACAATATGGAATTAAAATAAAGGTGAAATTATGTTCATAAGATTTCGTGATTTTTCTCTTTTTTTTCCTTAGTAAATTTGTTTATTCTTAATACACAATGCATGTTCTGGGGAGAGAAAAATCAGAGCTAAAGTGCAAAACCATTGAACAGATTAAAAAAAAAAAAAGAAAAAAGTAGAGAACATAGCACATGTTGATTTACATTCAGTCTCCATAGTTCTTTTTGTGGATGCAGATGGCATTTTCTGTGCAAAGTCTGTTGGGATTGCTTTGCATCCCTGAACCTCTGAGGAGGAACAAGGCTTTCATAGTTGATCATCACACATTCTGACTGTTACTGTGTACAATGAACTCCTGGTTCTGCTTGTTTGGATCAGTGTCAGTTCATGTAACTCCAGGCCTTTCCAAAACCAGCCCGTTCATCATTTTTACAAAACAATAATATCCCATTGCCTTCATGTACCACAACTTGTCTGGCCATTCCCCAATAGACAGACACATATTTATTGTTCAGCTCTTTGTGACCGCACGAACAGCTGGTGCTTTGTGGCCCATTTGGGTCTGAAATGCTTTTTTTTCTAAGAAGATTTTTGCTAGCCCAAAGCCCGTGACAGTATGACAGGGGATCTCTGCCACGCACCAGGAAAGTGTACAGACCATCCCCAAAGCATATTTGGAATCATGGGCAGCTGGCAATTGAATGAAGACCCTCTGCCAGGTTTGAAAAGGAGCATCTGGGAGAGGAAACTGGCCCCAAGCTGGCTTCACAGGCTTGGATATATTGTGCTTGGGGCAGCTGAGACTCATCTCACAGGAGGTGACAGCAGCCCTGGGAATCCTCCCTCACCAATGTTTTTGGGCTACTCCCTCCTACTTGTTAGATGCACAAAGAGTGTAAATGCTACATCCACACTCAGTTCCCACAGTCCTCTCTCAGGGTAGATGGCTCTCTTCTTCACAAGATCATTGGAAGTGGCCTGAATCAATCATTGTTGAAAAGAGCCACGTCCATCAGAATTGATCATTGTATAGTCTTGCTGTTGCCATGTATGATGATCTCCTGGTGCTGCTCACTTCACTTTCCATCAGTTCATGTAGATCTCACCAGGCATCTCTGGAATCATCCTGATCATTCCTTATAGAACAATAATATTCCACAACATTAATGTGCTATGACTTATTCAGCATTTCCCAGCTGATGGGCATCCACTCAGTTTCTAGTTTCTTACCACTACAAACAGGGCTGGAGAAACATTTCTGCACGTGTGGTCCCTTTCCCTCCTTCCGGATCTCTTTGGCAAATAAGCCCAGAAGAAACATCGCTAGTTCAAAGGCTATGCATCTTTTGATAGCCATTGGGCATAGTTCCATATTGCTCAGCAGAATGGTTGGATCCGTTCACAATTCCACCAATACATTAGCATCCCAGGTTTCCCCCCAAAGCCTTTTCATATTGGTTATATTGAAGTGGTTTCTGTCCAGTTTGGGTTCTTTGATATCTAGTAACAAATCCTCTATTTGCAAAAGCTTTCCAGCATTGATTATAGTCATAAAGTTTCTTTTAAGTGTTGATATGCTCAGGGTCAGTAAGACTAGATTTGTCTAAAAGACTTTACACATTGGTTACATTCATAAGGCTTCTCTCCAGTGTAGATTCTCTGATGTATAATAAGAGCTCCTTTTTTTATAAAACTTTTCCCACACTGGTTACGTTCATAAGGTTTCTCTGCAGTGTGAATCATCTGATGTCCAATAAGACCTTCCTTCCTTTTAAAAGCCTTTCCACACAGATTACATTCATAAGGTTGCTCTCCAGTGTGTGTTTGCTGATGAACAATAAGACCTCCTTTCCTTCTAAAAGCCTTTCCGCACTGATTACATTCATAAGGCTTCTCTCCTGTGTGGATTCTCGATTGTACAATAAGATTTTCCTTTCTTAAAAAACTTTTTCTACCTTTGGTACATTCACAATGTCTCTCTCTAAGCTGGATTCTCTCATGTGTTGCTCAGCTTTTTGTCCAAGTAAAGACAAAGGATCCATCACCCATGAACCACTTCTTCAGAGTTTCTACCACAGAATGGCTTAGCCCTGCAGGGGTTTCTTACATTTCACTCTGATCTCTCCTTCCAAAAAAAAAAGAAAGAAAGAAAAGAACAAACAATAAAGCAGACATAGTCATGATGCAGACATACACACACACACACACACACACACACACACACACACACACACACATTTATATTCCCCTCTCTCCATCAACAGAAGAGAAACTCAGTCATTTTCTATTTTCCTAGGAAAAGAAAAAATCTAAAATGGGAAAAACCAATCTTTTTAATTCCCATTAGTTCACATCCCAAACCTTATATAATTTCTAAGGAGTTTCATACACAATTATAGTGGAACCTCATAATAAACTTGTGACAACACAGAGAATGCCTTCATTCTCCTTGGGTGCAAAACTCAGGTAGACACCAGCTCAGAATGGCTGAGTGACTCAGCCCAAAACCCATCCAATGAGACAATGGGAATGGGAAGATTCTGCTTACATTATGTGACAATTATCTTCACTCTCAATTTTCCCCTTTCCCTTTCATTATCTGCGCTTTGCCTCTTTTTCATAGACATGACATCTGGTGCATATATACCAAATAATCAAATTGTTTCATGATCGGTCCTGCCTGTAAGTATAACAAATTTCCATGCTGATCACTTTCATTTCTATTTTTTTCTATTACATTATCTGAGACCATATTCAGCAGGCTAACACAGTTGGTTTTTGTATTTACCTGAGGTTGAAGTGATTTTGTTCTGACCCATAACTTTTCTCGAGATAGCTATTACTTTTTTTAAAATTATTGTTAAGTGTCCCCTCCATATCCATAGAGACAATTTTTTTAAATGCGTGAAATTATCCACATCTGAAAATGTCTCAAACAGAAAATTGAGATATGGAAGGGTAATGCAACTGCAGTATTGTAGTCCTTTCCCTTTTAGAATCTCACCAAGCCCTTGAATGATTGAGATAAAGATCCAAGGGATCTGACCCAAGATGTCTTAGTGGCACCTTAAGTGGAGACTAAATGTCTGATTTGGTTATAAAGGTAGCTGTACTCTGGGACCACACAGATGGGCACATTTCCACCTTTATAAGTCTTTCTCTAGTGATTTCAGTCTATCATGGTCACCAGTACATTGCTGCGGAGGACTGTGCCCTAAGTCCATGAAACTCTGGCTGCTTCTAAGTGTAACAGATTCTTCTGGTTTCTCAACTTGATACCAGATTGTTCCCAGCATTTCAGGAAGGTTGGACACGCATGTACAAATGACCACAGGCCTGCAAAGTCCCTCAGGGGCTGTCTCTTCCTGGACTAGAATAGTCCCTCCTGGGTTACCTAGCAACCCCACCTCATCCAATCTCTAATCGCCTGAGCAAGATGTGCTAAAAACAATATATGTCATTGATCCTTGAGTCCTTGAGGGCAACATCTGTCAGGAGCCAACATAAATAGACATCTTTTTTTTTTTTTAACAGTAATTAGCAATGGCTTTTGACGGGCTAGAGTTTTAAAAAAATGAATTTCCATGTCTCCACCGGAATCTGTCCAATTGTTTTTTTTCTACATCATACATGTAAGACCTTGTCCATCATATATGTTTCAAAATCAGAATACAATTACAGTGGATAGAATGTGGATAGGGCCTTGAGTCAGGAAGCCCAGGGTTTTATTCCCACCTCAGAACCTTGCAAGTCACCTTAGAGGCCCTCTGTTAGATTCAGTTTCTTTATCTGTACAATGGACATAATAATAGCACCTAAATCCTCTGGTTCTCATGAGGATGAAATAAGACAATGCAGAGCATAGCACACGGGGCTGTATAAATGCTACCTGTTTTATTTCACTTTGGCTCTTTCCTGCCTAGTTCTACTCCCCTTCTCAAACCATCATGACCCTCACCAATTAATGATGCACTGGGGCACTAAATTATTCAGTTTATCTGGTGCACAGTGGGTCTCTCCACAGTTGGTGGAGTGTTGTCTGTCCCACCAGTCTGTGGCCTCCATGAGGGCAGGGGATGTCCCTCACATCTCTTTGTGCTGCTGGTGTTTAGTCCAGGGCTGCCCTGTAGAGGCCCTTAATTGTTTTCTGACTAGAAGAAGTTCCAAGTGGCTCATGTCCCAAATCTAATCCCTTTGGGCACTTTCAGGAGAGCTCCATTGCCCCAAATCCCAAACAAGAACTTCTTACACAATGACAGATGAGCAGTGGAAGGGCCCTCCAGGGCCTTGGAGTGAGACCCAATCATTATGTGGAGCACGCTGGCTCAGACCTACATGGGAGATGCCAGCACAGGCCTGGCTGCAGGAATGCCGAGAGATATCAGGGGCAAGGGAAAAAAACAGGAGAGCCCTGAGCTCGCCGGGGGAAAGGGGGAGAGATCTGAGCTCTCGGGGGGAAAAAAGGAGCAACCAGAGGAACTCACAGGAAAAAACTGGGACAGAACAAAACTCCCAGGGAAGGCAGAGGGGACTGAAAAGCAAAGGAGGGAGGAAAGCAGTGATCTCAGTTCACACTACCTGTTTCCAGACAGCCCAGTCTGGGGGTCTTCCTGGTCCCAAGTGTCCACCCTGTCCCTCCCGCAGGATGCTTAAGCCTTTTCCTCCAATCACACTCAGGGCCTGGACACATTTTGCTGATTATACCCGGGATGCAGAGAAACTTGAGTTTCTAGAGACAGCCCTGAGTGTAATGGACCTTCCAAGTCAGGATCTGCAATGCTAGGGACCGTAAAACCTGCTTTTGAGACCATTAGATCTGGGTTAATGAGCCCCTTTTTCATATGGGTAGTTTTTCTTCTAAGGATTACTTTGGGAGTGTGAGGATAATGGGGATAGAAATAATGATAGGGGGCACTGGCTGCTTCCCTTACATAATCTGCTGCTCTATGAAGCAGACCAGGACAGCTGGCTTCTCAATCTGGAGAGGTTCAGGAGTTTGGGAGGAGGACTACATACCTGGATTGCAGAACCTCCTGGTGACCTGACCTTGTAAATCCTATGGTGTGCTATAGGTTCAGCCATCTAGCAGGTGGTATTGCCCATCTAGGATGTGACAAGTGCCACCACAAGTACACAACCTTGAGTCTGGCTAAAGTGGGAGTGATGAGCAGGACTTCAAAGGGACTTTTCCACCATGGTTCCAAAGAAGGCTTTCAGAGATTCCAGCAGACCCAATCACAGGACAGGATTAGGAGCTGAGCTTTAGTTGAGATTCCTAAAGAATGGGACTGAGAGACAAGTTGCTCAATCTCTGATATTGTCTGAGCCAACAAAATCGAGTTCTATAGGAGGGAGCATTAAGTTGCTATGCTTCTCACCCATGGGTCCAGTGGTATCAGGGCTCACACAGCCAGGGTATCAGGTATTATCTCATAAAGACCTAGCTTCTTCCTACCTAGCTCTTCCATGAATTTAAAAGGGAGGTTTCAAGTATCCCATTAACTTTTTTTTTTCCCTTTCTTGATGATTGGGGGTGAAAAGCACAATGTTGGTGCTGACATTGACCAGGGTGAAAACACCGTAGGTAATGAAGCTCTTGTAAAATGGGCACAACTATTACTGTGTATTTTTTAACCCTACATAATGGAATGGTTTTTCTCTTTTTTTTCTTAGTAAATTTATTTATTCTTAATACACATTGCTTTATGCATGTTCTGGGGAGAAAAAACTCAGAACAAAAGTGCAAAACCATTGAAGAGATTAAAAAAAAAGAAAAAGAAAAAAGTAGAGAACATAGCATGTGTTGATTTACATTCAGTCTCCTTATTTCTCTCTGTGGATCAGATGGTATTTTCTGTGCAGTCTGTTGGGATTGCTTTGCATTCCTGAACTTCTGAGGAGGACCGAGGCTTTAATAGTTGATCATCACTCATTCTGACTGTTACTGTGTACAATGAACTCCTGGTTCTGCTTGTTTGGCTCAGCATCTGGTCATGCAACTCCAGGCCTTTCCAAAACCAGCTCATTCATCATTTTTACAGAACAATAACAGTCCATCGCCTTCATGTACCACAAGTTGTTCGGCCATTCCCCAGTCGATAGACATCTACTTATTTTCCAGTTCTTTGGGACCCCTCAAAGAGCTGCCACATTTTGTCCCATGTGGGTCTGGGATGATTTTTTTCTAAGAAGATTTTTGCTAGCCCAGAGGCTGTGGCAGTATGAGGGGAACTCTGCCACCCAGCGGGAAAGTGTACAGACCATCCCCAGAGCATATTTGGAACCATCGGCAGCTGGTAATGGAATGAAGTCTGTCTGCCAGATTTGAAATGAAACATCTGGGAGAGGAAAGTGGCCCCAAGCTGGCCTCAGAGGCTTGTTTACATTGTGCTTGGGGCAGCTGGGACTCATCTCACAGGAGGTGATAGCAGCCTTGGGAACCCTCCCTCACCAGTATTTTTGGGCTACTCCCTCCAACTTGTTGGGTCCTCAATGCCTGAATGAAGACAGGTATAATGGAAGGACAAACAAGTTCTTAGAGAGAACCACGAGTCCATCAAATCCATTATATTCCTAAGAAGTTTACACCCCTTCTTTGGAAGCTTTTCTTGCTCTGTAATAAGCATTCTCTTCTGGGCCATGGCAACTTCACTTTTATGCCTTTGGGCTGAGATGGATAAGCTAAAGTTTGTACTTTGGGGGCAAACATAAGTTCCATGGAGACTTCTGCTCTAGAAGGTTTGCCGTCCAGCATCTGGAAGTTACTGCCAGGGTTTCAGATGTTTGGCCAGTGCAGTCATTTGCTTTCTCATGGAGGTTTTCTCAGCTGTGCCCAGGAAGTATCGTTACTGGCATGGCCTGGGGAAGCAATAAAGAGTCGTATTTGAGATTTGCTTTTTAATGGACTGTCCTGAGGAGGAAGTCCTGATGTTTCCCTAGTACCCTAAAGTCAGGGCTACTCCAAAGGCACATGTGCTCTGGGTACAGATATTCATCCTTTTGCCTTTTCTTAACTGACCAGCCTGGCTACTGCTCTGAGTTCAGCTTGTTGTGCTGAATGGCCATCCGGGAGTGATGAAGTTTGAGGCATTTCTGTGGCAGGAGTGATGCCCTAAGCAATGACCAAACCTCCTTCCTCACTTCTGGAGCAGATGCAGTAGAACCCAGTCAAAGTGGGCTCCCTCTGAGGGGGTTCTCTTCAGGTCCTCCCAGGGAGAAAGTAAGACATCCAGATAACTTGCACAGTCATGGTCTGCAGCCCATCCTCAGATTCTCAGATAGAAAGGGGGTAGGACTGATTGTGTTTCTGATGGTCCCTTCCAGGGTAGCTCGCCTGCTAGAGGACAATGCTGAGAGGGGAGTGAATTCATAGCAGTGTGGAGTGTCAGCAGCACAGGGAACAGGAGCCATTTAGGGAGAATGGAGACAAATGTCCTCAGGGGTGGAGACTAGGGCTGCTGTGGCCTCTGCTGCTTGGAAGCAGCCTGGGAGGTCTTTACCTTATCATTCAAAGTTTTATTGTAGTACCCCATGGCCCAGAAGCTTTCACCCTGTTTCTGTGCTAATAAACTAAGTGCGTTCCCTCATTGCTCAGACATAAATAAATGAGGAGAGAGAATAGTTGGGGAGGCCTGAAGTTTGGGAGTATTGGAAGGCAGACTTCAAGAATCAAAGGAGGTTTGAGCTTATGGGGAAAGGCCAAACACTCTGGACAGGAACTTTTAGGTGTCCATAAAGTGCAGTGGCAAAGCTGAGAAGTCAGGGATCGTGCCCAGGAAGGCACAGATCTTTGGGGTGGAGTGGGAGTGCAGAAAGCTGAGTGCTCCCTTTAAGATGGACCAGTCTGGGGAAAAGGCTGGAATTAGGGCATACTTTAAAGAAGGGAGAGTAAACTGGAGTTTGTTCCAAGGTAACTTGTGGCCTCTTGCTGCTAAACACCTCAGCAGGTCCACAGCATCCCTAACAGAAATGTCTTGGGAGCAGGAACAAAGGAGATCATCAACACACTAGAGGAGCACTGAGTCCTGAAAATGTAAGAGGTCACACCCTGTTGTAATATCTGTGAGAAATAATTGGTGACTCTACCCACTACCCCATCCCACATGGAGGAGGCCTCCCTTGTGGCCAAAGCTCCTATTATAAAACTGCAATTTTTAATTCAATTCTTTGCAGAATTCTTAAATTCATTCTAATATGCCATGCCATGCTGTGCCATATTGTGCCATGCCAAGAAACCTCTGCCCACTGGGGTGATATTCTTCTCCAGTGCTACCCTCCCTTTACCCCCACCTATTTCCCTAACAAGACTTATGCCCCTCTGTTGGGATATCTCTACTAGAAACTTGACTTCTCTGTCAGACCTTGCCACTAAGGAAGTCAGCCTTTCTAGTCACGCATGGCAAGGTTTGACTTCCCAATGCCAATAATAAACCTCTTTTATCAGTCTAGCCTTATTTTATTTTATTTTATTTAACCTCTCAATGAGTGTGGTTATAAATACACATCCCATTTCTACTGTCTTGGAACATTTATAAAGCAAAGTCATCCCTCCAACCTCATGGAACAGATAAGGTGAGCATCTGGAGGGCCAGATTCAGATCCTATACTTGATTGCTGTGAAAGCATGGGCAGGTCACAATGTCTCTGGGTTTCAGTTTCCTTTTTTGTAAAGGGAAAATGCTAATAGTCAGCACCCCAGCTACTTCACTGGGTTGTTAGCACATGTTTAGTAAATCTTAAAGCTTTATGTAAATGGCATTTATTATCCTTGTTTCCCTTTATCCCTGGGAAAGAACAGAAGCTTTTAATCTTCCAGATAAGAGACTTGTCAAAAGCCACTGTTCAAATAAATCAGGAAATTAACTTCAGGCTCAAATGTTCTGATTCCAAATCTAGCATTTTTTCTAGTTTTCTCATTCTCTAGTGCTTTTCCTCCTTCAGAAAAGCAGATGGCAGGTCAGGAAAAGAGAAGCAAACCCCAGAGATATGCTTTTGGTCCTTCAATCCAATGGTTTAATTCTTGCTTCCTTCAGAGCACTTCTGTGATTCATCATGTCCCATCCTCCACCTCTGCCTCCAACTAGTGCAAAGAGATGTCCCAGTCTTCCTGAGGGCAAGTCCTTGAAGAGTTTTCAGAAGTCAGTGGCTTACTCAGGTGGCACTGACAGTAGGAGTTAGGACTGAAACCCAGGCTTCCTGGTTCTCAGGCTGATTCTATCATGTTTTCCCTCTCATGGCCTTAAGTTACCCTCTTGATACCTACACCTACAGATATGGAGTGCTTTAAAGTGAACAGAATGCCTCCTTCTAACACCCCACTGAGGGAGGTAGATGCAAGTGTTATTGTTTTACAGAGGGAGCTGAAGCTTTTGTGGGGGGATGAGGGGGTGTTAGGGCTTCTGGGCCAAACCACCCCTTTGTGTTGCAGCACTCAGAATGGGAGCAAGGAGCTTTTGTAGCACTACAGGCTCCAGGGCTCTCTCCTGGGATATTCATATACGGACTGGAACTGGGATCTCCTCCACCTCTTTTGGCCTCATTCTGTTTATTGAAGCTGGTATTATGCAGTCTAAGGTGACCCTTCAACTTAGAGATGATACATTTTCATGGGACTTTGGACTAAGATAATAATTCTTACTCTCCCTCCATGCTAACATTGTTTGTTCTAAGGTCGCTGTACTATACACCTTTCTATGTTCTAAACTAATTTCTAATTCTTGGCATCCTGTGTTCTAGGGTCTCTCTGCTATAATATTCCATGTTCTAAGATCAATTCCAGTTCTTTACATTCCGTGTTCTAAGCCTTTCCAGCTCTTTCTGTGATCTAAGGTCCCTGATGGCTCTGATGTTCTAGGACCCCTTCCAGTTCCATTATTCTGTGATTTTTGACTCATATTTGGTGGTTTATGTTCTAAGAGGTTTTATATTTTTCTAATGTCCTGTTTTTGATATTCTCAGCTCCCTTTCAGTTTTAAAATGCTACATCTTGCATTTTAAAGTCTCTTTCCTCTCTAATAGTTTGTTGTCCAAAATTAGTTAAAGGAAAGGGGGGTGGGTCCTTCATATGAAGGACTACATTAGCAGCACACCTAATTTTTCTGATTTTATTTTTTATTCAAATACAATAAGTTATATATACATATATATTTCAAATTACACATAAAGAGAGTTTTCAACCTTCAGTTTTGAAAGATATTGAACCCTAAAGTTTTCTCTCTTCCTCCCTTACCTCTCCCCTTCTCAAGACAGCAAGCAATCTGATATAGGTTATATATACATGTACTATCCTTTAAATATATTTCTGTATTAATCACATGAAAGAAATACCAAACCATGAAAAAGAAAAAAAAAAAAAAAAACGAACAAAAGGGTGAGAGTGGTGTGCTGTGATCCACAGTCAGTCTCCATAAATCTGTTTCTGGAGGCAGATGGCTTTTTTTCCATGTCAACTCCCTTGGAATTGTCTTAGATAACTGTACTGCTGATAAGAGTCCAGTCAGTTGTAGTTGATCCTTACATAATCTTGCTGTTTCTGTGTACAATGTTCTCCTGGTTCTGCTCACTTCATTCAGCATCAGTCATGCAAGTCTTTCCAGGCTTTTCTGCTCAACAATTCTTACAGAGCAATTATACTCCATTATATTCATATTCAGCAATTCTCCAATTGAAGGGCATCCTCTCTTGTTCCAGTTCCTTGTCACCCTTGTCAAAGTACTGCTCCAAACATTTTTATACATGTGGGGTCTTCTTTTATGATCTTTTCAGGATAATGACCTAGCAATGACACAATGGGTAAGCAGTATTAGAAATAAATAAATCATAGCTTTTGTCTTTCCAAATATATGCAAAGAGGATTTTCAATATTCACCCCTGCAAAATCCCACCTAACAAGGTTTTGTCTATTTCTCCCATCTTACCCCTATCTGCACCCTTAGAAACCAAGAATTCAATATAGGTTAAACATGTGCAATTCTTCTATACATTTTTCCCCATTTATCTTTCTGCACAAGAAAAAATCAGATCAAGATGGAAAAAAAGACAAAGAAAAAAAACTAAGCAAGCCACAAAAAGAAAGGCGAAAATACTCTGTTGTGGTCTACATTCAGGCCCCATAGTTCTCTGTTTGAATACAGATGGCTTTCTCCATCACAAGCCCATTGGAATTGGCCTGAACTGCCTCATTGTTGAGGCATGTCTGTCAGAGTAGATCATGACATAATCTGCTTGTTGCTGGGTACAATGTCCCCCCACTTCTGCTTACTTCATTCACATGGATCAAAGGGTATATACACTTTGATAGCCCCTTGGACTCAAGAAGGCTTTGTTTCCCTCAGTAAATTTCTGTGTTTCCTTTTCCAAACTTTTCTGCCACGTTCTTGTTTCCTTTCCCCACTTTTCTTTTAATTTTCTTTCAAGATGCTTTTTGAATTCTTTCAAGAGACCCATTTGAGTTCGAGGTCGGTTCATATTCAACTTTGTGGCTTGATCTGAAGGGTTTTGCCTTTGTAGTGCCCAGAATTTAAGGTCTGTTCTTCCTTCTCACCATAATAGCTATTTATGGTTAGAGCTCTTTTTTTTTTTTTTTGGTACGTTTTTAAAGATTGAGACGTTCTCCCAGGATACAAGGGAGATTGTCTCCAGGTTCATCTATAGGGAGACGGGAGCTTCACACTATGCTGGGACTAGTGCTGCTGGCT
Organism: Antechinus flavipes; assembly: GCF_016432865.1. NCBI lineage: Eukaryota > Metazoa > Chordata > Mammalia > Dasyuromorphia > Dasyuridae > Antechinus > Antechinus flavipes. The sequence goes on along the minus strand of NC_067403.1, from coordinate 524,767 downwards.
TCCTCCCAGAGCTGGGTGAGCTTGGTGAAGTCCTGCCTAGTAATAAGATCAGTATTAATAACCATTTAAATAAAATTTCCCTTTCCTATAACTCAAAATTTCCATCTAATAATGTCATTTTCTTCTTTTTATATCACCATTAGGGATAACAATTAGACTTGTGATTTCACTGGCTTAGATAATATTTAGGTGAAGAAACCCTTACATTGCAAGCCTGGATTATCTCTGCTCTGAAGGAGCTGCCAAGAGACCCTTCTTGGGAGTGGCTTGTCCAGTCCACACAAATCAGAGCTAGACTTTAATTAGGGATTCATGCTTCCAAGAACAGGTCGATATGAAATTCACCATACTGCCTCTTCTATCATCATTAGTTTGACATTTGTTAAACTAAATGTTTATTAAGCTCCTACTGTGTGCTGTTGGGGATGTCAACTTAATGAGTTGGAAAAAAAAGTCTCTCCCTTTAGGGAACTTCCAGTCTAATAGGGATGTAGACAAATTTTTCCCTCAGATTAACTAATAGTCAGATTTTTAAAGACTATAATTACCTCATCCTTTAAACATTTTTTCTGTGGGCTAAATATTTGAATTAAATTCAATTTAATATGAACATAGTCTTCAAAACACAAGGGTTTACTTACTTACATTGGCATGGAAGAAATATTTGTTAAATTTTAAGCATAAGTATTTAAACTTTAAAAACCAGCTCATGCTAAAAATGTTCTTGCTGATTGCTTAAACTCAAGAAAGAGATGGGAAAAAAAAGTTTTTAATTGAAATATAACTTAAAAGTATATCATGTCTTTCCAGAGAACCAGTTGTTAAACATTTATCAACATATCCCTGGTTATATATACTAATATTTACCTTATTATCTCTAAATTATATACATTAATAATAATATATACATTAATATATAATATATAATATATATAATATATACATTAATAATAATAAACCTATTATGTGTTAACATAACATGAACAATTTATTTCTAAAGAAAAAGTGAGAATGGCATTGTTTTACATATTTCTGTAAGTCTATTATCTAGGTTAATGGAATTACATTGGATTATCATAACTGTTTCTATATTCAAATTGTTTCAATATGTTCTCTTGGTTGAAGCATACACACACACACACATACATACTTGTATACTCACCTCATATTCTAAGTAGTTATAAGACAGAAGAGTATTTTAATAATCAAATATTTTAGTATTATTTTGAAAGAGCTTTGAATTTACACACTCCCTGACTTGTGGTCTTGGCGACCAGGAGAGGTAAAGGAGTTTGTGAGGCTCTGAGTGTGTAAAGAAGGGCATGTGAACACTGTTGGTGCCTTCTCGGAACTAGAAATAACAGGGGGCACTTAGAAGAAGGCAGCATCATTTCTGTAAGAGGAGAGTGATAATCATTGGAGATGCCCCACAATGCAGTGGGGTGCATTCCTCTGACCCAGGGGTCTTCACATTAAAACTGATTAATTTTCAGGTTTTCAGGATTCTGGCTTCAGGTTTGGGTTAGATAAGTTACTCTCTTATTTGATGAACCTCGATTTCATGCAGCCAGTGGGGATGAAGGACAATCTATCAGGTCTCTGAACCTTTGGCCCCAGCTCTTCTCCTTTTTGTGACATAAATAAACCTGTGTTGACATTATTTTTTTTTCTAGCCTGGGGGCAGCTGGGGGCAGCTGAGGGCAGCTGGGGGCAGCTATCTTCAGGGGTTCTGAGGAAAGATTGGAGAGGAAAAAAGTGGGGATTGTGTGGCAAGAGACTTTAGTGGGAGGGGTACTGGTGCTGGGGCCCAAAGTCACCTAAAGGTGATGCTTGAACAAAATTTCTCAATCTTTCAAATTGGAACCTCTGGTATTAAGTGAATGGACTGTGGAATAGGGAAGCTGAGGAGATCAGATAGAGTTGAGATGAAACTTGTCTGTCTTGGGACTGGAAAATAATGACCTTCAATAGGAAGGCGGGAACAGAGATGAAGGATTGGACTGCAGACTATTTCCTCTCATCCCCCAAAAAAATAAGCAATAGAAGCCCTAGAAATTCTGGTAGGAAGACCCTCTGGACCCTAAATGCTATTGTCATTGTTTGTCAGGCATTCCATTCCTTTTTCCAGGTAATTTTGCAGACAGGGAAACTGAGGCCAAGAGAATTAATATACTTACTGTGGGTCACCAAGCTAGTTAGGGTCTAAGAACAGATTGAAATTTAGGCTGAGTCTTTGGACACCAGGACCAGCATTCTCTAGCCACTGCTACCACTTGGTCAAAGATCAAAAGCATTACAGAGATGAGGACGAAACTGGGAACCTTCTTTAAACATGGGAGGTTCAAAACAAAGAAAAAAACTCTATTTTATCTTCATTGATTATATATGGCAAATCTTCAAAGAGATGGGAGTATCAAATCTTCGTTCTTGTCCCCTGGAGAAGCTGTATGGCAGCCCCAGAGGCCACAGTTACACTAGATGTGGCAAGTCCTTAAAGAGAGTATGATGAGAAGTCTCTGGGCAGCCCTCTAGGACTCTGGAGATCTCTTGTCTTAAGTATCCTGAAGTGAGGGGGGATTGAGAGCAGCTTCTAGCAAATTTGCTTCTCCAGTACAGGTCATTTGCAGAGTTCTCCTTCTCTGTTAACCAGGTCAGGTAGTGAGAGCCAGCTTAAATCTGAATAGCACTAATATGAATATCACTGGAGCAGAGAATAAAATAATGAATAAAAAAGAGCTTTGTTTGAGAATATCACATATGTGTGTATATATATGTAAATGTATATATACATGTGTGTGTACAGCTTTCAAACAAATAAGGTTAGGACAAAAAATCCCTGTGGTATATGATAAAAATGTGAATGATATAAGTGGATGCCTCACTTCTGTGGGAGCCGTTTAATGTTGTCAATCAGCAGGGAGAGAGCTTTCATTTCTTCCAAACTAGATAAACCAATGTAGAGGAGCACGGGTGTAGAGGAGAACTAGAATGTAGAGGAGTTTTAGGTATGAAACTGATGGATGCTCATGGTGAAGCCTTCAGAGCTACAAAATTGATGAGCAGGTGAGAGAACTGGGATAGGATGGAGTTCAAACTTTTTCAAGGGAATATAGATTAAGATTAGGAGAGTGGAGGGAAAAAATAAGGAGTGGGAATTTAAAGGACTGGGTAAAATAAGGAATAGCAGGGCAAAAGAAAGTCACAGGGAGAGGGTAAAAGGAGAAGCTAATAAAGTAAAGAGTAAAAATAAGATAGAAGGTATTTCACAAATAGCAAATAGAACTTTGTGAAAGACATAAGAATATGAGTTATTCCCCCAAGGAAGAAATGAAATGAATGATCAGTTTTTCAAAGAAGAAATCAAAAGAATTTATAGGGATGTTTTTTTAAAGGTTGTAGTGTAGCATCTCTTAACGCTACCCTAACCTTGCAGCTCCCCTTTGAGCTACTCTTAATGCCTGTCCATCGATGGCACAGCTAGGTCAGTCTTACCCGTCTTTGGGTACCAACCTGGATCCTATAGAGACAGACCACCAGGAGGTAGGGGTGAAGCAAAAGAGAAATTTATTCTTGGACTACACACATTTTTACCCCACTGAGGATCTGGGGGAAGGGGGAGGTCCTCTAAGAACCTGATATAATGGGATTGCCCAAGAAGAGGGAGGGAGTCATGCTAGGCTTTGAGAGCACTTAAGAGGGAGATGTGATACCTGGGGTCAGACACCGCCTCTTGGGGCTATGTCCCACCTCCATGTAGGCCTTGCCTGCCCCTGGGTACCTCTCATCCCTCATGTCCTCCCATATGCCTTGAGCCGCATTCCTTGCTCCCAGAGGCTTTTTAACCTTTACACACTAGATCATCACTGATCAGAGAAATTCATATTAAAACTACCTGAAAATATCATTTTACTCCAATGAGGTTGTCTAAAAGGATAATAGAAGCAATTGACAAATGTTGGAGAGCACATGGAAAAATTGAGAAACACTTAATTGTTGGTGGGAATTGTAAAATGAACCAACCATTATGCAGAGCCCTTTGGCTATACCAAGACTGGATCCATTCTAAACATTACGGATGCAAAAACTCGCTCAAAAATGGTTAGAGCTGCACTCTTTGTGCTGGTGAAGAACTAGAAATTGCAGAGAAGCCTGTCACCTGGGGAACGATCACACAAGTTGTGGCACAAGATTATGATGGAATGTGATGTAAGACTGATGAACTCCAGATTTTAGAAAAACATAGAAAGCCTAGTGCAAAATACAGAAGGGCGAGAGGAATAGAGATAAGGCAACATTGTATGCAGTAATAGCAATAGAGTTTGAAGAATAACTTTTAAGTTACTGTATCTTTTATAAATACCAAAGTAACCATAGAGGGCATATGAAGGCAGACACTGTATGTTTTAGGAGAAAGAATAGATAATAGAAATATAGAGAGAATAATGTTCAGATATATACTTAATCGTATCTAGTGGTAGCCAGGTCTAGGCTGGTGGAGGGAAGAAAAGGAGAAAAAGAATGACATGATTGTAATGAGTGGGGCTGAAGAGCAGCTTCTAGGGAATGTGCTTCTCCCATACAGGCCATTTACAGAGATCTCCTTCTCTGTTAAATTTTGTAACAAAATCGATGTTAATACAATCCTAGTCTGCGATTGCAATAACCAAGTCAGTGAGTGCCAGCTTAAAACTTAACAGCACTGACATGAACATCACTGGAGCAGAGAATTTCCCTTTTAGGCTGACAAATTCAATTAAATGGCTCTCAACCAAGAATTATATTTGATATGCAGAAGCAACTCACCCTGTCATAAGTATTTATTAAAACCAACTAAAAAACTATGAGTCTGCCTATTCATAAACACGGCAAACACTTGCCACCTGGACACTAAACTTCAAGGACACGTGCACAGCCCCTGCACACTGCTCCTACCTGGCACAGAGAGAATAATGGTCAGATATATACTTAATTGTATCTAGTGGTAGCCAGGTCTAGGCTGTTGGAGGGAAGAAAAAAATAAAAAGAATTAAAAGATTTTTTGTTGTCCATTTGAAAGGAATAGCAAATTGTGCATAATCGATTTATAGTTTCATGTACGGCCATCTTTTCACTGTACTGTTATCAGCATTACAATTGTGGTCCTGGAGAAAGTCCTTTGGACAGCAAAAAGATGAAATAAGTCAGTAATTAAAGAAATTAATTGAGACCATTCTCTGGAAGATCAGTGATTGAAGCTGAAATGCTTGAGCCACATAAAGGGAGACATTGAAGGCTGAGGATGCATTGGTAGTGTCAGGGCAACCCGGAACATGACCTTGCACAGATTTTCACAGCTGGAAGGGCCTGGCAGGCTGAGGCCCATGGGGTCAGAAAGAGTTGGACAATGTTCTATAAGCTTTCAGCTTCCTTTAACGTGAGACTGAAGGAAGCTGGGGGTGGGAGGGGAAGTGCATAGAGCTTGCAATCAGGAAGATTCAGCTTCATGAGTTTAAATCCAGTCTCATATAATTACTAGGTATGGGAACCTGGTCAAGTCACTTCACCCTGTTTGCCTCAGTTTCTTCATTTGTAAAATGAGCCTGAGATAGAAATAACAAACTACTCCAGGATCTTTGCTGAAAACCCCCTTCTTATCCCAACAAAACAGAGTCCTCCATGAGTGAAATGCCTGGACACCACATCAAGTGAGACTATCATTCTGGCTTCAAGACAATCATGCTTAATTGATGATGATGATTCCCATGCACCGATTGTTTTAGTGAAAGCTTTCCTTAGGAGTGATTGCCTGGGTGGTCTAAAGACCATCAAGCCTGCTCACCACAAGTAAAGTCAGGTCAATTGAGGCACAAAGTTCTTGAGCATTAATAGTTTATTACTTAAGCAAGACTTTACTAATAAAGAGGGCCAGTGACTTTGACACTGAACTCAAAGACCTGGAACATGGAAGTTAGCCGGCCCCCTCCCATTTTAAAGGCTAGACCCAAGAACAGAAATTGGTGGGTGGGGAAACAATACAGATGATTAAGGGACTGAGACCATCAAGGGGCAGGGGAATGCGATTGGTTCCAACTCTGAAGTGTAACTGGGTAATGACCCTCCTTTTCCTCTTGAATATGTTGATGCTTTCTACCTGGATCATGCAGAAACAGTTTATGAGTAATAACAAATCTTGGCTTGTACAGAACTGCCTAGAGAAGATACTTCCAGGAATGGCATCATCCTGGCTGCCAGAAGTCCTAGAATTGAATCTGGGTAGTTAAACTTAGGGAAGATAATAGAATTCCTTGACATGAAGGGATTTGCACTTGGTGTTTATGTAACAATTCCTATTGAATTAAAGCATTTAATGAGAGCAGTGCACTTTTTGAGTTAGCAATTGAATTTTTCTTTAGTGGAAAATGACTGAGAGAAAAATGGAACTTTTGCGTTTATCTGAAAGGAATACTGACGTTCTTCTAGGATACCAGGGTAGATTTTCTCTATGACTTTTTGAAGGATGTTGTCCAAGCACTTTTTTGGATCATGGTTCTCTAGACTCCATTAATTCTCAAATTATTTCACTTGGATCTCTTTTCCATATTCCTTGTCAACAGCAGCATTTGGTGGTTTGTGACAAGTTTCCTGAATGCTTCAGACCCATGGCTAGTTCTATCAAGATGCTTCTGACAGAAGGGTACAGTCAGCCAAAGGTGGCTATGGTCTGGATCAGGGATCCAATAGATGCCAACAGGGTTGCAATAATCAGTAAAGTCAGCTCCCTTTACTTTTGGTATGACAGGTTTAACCAGAGAGGAACTTCAGCTGAGTGATTTCCTGGGACAACTTGAGAATGGTGTAGACAAAATCAGAGAGATTCTCCCAGAAGGAAGGAAGGCAGTGATATAGGGTAGAAGCACCTAAGAAGGATAGTCCTGGTGAAGCAGGCAATTCTATAGCTGAGATATGCAGAGTAAAGGATGAATCCCAGACAGAGTAAGTGCAACTCAGAGCTTATAGCATCTCCAGGTATGGGTGTTTATCTCTGGCACTGCTCTGGAACAAGAAAGCTTTGGGGTATTCCTCCATCAACCCAGAAACCGAATGGATGTCTTTGCAATTGCCTTTATTGTGCACAAAAGTAAGAGATCTGATGGTTGACTTTTTGGGACAGGCAACTGCATTGATTATGTTTAAGGGGGCTTTTCCAGTGCTATACACTTCTATTCAGGCACATCTGTGACCAGAGGAGTTGGTCAGATGAATTGACTGAGTCATTTAGGAACACAAACCATATGGAATTAAAATAAAGGTGAAATTATGTTCATAAGATTTGGTGATCCAAAGTGAGGGCACATGTTGCTGGTTATGCTCTGGATACAGAGTGAAACTTGATTTTCTAGAAAGACCCTGAATCTAATGGATCCTCCAAGTAAGGGTCTGCAATGCTAGGGACCGTAAAACCTGCTACTAAGACTATTAGTTCTGCATTAATGTGTTCCTTTTTTCACATGGGTAATTTTTCTTCTAAGGATTACTTTGGGACTGTGAGAAGAATGGGGATAGAAATAATGATAGGGGGCACTGGCAGCTTCCTTTACATAAGCAACTGCTCTATGAAGCAGACCAGGGCAGCTGGCATCTCAGCCTGGAGAGGTTCAGGAGTTTGGGAACAGGACCACCTACCTGGATTGCAGAACTCCCTGGTGACCTGACCTTGCAAATCCAATGGTGTTCTGTAAGTTCTGCCATCTAGTGGGTGGTATTGACCATTTCAAATGGGACAGGTGGCACCACAAGTACAGAACCTTCAGTCTGGCTGAAGGGGGAGTGGAGAGCAGGACTTCAAAGGGACCTTTCCACCATGGCTCCAAGGAAGGCTTTCAGGGATTCCAGCAGACCCAATCACATGCCTGCAATAGGAGCTGAGCCTCAGTTATGATTCCTTAAGAATGGGACTGAGAAACAAGTTGGTAAGTCTTTGGTAATGTCTGAGACAACACAATAGCGTTCTGTAGGAGGGAGCATTAAGTTGTTATGCTTCCCAGCCATGAGTACAGTGGTATCAGGGATCCTGATATTATCTCATAAGGACCTACCTTCCTCTGACCTAGCTCTTCCATTAATTTAATAAGGGTAGGGGAGGGGGAAAGTTAAGTTTTCCATTAACTCTTTTTCCCATCCTTGATGGCTGGGGATGAAAGGTACAATGTTGGTGCTGACTGATTGACCAGGATGAAAGTGCCTTAGATAATGAAGCTCTTATAAAATGGGTACATCTATTACTCTGTATTTCTTTATGAACCCTACATAATGGAATGGTTTTTCTATTTTTTTCCTTATTAAATTTGCTTATTCTTAATGCACATGGCTTATGCATGTTCTGGGGAGAGAAAAATCAGAGCTAAAGTGCAAAACCATTGAACAGATTAAAAAAAAAAAAGTAAAAACTAGAGAACATAGCACATGTTTATTTACATTTAGTCTCCTTAGTTTTCTGTGTGGATACAGATGGCATTTTCTGTGCAAAGTCTATTGGGATTGCTACCCTGAGAAGGACCAAGGCTTTCATAGTTGATCATCACACATTCTGAATGTTAGTGTACAATATACTTCTGGTTCTGCTAGTTTGGATTAGTGTCAGTTCATGTAACTCCAGGCCTTTTCAAAACCAGGTTGTTCCTCATTTTTACAGAACAATAATATTCCATTGCCTTCATGTACCACAGCTTGTCTGGCCATTCCCCAATAGACTGACACATATTTATTGTTCAGTTCTTTGTGACCGTGCAAACAGCTGGTGCTTTGTGGCCCATATGGGTCTGAAATGCTTTTTATCTAAGAGGATTTTTGCTAGTCCAGAGCCTGTGCTAGTATGACAGGGGAACTCTGCCACGCACCAGGAAAGTGTACAGACCATCCCCAAAGCATATTTGGAATCATGGGCAGCTGGCAATTGAATGAAGACCCTCCACCAGGTTTGAAAAGGAGCATCTGGGAGAGGAAACTGGCCCCAAGCTGGCTTCACAGGCTTGGATATATTGTGCTTGGGGCAGCTGAGACTTGTCTCACTGGAGGTGACAGCAGCCCTGGGAATCCTCCCTCACCAGTGTTTTTGAGCTACTCCCTCCTACTTGTTAGATGCACAAAGAGTGTAAATGCTACATCCACACTCAGTTCCCACAGTCCTCTCTCAGGGTAGATGGCTCTCTTCTTCACAAGATCATTGGAAGTGGCCTGAATCAATCATTGTTGAAAAGAGCCACGTCCATCAGAATTGATCATTGTATAGTCTTGCTGTTGCCATGTATGATGATCTCCTGGTGCTGCTCACTTCACTTTCCATCAGTTCATGTAGATCTCACCAGGCATCTCTGGAATCATCCTGATCATTCCTTATAGAACAATAATATTCCACAACATTAATGTGCTATGACTTAATCAGCATTTCCCAGCTGATGGGCATCCACTCAGTTTCCAGTTTCTTACCACTACAAACAGGGCTGGAGAAACATTTCTGCACGTGTGGTCCCTTTCCCTCCTTCCGGATCTCTTTGGCAAATAAGCCCAGAAGAAACATTGCTAGTTCAAAGGCTATGCATCTTTTGATAGCCATTGGGCATAGTTCCATATTGCTCAGCAGAATGGTTGGATCCGTTCACAATTCCACCAATACATTAGCATCCCAGGTTTCCCCCCAAAGCCTTTTCATATTGGTTATATTGAGGTGGTTTCTGTCCAGTTTGGGTTCTTTGATATCTAGTAACAAATCCTCTATTTGCAAAAGCTTTCCAGCATTGATTACAGTCATAAAGTTTCTCTTAAGTGTGGATATGCTCAGGGTCAGTAAGACTAGATTTATGTCTAAAAGCCTTTACACATTGGTTTTATACATTTATAAGGCTTCTCTCCAGTGTGGATTCTCTGATGTGTAGTAAGAGTTACCTTTTCTCTAAAAGCCTTTCCACAGTGGTTACATTCATAAGGCTTCTCTCCAGTGTGGATTATCTGATATGTAGTAAGAGTTACCTTTTGTGTAAAAGCTTTTCCACAGTGGTTACATTCGTAAGGTTTCTCTCCAGTGTGGATTCTCTGATGTACAATAAGAGCTCCTTTTTTTTTATAAAACTTTTCCCACACTGGTTACATTCATAAGGTTTCTCTCCAGTGTTTATTACCTGATGTCTAGTAAGTTCTCCCTTGCTTCCAAGTGACTTTCCACATTGGTTACACTCATAAGGTTTGTCTCCAGTGTGGACAGTTTTCTGTGGTTTTTACAGTGGGTTTTCTGATGTACAATAAGACTTTCCTTGCTTCTAAAACACTTTTCACACTGGTTATATTCATAAGATTTCTCTCCAGTGTGTGTTTGCTGATGAACAATAAGATTTCCCTTTGGTCTAAAAGCCTTTCCACACGGGTTACATTCATAAGGTTTCTCTCCAGTGTGCATTCTCTGATGTAAATTAAGAGATTCCTTTATTCTAAAACCTTTTCCACACTGGTTACATTCATAAGGCTTCTCTCCAGTGTGGATTTTCTCATGTCTAATAAGACCTCCCTTGTCGCTAAAAGCCTTTCCACACTGGATACATTCATAAGGATTCTCTCCAGTGTGGATTCTCTGATGTATGATAAGTTTTCCCTTGCTTCTAAAAGCCTTACCACATTGGTTATATTCATAAGTTTTTTCTCCAGTGTGGATTCTCTGATGATCAGTGAGACCTTTCTTACTTCTAAAAGCCTTTCCGTAGTGGTTAAATTCACAATGTCTCTCTCTAAGCTGGATTCTCTCATGTGTTGCACAGCTTTTTCTCCAAGTAAAGCCACAGGATCCATCACCCATCAACCACTGCTTGGGAGTTTCTACCACAGAATGGCTTAGCTCTGCAGGAGTTTCTTTCATTTCACTCTGATTTCTCCTTCCAAAACAAAAGTAAGAAAGAAAAGAACAAACAATAAAGCAGACATAGTCATGATGCAGACACACATACACACACACACACACACACACACACTCATTCATGTATATATATACATAAATATTCCCTTCTCTCCATCAGCAGAAAAGAAAATCAGTCATTTTCTATTTTCCTAGGAAAAGAAAAAAATCTAAAATGGGAAGAACCAATCATTTTAATCCCCATTAGTTCACATCCCAAACATGATCTAATTAGTAAGGAGTTTCATACACAATTATAGTGAAACCTCACAATAACCTGTGACAACAGAGAGTGTTTTCATTCTCGTTAGGTGCACAACTTAGGTCACCAGCTCAGAATGGCTGAGTGACTTGGCCCAAAACCCACCCAATGAGACAATGGGAATGGGAAGACTCTACTTCCAGTATGTGACAATTATCTCCACTCTCAATTTTCCCCATTCCCTTTCATTATCTGCACGTTGCCTCTTTTTCATAGACGTGACATCTGGTGCACATATAGGAAATACTCAAATTGTTTCATGTTGGGTTCTGCCTGTAACCATAACAAATTTCCATGCTGATCACTTTCAATTCTATTTTTTTCTATTACATTATCTGAGATCATATTCAAAAGGCTAACATAGTTGGTTTATGTATTTATCCGAGGTAGAAGTGATTTTGTTCTGACCCATAACTTTTCTAGAGATAGCTATTACTTATTTCTTTTAAAAAAAAATTATTGTTGTGTCCCCTGCATATCCCAAGATACATTTTTTTTTAATGCATGAAATTATCCACATCTGAAAATGTCTCAAACAGAAAGTTGAGTTCCTCATCCTGAGATATGGAAGGCTAGTGCAGCTGCTGTATTGTAGTCCTTTCCCTTTTAGAATCTCACCAAGCCCTTGAACAATTCAAATAAAGATCCAAGGGATCTGACCCAAAAATGTCTTAGTGGCACCTAAAGTAGTAAATAAATGTCTGATTTGGTTATAAAGGTACCTGTCCTATGGGACCACACAGATGGGCACATTTCCACCTTTATAAGTCTTTCTGCAGTGATTTTTGCAGCCTATCAAGATGACCAGTACCCTGCTGTGGAGGAATGAAGTAAATCAATCAAACTCAGGCTGCTTCTAAGTGCAACAGATTCTTCTGGTTTCTCAACTTGACACCAGATAGTTCCCAGCATTTCAGGTAGGTTGGACACTCATGTACAAATGGCCATAGGCCTGCAAAGTTCCTCAGGGGCTGTCTCTCCCCGGACCAGAATAGTGCTCTTCCTCCTGGGTTAGCTAGCAGGCCCTTAATTGTTTTCTGACAAGAAGAAGTTCTAAAAAATGCTCATGTCCCAAACCTAATCCCTTTGGACGCTTTCAGGAGAGTTCCATTGCCCCAAATCCCAAACAAGGACTTCTTACACAATGACAGATGAGCAATGGAAGGGCCCTACAGGGCCTTGGAGTGAGACTCATTCATTTTGTGGAGCGAACAGCCAGATTCACTGACTTGCCCTAGACATGGCTGCCAAGAAATATTCAATAAAGAATTCTAAATCTGGCCTTTCTCCCCAAACTGAGCGTGTACTTCAGGATAACTCCCAGAAGCCTCTTGTAACCACAGCTCTCATATCCCTGCTTTCATCTCACTCACCTGAAGAGCATCTCTTCAGGTCTTCTTGGTCCAGCATCCACAGTGCTTCCCTTTGTTCAAAATAAGAGATCGCCTCTTCTCTGGGAACTAGAAGCCCTGGGCATGGAAATCAGTAAGAGAAGAAAATGGAGAGAAGTTGGTCACTTAGTTCTCCTTAGGGAAAATGTGAGGATCCAGAGCAGCTCCAAGCCGAAATTCAGCCCCTCTTGTTCAGACATATCAGTCAATCATCAGGCTTGTAAAGCAAGTCAACTAAAGCAGGATGTGCCCACTATTTTTACAGCTTCCTCTGAGAAAGCCAAAGGCCCTTCCTCCCACATCCTGTCCTGAGAGGCTCCCTTCTGGCAGAAACTTCTGATCCCAAACCTGGGTTGCTAATTGTGTACCTCTGGGCAAGTCAATTAAATTCTATTTGTTTCCTGTTTCCTCAACAATGAAATGGGGATAACAATATCACCTGACTTGAAATCTGAAGATGAGATTAAAGTGACATAATATTTTGTTGTACTTTTAACTTACACACAAACATTTCAGTATCATAGTTCAATAAAAAGATGATTGCACATGAAACTGTAAATCCACAATGCACAACTTTCAAATATACAAAAACATTATCAAGTAAATTTTTCTCCCTTCCTAGAGATGGCTGCAATTGCATAGAAAAAAAATATCCATCCATATATATATATATACACATACACACACACATTAATAATGTAAATTACTATATACACAGACACACACATAAATATGCAAACATATGGATGTGTATATAAAATTACGCTATCTATATTTCTATTTATGAGTTTTTCTCTCTGGACACAAACAGCATCTTTCTTGATTTGTCCTCTTTCACGAAATTAGGTCCTTAGAATAATCAAAATAACTTACTTGCCGGAAGTTGTTTTTAAACAGTATTGTTACTGAACTGTAAAGAAACATGTGGCAGAGCACCTGGTAAACAGCAGGTAGAAATAAATGCTTAATCCTTTCCATTCATTTCCCACCCCTTGTGCTGAAATATGAGGGGAATGCAAAGGCAGATTAAGGTGAAACTTCTCATATGAGGGACAAGCAGGTGTTTTGGCTACAAACCGACGCTTGCTAAAAAGAATAATATTCCAAATACTAGATCCATCTGAAAAAGGAAGAAGTTGAAAGAAAAAGGAAAAGGAAAGGCTGAGCAGTTTTCAGCTCTTTGACAGTCAAAATTCATGTCCAGGTAGAGGCTAACATCTAAGATTGGTTCCATGTTTGAGATGCTTCCCCTGATTTAATCTTTGACCTGGGAATGGGTAAGAGAGAGCTTCAGGAACAACAAAGGACATCTCCAGGTCCTGTCACACTAGGCAAAGACCAGCCCTTTGTCTTCCCTTCCCCCACCCCAAAGCCTGCACTCTGGTCAATGAAGGTTACTCCCTTTGATTGTAGATCTGTAATTATCAGGGAAGTCCTTACCCAAGGAGAGCAGGTTCCGGGCGTTCTCCACCATGACCTCCTTGAACAGCTCCTTCTGAAAGGGGTCCAAGAGCCCCCATTCCTCATGGGTGAAGTCCATAGCCACATCCTTGAATGTCACAAACTCCTGCAGCATCAAAAGTCAGAAGATGTGGGGCTGAAAGATCCTTCAGAAGGAAAGAGCTCAACCCCTCCAAATTACTGGAAAAAAACTGAAACACAGAGAAGGGATTTGCCCCAAGGCCATAGGCTTTCTGAGAGTCAGAGTCAACTCTTGAACCCGTGGTTATTAGGAGACTGATGTAATTTTGGATCTGTCAAAATAAAGCTGAGAAGTGACTTATTACAGAACGCATAAGAAATGGGATCTTAGGGCCACAGGGTATATTCCTTAATGAATTCTTCCATGCTCTTCATTGGCAACCCTACTGGTCTCCCAACCCTACTTCCTATTTCCTACTCCCTGTGCCTTTTTTACTTCTTCCTTTTATCAAGGGCCTCTTCTCCAAAATAAACTACCTTTTGCCAAAGAGAATAGCCATTGTGAATTTTACAGGTTTACATTTTTCTAGGAATTGCTTCCCTGAACTTGTCCTGGTCTATGTGTATGGCACATTTCACAGTTTGTTTCCTTTATTCTATTATTTCACTTTTAGACAACAGGGTTTAGAAAAGAAGGCATCTGTGCAGTTGGTCTCCAAGTAGGGGCAGAAAGCTCCTACAGCACAGCCCCAGAAAGGGAACCTTGGAGCCTTTCACTTCATGAAGTGTCAAGAAAAAAAATAAACCCTATGAACAGAGGAGCTATGTGACACAGAATGGAAATCTAGGGAAAACAGCCAAGGAAGGTGGACAATGAGGAGAGGGAGAGAAATCCTTATTAGAAAGAGGAAGGAAAATGGATGAAATTAGAAAACTAATGAACAGGATGAGTTGAAGGGCAAGCAAGGAAGGAGAATCTACAAGAGAACTAAGAGGACAAGGGGGATGAAAAAATGCAGAAGAAGACAAAGTAGAAGGGATGATCAAATGTCTAGTGAAAATTGAAATAAAAGCCTTATGGCATCTTCTAAAGGGGACAACAGGGGAATATGCATATTTCTTTTCAATACATGGTACTTTTACAAAAATTAACCATTGGGACACACAGATCCTCTACCCAGATGAAAAAAGTCAGAAATAATCATTACACTCTCTTATTACCTAAAGAAATAAGAATGAAAATTGGTTCAAAGATGACCAACAAAAAATACAAAACAAAAAAGGAGATTTACCTGAGTCAAGAGGACAAATCTTAGAAATGATAAATTTGTAAAGGAAAATGAAAATGATTAATTAAACCATATCCCAAAATTTCTAGGATGCAAGCTGAAGCAGGCCTTGGACGTGGGGAGAGGGGAGGAATAGACATACCCTCACACATTAAGAATAGAAAAAAAAAAGACATGTTCAACTTAATATGCATTCAAAAAATTAGAAAAAATAAATGAAAAACTGAAAATAAGTACAAATAATGACATATTAAAATTAGAGGGAAAATAGATGAAAAGATAAATTGGATATAAAAGAATGACAAACACGAAATGGCTTCTTTGAAATGATTCAAAAAGTGGAAAAAGCCCTTAGCTAGTATGATTGGATGTAAGGAGCATAAAATCCAGTCACTTAAAAAGCAAATGGCAAAGCTGAAATGGGCACCCTCCTTTGGGAGCCCTGGTCGCTTTTCCCATGACTAGTCTGTATGCTTTCATGTGAATAGAGCTCCTGATGGCCAAGAGAAAAATTCTCAGATTTCTTTCTGCATCTACCTCGAACAACACCTGCTTCCTGAAAGAGATGTCCGAGGGAAAATTCCCAGGAAACCAACACCAAAATGCAGAGCTGCCCAGTCAATGAGAAAAAGCCTGCAGGCCTCCACAAAGAAAGTCCAGTACAGTTCAAGTACCAAGGAGCCACCATTAGAACCAGACATAATTTAGCAGCAACTTTCATTAAGGAGCAGAGAATTTGGAACAGGATATGACAGAAGGCAAAGGACCTGACCTTATGGCCAAAAGCAAATTATGAAGCAAAACCAAATGGAATGCTTTCAGGGGAAAAGCACCTTAATGAAAGTCCTTCCCAGCATTCCTAAGGAAAAGCCCACAAATGTAGAAAACTTACAAAGTTCAGACCCATGAGGAGAAAAACAAAATATAATCCAGAATGAACTATTCTCAGGGCCTCAAAATAAAAGGAAGAACTAGTTATATACAACCATAGTGAAAGGACATGTGTTCCCTCTGATTCCTATTTGGGCTCACAGAGGTAATGAAAGTAGAGTAAAGCAGGGAGGGGTTCTGTTATGTCTGGATCAGGGGTCCTCAAACTACAGCCCGCTGCCAGATGCAGCAGCTGAGGACGATTATCCCCCTCACCCAGGGCTATGAAGTTTCTTTATTTAAAAGCCCACAAAACAAAGTTTTTGTTTTTACTATAGTCCGGCCCTCCAGCAGTCTGAGGGACAGTGAACTGGCCCCCTATTTAAAAAGTTTGAGGACCCCTGCTCTGAATGATCTTAAGCAGAGACTGGAAAGAGGGGAAGAGGATGGAGAGAAAGGAGGGCTAGGAAATGTTGTCTCTGGCAAGGCAGGTCCTGGACTAGAAAGCTCTACAAGCAAGGGGGTGGGGACATCTGAGTCTCAGTCATGTAGTCAAAGGAAGGAAGAATTCCCAGGACATAGGCAGATGAAGGGAGAAAAGCAGTTTCCTGCCCAGTGAATTAACTGGAGTCAGTTCTCTCCATTATACTCTTCCAAGTCAACCCAGGGCCTGCTGCAGCCTAGGGCAATCATGATATCCAAGAACTTGGAGTGCCATGATACACTAATGTGACTCTTAATCCTTCTTTTTCTCCCAGTTATTCTCACGGTCTCTGCCAGTTCCTGGCACTCTGTACAGGGCAGCTTAAGTTAAACCAGCAAAAGAAACAGTTGGTATAGTGCTTTGGGGCCCAGGAACGACAGAGGTGAGGATGAGAATCCCAGCAGCCTCTTTTAGACAGGAGAGATGGGTCCCTGTGCCAGGGCAGGTCTTAGAAGCACCAGAGCAGCAGGATGGCCCAGAGCTCTGTGTACTAGAACTGCGGAGCTTGGACCCAAGGCCTTTCTCAGTGCTTATTGGCAGGAGCCAAGGAATGGTCAAGGGGAGGGTTTCAGGGAGACCTGGGAAGGCTTGGGGGACCTGAGGACAGGAGCAGCCCAGAAAGATTGTTTCTGCTCTGATGACCAGGAGAAGGGCTGGGGAAGCTTCCAGGAGCCAAGTCTGGCTCCTGACCTGAACAGGACAAACTTTGCTTGAAGGGTTTTCTAGGAGCTTCAGGGGAACATGGCAGAGGAAACCAAGAGAAGGAGGGAGAGACTTTGGGTGGGGAGGGGTACTGAGCAGGCCCAAGGAGAGCAGACCTGCTCCCTCTGGAATGGAGATTCATGATGAACTGGTGGACCTTGTCAGTCCCTTGTAAAGAGGAGGAATGTAGAAACAAATGGTGAAGTGGGAGGTAGGTGTGTGTGTGTGTGTGTGTGTGTGTGTGTGTGTGTGTATATCTGTCCAGTCCCAAGATGCCAAGGGTCCAAGGATGCAGTTAGGTAGGGCAGTGTTACTACTGGGTTCCCACAGTTTTTGTACAGAAACGACCAATACATCAGGCTCCACAGCCCGGCCTCCATGTCTAGGGAAACGGCTGTGACTGCTGCAGGTCAGGTCTGGGGATGAAATGCACTCACCTGAGGAGGTCTGAGGCTCCCAGGGCCCATTCCCTCTGGCTCCAGGCTCCCTGTGGAGATAGCAAACAACCACAGTGACTCATTTTTGTCAAGTTCCTATCTCTCTTGCCTGGTCTTTATCTCAGGGTCCTGATGCCCCCACCTTGAGAGGGCCACAAAAGTGACAGCAGCCAAAGCTCTTACTAACAAAGGTCACAGCTAACCGTGGAGGGGCTTTAATTTTCAGCCTCTCTGAAAGCCCAGAGAAAGCCAGGAGCCCGCAGGAGACTCCATTCCTTCTTTCCCTCTGCACAGAAAAGCCCAGCTTCCCTTCATCCTACTCCCAGGCTGACTGCCTTTGATTTCATGCCCTGAGAGAATGCTGTTTGGGGCCCTGACAGTAAAACTGTTCTAATTTCACTCCAGTTTGGGTGTCTGCCTTTGACCCAATTCCTGGGCCAGGCCTAGGTCACCAGAAGAAGCTGGAGAGGGGGAAGCATCCCAGAGGAGGAAAGGACTTTCCCCTCCTTTTCTCAACAAGTGGCAAGCCTACAGGGATTCCTGGTGGAGTGTAAGGTCCTCCAGGAGTTACAAAGGCCCTAGCCCTGCTCCTGGGAGAGAGACTGCACTCTAAAGAACAATGTGGAGAGGGTCAGGATTGGAAAGGGAGATTGTCTGACAACTGCTGCCCTCCTTTTACTTCTTTTCTGCCTATTCTATCCATTGTACCTCACCCATAGAGCTACAAGGGTGTTTGGGATCCCAGATGAAAGACCTTCAGCCTCCATGGCTCCTGAGTCAGAGCTCTCCCCCTCCCACCCCCCAGCGATCCTCTGCCTCCCCTTCACCCAAATAACACACACATTATTCTGGACAACAGACTGACTGCTTTGGGAAAGAGGGAGAAAAAGTGGGGAGGTGGAGGATGGGGAGGGCTCTGGAATGGAAACCCCAGGAAATGACCAGAGAAAGCCTGAGCCTGGGAGACAAAATTCAGTCTCTGTTGAACTCTAAGGGCTCAGAGAGAAGAGAGGCCAGGGAAGCAGGAGGTTTGGAGAACAGGGCTAGGGTCAGGGAGGAAAAATAGACCAAAGGAAGTCATGGACATCAGGGCCAGTGGGGTGAGAAGTGCTGGACAGCTGAGGCTAGGGAAGAAGGAAGACTGTGCTCTGAGGTGTATCTAGGAGTTGGGGAGGAATTCTGGGACCTTCTGGTAGGGCTTAGGCTTGGAGTAAGGTAGGACAGCAGAATCTCTGAGGAATGGATGGGATGGGGAGACGGGACAGCTGCGTCCTGATCAGAAGGCTGAAATTATGGACAGATTCTGAAGTGTGGGAAAGTGAGACCCATTGGGAAACCTGGGCAAGTTTGGGAAGTGATTCAGAGTCTGGAAAAGGTGAAGGGTTGGAGTGTTCATCCTACAGGCAGCCTTGGCAGAAAGATGTGCTCCTGGTAGACCTGGAGGTCATGTACCCCAAGGTCAAAAGAGGAGACCCAAAGGCAAGGGCAGCCAGTGGGAGTCGGGAAATATGGGGCATGCTGGCTCAAACCTACCTGGGAGAGGCAAGCACAGGCCTGGGTGTAGGAAGGCCGAGGGATCTCACGTGCAAGGGAAAAAAGAGGAGAGCCCTGAGCTTGCCCGGGGAAAGCGTGAGAGATCTGAGCTCTCAGGGGGAAAGGGGAAGACCTGAGCTCCCAGGAACAAATGGGGAGAGATCTGAGTTTGCTGGGGTAAAGGAAGAGAGCTCTGAGCTCCCAGGGGGAAAAGGGAAGAGAACAGAGCTCCCAGGGGAAAAAAGGGGAGAGAGTTAAGATCCCAGGGGAAGAGGGAAGAGAGCTAAGCCCCCAGGGGAAAAAGGGGAGAGAGCTGTGGTCTCGGGGAAAGGGAGAGAGATCTGAGCTCCCAAGGGGAAAGGGGGGAGAACCGAGCTACAAGGAGCAAATGGGGAGAGATCTGAGCTCCGAAGGGGAAAAAAGCAGAGACCGGAAGAACTCGCAGGAAAAAAACCGGGACAGAACAAAACTCCCAAGGAAGGCAAAGAAATTTCCACAGCAGGGAAGGCAGAGGGGACAGGAAAGCAAAGGAGGAGGGGAAATCACAGTAATCCTAGTTCAGACTTCCTGTTTTCGGACAGTCTGGGTGGGTTTTCCTGGTCCCAAGTGTCACACCCCATCCCTCCCCCAGCATGCTTGAGCCCTTTCCTCCAATCACACTCAGGGCCTGGACACATTTTGCTGATTATGCCCATTATGCAGAGAAACTTAAGTTTCTTGAGAGACCCCTGAGTGTAATGGACCTCCAAGTAAGGGTCTGCAATGCTAGGGACCGTAAACCCTGTTACCAAGACTATTAGTTCTGAGTTACTGTGCGCCTTTTTCACATGGGTAGTTTTTCTTCTGAGGATTATTTTGGGAATGTGAGGAGAAGGGAGATAGAAGTAATGATAGGGGGCACTTGCTGCTTCTCTTCCATAAGTTGCTGCTCTATGAAGCAGACCAGCACATGTGGCTGGGTGTAGGAAGGCCGAGGGATCTCACGTGCAAGGGAAAAAAGAGGAGAGGCCTGAGCTCGCCAGGGAAAAGGGGGGGGGAGAGATTTGAGCTCTCAGGGGGAAAGGGAGAGGCCTGAGCTCCCAGGAACAAATGGAGAGAGATCTGAGCTTGCTGGGGTAAAGGGAGAGAACTCTGAGCTTCCAGGGGAAAGGGGGAGAGAGCTGAGATCCCAGAGGAAGAGGGGAAGAGAGCTGAGCTCCCAGGGGGAAGCCTGGAGAGGTTCAGGAGTTTGGGAGCAGGATCACCTACCTGGATTGCAGAACCCCCTGGTGACCTGACTGTGGTGTTCTTTTTCTTTAAAATAATAATGGTTCTCTCTTGGAGCAGGTTTCTCGAGGAGGTTTTCTGGAGACAGCCTTAGTTTCAGTTAATACACAATAATCACCCAAATGCAGCCAGGTGCTAATAAAGTTCAGTTCTTTTATTGTCTCCAATATAGTCCGGTTAGTTTCCTTAGAGGCCTATCTCTCTGCTTGGTTCCAAGAGCTCTTGCAGCTTTGTCCTTTGCTTCTGCCTCTGCTTTCTTCAGCCTCCAGCCAGCCAGGTGCAAAATGGAAAATGAATCTGTCTTGCCTCTGAGAGAGAGCTTCTGGCTCTCAATCTCCCAGAGTGCTCTGTGTCTGTCCCAGAGTGCTCTCTGGCCCTAAGAGCTTCTTGCTTATATGAGCTCTCTAGAGATGTGAACACAAGCATTGTTTCTGTCAGTTGTACTTAGTACATTGTTTCTTCTGGCCCATAACATGTCCTTGTAAGTGCAGATCAATCATACTGAACTATGGTAAACTAGATAATTATTGTCTCTATCAACTCTACTCCTTTACACTTTGTAAAGATTCCAACACCTGACCTTGTAAATCCTATGGTGTCCTGTAGGTTCTGCCATCTGGCAGGTGGTATTACCCATTTAGGATGTGACAGGTGGAACCACAAGTACACAACTTTGAGTCTGGCTGAAGTGGGAGTGGAGAGCAGGACTTCAAAGGGACCTTTCCACCATGGCTCCAAAGAAGGCTTTCCCGCCCAGCGGGAAAGCGTACAGACCATCCCCAGAGCATATTTGGGAGTATGGGCAGCTGGCAATTGAATGAAGACCTACTGTTAGGTTTAAAAGGAACATCTGGGAGAGGAAAGTGGCCCCAAGCTGGCCTCAGAGGCTTGTTTACATTGTGCTTGGGGCAGCTGGGACTCATCTCACAGGAGGTGACAGCAGCCCTGGGAACCCTCCCTCACCAGTGTTTTTGGGCTACTCCCTCCTACTTGTTGGGTCCTCAGTGCCTGAATGAAGACAGGTGTAATAGAAGGACAAACAAGTTCTTAGGGAGAACCACGAGTCCATCAAATCCATTATATTCCTAAGAAGTTTACACCCCTCTTTTGGAAGCTTTTCTTGCTCTGTGATAAGCATTCTCTTCTGGGCCCAGGCAACTTCTCCCTTACACCTCCATGCTGAGATGGATAAGCTAAAGTTTGTACTTTGGGGGCAAACATAAGTTCCATGGAGACTTCTGCTCTAGAAGGTTTGTCTTCCAGCATCTGGAGAGTTACCACGGCTATTTCACCTGTTTGGCCAGTGCAGTCATTTGCGTGGACATGGACATTTTCTCAGCTGTGCCCAGGAAGTATCGTTACTGCCATGGCCTGGGGAAGCAATAAAGAGTCATATTTGAGATTCCTGTTTTTGGTTTTTAATGGACTGTCCTGAGGAGGAGGCCCTGATATTTCCCTACCTACCCTAAAGTAAGGTCTACTCCAAAGTCATATCTGCTCTGGGTGGAGATATTCATCCTTTTGCCTTTTCTTAACTGACCAGCCTGGCTACTGCCCCGAGTTCAGCTTGTTGTGCTGAATGGCCATCTGGGAGTGATGAAGTTTGAGGCATTTCTGTGGCAGGGGTGATGCCCTAAGCAGCGACCAAACCTCCTTCCTCACTTCTGGGGCAGATGCAGCAGATCCTGGTCAAAGTGGGCTCCCTCTGAGGGGGTTCCCTTCAGGTCCTCCCAGGGAGAAAGTCAGACATCCAGATAACTTGCACAGTCATGGTCTGCAGCCCATCCTCAGATTCTCAGGTAGAAAGGGGGCAGGACTGATTGTGTTTCTGATGGTCCCTTCCAGGATGGCTCGCCTGCTAGAGGACAGTGCTGAGAGGGGGGTGAATTCATAGCAGTGTGGAGTGTCAGCAGCACAGGGAACAGGAGCCATTTAGGGAGAATGGAGACAAATGTCCTCAGGGGTGGAGACTAGGGCTGCTGTGGCCTCCGCTGCTTGGAGGCAGCCTGGGAGGTCTTTACCATATCATTCAAAGCTTTATTATGGCATAGAAGCTTTCATCCTGTTTCTGTGCTAATAAACCAAGTGCATTCCCTCATTGCTCAGACATAAATAAATGAGGAGAGAGAATAGTTGGGGAGACCTGAAGTTCAGGAGTGTTGGAAGGCAGACTTCAAGAATTTAAGGAGTTTTGAGCTTATGGGGAAAAGCCAAACACTCAAGACAGGAACTTTTAGGTGTCCATAAAGTGAAGTGGCAAAGCTGAGAAGTCAGGGATCCTGCCAGACCCAAGAAGGCACAGAGCTGATGTTTGGGGTGAGGTACAGAAATCTGAATGCTCCCTTTAAGATGGACCAGTTTGGGAAAAAGGCCAAAAGTAGGGCATCCTTGGACCTTTAGAGAGGGGAGGGTAAACTGGGGTTTGTTTCTAGGTACCTTGTGGCCTCTTGCTGCTAAACCCCTCAGCAGGTCCTTTAGCAGCTGCTAAATCCCTAACAGAAATGTCTTGGGAGCAGGAACAAAGGACATCATCAACACACTGGAGGAGGACTGAGTCCTGAAAATGTAAGAGTCACGCCCTGTTGTAATATCTGTGAGAAATAGATGGTGACTCCATGAATTCCTGCAAAGGAAATCCGGGGCATGACTATCCCTCCCTGTAAAAGCAAATATGAATTGACTTTCAGAGGCAAGTGAGACTGAAAAGCAGCTGCTGCTGAGTTACATTTCCCTAAAGTGGCCCAGGGTGGTACAGCGTAAGTAGAGTGTCAGGGGTTGGGGCAATAGGGACTCTGGGTATTACAGTAGCATTAACTGCTTGGAGATCATGAACAATTGCCAACCAGGGATTTAGATGAGCCCAGTTGTACAACAGTAGGGGGGACACTAATAAATGACCCGATGTCAATTGCATCTGAAGCCCACACCTGGAGGGGAAGGCAGAAGGGTTTAAAACTTGGAGTGTGGAGCCAGCCCCAACTACCCCAGCACCTCATGCCCCTGTATGAGCAAGGAGACCTCTCCAACAGGAGTCATGGGGCTTTCCACAGTGGGCATCAAGAGCTCGGTTGAGTCTGCCATCCCACTGGTGGGCAGATTCCCCAGGGCCCTGTTTAGTGTCCCTGACCTTTGCCACATCAGCGGGTCATGAGTAAGCAAGGGGTACGGTGTCAAGGAGTTGTTCACTCCCAACTTGGGTGAGGGGGTAATGCTGCTTACCTCGACCCTCTGAGGCCCATTCTATCTCAAGCCCCTCCCCTGGGTCTTCCCAAGCCCTCTGTCCTCACCAGTCCCTTGTCTTCCCTTTGATGCCAAGGCAGCCATGTGTTGACATAGATATGCTTTCCATTCCTTATCAGTGGGGTGAAGCTAAATAATTTGATTTTTTTTTAATTGTTTGTTTCTTTGCTTTTTGTGGATGAGATCAGGCTAGGAATTTTTTTAAATTTGATATATGCACATATATTTATACAACTATTTTGCTGCACAAGAAAAATCAAATCAACAAGAAAAAAAATGAGAAAGAAAATGAAATGCAAGCAAACAACAACAAGAAAAAGTGAGTTTTCTGTGTTGTGAACCACACTTGGTTTCCACAGTCCTCTTGAAGAAGGAAACTCTCTAAAGTTCCTTGAAGAAGAAAATCTCCTTCAACTCTGCCTCAGTGAGAGACCACCCTGGGAATCAGATAAAGTGGTTTATCTAGGGGTGTTCAGTCCTAAGCTAAAGAATTCCAGACCCATTCAAGTGAAGATCTCCTATTCAATTCTAGCTCAAGCTGATATCCAGCTTGTAGATAAAAGAGCCAACTTGGAACTCCACCCACTAGCCCAGCCCACATGGAGGAGGCCTCCCTTGTGGCCAAAGCTCCTGTTATAAAAACTGCCAATTTTAAACTCATTTCTTTGCAGAGATTCTAACTTGCCATGCCATGCTATGCTATATTATGCCATGCCAAGGAACCTCTGCCCAATGGGATGATATTCTCCTCCAGTGCTACTCTCTCTTTATCCCCACCTATTTCCCTAACGAGACTTATGCCCCTCTGTCGGGATGTCTCTACTAGAAACTTGACTTCTCTGTCAGACCTTGCCACTAAGCAAGCACTAAATGGTTTTGATGACTGCTCCTTTATAATATAGTTTTAGATCTGGTACAGCTAAGCCACCTTTAATTCCCTTGACTTTCTTAAGCTTTTCTTCCAGATGAACGTTCTGTTATTTTGTCTAGTTCTATAAGATAATTTCCTGGCAGTTTGATTGGCTTGGCCCTGAATAAGTAGATTAATGTTGGTAACATTGTCCTTTTTATTACAGTCACTCCAGGCCCATATTTCTCCAAGCTACATTTGCCAGCAGGTGTTTCCCTTCTTTTGGGCTCCTTTCCCCGGCCTTTTCTCTCCACCACCTTCTGCATCTTTTGGGCCAGGGCTAAGTCCGACCCAAGTCTCGTCCTCTCCCCTCAGCTCGATTTTCTCAGCTGAAGAGCTATTGCATTGATGACCTAGAGACTGAGGATCATCACACTTAAGGAGCACGGGCCATCTGGTTAGATCCCTGAGTCTGGGGCAGGAAGGAAGGAACACTGTAAGAAGAGCAGAAAGGTGGGAAGGCAGCCAGATTCTGAAGAACTTTGCATTTCAAAGGACAAGAACAAGGCTCTCTCTGTACAGCAGCTCTATGTAGTTGGAATGGTGTTAGCCCCAGTTTTCCTTTTGAAAAAACTGAGGTATAATAGTTCCTGTCTTGATGACTTAATGAATATGAAACTATAATCATAACTAGAATGGTCCAGGTTGGTCTAGTGGGATTTAATGATAATAAAGGAACGAGATAAGGTGAGATCTTTCAAGACAGTTGTGAAAATCGAGTAAGGCTTCATCTATTTCAAAGTCTGAGTAGGCCTGAAGGACTTTCACCATTAAGTCAAGGGCATATTTAAAGTGTCTCCTCCCTGCTATTTTCTTAAGGGCATACTTAAAGTCTCCTTCCTGCTATCTTCTTAAGGCCAATAAAGTCTCCTCCCTGCTATCTTCTTAAGGACAATAAAGTCTCCTCCCTGCTATCTTCTTAAAGACAATAAAGTCTCCTCCCTGCTATCTTCCTAAGGGCATACTTAAGCCCCCTTCTTGTTATCCTCCCTATTTCAGCCAAATATGAGCAACTGTGTACTAATTGGTCAAGTTCAATTTCTTGGATAGTTCCCCGTTTAGAATGTAAGATCCTCAGGCAATAAGGATGAGGGTCAGTGGTGGGAGGGGGAATTTTCATTAGGGATTAAAAGCCTAGACCCTGCCCCCTACAGTGCTTCCTCCCTTCTATTGTCTGCTCGATGGGTGGAATGCCTGATTCCATATTATACATTCCACCTGAATGTATAATAAACTTTGCTTTGCTTCTAGAGATCTATCTAGTCTTTTTTGTTAAATGGTTTCTGATCCACACAGTCTTGGGGGCTCGTCCGGGATTACACTACTTGTGATGAGTAGGTGAACCCTTGGGGTGCTGGTGGGGTGGTGTCCTGCCCTGATTTAGGCAGCCTGCCAGAATCCAGGGCTTCTCCTTACTCCCCAAGGTAAAGTGGGCCCAAAGTGGAAAAACTCAAAGCAAAGCAAAGGGAGAAACTCCACGGTAAAAGGTAGAAATCCCAACCGGTCGGTGAAGGACAGGTATCAGTCAAGCAATTTGCTGTGCAATAACCCAGAAAGGTAAGCCCCTTGTGAGGCCCTGGAGTCTTAAACTCTGGAGGGGTCTCTGGACAGGAGTCTGTGAGGTCTGGAGTCAAACTCTGGGTCTCTGGACAGGATAGTTTTGGCTAGGCCTTCTAGGGTGACTGGAGTCAATTGGCGACAATTGGTGTGTTTGGGTGTTTTGGAATTTAGATTCCATCCAAATTCAATGGGTGTGGCCCAGTCCCAGCCAGCCCTTGCGGAGAGAAATGAGAAAAATGATCAGAAAATACCGGTAGATAGTCCCTTGGGAGTTAAATTAAGTAATTGGAACAAACTGACAAAATATATAAGGAAAAAGAAAAAGATAAGGAATTGTTGTTTTGTCTGGGGTGACAAAGATATTGGGGAAGGCACTATTGAAAACTGGGGTGCCAAAGCCTGAATTTGTACCTGAAAGAGAAGGAAAGGATTTAATTCCTTTAGCCCCTCCAAGATCCATTGGGGCCAGGAGGAGAACTTAGGTCTATTTTGAATTCTCTCCTCTCACTAGAGGAAAGGGGACTAATTAGAGGTGCAGCTATGAAGGAGTGGGACAGGAGAAACCCTCCAGCTGCAGGAGTATTTCAGCTGACCAGAAATATGGTTAGCAGATCCCAATTAGGATCACAATCACCTTATACATGGGGGAAGTATGTAGGATGGAGAAAGTGAAGACGTGGCTTCTTTCCTTTCCCTCCCATGGGTCCTGACTGCAGCAGGGCCACATAGGATCATGGGGAAAGAAACTGCTATTTAGTGAAATTCATTATTTTAAATATGATGGCGAAAGTGGTTTTATATTATTGGGAATTTAAAGCCGTGTTTGGGATTTTAAGTAAAAATATAGGTTATTAAAACAAAATGCTGCCATCAATTGGAGAATGGCTGGGTAAATTGTGGTATATGACTGTTATGGAATATTATTGTTCTGTAAGAAATGACCAGCAGGATGAATACAGAGAGGACTGGCGAGACTTACATGAACTG
This sequence comes from Antechinus flavipes, assembly GCF_016432865.1. NCBI lineage: Eukaryota > Metazoa > Chordata > Mammalia > Dasyuromorphia > Dasyuridae > Antechinus > Antechinus flavipes. Next base: position 497,496 of record NC_067403.1, on the reverse strand, counting down.
ATGCTAAGTGAAATGAGCAGAACCAGGAGGATCATTATACACTTCGACAACGATATTGTATGAGGACATATTTTGATGGAAGTGGATTTCTTTGACAAAGAGACCTAACTGAGTTTCAATTGATAAATGACGGACAAAAGCAGCTACACCCAAAGAAAGAACACTGGGAAACGAATGTGAACTATCTGCATTTTTGTTTTTCTTCCCGGGTTGTTTATACCTTCTGAATCCAATTCTCCCTATGCAACAAGAGAACTGTTCGGTTCTGCAAATATATATTGTATCTAGGATATACTGCAACATATCCAACATATAAAGGACTGCTTGCCATCTAGGGGAGGGGGTGGAGGGAGGGAGGGGAAAAAAATTGGAACAGAAACGAGTGCAAAGGATAATGTTGTGTAAAAAAAAAAAAAAAAAAAAAATTACCCTGGCATGGATTCTGTCAATATAAAGTATTATTAAATAAAAATTTAAAAAAAAATGCTGGTAGTTTACCTTAGGGAAGGTTGTATGTCCCTACTTAGATGGTGTGTGTTTTCTAGAGGTATTGGGTAATTTGTAACTGAATTATACCTTAAAATTTGTCATCTCTATTGGGCAATTATAAGTTCTATGAAATTTGGTTCAGTTATTTGAGAATCTTGAAGTTTAAAAAAAAAATTTTTTTCTTTGACTTAAAGACAACAGACAAGAAAAAAGAAAAAGCAATCAATAATTTAAATGGAGCATCTAGTATTGGTTTGGGAGTGTTTAACATATGTCAGAGAAGGTTTAAGCAAATAAGCTTTGGAAGGAGAGAGATGGGACAGAAAGAGATGGTGAGAGAGAAAAAAAAGAGGAAAATAGCTCTCCAGAAATGGGGAAGAAAAAGGCAAATTCCCTAGTGAATTTGCCATTTGCCATGGGAAAAGGACATATATCCCATGAGGTTGGGGCCTGTCTTAAGCTGGCAGATTGGATCCTGGGGAAATGGCACCCTAAAAAAGTTAATTGTGATAAGTTAGGGTTGGGAAGCATGGTGGAGTGGGGGAAGGGGTGGCCACATGGAGAGGAACCTTGTCAGGTGATCTAATCCCCCTTCCCCATTAAGTATGGTGGCTGCAACACCTTGCTGGTTCGGATATCAATTGCTTCTACTATTTAAAGGAACAGCCTACATTTATATGGTGTTAATAACTGAATATTTTATTTTTATTTTTCAAGTCTGCTCTAAGAAGTTTGTTGGAACTGTAAGTTATCTGAAAGTGATTTATTTCTACTAAGATTCCATCTGTCTAAAGCAAATTATTTAATGCTTATTTACGTGCATGTTAGTCTCCTTGTTTAAGGAAGATGATAAAAAATCTAGAGCAGGATTTTAATTTGATTTGATAATTTGATAGGGTTATTTCCAAATTTTTTTTTTAAAATGAAGAGAGTATTAATGTTAAATCTGAAAGATTTAAAAGTTTCTTTTATGTGGAAATGGGATGCACAACATATGATTTAGAATTTTTTTTCCTTTGTATTTGAGTATTTTAAAGGCAAATGATCTGTGTAATGTTAAATTTAGAACTATCTACTTAGATAAGAAAGATAGCTGTATAAGCTGTAAACCCTTTATTGTGATTCTTGAGAACTATCTGAAGCCCTTGATTAATGATAATTGCTGTAGAAGATAAAATCCTTTGGGACTGCAGCTAATATTTGCTGGGAGTTTTGAATTCAGGTGTGACTGCATAGGTCATAAGGTGGAATGGTTAAAACTTAAGGACAGTTGCCTGAAGTAAAACTGCCTTAAATAGATATTTTAATTTAGGCCAGACTTTGGTTGCTGCTATTAATCTTTTAACCTCTTTACTTCCTGGGGCTAGAGTCTCTTTATCTAAAGATTCATTTCCCCCAAGTACTTGGGGCCACTCCCACTTTGCCTTTTGAGAAAGCTGGGAATCTCATGGCCCTGATTAGGCTAAGGTTTAGGCCTAGAGCATTTTACATTGTGTGTTGATGGAAGTCAGGGCTATCTCTGGAACTCCAATCCTAGGCCCCTGACTTACTTATCAAAGATCTATGCGTTTTTCATGTTTTGCATGATCATGGGGGAACTATATGGGAAGAGAACATTTGACACCCACACAATTCCCCATTATATACACGGAGAAAATGAAATGAAGGGGAATTCACTCTAGGTGAAGGGAAGGAGGCTTATAGGATCAGCTGCCCATGGTGCATTGCTGGAGCAAAGGCTCCTGACCAGTGGCTTTCCTTTCTAAAGTATTAGATCCGGTAGCCAAAGGATGGCTGATCTGTGTACCAGCAGTAGCTGCTACCACTTTCTTGGTAGAATAGAGTAGGAAGCTCACCTTTGGAGGCAGTATTATAGTAAGTGTCCCACACCACGTAAGAACTATATTAAATCAGAGGACTGGGAAATAGCTCACAGATTTCAGAATGTTGATAATCTTAATCCTGACTCCTGTCCCCTGGAACAGAACCACCCCTGCAGAGGAATATTGTTGTTTAGAGTTAATTGATTTTCAAATGAAAGTAAGAGGATTTACAAGAATTGCCAATACCTGGGGGAGTAAATTCGTCTATAGGTGGATCCTCTAGAGTGGTAGATGGGAAAAGGAAAATGGGTTTGCTATTGTGGACTTCCACTGTTACCAGGGGCAGGCTACCTGCCCATTGGTTGGCTCAAACTTGTGAATTGTATGCCTTAAAGTTATTGAGGGACTAAGATGGGAATATATATACTGATTTGAAATATGCCTGGGGTGTGGTGCATGTATTTGGAAGGATTTGGGAGGAAAGAGGATTTGTAAATAGTAAAAATGAAGAACTGGTCCATTATACACTAGTTAGAGATGTGCTGGAAAACATTCTGGCCCCTAGGAATGTAGCAGTAATACATATAAAGGGACATCAGATGGGAAGCTCTTTTAAGGCAAGGGGAAATAGATTAGCAGATGAGGAGGCCAAGGGAGTTGGAGACCAGGAGATTTCTCATATGATGACTGTGAATGTGATTGGGGCTTTAGAAATCACTTGGGATCTCCACACCCCTTGGCATCCTCCCTCTTCTGGGAAAGCAAAAAGGATGAATCAGGAAATAAAATGGCAACTGACTAATTTATATGTTTAGATACCCAACTACCTTGGACTAAATGTCTTCCTCTTGCTCTGGGCAGAATCAGAACCAAGCCACGTAGAGAAATTGGGCTTTCATCTTATGAATTATTATATGGTCATCCTCTCTAGGCTTGTCCTATGGGAAACTGGGACCCTATCTTAGAGACAAATGATTTATTTCTCAAGAGATGTTAAATCATTGCTAAGACATTTACAAGGACTTCAACAAAAGAGTTAATAACTCAGAATCCTCTAGGTTTCCCTGTTCATAGAATTCAGGTGGAGATTGGGTGTTGATCCGTTCCTGGAAGGATGAGAAGCTGACTCTGTGCTGGGATGGACCCTACCAGATAATACCGACCTCTCGGACACTGCAATTCGCACCCAGGAATGAGGCTGGACACAGCACACCAGAACAAAAAGACCTGTGGCACCACCTTAATCCTAGTGGACAGTTGAAGATGGGAAGACTTCAAATTACATTTGAGGAGGGGACCTCCACTGAATGGGACACAAATTCTGAATCCAGTGCATTGTAACTGTATGACTTTTCTTACATTAATTACTTTGGGAATTACTTTGGGAAACTCTCATGGGGCTTTTCCTGAGCTTTGGGCCTGCCTATTTCCTCATGATAGCCATAGAAACCAGACCTTTATCTTCCAGAGATGAGAACCAGCTCCTCCTGCTCATGCAGAATATAGGGAGAACTTTTAACTTATCAAATTGTTGGATCTATGGTGGATCCCAACGACTGAACTAATGACCATGGGTACCTATCCCCTTAAGCCCAGCCTGGATCCTTAGTAACTGATCCCAAATTCATAATGGGACTGATTTCTGGAACTTAGAAGAGAAATATCAGTGGCCATTGAAAGAAGATAGGATTTGTTAAACCTAATAGGTCAATGGCCAGTTGCCAATTGTAGGAGGAAGGATCAGGGTTTATGGAAATGTGAGTATGTCACCTTTGTAGGGGAAGGTCCCCTAGGGACGAGAGACCAGCAATATTGCCCTTTTATAAGGAATAGTTCAGACATATTTTCAAGGGAACAACCTATTCTAATGGGTCATTATTGGATCTGTGGTTTAACTGCTTACACTCACCTGACTCTTAATTGGACAGGGATTTGCTATATTGGACTAACAAGGCCAATTTTTTTTCTTCCTGAATAGGCAAACCAATATTTAGGGATCCAGTTGTATGATGATTTGGGAAGAGAGAAATGGAGTTTAGATACCTCCATTACTCAGATTGGAGATGCAATGGTTGGGGTGGTGCCTGGCCTCCAGAAAGAATAGAGTATGAGCCAGCCACTTGGGCTCAAGATGGAATTTGGGGATATAGAACCCCAATATATATGTTGAACAGGATAATTAAGCTTCAAGCAGTTGTAGAGATTATCACCAATCAGACGGCTGAGGCTCTAGATCTTTTGGCTGACCAAGCTACTCAAACGAGGGAGGCTGCAAAGATTTGGAAAACTTAAATTTTCACAATAGCCTTGTGCTGGATTATTTGTTAGTTGAGGAAGGGGAAGTTTGTGTGAAACTAAATTTGTATATTTTGTTGTATAAAGATGTTGAAGAGATCTCAGTGTATAAATAAGAGGGGGGACTGAACGAGATAAGGTGAGATCTTTCAAGACAGTTGTGAAAATTGAGTAAGGCTTCATCTATTTAAAAGTTTGAGTAGGTCTGAAGGACTTTAAGCAGTAAGTCAAGGGCATACTTAAAGTCTCCTCCCTGCTATCTTCTTAAGGACAATAAAGTCTCCTCCCTGTTATCCCCCTAAGGGCATACTTAAGCCCCCTTCTTGTTATCCTGCCTATTTCAGCCAAATATGGGCAACTGTGTACTAATTGGTCAAGTTCAATTTCTTGGATAGTTCCCCGTTTAGAATGTAAGATACTCAGTCAGTAAGGATGAGGGTCAGTGGTGGGAGGGGGAATTTGCGTTAGGGATTAAAAGTGGTGACCCTGCCCCCTACAGTGCTTCCTCCCTTCAACTGTCTGTTTGATGGGTGGAACGCCCGATTCTCTTGAGAACGTATAATAAACTTTGCTTTGCTTCTAGAGATCGATCCAGTCTTTTTTGTTAAATGGTTTCTGACCCACACATAAAGAAGCAAGCAATTCTTAAGGCTTATGGGGTCCATGGGCCAGTAAGGGATAACATCATAATTGCTGGGGATACAAAAATAATCCTGTCCCTTCTCCATAAGGAGCTTACAGCCAATAGGAGGAAACACTCTACGTGTATTCATACACATACACGTGCCTGCATTATGCATGTGTGTATACACCTTTCATTACTGCATCCCATATTGTGAAAACGTACATGTTGTAATGCCAGAGAAACTGAGGCAGAAAAGAGATTAGAGAGTTTTTAATATTTTATTAATGGGAGAGTAAGATTGACTGGACAGGACTCTCGTCTCAAATTATCCAGTCAGACAGAGATAAAGATATACTGGGACCAAGGAATTCATGTTGGTCCCAGGACTGGAGGAGTCCAGCATACAACTGCCAACCGCCATACTCCAGCAATGAATGGAGAATCTCTAACCTTTATACACCTTTTGGAGACAAAGAAGAGGGAAAGAGTAGGAAAGAGCGGGAAAGCCCAGCTGGAAAAGGCTATCAATCAAAAAGGAACCCAGAGACAGGATGTCTGAATATCCAGAGATAAAGATGTTAGTGAAATATCTTGGAATATTTTAGAGGGATGTTCTCAAGGACAGAAGATAATCAAGAGGTCTACTCTCTTGTTTATCTTGCTTGGGCTAACAATTTATAACCTTAGACTAATTGGTCCTCAGCCTTCATGGACCAGAGGGAGATTTACAGCTTAGGGGAGTAATTAGGGAGACTGAGACAAGGGAAACTTGTACAAGGAAACTGAGTCAGGACAATTAAAGAGAACTGTGGCATAACATTGTGTACATGTGTGTACATGTAGACATATATACAAGCACACAAACAGACACCACACACATTTTTAAGCTAGAAATAATATGGAGTTTATTGAGTCAGAAAGTGGCACGAGCAGTGTCGTGTAGGCAACTTTTAGGAGAATGAGTTGGAGACTCAAGGCAGGGATTCTCATTAGAAAATTGTCCTGTAGTTCCAGCAAAATGGGATGGAGAAGTAGAGAAGAAGTAACTGCTGGGGATGATGTTTAGCTCCCTCCTATTCTCTTCTTTTCCTCTTCATTCCCCTCCTTCCTTTTCTTCAACAAACATTAAGTGCCCACTCTTAGCATAACATTATGTGTAAGGAGCTTGGGCCATTCTATCCTGAGAGGGGGAGAAAAATGGGTTAACAGCTTTTAATAGTCACAGGACTGTGGGTAGGTCACAATCTCTTACTTATCAGCTTCCTTATCTGAAAAATGGGGATAAGAAACCTTGCTTTGATTGCTTCTAAGATTGTTCTAGAGCTCCTATGAGATAATGTGTGTGAAAGCCCCTTGGAAGCTATATTGTATCTGTAATATATATCATGGGAGCATGAAAGTGAGAGTGATCTCAGCTTATGAAAAATGTGGAGAACTTTCCTAGTGATTTTCTAAACTGTTGCTCTTGATGGGCCAGGGGAAAAGACACCTGCTGCTTTAATTGTCCTCCACCCATCAGGGACCACGTTTAATTGGATTATGCCTTACCAGCTGACTATGGCTAGCCTCCACCTCTCCCACTGGACTCTGGTCTCTACAGCTGGCTGAAAATTGTTTCCTAGAGACTGAGGTGGTTTTAAACAAAGTGTCTCTTCTCCATTAATCCATCTCCTAGAAACTCAGAGTAGAGTGTGTGCAAGCCCTTCGCTGGCCCAGTTGGCGTACCTTCATGACATGATAACTGGAGGTGATAGTTATTCACAAGCAGCTGGGTTCCCAGCTCTGAGGAGGAGGCAGCCTTGGCCTGGAGAGGGCCAGTTTCAGTCACTGTCTGTGGTCAACACTAAATGATGTCCTTGCAAAAAAGACTGTGCTTTATAGAGTTGGATTTCATATTTCTGGAGAACCCGCGCGTCCTTGGCAACTTTCCAGGAACACCTTGCCTTCTTTTAGGACCTTTGGGCACATGGGACCTCCAAGAAGTTTTACAGGGGTTGTAGAATCCAAGGGGAAGGTTTTATTTTATTTTTTTAACCTCACAACGAATGTGGCTATAAATACACATCCCATTTCTAACATCTTGGAACGATTATAAAGCAATGTCATCCCACCGGCCTCATGGAACAGATAGGGTGAGCATCTGGAGGGCCAGATTGATGATCCTGTACGTGATTGCTGTGAAAGCATGAGCAGGTCACAATGTCTCTGGGTTTCAGTTTCCTTTTTTGTAAAGGGAAAATGCTAATAGTCAGCACCAGCTACTTCACTGGGTTGTTAGCACATGTTTTGTAAATCTTAAAGCCTTATGTAAATGGCATTTATTATCCTTGTCTCCCTTTATCCCTGAGAAAGAACAGAAGCTTGCAATCCCAGATAAGAGACTTGTCAAGAGCCACTTTTCAAATAAATGCAGGAAATTACTTTTAGGCTCAAATGTTCTGATTCCAAATGCAGCATTTTTTCTAGTGCTCCGCCATTAGTTTTCTCATTTTCTAGTGTGTGTCCTCCTTCAGAAAAGCAGAGGGTAGATCAGGAAAAAAGAAGCAAACCCAGAGATATGCCTTTGGTCCTTCAAACCAATGGTTTAATTCTTGCTTCCTTCAGAGCACCTCTATGATTCATCATGTCCCATCCTCCACCTCTGCCTCCAATTAGTGCAAAGAGATGTCCCAGTCTTCCTGAGGGCAAGTCCTTGAAGAGTTTCCAGAAGTAAGTGGCTTACTCAGGTGGCACTGCCAGTAGGAGTTAGGACTGAAACCCAGGATTCCTGGTTCCCAGGCTGATTCCACCATATTTCCCTTCTCAAGGCCTTAAGTTACTTTCTTGATTAAAAAAAAAAACAAAAAAAACCCTACAAATATGGAGTGCTTTAAAATGGACAAAATGCCCTCCTCCTAACACCCCAGTGAGGGAGGTAGATCCAAGTGTTACTGTTTTACAGAGGGAGCTGAAGCTTTGGTGGAGGAGTAGGGGGATTAGGGCTTCTGGGGCAAACCACCCCTTTGTATTGCAGCACTCAGAATGGGAGCAAGGAGCTATTATAGCACTAAAGGTATCCAAATTAACCAGAGAGGGCATATGAAGGGAGACACTATATATATTAGGAGAAAGAATTGATGAATAGGAATGTATATAGAATAAATTTCAGATGTATACTTATTTATATTTAATGGTAGCCAGGTCTAGGGTGCTAGAGGGAAGAAAAAAAGAATTACACGATTTTTTTGTTGTCCATTTGAAAGGAATAGCAAATTGTGCAAAATCGATTTATAGTTTCATGTGCGGTCATCTTTTTACTGTATTGTAATCAGGATTACAATTTTGGTCCAGGAGAAAGTCCTTTGGATAGCAAAAAGATGAAATAAGACAGCAATTAAATAAATTAATTCAGACCATTCTCTGGAAGATCAATCCCTGAAGCTCAAATGCTTGAGCCATATAAAAGGAGAAGTTGAAGGCTGAGGATACGATGGTACTGCCAAGGAAACCAGGAATATGACCTTGCACAGATTTTGACAGCTGGAAGGGCCTGGCAGGCTGTGGCCCATGGGGTCAGAAAGAGTTGGACAATGCTCTATAAGCTTTCAGCTTCCTTTAACATGAGACTGAAGGAAGCTGGGGATGGGATGGAAGTGCATAGAGCTTGCAATCAGTAAGATTCAGCTTCATGATTTCAAATCCGGTCCCATATAATTACTAGGTATGGGAACCTGGTCAAGTTGCTTTATCCTGTTTGCTTCAGTTTCCTCATTTGTAAAATGAGCCTGAGATAGAAATAACAAACCACTCCAGGATCTTTGCCAAGAACCCCTTCGCATCCCCACAAAAACAGAGTCCTACACAAGTGAAATGCCTGGACACCACATCAAGTGAGACTATTATCCTGGCTTCAAGACAATCATGCTTAATTGGTGATGATGATTTCCATGCACAGATTGTATTAGTGAAAGCTTTCCTTAGGAGTGATTGCCTGGGTGGTCTAAAGACCATCAAGCCTGCTCACCACAAGGAAAGTCAGGTCAACTGAGGCACAAAGTTCTGAGTATTAACAGTTTATTACTTAAGCAAGACTTTCCTAATACAGAGGGCCAGTGACTTTGACACTGAACTCAAAGACCTGGAACATGGAAGGCAGCCCACCCCCTCCCATTTTAAAGGCTAGATCCAATAACAGAAGTTGGTGGGTGGCAATGCAGTTGGTTCCAACTCTGAAATGTGACTGGGTAATGACCCTCCTTTTCCTCTTTCATATGTTGATGCTTTCTACTTGGATCATGCAGAAACAGTTTATGAGAAATAACAAATCTTTGCTTGTACAGAACTGCCTGGAGAAGATACTTCCAGGAATGGCATCATTCTGGCTGCCAGAAGTCCTAGAATTGAATCTGGGTAGTTAAAAGTAGGGAAGATAATAGAATTCCTTGACATGAAAGGTTTTACACGTGGTATTTATGTAACAATTCCTATTGAATTAAAGCATTTAATGAGAGCAGTGCACTTTTTGAGTTAGCAATTGAATTTTTCTTCAGTGGAAAATGACTGAGAGAAAAATGGAACTTGTGCATTTATCTGAGAGAAACAGTGACCTTCTTCTAGGATACCAGGATAGATTTTCTCTATGACTTTTTGAAGGATGATGTCCAAGCACTTTTTTGGATCATGGTTTTCTGGTACTCCACTAATTCTCAAATTATCTCGCTTGGATCTCTTTTCCATATTCCTTGTCAACCACAGCATTTGGTGGTTTGTGACAAGTTTCGCTAGATGTTTCAAGCGCATGGCTAGTTCTATCAAGATGCTTCTGAGAGACGAGTCCAATGAGTAACTGGTGGCTATGGTCTGGATCCAATAGACGCTGATAGGGTTACAATAGTCAGGAAAGTCAGCCTTCTTTGCTGATGGTGTGACAGGCTTAACCAGGGAGGAACTTCAGCTGAGTGATTTCCTGGGACAGCTTGAGCATGGTGTAGACAAAATCAGAGAGATTCTCCCAGAAGGAAGGAAGGAAGGCAGTGATATAGGGTAGAAGCACCTAAGGATAGTCCTGGTGAAGGAAGCAATTTTGCAGCTGAGATATGCAGAGTAGAGGGTGAATCCCAGACAAAGTAAGTGCAACTCAGAGCTTGTAGCACCTCCAGGTATGGGTGTTTATCTCTGGCACTGCTCTGGAACAAGAAAGCTTTGGGGGATTCCTCCATCAATCCAGAAATCGAATGGATGTCTTTGCATTTGCCTTTATTGTGCAAAATAAAGTAAGAGATCTGATGGTTGACTTTTTGGGACAGGCAACTGCATTGATTATGTTTAAGGGGGCTTTTCCAGTACTATACACTTCTATTCAGGCACATCTGTGACCAGAGGAGCTGGCCAGATGAATTGACTGAGTCATTTAGGAAAACAAACCATATGGAATTAAAATAAAGGTAAAATTATGTTCATAAGATCCAAGGTGAGGGCACATGTTGTTGGTTATCCTCTGGATAGAGTGAAACTTGATTTTCTAGAAAGACCCTGAATCTAATGGATCCTCCAATCAGGGGTCTGCAATGGTAAGGACCGTAAAACCTGCTACTAAGACTATTAGTTCTGCATTAATGTGTTCCTTTTTTCACATGGGTAATTTTTCTTCTAAGGATTACTTTGGGACTGTGAGGGGAATGGGGATAGAAATAATGATAGGGGGCACTGGCAGCTTCCTTTACATAAGCAACTGCTCTATGAAGCAGACCAGGGCAGCTGGCATCTCAGCCTGGAGAGGTTCAGGAGTTTGGGAACAGGACCACCTACCTGGATTGCAGAACCACTGTGTGACCTGACCTTGACAATCCAATGGTGTCCTGTAGAATATGCCATCTAGCAGGTGGTATTGCCGATTTAGAATGTGACAGGTGGAACCACACAAGTACACATCCTTGAGTCTGGCTACAGTGGGAGTGATGAGCAGGACTTCAAAGGGACCTTTCCACCATGGCTCCAAGGAAGGCTTTCAGAGATTCCAGCAGACCCAATCACATGCCTGCATTAGGAGCTGAGCCTCAGTTATGATTCCTTAAGAATGGGACTCAGAGACAAGTTAGCAAGTCTCTGATAATGTCTGAGCCAACACAATAGAGTTCTGTAGGAGGGAGCATTAAGTTGTTATGCTTCCCACCCATGGGTACAGGAATATCAGGGGTCCTGATATTATCTCATAAAGACCTACCTTCCTCCTACCTAGCTCTTCCATCAATTTAATAAGGGCTGGGGAGGGGGGTGTTAAGTTTTCCATTAACTCTTTTTCCCATCCTTGATGACTGGGGGGTGAAAGGCACAATGTTGGTGCTGACTGATTGACTAGAATGAAAGCACCTTAGGTAATGAAGCTCTTGTAAAATGGGTACATCTATTGCTATGTGTTTCTTTATGAACCCTACATAATGGAATGATTTTTCTTTTTTTTTTTCCTTAGTAAATTTGTTCATTCTTAATACACATTGCTTTGGGCATGTCATGGGGAGAAAAAAATCAGTGCTAAAATGCAAAAGCATTGAAGAGATTAAAAGAAAAAAGAAAAAAAAAATTAGAGAACATAGCACGTGTTTATTTACATTCAGTCTTCGTAGTTCTGTGTGTGGATGCAGATAGCATTTTCTGTGCAAAGTCTGTTGGGATTGCTTTGCATCCCTGAACCTCTGAGGAGCAGCAAGGCTTTCATAGTTGATCATCACTCACTCTGACTGTCACTGTGTACAATGTACTTCTGGTTCTGCTTGTTTGGATCAGTGTCAGTTCATGTAACTCCAGGCCTTTCCAAAACCAGCCCGTTCATCATTTTTACAGAACAATAATATTCCATTGCCTTCCTGTACCACAACTTGTCTGGCCATTCCCCAATAGACAGACACATATTTATTGTTCAGTTCTTTGTGACCGCACAAACAGCTGGTGCTTTGTGGCCCATATGGGTCTGAAATGCTTTTTTTCTTTCTTTTTTTTTTTTTTTTTTTTTGGATGTTATGAGAGACCTTGGTCTTTTTATTTTTTTATTTTTTTTATTTTTTTTTTAAATTTTTTTATTTAATAATTACATTATATTTACACTCATTTCTGTTCCGATTTTTTTTTCCCCTCCCTCCCTCCACCCCCTCCCCTAGATGGCAAGCAGTCCTTTATATGTTGGATATGTTGCAGTATATCCTAGATACAATATATGTTTGCAGAACCGAACAGTTCTCTTGTTGCGTAGGGAGAATTGGATTCAGAAGGTATAAATAATCCGGGAAGAAAAACAAAAATGCAGATAGTTCACATTCGTTTCCCAGTGTTCTTTCTTTGGGTGTAGCTGCTTTTGTCCGTCATTTATCAATTGAAACTCAGGTCTCTTTGTCAAAGAAATCCACTTCCATCAAAATATGTCCTCATACAATATCGTTGTCGAAGTGTATAATGATCTCCTGGTTCTGCTCATTTCACTTAGCATCAGTTCATGTAGGTCTCTCCAAGCCTCTCTGTATTCATCCTGCTGGTCGAAATGCTTTTTTTCTAAGAGGATTTTTGCTAGCCTAAAGCCCATGGCAGTATGACAGGGGAACTCTGCCACCCAGCGGGAAAGGATACAGACCATCCCCAAAGCATATTTGGAATCATGGGCAGCGGGCAATTGAATGAAGACCCTCTGCCAGGTTTGAAAAGGAGCATCTGGGAGAGGAAACTGGCCCCAAGCTGGCTTCAGAGGCTTGGATATATTGTGCTTGGGGCAGCTGAGACTCGTCTCACAGAAGGTGACAGCAGCCCTGGGAATCCTCCCTCACCAGTGTTTTTGGTCTACTCCCTCCTACTTGTTAGATGCACAAAGAGTGTAAATGCTACATCCACACTCAGTTCCCACAGTCCTCTCTCAGGGTAGATGGCTCTCTTCTTCACAAGATCATTGGAAGTGGCCTGAATCACGTCATTGTTGAAAAGAGCCACGTCCATCAGAACTGATCATTGTATAGTCTTGCTGTTGCCATGTATGATGATCTCCTGGTGCTGCTCACTTCACTTTCCATCAGTTAATGTAGATCTCACCAGGCATCTCTGGAATCATCCTGATCATTCCTTATAGAACAATAATATTCCACAACATTAATGTGCTATGACTTATTCAGCATTTCCCAGCTGATGGGCATCTACTCAGTTTCCAGTTTCTTGCCACTACAAACAGGGCTGAAGAAGCATTTCTGCACATGTGAGTCCTTTTCCCTCCTTTAGGATCTCTTTGGCAAATAAGCCCAGTAGAAATATTGCTAATTCAAAGGCTATGCACCTTTTGATAGCTGTTGGGCGAGAGAATTAGTTGGATCTGTTCACATTTCCACCAATAATATATTAGCGTCCCAGATTTCCCTCAAAAGCCTTTCCACATTGGTTATGTTAAGAAGGTTTCTGTCCAGTTTGGCTTCTTTGACATCTAGTAAAAAAAATCCTCTATTTGCAAAAGCTTTCCAGCATTGATTACAGTCATAAAGTTTCTTTAAGTGTGGGTACGTTCAGGGTCAGTAAGACTAGATTTATGTCTAAAACGCTTTCCACATTGGTTACGCTCATAAGGTTTCTCTCCAGTGTGGATTCTCTCATGTACAGTAAGAGTGCTCTTGTCTCTAAAAGACTTTCCACACTGGTTACATTGATAAGGCTTCTCTCCAGTGTGGGTTCTCTGATGTACAGTAAGAGCTCGCTTTTGTGTAAAAGCCTTTCCACACTGGTTACATTGATAAGGCTTCTCTCCAGTGTGCATTATTTGATGTACAGTAAAAGCTCCCTTTTGTGTAAAAGCCTTTCCACACTGGTTACATTGATAAGGCTTCTCTACAGTATGCATTATCTGATGTTTAGTAAGTTGTCCCTTTTCTCTAAAAGCCTTTCCACACTGGTTACATTCATAAGGTTTCTCTCCAGTGTGGGTTCTCTGATGTGCAGTAAGAGCTCCCTTTTGTGTAAAAGCCTTTCCACACTGGTTACATTCATAAGGCTTCTCTCCAGTGTGGGTTCTCTGATGTGCAGTAAGAGCTCCCTTTTGTGTAAAAGCCTTTCCACACTGGTTACATTCATAAGGCTTCTCTCCAGTGTGCATTATCTGATGTACATTAAGAGCTCCCTTTTGTGTAAAAGCCTTTCCACACTGGTTACATTGATAAGGCTTCTCTCCAGTATGCATTATCTGATGTACAGTAAGATGTCCCTTTTCTGTAAAAGCCTTTCCACACTGGTTACATTCATAACGCTTCTCTCCAGTGTGAATTCTCTGATGTCTACTAACAACTCTCTTGTCTCTAAAACCCTTTCCACATTGGTTACATTTATAAGGCTTCTCTCCAGTGTGGATTCTCTCATGTACAGTAAGAGTCCTCTTGTCTTTAAAGGCCTTTTCACATTGGTTACACTCATAAGGTTTCTCTCCAGTGTGTGGTTGCTGATGAACAATAAAATTTCCCTTCGTTCTAAAAGCCTTTCCACATTGGTTATATTCATAAGGCTTTTGACCAGTGTGGATTTTCTCATGTACAGTAAGAGCTATCTTGTGTGTAAAAGCTTTTCCACACTGGTTACATTGATAAGGCTTCTTGCCAGTGTGGATTCTCTGATGTTCAATAAGATGTCCTATTCTACTAAACGCCTTTCTACACTGGTTACATTGATAAGGCTTCTCTCCAGTGTGGATTCTCTGATGTTCAATAAGATGTCCTATTCTTCTAAAAGCCTTTTCACACTGGTTACATTGATAAGGCTTCTCTCCAGTGTGGATTCTCTCATGTACAATAAGATACCTCTTGTCTCTGAAGGTCTTTTCACATTGGTTACATTGATAAGGCTTCTCTCCAGTGTGGATTCTCTCATGTACAATAAGATACCTCTTGTCTCTAAAGCCCTTTTCACATTGGTTACACTCATAAGGTTTCTCTCCAGTGTGAATTCTCATATGTAAAATAAGATTCCTCTTGCTTCTAAAAGCCTTTTCACATTGGTTACACTCATAAGGTTTCTCTCCAGTGTGTGTTTGCTGATGAACAATAAAATTTCCCTTTCTTCTAAAAGCCTTTCCACATTGGTTATAGTCATAAGGTTTTTCACCAGTGTGGATTCTCTCATGTACAGTAAGAGATGTCTTGTCTATAAAAGCCTTTCCACATTGGTTACATTGATAAGGCTTCTCTCTAGTATGCATTATCTGATGTTTACTAAGATTTCCCTTTTTTCTAAAAGACTTTCCACATTGGTTACATTCATATGTTTTCTCTCCAGTGTGTGTTTGCTGATGAAGAATAAGATTTCTCTTTCTTCTAAAAGCCTTTCCACACTGGTTACATTCATAAGGCTTCTCTCCAGTATGGATTCTCTCATGTTCGGTAAGAGCGCTCTTGTCTCTAAAAGCCTTTCCACACTGGTTACATTGATAAGGCTTCTCTCCAGTATGCATTATCTGATGTCTAGTAAGATTTCCCTTGCTTTTAAAAGCCTTTCCACACTGGTTACATTCATAAGGTTTCTCTCCAGTGTGGATTTTCTGATGTACAGTAGCAACTTTCTTGTCTTTAAAAGCCTTTCCACATTGGTTACATTCATAAGGCTTCTCTCCAGTGTGGATTCTCTCATGTACAATAAGAGTCCTCTTGTCTCTAAAGGCCTTTCCACATTGGTTACACTCATAAAATTTCTCTCCAGTGTGGATTCTCTGATGATCAGTGAGATCTTTCTTATTTCTAAAAGCCTTTCCACAGTGGTTACATTCAGAAGGCTTCTCTCTAGTGTGGATTCCCGATTGTACAATAAGATTTTCCTTTTTTATAAAACCTTTTCCACATTCGGTACATTCACAATGTCTCTCTCTAAGCTGGATTCTCTCATGTGTTGCACAGCTTTTTCTCCGAGTAAAGTCACAGGATCCATCATCCATCAACCACTGCTTGGGACTTTCTACCACAGAATGGCTTAGCTCTGCAGGAGTTTCTTTCATTTCACTCTGATTTCTCCTTCCAAAACAAAAGAAAGAAAAAAAAAAAGAGAAAACAATAAAGCAGACATACTCATGATGCAGACATACACACACACACTCATCCTTCTTTCTATCGGCCAAAAAGATAAATCAGTCATTTTCTATTTTCCTAGGAAAAGAAAAAATCTAAAATGGGAAGAACCAATCATTTTAATTCCCATTAGTTCACATCCCAAACATGATCTAATTAGTAAGGAGTTTTATACACAATTATAGTGAAACCTCATAAAAACCTGTGTTTTCATTCTCATTAGGTACACCAGCTCAGAATGGATGAGTGACTCGGCCCAAAACCCTTCCAAGGAAACAATGGGAATGGTGCTTCCAATATGTGACAATTATCTCCACTCTCAATTTTCCCCATTCCCTTTCATTATTTGCGCATTGCCTCTTTTTCATAGACGTAACATCTGTTGCACACATAGGAAATACTCAAATTGTTTCATGATGTGTCCTGCCTGTAACTGTAACAAATTTCCATGCTGATCACTTTCATTTCTATTTTTCTATTACATTATCTGAGATCATATTCAGAAGGCTAACATAGTTGGTTTTTGTATTTATCTGAGATAGAAGTGATTTTGTTCTGACCCATAACTTTTCTTGAGATAGCTACTACTTATTTTTTAATTATCGTTAAGTGTCCCCTGCATATCCTAAGATATATATTTTTTAAATGCATGAAATTATCCACATCTGAAAATGTCTCAAACAGAAAGTTGAGTTCCTCATCCTGACATATGGAAGGCTAGTGCAGCTGCAGTATTGTAGTCCTTTCCCTTTTAGAATCTTACCAAGCCCTTGAACAATTGAGATAAAGATCCAAGGGATCTGACCCAAAAATGTCTTAGTGGCACCTAAAGTGGTGAATAAATGTCTGATTTGGTTATAAAGGTAGCTGTGCTCAGGGACCACACAGATGGGCACATTTCCACCTTTACAAGTCTTTCTGCAGTGATTTCAGTCTATCATGGTCACCAGTACATTGCTGCGGAGGACTGTGCCCTAAGTCCATGAAACTCTGGCTGCTTCTAAGTGTAACAGATTCTTCTGGTTTCTCAACTTGACACCAGATAGTTCCCAGCATTTAAGGAAAGTTGGACACTCATGTACAAATGGCCACAGGCCTTCAAAGTCCCTCAGGGGCTATCTCTCCCCAGAGTAGAGTAGTGCTCTTCCTCCTGGGTTAGCTAGCAACTCCATCTCATCCAATCTCTAATCGCCTGAGCAAGATGTGCTAAAAACAATATATGTCGTTGACCTTTGAGTCATTTAGGGCAACACTTCTCATGAGCCAACATAAATATAAATATATATATATTTACAGTAATTAGCAATGGCTTTTGACTGGCTAGAATTTTTAAAAAATGAATTTCCACGTCTCCATTGGAGTCTGTCCAATTTTTTTTTTTCCTATACATATAAGATCTTGTTGATCATATCTGTTTCAAAATCAGAATACAGTTACAGTGGATAGAATGTGGGTAGAGCCTTGAATCAGGAAGCCCAAGGTTTTATTCCCACCTCAGAACCTTGCACGTCACCTTATAGGACCTCGGTTAGATTCAGTTTCTTTATCTGTAAAATGGGCATAATAATATCACTTAAGTTCTCTGGTTCTCATGAGGATGAAATAAGACAATGCAGAGCATGGCACACAGGGCTGTATAAATGCTACCTGTTTTATTTCACTTTGGCTCTTTCCTCCCCAGTTCTACTCCCCTTCTTAAACCATCATGATCCTCACCAATTAATGATGCACTGGAGCACTAAATTGTTCAGTTTTTCTGGTGCACAGTGGGTCTCTCTGTAGTCACTGGTGTATTGTCTGCCCCACCAGGCTGTGGCCTCCATGAGAGCAGGCGATGTCTCTTACATCTCTTTGTGCTGCTGGTGTTTAGCCCAGGGCTGCCCTGTAGCAGGCCCTTAATTGTTTTCTGACTAGAAGAAGTTCTAAGAAATGGCTCATGTCCCAAATCTAATCCCTTTGGGTGCTTTCAGGAGAGCTCCATTGCCCCAAATCCCAAACAAGGACTTCTTACAGGATGACAGAAATAAGTGCAACAGATTCTTCTGGTTCTCAACTTGACACCAGAGCAGTGGAAGGGTCTTACAGGGCTTTGGAATGGGACCCACTCATTTTGTGGAGTGGACAGCCAGATTCACTGACTAGCCCTGGACACGGCTGGCAAGAAATATCCAGTACAGAATTTTAAGTCTGTCCTTTCTACCCCAAACTGAGCATGTACTTCAGGGTAACTCCCAGAAGCCTCTTGTAACCACAGCTCTCACATCCCTGCTTTTACCTCACTCACCTGCAGAGCATCTCCTCAGGCCTTCTTGGTCCAGCATCCACAGTGCTTCCCTTTGCTCAAAATAAGAAATCGCCTGTTCTCTGGGAACTGGAAGCCCTGGGCATGGAAATCAGCAAGAGAAGATGGAGAGAAGTTGATCACTTAGTTCCCTTTAGGGAAAATGTGAAGATCCAGAGCTGCTCCAAGCTGAAATTCAGCCCCTGATGTACAGACATATCAGTCAATACTCAGCCACTGGGGCCTGTAAAGCAAGTCACCCAAGGCCGGATGTGCCCATTATTAGTACAGGTTCCTCTGAGAAAGCAAAAGGCCCTTCCTCCACCTCTGTCCTGAGAGGCTCCCTTCTGGCAGAAACTTCTGATCCCAAACCTGGGTTGCTAACTGTGTAGCTCTGGGCAAGTCAATTAAATTCTGATTGTTTCCTGTTTCCTCAACAATGAAATGGAAATAACAATATCACCTAAATTTAAATGTTAAGATGAGGTTAAAGTGACATAATATTTTGTTGTACTTTTAACTTACACACATGCATTTCAGTATCATAGTTCAATAAAAAGATGATTGCACATGAAACTGTGAATCCACAATGCACAAATTTCAAATACAAAAGAACATTATCAAGTATATATTTTTTCCCTTCCTAGAGATAGCTGTAATTGCATAGAAATATATATATATATATGTGTGTGTGTGTGTATATATATATATATATATATATACACACACACATACACACATTAATAATGTATATTATAACATACACAGATACACACACACATAAATATGCATACACATGGATATGTATGTAAAATTAGGCTATCCATATTTCTATTTATGTGTTTTTCTCTCTGGATGCAAAGAGCATCTTTCTTGATTCGTCCTCTATCACGAATTTAGGTCCTTAGAATCGTCAAAATAACATTTGTTGGAAGCTGTTCTTAAACAGTATTGTTACTGAACTGTAAAGAAACATGTGGCAGAGCACCTAGCAAACAGGAGGTAGAAATGAATGCTTAATCCCTTCCATTCCTTTCCCACCCCTTGTACTGGAATTTGAGGGCAATCCAAAGGCAGATTAAGATGATATTTCCCATATGAGGGAAAAGCAGGTGCTTTGGCTACAAAGTGATGTTTGCTAAAAAGAATAATATTCCAAATACTGGACCCCTCTGAAAAAGGAAGGAGTTGAAAGGAAAAGGAAAAGGAAAGGCTGAGCAGTTTTCAGAGGTTTGGAAATCAAAATTCATGTCCAGTTAGAGGCTAACATCTAAAATTAGTTCTATGTTTGAGATGCTTCCCCTGATTTAATCTTTGACCTGGAACAGGGTAAGAGAGACCTTTGGGACAACAAAGGACATCCCTAGGTCCTGTCACACAATACAAGACCAGCCCTTTGCCTTCCCTTCCCCCAACCCAAAGCCTTCACACTGGGCAATGAGTGTATTCCCTTTGATTGTAGATTTGCAATCATCAGGCGAATTGCCCTTACCCAAAGAGAGTAGGTTCTGGGCGTTCTCCACCATGACCTCCTTGAACAGCTTCTTCTGAGAGGGGTCCAAGAGCCCCCACTCCTCCTGGGT
This sequence comes from Antechinus flavipes, assembly GCF_016432865.1. Classification (NCBI taxonomy): domain Eukaryota; kingdom Metazoa; phylum Chordata; class Mammalia; order Dasyuromorphia; family Dasyuridae; genus Antechinus; species Antechinus flavipes. The sequence continues at coordinate 477,355 of NC_067403.1, read as the reverse complement.
GAAGTCCACAGCCACATCCTTGAATGTCACAACCTCCTGCAGCATCAAAAGTCAGAAGATGTGGGGCTGAAAGATCCTTCAGAAAGAAAGAGTTCAACCCCCTTCAATTTACTGGAAAAAACTGAAACACAGAGAAGGGATTTGCCCCAAGGTCATAGGCTTTCTGAGAGTCAGAGTCAACTCTTGAACCCGTGGTTATTAGGAGACTAATGGAATTTTGGATCTGTCAAAATAAAGCTGAGAAGTGACTTATTACGGAACGCATAAGAAATGGGATCTTAGGGCCACAGGGCATGTTCCTTAATGAATTCTTCCATACTCTTCATTGGCAACCCTACTGGTCTCCCAACCCTACTTCCTATTCCCCACTCCCTGTGCCTATTTTACCTCTTCCTTTTATCAAGGGCCTCTTCTCCAAAATAAACTACCTTTTGCCAAAGAGAATAGCCATTGTGAATTTTACAGGTTTACATTGATCTAGGAATTGCTTCCCTGAACTTGTCCTGGTCTATGTGTATGGCACATTTCACAGTTTGTTTCCTTTATTCTATTATTTCACTTTTAGACAACAGGGTTTAGAAAAGAAGGCATCTGCGCAGTTGGTCTCCAAGCAGTGGCAGAAAGCTCCCACAGTAGCACAGCCCCAGAACAGGGCCATGATACACTAAGGTGACTGACTATTAATCCTTTTTCTCCCAGTTGTTCTCACGGTCTCTGCCAGTTGCTGACACTCTGCACAGGGGAGCTTAAGTTAAACCAGCAAAAGAAACAGTTGGTATATTACTTTGGGGCCCAGGAACGACAGAGGTGAGGACGAGAATCCCAGCAGCCTCTTTTAGACAGGAAAGATCAGTCCCTGTGCCAGGACAGGTCTTAGAAGCACCAGAGCAGCAGGAAGGCCCAGAGCTCTGTGTCCTAGAACTGCTGAGCTTGAACCCAAGGCCTTTCTCAGTGCTTATTGGCAGGGGCCAAGGAATGGTCAAGGGGAGGGTTTCAGGGAGACCTGGGAAGGCTTGGGGGACCTGAGGACAGGAGCAGCTCAGAGGGACAGTTTTTGCTCTGATGACCAGGAGAAAGGCTGGGGAAGCTTCCAGGCTCGGCTCCCGACCTAAACAGGACAAACTCTGCTTGAAAAGTTTTCTAGAAGCTTCAGGGGAACATGGCAGAGGAAACCAGGAGGAGGGGGCTAGATCTTGGGTGGGAAGGGGTACTGGGGAGGCCCAAGGAGAGCAGATCTGCTCCTTCTGGAATGGTGATTCATTATGAACTGGTGGACCTTGTCAGTCCCTTGTAATGAGGAGAAATGTAGAAACAAATGGTAAATTAGGAGGGGTGTGTGTGTGTGTGTGTGTGTGTGTGAGAGAGAGAGAGAGAGAAAGAGAGAGAGAGAGAGAGAGAGAGAGAGAGAGAGAGAGAGAGAGAGAGAGTGTGTGTGTGTATGTGAGAGAGACAGACAGACAGAGAGAGTGTGTGTGTATGTGAGAGAGAGAGAGAAAGAGAGAAAGAGAGTGTGTGTGTATGTGAGAGAGAGAGAGAGAGAGAGAGAGACAGACAGACAGACAGAGTGTGTGTGTATGAGAGAGAGAGAGAACACGCACGCATGTGTATCTGTGATTCTGTCTGGTTCCAAGATGCCAAGGATCCAAGGATGCAGTTGGGCAGGGCAGTGATACTATTGGTTCCCCCAGTTTTATACAGAAATGACCACTACAACAGGCCCTGACAACTCCACAGCCTGTCTTCTATGTCTAGGGAAATGGCTGTGACTGCTGATGTTGGTCACGTCTGGGGATGGACTGCACTCACCTGCCGAGGTCCGAGGCTCTCAGGGCCCATTCCCTCTGGCTCCAGGCTCCCCGTGGAGGTAGCAAACACCCAGAGTGACTCCTTTTTGTCAAGTTCTTCCCTTTGGCACCTGGTCTTTATCTCAGGGTTTTGCTGCTACCACACTTGAGGGGTCTACAAAAGTGACAACACCCAAAGCTCTTACTAACAAAGGTCACAGCTAACCATGGGGGGCTTTCATTGTCTCTCTGAAAACCCAGAGAAAGCCAGGAGCCCCCAGGAGAGTGGCTCCCTTCTTTCCCTCTGCACAGAAAAGCCCAGCTTCCCCTCATCTGGTCCCAGGCTGACTGCCTTTGATTTTGTGGCCTGGGAGAATGCTGTTTGGGGCCCTGAGAGCAAAAGTGTTCTAATTTCACCCCAGTTTTGCTGTTTGCCTTTCCCTCAATTCCTGGGTCAAGCCTAGGTCACCAGAAGAATCTGCAGAGGGAGAAGTATCCCAGGGGAGGAGAGGGCTTTCTGCTTTTTCTCAGCAGGAGGCAAGCCCACAGGGATTCCTAGTGGAGTGTGACGTCCTGCAGGAGTTACAAAGTCCCTGGCCCTCCTGGTGGGGGAGAGACTGCACAATAAAAAACAATGCGAAGAGGGTCAGGATGGGAAAGGGAGGTTGTCTGAAAATTGCGGCCATCCTTTTACTTCTTTTCTACCTCCTCTCTCCATTGTACCTCACCCATAGAACTACAAAGGTGTTAGGGATCCCAGATGAGAGACCTTCAGCCTCCATGGCTCCTGAATCAGAGCTCTCCCCCTCCCACCCCCCAGCGATCCTCTGCCTCACCTTCATCCAAATAACACACACATTATTCTGGACAACAGACTGACTTCTTTGGGGAAGAGGGAGCAAAAGTGGGAGGTGGAGGATGGGGAGGACTCTGGAATGGAAACCCCAGGAAATGACCAGGGTAACCCTGAGCCTGGGAGACAAAATTCAGTCTCGCATTCAATTCTGAGGGCTCAGAGAGAAGAGGAGCCAGGAAAGTAGGAAGTTTGAAGAATAGGGCTAGGGTCAGGGAGGAAAGACAGACCAAAGGAGGTCATGGAAGTCAGGGGGGTGAGAAGTGCTGGACAGCTGAGGCTAGGAAGGAAGGAAGACTGTGCGCTGACATGTACCTAGGAGCTGGGGAGGAATGCTGGGACCTCCTGGTAGGGTTTAGGCAGGAGTAAGGCAGGACAGCAGAATCTCTGAGGAAGAGATGGGATGGGGAGACGGGACAGCTACGTCCTGAGCAGAAGGCTGAAATTATGGACAGTCTGAAGTCTAGGAAAGTGAGAGCCAATGGGAAATCTGGGCAAGTTTGGGAAGTGATTCGGAGTCTGGAAAAGGTTAAGGGTTGGAGTGTTCATTCTACAGGCAGCCTTGGCAGAAAGATGTGCTCCTGGTAGAGCTGGAGGTCATGTACCCCAGGGTCAAAAGAGACCCAAAGACAAGGGCAGCCAGTGGAAGTTGGAAAATATGGAGAGTGCTGGCTCAGACCTACCTGGGAGATGCAAGCACAGGCCTGAGTGCAGGAATGCCGAGAGATCTCAGGGGCAAGGGAAAAAAAGAGGAGAGCCCTGAGCTCGCCGGGGGAAAAGGGGAGAGATCTGAGCTCTCAGGGGGAAAGGGGAAGATTCAAGCTACCAGGAGCAGATGGGGAGAGATCTGAGCTCCCGGAAGAAAAGGGGAGAGAGCTGAGCTCCCGAGGGCAAAAAGGAGAGACTGGAGGAACTCGCAGGAACAGAACAAAACTCCCAGGCAGAGCAGTTTCCACAGCAGGGAAGGAAAAAGGGACTGGAAAGCTAAGGAAGAGTGGATAGCACAGGGATGCCAGTTCAGACTTCCTGTTTCCGGACAGTCTGGGCGGGTCGTGCTGGTCCCATGAGCTCCGCCCCATCCCTCCCCCAGGATGCTTGAGCCCTTTCCTCCAATCACACTCAGGTCCTGGACACATTTTGATGATTATGCTCGGGATGCAGAGAAACTTGATTTTCTAGAAAGACCCTGAGTCTTTTTTTTTTTCCCCTAGGAGAAATGTTTATTGTGCTGTAAATATTCCTTTTTTTTTTTTAATAACTTTTTATTGATAGAACGCATGCCAGGGTAATTTTTTACAGCATTATCCCTTGCATTCACTTCTGTTCCGATTTTCCCCCTCCCTCCCTCCACCCCTTCCCCCAGATGGCAAGCAGTCCTTTACATGTTGAATGGGTTGCAGTATATCCTAGATACAATCTATGTGTGCAGAACCGAACAGTTTTCTTGTTGCACAGGGAGAATTGAATTCAGAAGGTATAAATAACCCGGGAGGAAAAACATAAATGCAAGCAGTTTATATTCATTTCCCAAGTGTTCTTTCTCTGGGTGTAGCTGCTTCTGTCCATCTTTGATCAATTAAGGCTCTCTTTATCGAAGAGATCCACTTCCATCAGAATACATCCTCAAACAGTATCGTTGTTGAGGTATATAATGATCTCCTGGTTCTGCTCATTTCACTCAGCATCAGTTCATGTAAGTCTCACCAGTCCTCTCTGGAAAGACCCTGAGTCTAATGGATCCTCCCAGTAAGGATCTGCAATGCTAGGGCCCATAAAACCTGCTACTAAGACCTTTAGTTCTGGGTTAATGTGCTCCTTTTTTCACATGGGTAATTTTTCTTCTAAGGATTCCTTTGGGACTGTGAGAAGAATGGGGATAGAAAAAATGATAGCGGGACTGGCTGCTTCCCTTACATAAGCTACTGCTCTATGAGACAGACCAGGACAGCTGGCTTCTCAACCTGGAGAGTTTCAGGAGTTTGGGAGCAGGACTACATACCTGGATTGCAGAACTTCCTGGTGACCTGACCTTGTAAATCCCATGGTGTGCTATAGGTTCTGCCATCTAGCAGCTGGTATTGGCCATTTACGATGTGACAGGTGGAATCACAAGTACACAACCTTGAGTCTGGCTGAAGTGGAAGTGGTGAGCAGGAATTCAAAGGGACCTTTCCACCATGGCTCCAAGGAAGATGTTCAGAGATTCCAGCAGACCCAATCACAGGACTGCATTAGGAGCTGAGCCTCAGCTGAGATTCCTAAAGAATGGGACTGAGAGACAAGTCGGTAAATCTCTCATATTGTCTGAGCCAACACAATAGGGTTCTGTAGGAGGGAGCATTAAGTTGTTATGCTTCCCACCCATGGGTACAAAGGTATCAGGGGTCCTGATATTATCTCATAAGGACCTACCTTCCTCCTATCTAGCTCTTCCATCAATTTAATAAGGGAGGTTTCAAGTATCCCATTAACTCTTTTCCCCATCCTTGATGACTGGGGCTGAAAGGCACAATGTTGGTGCTGACTGATTGACCAGGATGAAAACACTTTAGATAATGAAGCTCTTGTAAAATGGGCACATCTATTACTATGTATTTTTTTAAGAACCCTACATAATGGAATGATCTTTCTCTTTTTTCCCTAATAAATTTATTTATTCTTAATAAACATGACTCTATGAATGTTCTTGAGAGAGAAAATGCAGAACAAAAGTGCAAAACCATTGAAGAGATTAAAAAAGAAATAAAGAAAAAAGTAGAAGACATAGCATGTGTTGACTTACATTCAGTCTCCTTAGTTCTCTGTGGATCAGATGGCATTTTCTGTGCAAAGTCTGTTGGGATTGCTTTGCATTCCTGAACTTCTGAGGGGGAGCAAGGCTTTCATAGTTGATCATCGCCCATTCTGACTGTTACTGTGTACAATGAACACCTGGTTCTGCTTGTTTGCCTCTAGCATCAGATCATGTAACTTCAGGCCTTTTCAAAACCAGTTGATTCATCATTTTAACTGACTAATATCATTCCATTGCCTTCATGTACCACAAGTTGTTCGGCCATTCCCCCATTGATAGACATCTACTTATTTTCCAGTTCTTTGGGACCGCACAAAGAACTGCTGCATTTTGTCCCATGGGGGTCTGGGATGATTTTTTTCTAAGAGGATTTTTGCTAGCCCAGAGGCTATGACAGTTTGAAGGGGACTCTGCCACCCACTGGGAAAGTGTACAGACAATCCCCAGAGCATATTTGGAACCATGGGCAGCTGGCAATTGAATGAAGACCCTCTGTCAGGTTTGAAAGGGAACATCTTTTCCCAGAAGTGAGGGGCTTTGGGTTTGTCAAACACTAGATTGCTATAATTGACTATTCTGTCTTGTGAACCTAGCCTTTTCCACTGATCCACTAATCTATTTCTTAGCCAATACCAAATGGTTTTGGTGACTGCTGCTTTATAATATAATTTTAGATCAGGTACAGCTAGGCCACCTTCATTTGATTTTTTTTTCATTAATTCCCTTGAGATTCTCGACTTTTTATTGTTCCATATGAATTTTGTTGTTATTTTTTCTAGATCAATAAAATATTTTCTTGGAAGTCTGATTGGTATAGCACTAAATAAATAGATTAGTTTAGGGAGTATTGTCATCTTTATTATGTTCGCTCGGCCGATCCAAGAGCACTTAATATTTTTCCAATTATTTAAGTCTGACTTTATTTGTGTGGAGACTTTTTTATAATTTTGCTCATATAATTCCTGACTTTCCTTTGGTAGATAGATTCCCAAATATTTTATGGTATCAACAGTTATTCTGAATGGAATTTCTCTTTGTATCTCTTGCTGTTGGGTTTTGTTGGTGATATATAAAAATGCTGAGGATTTATGGGGATTTATTTTGTAGCCAGCTACTTTGCTAAAATTATGAATTATTTCCAATAGCTTTTTAGTAGAATCTCTGGGGTTCTCTAGGTATACCATCATATCATCTGCAAAGAGTGATAGTTTGGTTTCCTCATTGCCTACTCTAATTCCTTTAATTTCTTTCTCGACTCTTATTGCCGAGGCTAGTGTTTCTAATACGATATTAAATAATAATGGTGATAGTGGGCAACCTTGCTTCACTCCAGATCTTACTGGGAAAGGTTCCAGTTTTTCCCCATTGCATATGATGCTTACTGATGGTTTTAAATATATGCTCCTGACTATTTTAAGGAAAAGTCCATTTATTCCTATGCTCTCAAGTGTTTTTATTAGGAATGGATGTTGGATTTTATCAAATGCTTTTTCTGCATCTATTGAGATGATCATATGGTTTTTATTTGTTTGGTTATTGATATAGTCAATTATGCTAATAGTTTTCCTAATATTGAACCAGCCCTGCATTCCTGGTATAAATCCTACTTGGTCATAGTGTATTATCCTGGTGATGATTTTCTGTAATCTTTTTGCTAATATTTTATTTAAGATTTTAGCATCGGGGAGGTGAATTCATAGGGGTTTCAGCAGCATAGGGAACAGGAGCTATTTAGGGAGAATGGAGACAAATGTCCTCAGGGGTGGAGACTAGGGCTACTGTCGCCTCTGCTGCTTGGCCGCAGCCTGGGAGGTCTTTACCTTATCATTCAAAGCTTTATTATAGTACCCCATGGCACAGAAGCTTTCATTCTGGTTCTGTGCTAATAAACTAAGTGCGTTCCTTCATTTCTGAGACATAAATAAATGAGGACAGACAATAGTTGGGGAGGCCTGAAGTTTGGGAGTATTGGAAAGCAGACTTCAAGAATCTAAGGAGTTTTGAGCTTGTGGGGAAAAGCCAAACACTCAGGACAGGAACTTTTAGGTGTCCATAAAGTGCAATGGCAAAGCTGAGAAGTCAGGGATTCTGCCAGACCCAGCAAGGCACAGAGCCGATGTTTGGGATGGGAGCAGAAAACTGAGTGCTGCCTTTAAGATGGACCAGTCTGGGGAAAAGGCAGGAAGTAGGGCATCCTTGGACCTTTAGAGAGGGCACGGTAAACCGGGGTTTGTTCCTAGGTACCTTGTGGCCTCTTGCTGCTAAACCCCTCAGCAGGTCCACAGCATCCCTAACAGAAATGTCTTGGGAGCAGGAACAAAGGACATCATCAACACACTGGAGGAGGACTGAGTCCTGAAAATGTGAGAGGTCACGCCCTGTTGTAATATCTGTGAGAAATAGATGGTGACTCCATGAATTCCTGCAAAGGAAATCCGGGGCATGACCATCCCTCCCTGTAAAAGCAAATAGGAATTGACTTTCAGGGGCAAGTGAGACTGAAAAGCAGCTGCTGCTGACTTACATTTCCCTAAAGTGGCCCAGGGTGGTACAGGGTAAGTAGAGTATAGGGGGTTGGGGCAATAGGGACTCAGGGTATTACAATAATATTAACTGCTTGGAGATCATGAACAATTGCCAACCAGGGATTTAGATGAGCCCAGTTGTACAACAGTAGGGGGGACACTAATAAGTGACCCGATGTCAATAGCATCTGAAGCCCCCACCCGAAGGGGAAGGCAGAAGAGTTTAAAACTTGGAGTGTGGAGCCAGCCCCAACTACCCCAGCACCTCATGCCCCTGTATGAGCAAGGAGACCTCTCCAACAAGAGTCATGGGGATACCCACAGTGGGCATCAAGAGCTTGGTTGAGTCTGCCATCCCACTGGTGGACAGATTCCCCAGGGCCCTGTTTAGTGTCCCTGACCTTTGCCACATCAGCGGGTCATGAGTAAGCAAGGGGTACGGTGTCAAGGAGTTGTTCACTCCCAACTTGGGTGAGGGAGTAATGCTCGACCCTCTGAGACCCATTCTGTCTCAAGCCCCTCCCCTGGGTCTTCTCAAGCCCTCTGTTCTTACCAGTCCCTTGTCTTCCCTTTGCTGCCCAAGGCAGCCATGTGTTGACACAGATATGGATGCCCAGGTCTGTGTGAATCCTGGATGAGTTGGAACTGTGCAGCAAAGCCTGGGATCCTCCCTGAGGCTGGGACATTCTTTGGCAAAAGTCTGGAGTTCTGCACACTGCTGGGGCTTGAAACCAAAGGGCATGAAAGCTGCTGACTCCGGCATTCTTCCTGGGCACCTTTTGTCTTGCACCTTGTAAGGGAACAGAGTTGCTGGGGAGCTGCTAAAGTCCATTGGTTAACAGAGAGTTTAGGTAAATGGGCAGGTGACATTTCTCATTATCTCAATTTGGTGCCTCTGGTACTAGGTGCATGGACTGTGGAATAGGGAGGCTGGGGAGAGCCGAGATGAAATTGGTCTGTCTCGAGACAGGAAAATAATGACCTTCAATAGGAAGGAGGGAACAGAGATGAAGGCTTGGGCTGTTGCCTATTTCCTTCCCCTTATCCTCCAGCAAAATAAGCAATCCTAAGAAAAACCTTAGAAGCCATAGAAATTCTGATAGGAAGACCCTCTGGGTTCTAACTGCTGCTGCCAGTGTTTGTCAGGCATGCCATTCCTTTCTCAAGTTCATTTTGCAGACGGGGAAACTGAGGCCAAGAGAATTAATATACTTACTGTGGGTCACCAAGCTAGTTAGAGTCTGAGACCAGATTGAACCTTGGGATGAGTCTTTTGGATTCCAGGCGCAGCATTCTCTAGCCACAGGACTGTCTAGCCATAGAGCAAGAGCATTACAGAGGCAAGGACCAAATTGGGAACCTTTTTTGGATTATTTAGAAAACATGGGAGGTCCAAAACAAAGAAAAGCTCTACTTTTGCTTCACTGACTAGATATGGCAAATCTTCAAAGAGATGGGAGTACAAATCTTCATACTTGTCCCCTGGAGAAGCTGTATGGCAGCCCAGAGGCCACAGTTAGACTAGATGTGGCAAGTCCTCAAAGAGAGTGTGATAAGAAGTCTCTGGTGTAGCCCTCAGGCCTCTGGGGATCTCTTGTGTTAGGTATCCTGAAGTGAGTGGGGATTGAGAGCAGCTTCTAGTGAATGTGCTTCTCCAGTACAGGTCATTTGCAGAGGTCTCCTTCTCTGTTAAAATTTGTGACAACATAGATATTAATACAATCCTAATCTGCTATTACAATAACCAGGCCAGGTAGTGAGAGCCAGTTTAAACCTGAACAACACGAACATGAACATCACTAGAGCAGAGAATAAGATAATGAATAAAAAAGAGCTATCTGTGTATATGTATATATATATATGTGTGTGTGTGTGTGTGTGTGTGTGTGTGTGTATGTGTACAGCTTTCAAACAAATAAGATTAGGACAAAAAATCCCTGTGGTATATGATAAAAAGGTGAACAATATAAGTGGAGGCCTCACTTGTATGGGAGCAGTTTAATGTTGTCAATCAGCAGGGAAAGATCTTTCATTTCTTCCAAACTAGATAAATGAATGTAGAGGAACACACTTGTTAGGTATGAAACTGATGGATACTCATGGTAAAGCCTTCAGAGCTACACTCTTGATGAGAAGTGACAGAACTGGGATAGGATGGGGTTCAAACTTTTTCAAGGGAATATAGATTAAGATTAGGATAGTGGAAAGAAAAGATAAGGGATGGGAATTTAAAGGAGTAGGCAAAATAAGGAATAGGAGGGTAAAAGAAAGTACCAGGGAGAGAGAATAAAAGGAGAAGCTAATAAAGAAAGGAAGGAGTAAAAATAAGATAGAAGGCAATTCACAAATAGCAAACAGAAATTTGTTAAAGACATAAGAATATGAGTTATTCCCCCACTGGATAGATAAAATGAATGGACAGTTTTTCAAAGAAGAAATCAAAAGAATTTATAGTCATGTTTTTAAAAGGCTCTAGAACATCATAGATCAGAGAAATTCACATTAAAAGTACCTAAAAATATCATTTTACTCCAACCAGCTTGTCTACAAAGACAGAAGGGGAAAGTGACAAATGTTGAAAAGGATGTGGAAAAATTGAGTTAACAGTTAAGTGTTGGTAGGAATTGTAAAACGAAACAACCATTTTGCAGAGCCCTTTGGCCATACCAAGACTGGATCCATTCTAAACATTATGTGTGGAAAAACTGGCTCAAAAATGGTTAGAGCTGCACTCTTTCTGTGGCTAAGAACTAGAAATTGGAGAGTTGCCTGTCAAATGGGGAACAATCGCTAAGCTGTGGTAAAAAATTATGATGGAGTACTACTGTGCAATAAGAAGTGATGAACAATAAGAAGTGTTTCAGAAAAACATGGAAAGCCTAGGGCAAAACACAGAAGGGTGAGAGGAACAGAAATAAGACATTGTATGCAGTAATAGCGATATTGTTTGAAGAATAACTAAGTACGTTACAGTATCTGTTATAAATACCAAATTAACCATAGAGGGCATATGAAGGGAGACATTATATGTATTAGGAGAAATTGATGAATAGAAATATATAGAGAATAAATTTCAGATGTATACTTTTTTATATCTAACGGTAGCCAGGTCTGGGGTGTTAGGAGGGAAGAAAAAAAGAAAAAGAATTAAATGATTTTTTTTGTTGTCCATTTGAAAGGAATAGCAAATTGTGCATAATCGATTGATAGTTTCATGTGCAGCCATCTTTTTACTGTACTGTTATCAGCATTACAATTGTGGTCCTGGAGAAAGTTCTTTGGACAGCAAAAAGATGAAATAAGTCAGTAATTAAAGAAATTAATTCAGACCATTCTCTGGAAGGTCAGTGATTGAAGCTGAAATGCTTGAGCGACATAAAAGGAGAAGTTGAAGGCTGAGGATGCAATGTTAGTGTCAAGGCAACCAGGAACATGACCTTGCACAGATTTTGACAGCTGGAAGGACCTGGCAGGCTGAGGCCCATGGGGTCAGAAAGAGTTGAACAATGCTCTATAAGCTTTCAGCTTCCTTTAACGTGAGACTGAAGGAAGCTGGGGGTGGGAGGGGAAGTGCATAGAGCTTGCAATCAGGATGATTCAGCTTCATGAGTTCAAATCCGGTCTCATATAATTACTAGGTATGGGAACCTGTTCAAGTCACTTCACCCTGTTTGTCTCAATTTCTTCTTTTGTAAAATGAGCCTGAGATAGAATAACAAACCACTCCAGGATCTTTGCCAAGAACCCCCTTCCCATCCCCACAAATACAGAGTCCTCCATGAGTGAAATGCCTGGACAACAGATCAAGTGAGACTATGATCCTGGCTTCAAGACAATCATGCTTAAATGATGATGATGATTTCCTTGCACAGATTGTATTAGTGAAAGCTTTCCTTAGGAGTGATTGCCTGGGTGGTCTAAAGATCATCAAGCCTGCTCACCACAAGTAAAGTCAGGTCAACTGAGGCACAAAGTTCTGAGCATTAATAGTTTATTACTTAAGCAAGACTTTACTAATAAAAAGGGCCAGTGACTTTGACATTGAACTCAAAGACCTGGAACATGGAAGGCAGCCCGCTCCTTCCCATTTTAAAGGCTAGATCCAATAACAGAAGTTGGTGGGTGGGGAAACAGTACAGATGATTAAGGGACTGAGACCATCAAGGGGCAAGGGAATGCGGTTGATTCCAACTCCGAAATGTGACTGGGCAATAACCCTCTTTTTCCTCTTGAATATGTTGATGCTTTCTACCTGGATCATGAAGAAACAGTTTATGAGAAATAACAAATCTTGGCTTGTACAGAACTGCCTAGAGAAGATACTTCCAGGAATGGCATCATCTTGGCTACCAGAAGCTTAGAATTGAATCTGGGTAGGTTAAAAGTAGGGAAGATAATAGAATTCCTTGGTGTTTATATAACAATTCCTATTAATTAAAGCATTTAATGAGAGCAGTGCACTTTTTGAGTTAGCATTTGAATTTTTCTTTAGTGGAAAATGACTGAGAGAAAAACAGAACTTTTGCATTTATCTGAAAGGAACACTGACATTCTTCTAGGATACCTAGGGTAGATTTTCTCTATGAGTTTTTAAAGGATGTTGTCCAAGCACTTTTTTGGCTCATAGTTTTCTGGTACTCCACTAATTCTCAAATTATCTCACTTAGATCTCTTTTCCTTATACCTTGTTAACAATAGCGTTTGGTGGTTTGTGACAAGTTTCCCTGGATGTTTCCGGCCCATGGCTAGTTCTATCAAGATGCTTCTGACAGACAGGTTCAGTGAGCCAAAGGTGGCTATGGTCTGGGTCAGGGATCCAATAGACACTGACAGGGTTGCAAAAGTCAGGAACATCAGCCCCTTTGCTGATGGTGTGACAGTTTTAACCAGAGAGGACCTTCAGCTGAGTGATTTCCTGGGACAACTTGAGCATGGTGTAGACAAAATCAGAGAGATTTTCCCAGAAGGAAGGAAGGCAGTGATATAGGGTAGAAGCACCTAAGAAGGACAGTCCTGGTGAAGGAGGCGATTTTACAGCTGAGATATGCAGAGTAGAGAGTGAATCCCAAACAGAGTAAGTGCAATTCACAGCTTGTAGCACTTCCAGGTATGGGTGTTTACTGCTTTGGAACAAGAAAGCTTTGGGAAATTCCTACATCAACCCAGAAATTGAATAGATGCTTTTGTAATTCCCTTTATTGTGCACAAAAGTAAGAGATCTGATGGTTGACTTTTTGGGACAGGCAACTGCATTGATTATGTTTAAGGGGGCTTTTCCAGTGCTATACACTTCTATTCAGGGACATCTGTGACCGAAGGAGCTGATCAGAAGAATTGACTGAGGCGTTTAGGAAAACAAACCATATGGAATTAAAATAAAGTGAAATTATGTTCATAAGATTTGATGATCCAAGGTGAGGGCACATGTTGCTGGTTATGCTCTGGATACAGAGTGAAACTTGATTTTCTAGAAAGACCCTGAGTCTAATGGATCCTCCCAGTAAGGGTCTGCAATGCTAGGGACCATAAAACCTGCTACTAAGACTATTAGTTCTGCGTTAATGTGTTCCTTTTTTCACATGGGTAATTTTTCTTCTAAGGATTACTTTGGGACTGTGAGGGGAATGGGGACAGACATAATGATAGGGGGCACGGGCAGCTTCCTTTACATAAGCAACTGCTTTATGAAGCAGACCAGGGCAGCTGGCATCTCAGCCTGGAGAGGTTCAGGAGTTTGGGAGCAGGACCACCTACCTGGATTGCAGAACCTCTGTGTGACCTGACCTTGACAATCCAATGGTGTCCTGTAGAATATGCCATCTAGCAGGTGGTATTGCCGATTTAGAATGTGACAGGTGGAACCACACAAGTACACATCCTTGAGTCTGGCTACAGTGGGAGTGATGAGCAGGACTTCAAAGGGACCTTTCTACCATGGCTCCAAGGAAGGCTTTCAGAGATTCCAGCAGACCCAATCACATGCCTGCATTAGGAGCTGAGCCTCAGTTATGATTCCTTAAGAATGGGACTCAGAGACAAGTTAGCAAGTCTCTGATAATGTCTGAGCCAACACAATAGAGTTCTGTAGGAGGGAGCATTAAGTTGTTATGCTTCCCACCCATGGGTACAGGAGTATCAGGGGTCCTGATATTATCTCATAAAGACCTACCTTCCTCCTACCTAGCTCTTCCATCAATTTAATAAGGGCTGGGGAGGGGGGGTGTTAAGTTTTCCATTAACTCTTTTTCCCATCCTTGATGACTGGGGGGGTGAAAGGCACAATGTTGGTGCTGACTGATTGACTAGAATGAAAGCACCTTAGGTAATGAAGCTCTTGTAAAATGGGTACATCTATTGCTATGTGTTTCTTTATGAACCCTACATAATGGAATGATTTTTCTTTTTTTTTTTTTCCTTAGTACATTTGTTCATTCTTAATACACATTGCTTTGGGCATGTCATGGGGAGAAAAAAATCAGTGCTAAAATGCAAAAGCATTGAAGAGATTAAAAGAAAAAAGAAAAAAAAATTAGAGAACATAGCACGTGTTTATTTACATTCAGTCTTTGTAGTTCTGTGTGTGGATGCAGATAGCATTTTCTGTGCAAAGTCTGTTGGGATTGCTTTGCATCCCTGAACCTCTGAGGAGGAGCAAGGCTTTCATAGTTGATCATCACTCATTCTGACTGTTACTGTGTACAATGTACTTCTGGTTCTGCTTGTTTGGATCAGTGTCAGTTCATGTAACTCCAGGCCTTTCCAAAACCAGCCCGTTCATCATTTTTACAGAACAATAATATTCCATTGCCTTCCTGTACCACAACTTGTCTGGCCATTCCCCAATAGACAGACACATATTTATTGTTCAGTTCTTTGTGGCCACACAAACAGCTAGTGCTTTGTGGCCCATATGGGTCTGAAATGCTTTTTTTAAAGAAGATTTTTGGTAGCCCAAAGCCCGTGGCAGTATGGCAGGGGAACTCTGCCACCCAGCGGGAAAGGGTACAGACCATCCCCAAAGCACATTTGGAACCATGGGCAGCTGGCAATCGAATGAAGACCCTCTGCCAGGTTTGAAAAGGAACATCTGGGAAAGGAAAGTGGCCCCAAGCTGGCTTCAGAGGCTTGGATACGTTGTGCTTGGGGCAGCTGAGACTTGTCTCACAGGTGACAGCAGCCCTGGGAATCCTCCCTCACCAGTGTTTTTGGGCTACTCCCTCCTACTTGTTAGATGTACAAAGAGTGTAACATGCTACATCCACACTCAGTTCCCATAGTCCTCTCTCAGTGTCGGTGACTCTCTTCTTCTTCACAAGATCATTGGAACTGGCCTGAATCATGTCATTGTTGAAAAGAGTCACGTCCATCAGAATTGATCATTGTATAGTCTTGCTGTTGCCATGTATGATGATCTCCTGGTTCTGCTCACTTCACTTTGCATCAGTTCATGTAGATCTCTCCAGGCATCTCTGGAATCATTCTGCTGATCATTCCTTATACAATAATATTCCACAACATTAATGTGCTATGACTTATTCAGCATTTCCCAGCTGATGGGCATCCACTCAGTTTCCAGTTTCTTGCACTACAAACAGGGTTGCAGAACATTTCTATACATATGGGTCCTTTTCCCTCCTTTAGGATCTCTTTGGCAAATAAGCCCAGTAGAAACATTGCTAATTCAAAGGCTATGCACCTTTTGATAGCTGTTGGGCGAGAGAATTAGTTGGATCTGTTCACATCTCCACCAATAATACATTAGTGTCCCAGGTTTCCCCCAAAAGCCTTTCCACATTGGTTACATCAAGAAGGTTTCTGTCCAGTTTGGCTTCTTTGTATCTAGTAAGAAATCCTGTATTTGCAAAAGCTTTCCAGCATTGATTACAGTCATAAAGTTTCTCTTAAATGTGGGTACGCTCAGGGTCAGTAAGACTAGATTTATGTCTAAAACCCTTTCCACATTGGTTACGCTCATAAGGTTTCCTAATGTACAATAAGACCTTCCTTCCTTCTAAAACCTTTTCCACACTGATTACATTCATAAGGCTTCTCTCCAGTATGGATGCTCTGATGTCTAGTAAGAGCTCCCTTTTCTCTAAAAGCCTTTCCCATACTGGTTACATTCATAAGGTTTCTCTCCAGTATGCATTATCTGATGTTTAGTAAGATGTCCCTTTTCTCTAAAAGCCTTTCCACACTGGTTACATTCATAAGGTTTCTCTCCTGTGTGGGTTCTCTGATGTACAGTAAGAGCTCCCTTTTGTGTAAAAGCCTTTCCACACTGGTTACATTGATAAGGCTTCTCTCCAGTGTGCATTATCTGATGTACATTAAGAGCTCCCTTTTGTGTAAAAGCCTTTCCACACTGGTTACATTGATAAGGCTTCTCTCCAGTATGCATTATCTGATGTACAGTAAGATGTCCCTTTTCTGTAAAAGCCTTTCCACACTGGTTACATTCATAAGGCTTCTCTCCAGTGTGAATTCTCTGATGTCTACTAACAACTCTCTTGTCTCTAAAACCCTTTCCACATTGGTTACATTTATAAGGCTTCTCTCCAGTGTGGATTCTCTCATGTACAATAAGAGTCCTCGTGTCTCTAAAGGCCTTTCCACATTGGTTACACTCATAAGGTTTCTCTCCAGTGTGTGTTTGCTGATGAACAATAAGATTTCCCTTCGTTCTAAAAGCCTTTCCACATTGGTTATATTCATAAGGTTTTTCACCGGTGTGGATTCTCTCATGTACAGTAAGAGCTGTCTTGTCTATAAAAGCCTTTCCACACTGGTTACAGAGATAAGGCTTCTCTCCAGTATGGATTCTCTGATGTTCAATAAGATGTCCTATTCTTCTAAAAGCCTTTTCACAGTGGTTACATTGATAAGGCTTCTCTTCAGTATGCATTATCTGATGTTTAGTAAGATGTCCTATTCTTCTAAAAGCCTTTTCACAGTGGTTACATTGATAAGGCTTCTCTCCAGTGTGGATTCTTTCATGTACAATAAGATACCTCTTGTCTCTAAAGGCCTTTTCACATTGGTTACATTCATAAGGCTTCTCTCCAGTGTGTATTCTCTGATGTATAATAAGAGTCTTCTTGTCTCTAAAGGCCTTTTTACATTGGTTACATTCATAAGGTTTCTCTCCAGTGTGGATTCTCTCATGAGAAATAAGATGCCTCTTGCTTCTAAAAGCCTTTCCACATTGGTTACATTCATAAGGTTTCTCTCCGGTGTGGATTCTCTCATGTATAATAAGACTCCTCTTGTCTCTAAAGACCTTTTCACATTGGTTACACTCATAAGGTTTCTCTCCAGTGTATGTTTGCTGATGAAAAAGATTTCTCTTTCTTCTAAAAGCCTTTCCACATTGGTTATCGTCATAAGGTTTCGCTCCAGTGTGGATTTTCTGATGTACAGTAAGAGCTCTCTTTTTTCTAAAAGCCTTTCCACAGTGGTTACATTCATAAGGTTTCTCTCCAGTGTGGATTCTCTGATGTACAGTGAGAGTGCTATTGTCTCTAAAAGCCTTTCCACACTGATTACATTGATAAGGCTTCTCTCCAGTGTGCATTATCTGATGTCTAGTAAGATGTCCCTTGGTTTTAAAAGCCTTTTCACATTGATTACATTCATAAGGTTTCTCTCCAGTGTGGATTTTCTGATGTCTAGTAACAACTTTCTTATCTCTAAAAGCCTTTCCACATTGGTTACATTCATAAGGCTTCTCTCCAGTGTGGATTCTCTCATGTACAATAAGAGTCCTCTTGTCTCTAAAGGCCTTTCCACATTGGTTACACTCATAAGGTTTTTCTCCAGTGTGTGTTTGCTGATGAACAATAAGCTTTCCCTTTGTTCTAAAAGCCTTTCCACATTGGTTACACTCATAAGGTTTCTCTCCAGTGTGGATTCTCTGATGTACGATAAATATTCCCTTTGTTCTAAAAGCCTTTCCACATTGGTTACATTCATAAGGTTTCTCTCCAGTGTGTGTTTGCTGATGAACAGTAAGATTTCTCTTCCTTCTAAAAGCCTTTCTGCATAGGTTATATTCATGAGTTTTTTCTCCAGTGTGCATTCTCTGATGATCAGTGAGACCTTTCTTACTTCTAAAAGCCTTTTCACAGTGGTTACATTCACAAGGCTTTTCTCCTGTGTGGATTCTCGATTGTACACTAAGATTTTCCTTTTTTATACAACCTTTTCCACATTCGGTACATTCACAATGTCTCTCTTTAAGGTGAATTCTCTCATGTGTTGCACAGCTTTTTCTCTGAGTAAAGCCACAGGATCCATAACCGATCAACCACTGCTTGGGAGTTTCTACCACAGAATAGCTTAGCTCTGCAGGAGTTTCTTTCATTTCACTCTGATTTCTCCTTCCAAAAGAAAAGAAAGAAAAGAGCAAACAATAAAGCAGACATACTCATGATGCAGACACACACACACACATTCACACACACATATATATATATTCCCTTCTCTCCATCAGCAGAAAAGAAAATCAGTCATCTTCTATTTTCCTAGGAAAAGAAAAAATCTAAAATGGGAAGAACCAATCATTTTACTCCCCATTAGTTCACATCCCAAACATGATCTAATTAGTAAGGAGTTTCATACACAATTATAGTGAAACCTCACAATAACCTGTGTTTTCATTCTTGTTTGGTGCACAACTCAGGTCACCAGCTCAGAATGGCTGAGTGACTCGGCCCAAAATCCATCCAATGAGACAAAGGGAATGGGAAGACTCTGCTTCCAGTATGTGACAATTACCTCCACTCTCAATTTTCCCCATTCCCTTTCATTATCTATGCTTTGCCTCTTTTTCATAGACATGACATCTGGTGCACATGTAGGAAATACTCTAATTGTTTCACGATCTGTACTGCTTGTAACCGTAACAAATTTCCATGCTGATCACTTTCATTTCTATTTTTTTCTATTACATTATCTGAGACCATATTCAGCAGGCTAACATAGTTGGTTTTCGTATTTACCTGAGGTAGAAGTGATTTTGTTCTGACCCATAACTTTTTTCAAGATAGCTACTACTTATTTTTTTTTAATTATTGCTAAGTGCCCCCTGCATATCCCAAGATACAATTTTTTTAAATGCATGAAATTATCCACATCTGAAAATGTCTCAAACAGAAAATTGAGATATGGAAGGGTAGTACAGCTGCAGTATTGTAGTTCTTTCCTTTTTAGAATCTCACCAAGCCCTTGAACAATTGAGATAAAGATCCAAGGGATCTGACCAAAAATGTCTTAATGGAACCTAACATGGTGAATAAATGTCTGATTTGGTTATAAAGGTAGCTGTGCTCAGGGACCACACAGATGGGCACATTTCCACCTTTACAAGTCTTTCTGCAGTGATTTCAGTCTATCATGGTCACCAGTACACTGCTATGGAGGACTGTGCCCTGAGTCCATCAAACTCTGGCTGCTTCTAAGTGCAACAGATTCTTCTGATTTCCCAACTTGACACCAGATTGTTCCCAGCATTTCAGGAAGGTTGGACACTCATATACAAATGTCCATAGGCCTGCAAAGTTCCTCAGAGGCTGTCTCTCTCCGGAGCACAGTAGTGCTCTCCCTCTTGGGTTAGTTAGCAACCCCATCTTATCCAATCTCTAATTGCCTGAGCAAGATGTGCTAAAAACAATATATGTCATTGACCCTTGAGTCATTTAGGGCAACATTTGTCATGAGCCAAGATAAATATAAACCATTTTTTTTTTTACAACAATTAGCAATGGCTTTTGATTGGCTAGAGTTTTAAAAAATGAATTTCCATGTCTCCACTGGAGTCTAATTGTTTTGTTTTTTTTTCCTATACCATACATGTAAGATCTTGTTGATCACATCTATTTCAAAGTCAGAATACAGTTACAGTGGATAGAATGGGGATAGGGCCTTGAGTCAGGAAGCCCAAGATTTTATTCCCACCTCAGAACCTAGCAAGTCACCTTATAGGACCTCGGTTAGATTCAGTTTCTTTATCTGTAAAATGGGCATAATAATATCACTTAAGTTCTCTGGTTCTCATGAGGATGAAATAAGATAATGCAGAGCATGGTACACAGGGCTGTATAAATGCTATCTGTTTTATTTCACTTTGGCTCTTTCCTCCCCAGTTCTACTCCCCTTCTTAAACCATCCTGATTCCCACCAATTAATGGTGCACTAGGGCACTAAATTGTTCAGTTTTTCTGGTGCACAGTGGGTCTCTCTTTAGTCACTGGCATATTGTCTGCCCCATCAGTCTGTGGCCTCCATGACAGCAGGGGATGTCCCTCGCATCTCTTTGTGCTGCTGGTCTTTAGCCCAGGGCTGCCCTGTAACAGGCCCTTAATGGTTTTCTGACTAGAAGAAGTTCTAAGAAATGACTCATGTTTGAAACCTAATCCCTTTGGGTGCTTTTAGGAGAGCTCCATTGCCCCAAATCCCAAACAAGGACTTCTTACAGGATGACAGATGAGCAGTGGAAGGGTCCTACAGGGCCTTGGAGTGGGACCCACTCATTTTGTGGAGCGGACAGCCAGATTCACTGACTAGCCCCAGACACAGCTGCCAAGAAATATTCAATACAAAATTCCACGTCTGGCCTTTCTGCCCCAAACTGAGCATGTACTTCAGGGTAACTCCCAGAAGCCTCTTATAACCACGGCTCTCATATCCCTGCTTTTACCTCACTCACCTGCAGAGCATCTCCTCAGGCCTTCTTGGCCCAGCATCCAGGATGCTTCCCTTTGCTCAAAATAAGAGATCTCCTCTTCTCTGGGAACTGGAAGCCCTGGGCATGGAAATCAGTAAGAGAAGATGGAGAGAAGTTGATCACTTAGTTCCCTTTAGAGAAAATGTGAGGATCCAGAGCTGCTCCAAGCTGAAATTCAGCTCCTGATGTTCAGACATATCAGTCAATACTCAGCCACTGGGGCCTGTAAAGCATGTCACCCAAGACAGGATTGCCCATTATTTGTAGTTTCCTCTGAGAGAGAGCCAAAGGCCCTTCCTCCCACCTCCTGTCCTGAGAGGCTCCCTTCTGGCAGAAACTTCTGATCCCAAACCTGGGTTGCTAACTTTGTAGCTCTGGGCAAGTCAATTAAATTCTGATTGTTTCCTGTTTCCTCAACAATGAAATGGGGATAACAATATCACCTAAATTTAAATGTTAAGATGAAGTTAAAGTGACATAATATTTTGTTGTACTTTTAACTTACACACAAGGATTTCAGTATCATAGTTCAATAAAAAGATGATTGCACATGAAACTCTGAATCCACAATGCACAAATTTCAAATACAAAAGAACATTATCAAGTATATATATTTTTCCCTTCCTAGAGATGGCTGCAATTGCATAGAAATATATATATATATATATGTGTGTGTATATACATTATATAGTATATATAGTATACATTATGTGTGTGTGTATATATATATATATTTCACATATATATATATACACACACACACATTAATAATGTATACTATAACACACAGACACACACATACATAAATATGCATACATATGGATATATATGTAAAATTACGCTATCCATATTTCTATTTATGTGTTTTTCTCTCTGGATGCAAAGAGAATCTTTCTTGATTCATCCTCTGTCACGAATTTCGGTACTTAGAATCATCAAAATAATATTTGCTGGAAGTTGTTCTTAAACAGTATTGTTACTGAATTGTAAACAAACATATGGCAGAGCAGCTAGCAAACAGCAGGTAGAAATAAATGCTTAATCCCTTCCATTCCTTTCCCCTTGTACTGGAATATGAGGCAGATTAAGATGAAACTTCCTATATGAGGACAAGCAGGTGCTTTGGCTACAAATTGATGCTTGCTAAAAAGAATAACATTGCAAATACTGGACCCATCTGAAAAAGGAAGGAGTTGAAAGGAAAAGGAAAAGGAAAGGCTGAGCAGTTTTCAGAGGTTTGGCAAGCAAAATTCGTGTCCAGATAGAGGCTAACATCTAAGATTAGTTCCATGTTTGAGATGCTTCCCCTGACTTAATCTTTGACCTGGGAATGGTAAGAGAGACCTTCGGGAACAACAAAGGACATCCCTATGTCCTGTCACACAATAAAAGACCAGCCCTTTGCCTTCCCTTCCCCCACCCCAAAGCCTTCACACTGGTCAATGAGGGTATTCCCTTTGATTATAGATTTGCAATTATCAGGAGAGTTGCCCTTACCCAAGGAGAGCAGGTTCCGGGCATTCTCCACCATGACCTCCTTGAACAGCTTCTTCTGAGAGGGGTCCAAGAGCCCCCACTCCTCCTGGGTGAA
Organism: Antechinus flavipes; assembly: GCF_016432865.1. Taxonomy (NCBI): domain Eukaryota; kingdom Metazoa; phylum Chordata; class Mammalia; order Dasyuromorphia; family Dasyuridae; genus Antechinus; species Antechinus flavipes. The sequence continues at coordinate 455,084 of NC_067403.1, read as the reverse complement.
GTCCACAGCCACATCCTTGAATGTCACAAGCTCCTGCAGCATCAAAAGTCAGAAGATGTGGGGCTGAAAGATCCTTCAGAAAGAAAGAGTTCAATCCCCTCCAATTTACTGGAAAAAACTGAAACACAGAGAAGGGATTTGCCCCAAGGTCATATGTTTTCTGAGAGTCAGAGTCAACTCTTGAACCCGTGGTTATTAGGAGACTGATGGAATTTTGGATCTGTTGAAATAAAGCTGAGAAGTGACTTATTACAGAACACATAAGAAATGGGATCTTAGGGCCACAGGGCATAATGAATTCTTCCATGGCCTTCATTGGCAACCCTACTGCTCGCCCAACTCTATTTCACTTTTTTCACTCCCTATGCCTATTTTACCTCTTCCTTTTATCTATGATTTCTTCTCTGAAATAAACCACCTTTTGCCAAAGAGAATGGCCATTGTGCATTTAACAGGTTTATATTGACCTAGGAATTACTCTCCTGAACTTGTCCTGGTCGACGTGTAAGGCGCATTTCACAGTTTGTTTCCTTTATTCTATTATTTCACTTCTAGACAGCAGAGTTTAGAAAAGAAGGCATCTGCGCAGTTGGTCTCCAAGCAGTGGCAGAAAGCTCCCACAGTAGCACAGCCCCAGAACAGGGCCATGATACACTAAGGTGACTGACTATTAATCCTTTTTCTCCCAGTTGTTCTCACGGTCTCTGCCAGTTCCTGACACTCTGCACAGGGGAGCTTAAGTTAAACCAGCAAAAGAAACAGTTGGTATATTACTTTGGGGCCCAGGAACGACAGAGGTGAGGACGAGAATCCCAGCAGCCTCTTTTAGACAGGAGAGATCGGTCCCTATGCCAGGACAGGTCTTAGAAGCACCAGAGCAGCAGGAAGGCCCAGAGCTCTGTGTCCTAGAACTGCTGAGCTTGAACCCAAGGCCTTTCTCAGTGCTTATTGGCAGGGGCCAAGGAATGGTCAAGGGGAGGGTTTCAGGGAGACCTGGGAAGGCTTGGGGGACCTGAGGACAGGAGCAGCTCAGAGGGACAGTTTTTGCTCTGATGACCAGGAGAAGGGCTGGGGAAGCTTCCAGGCTCGGCTCCCGACCTAAACAGGACAAACTCTGCTTGAAGAGTTTTCTAGAAGCTTCAGGGGAACATGGCAGAGGAAACCAGGAGGAGGGGGGCAGATATTGAGTGGGGAGGGGTACTGAGCAGGCCCAAAGAGAGCAGACCTGCTCCTTCTGGAATGGAGATTCATTATGAACTGGTGGACCTTGTCAATCCCTTGTAATGAGGAGGAATGTAGAAACAAATGGTGAAGTGGGAGGGGTGTGTGTGTGTGTGTGAGAGAGAGAGAGAGAGAGAGAGTGTGTGTGTGTGTGTGTGTGTGTGTGTGTCTGTCTGTCTGTTTGGTCCCAAGATGCCAAGGGTCCAAGGATGCAGTTGGGCAGGGCAGTGACACTACCGGTTCTCCTGTTTTTATACAGAAATGACCACTACAACAGGCCCTGACAGCTCCACAGCCTGTCTTCTATGTCTAAGGAAATGGCTGTGACTGCTGATGTTGGTCAGGTCTGGGGATGGACTGTACTCACCTGAGGAGGTCTGAGGCTCCCAGGGCCCATTCCCTCTGGCTCCAGGCTCCCTATGGAGGTAGCAAACATCCAAAGTGACTCCTTTTTCTCAAGTTCCTCCCTTTGGCACCTGGTCTTTATCTCAGGGTCAGCTGCTACCACACTTGAGGGGGTCTACAAAAATGACAACAGCCAAAGCTCTTACTAACAAAGGTCACAACGAACCATGGATGGGCTTTAAGTGTAAGTCTCTCTAAAAACCCAGAGAAAGCCAGGAGCCCCCAGGAGAGTCCCTCCCTTCTTTCCCTCTGTTTAGATAAGCCCAACTTCCCCTCATCCTGGTCCCAGGCTGAATGCCTTTGATTTCATGGCCTAGGAGAATGCTGTTTGGGACCCTGAGAGCAAAAGTGTTCTAATTTCACCCCAGTTTTGCTATTTGCCTTTCCCCCAATTCCTGGGCCAGCCCTAGGTCACCAGAAGAAGCTGGAGAGGGAGAAGCATCCCAGAGGAGGAGAGGACCTTCCCCTCCTTTTCTCAGCAGGAGGCAAGCCTACAGGGATTCCTGGTGGAGTGTGACATCCTCCAGGAGTTACAAAGGCCCTGGCCCTGCCCCTGGGAGAGAGACTGCACCCTAAAGAACAATGCTGAGAGGGTCAGGATTGGAAAGAGAGGTTGTCTGAAAACTGCTGCCATCCTTTTACTTCTTTTCTGCCTCCTCTCTTCATTGTACCTCACCCATAGAACTACAAAGGTGTTAGGGATCCCAGATGAGAGACCTTCAGCCTCCATGGCTCCTGAGTCAGAGCTCTCCCCCTCCCACCCCCCAGCGATCCTCTGCCTCTCCTTCACCCAAATAACACACACATTATTCTGGAAAACAGACTGACTGCTTTGGGGAAGAGGGAGCAAAAGTGGGAGGTGGAGCATGGGGAGGGTTGTGGAATGGAAACCTCAGGAAATGACAAGGGTAAGCCTGAGCCTGGGAGACAAAATTCAGTCTCGCATTCAATTCTGAGGGCTCAGAGAGAAGAAGGGCCAGGGAAGTAGGAAGTTTGAAGAATAGGACTAGGGTCAGGGAGGAAAGACAGACCAAAGGAGGCCATGGACGTCAGGGCTAGTGGGAGTGAGAAGTGCTAGACAGCTGAGCTTAAGAAGAAAGGAAGACTACCCTGAGGTGTACCTAGGAGCTGGGGAGGAATGCTAGCACCTTCTGGTAGGGCTTAGGCTTGGAGTAAGACAGGACTGCAGAATCTCTGAGGAAGAGATGGGATGGGGAGACAGGACAGCTGCGTCCTGATCAGAAGGTTGAAATTATGGACAGAGTCTGAAGTCTGGAAAAGTGAGACCCAATGGGAAACCTGGGCAAGTTTGGGAAGTGATTCGGAGTCTGGAAAAGGTTAAGGGTTGGAGTGCTCATCCTACAGGCTGCCTTGGCAGAAAGATGTGCTCCTGGTAGATCTGCAGGTCATGTACCTTAAAGTCAAAAGGGGAGACCCAAAGGCAAGGGCAGCCAGTGGAAGTCGGGAAATATGGAGCATGCTGGCTCAGACCTACCTGCGAGAGGCAAGCACAGGCTCGGGTGCAGGAATGCCGAGAGATCTCAGGGGCAAGGGAAAAAAGAGGAGAGCCCTGAGCTCGCTGCGGGAAAGGAGGAGAGATCTGCGCTCTCAGGGGGAAAGGGGGAGAGACCTGAGTTCTCAGGGGGAAAAGGGGAGAGAGTTGAGCTCCCGGGGTAAAGGGGGGAGAGATCTGAGCTCTTAGAGGGAAAAGAGGAGAGAGCTGAGCTCCCGGGGTAAAGGGGGGAGAGATCTGAGCTCTCAGAGGGAAAAGGGGAGAGAGTTGAGCTCCCGGGGTAAAGGGGGGAGAGATCTGAGCTCTCAGAGGGAAAAGAGGAGAGAGCTGAGCTCCCGGGGAGAAAAGGGGAGAGAGCTGAGCTCCCGGGGAAAAGGGGGGAGAGGTCTGAGCTTGCCGGGGGAAAGGGGGAGAGATCTCAGCTCTCAGAGGGAAAAGAGGAGAGAGCTGAGCTCCCGGGAAAAGGGGGGGGGGGATCTGAGCTCCCGGAGGAAAGGGGGAGAGAGCTGAGCTCCCGGGGAAAAGGGGAGAGAGATCTGAGCTCGCCGGGGGAAAGGGGGAGAGATCTGAGCTCTCAGAGGAAAAAGAGGTGAGAGCTGAGCTCCCGGGAAAAGGGGAGAGAGCTGAGCTCCCGGGGAGAAAAGGGGAGAGAGCTGAGCTCCCGGGGAAAAGGGGAGAGAGATCTGAGCTCCCGGAAGAAAAGGGGAGAGAGCTGAGCTCCCGAGGGCAAAAAGGAGAGACTGGAGGAACTCGCAGGAACAGAACAAAACTCCCAAGCAGAATAGTTTCCACAGCATGGAAGGCAAAAGGGACTGAAAAGCTAAGGAGGCGGGGATAGCACAGGGATCCCAGTTCAGACTTCCTCTTTCCGGACAGTCTGGGCGGATCGTCTTGGTCCCGTGAACCCCGCCCCATCCCTCCCCCAGGATGCTTGAGCCCTTTCCTCCAATCACACTCAGGTCTTGGACATATTTTGATGATTATGCCCGGGATGCAGAGAAACTTGATTTTCTAGACAGACCCTGAGTCTTAATGGATCTTCCAAGTAAGGGTCTGCAATGCTAGGGACCGTAAAACCTGGGGGTTAATTAGTTCGGGTTAATGTGGCTTTTTTCACATGGGTAATTTTTCTTCTAAGAATTACTTTGGGAATATGAGAAGAAGGGGGATAGAAGTAATGATAGGGGGCATTTGCTGCTTCTCTTCCATAAGCTGCTGCTCTATGAAGCAGACCAGGGCAGCTGGCTTCTCAGCCTGGAGAGGTTCAGGAGTTTGGGAGCAGGACTACATACCTGGATTGCAGAACTTCCTGGTGACCTGACCTTATAAATCCCATGGTGTGCTATAAGTTCTGCCATCTAGCAGGTGGTATTGCCCATTTACGATGTGACAAGTGGAATCACACGTACACAACCTTGAGTCTGGCTGAAGTGGGAGTGGAGAGCAGGACTTCAAAAGGGACCTTTCCACCATGGCTCCAAGGAAGGCTTTCAGGGATTCCAGCAGACCCAATCACATGCCTGCATTAGGAGCTGAGCCTCAGTTATGATTTCTTAAGAATGGAATTGAGAGACAAGTTGGTCAGTTTCTGATAATGTCTGAGCCAACACAATAGAGTTCTGTAGGAGGGAGCATTAAGTTGTTATGCTTCCCACCAATGGGTACAGGGGTATCAGGGATCCTGATATTATCTCATAAGGATCTACCTTCCTCCTATCTAGCTCTTCCATTAATTTAATAAGGGAGGTTTCAAGTATCCCATTAACTCTTTTCCCCATCCTTGATGAGTGGGGCTGAAAGGCACAATGTTGGTGCTGCCTGATTGACCAGGATCAAAACACTTTAAATAATGAAGCTCTTGTAAAATGGCCACATCTATTATTACCATGTATTTTTTAAAGAACCCTACATAATGGAATGATCTTTCTCTTTTTTTCCCTAGTAAATTTATTTGTTCTCAATATGCATGGCTTTATGAATGTTCTTGGGAGAGAAAACGCAGAGCAAAAGTCCAAAACCATTGAAGAGATTTAAAAAAAAATAAAAAGAAAAAAGTAGAGAACACTCCATGTGTTGATTTACATTGTCTCCTTAGTTCTCTGTGTGGATGCAGATGGCATTTTCTGTGCAAAGTCTGTTGGGATTGCTTTGCATCCCTGAACTTCTGAGGAGGACTGAGGCTTTCATAGTTGCTCATCATGCATTCTGACTGTTACTCTGTACAATGAACTCCTGGTTCTGCTTGTTTGGCTCAGCATCAGATCATATAACTCCAGGCCTTTCCAAAACCAGCTGATTCATCATTTTTACAGAATAATAACAGTCCATTGCCTTCATGTACCACAAGTTGTTCGGCCATTCCCCAATCGATAGAAATCTACTTATTTTCCAGTTCTTTGCGACTACACAAAGCCACATTTTGTCCCATGTGGGTCTGGGATGATTTTTTTCTAAGAGGATTTTTGCTAGCCCAGAGGCTGTGGCAGTTTGAGGGGAACTCTGCCATCCACTGGGAAAGTGGGCATATTTGGAACCATGGACAGCTGGTAATTGAATGAATACCCTCTGTCAGGTTTGAAAGGGAACATCTGGGAGGGGAAAATGGCCCCAAGCTGGCCTCAGAGGCTTGTTTACATTGTGCTTGGGGGCAGCTAGGACTCATCTCATAGGTGCTGATGGCAGCCCTGGGAAACCTCCCTCAACCATATTTTTGCTCTACTCCCTCTAACTTTTTGGGTCCTTAATGGCTGAATGAAGACAGGTACAATGGAGGGCCAAATAAGTTCTTAGGGACAACTGTGAGTCCATTGGATCCATTGTAGTCCTAAGAAGTTTACACACCTCCTTTGGAAGCTTTTTTTGCTCTGTGATACGCATTCTCTTCTAAGCCATGGCAACTTCTCCCTTCCGCCTTTGTGCTGAGATGCACAAGTTAAAGTTTGTATGTTGGGGGCAAAGTGTAAGTTCCATGGAGACTTCTGCTCTAGAAGGTTTGCCTTCCAGCATCTGGAGAGTTACTGCTGGTGTTCCAGCTGTTTGTTCAGTGCAGTCATTTGCTTTCTCATGGAGGTTGTTTTCTCAGCTGTGCCCAGGAAATATAATTACTGCCATGGCCTGGGGAAGCAATAAAGAGTCATATTTGAGATCCCTGTTTTTGGTTTTTAGTGGACTGACCTGAGGAGGAGGCTTCCTGATGTTTCCCTAGCACCTTAAAGTCAATAATACTCCAAAGGCACACCTGCTCTAGGTGCAGATATTCATCCTTTTGCCTTTTATTAACTGAGGAACCTGGCTACTGCTCCGAGTTCAGCTTGTTGGGCCATCTGAGAGTGATGAAATCTGAGGCACTTCTGCGGCAGGGGTGATGCCCTAAGCAACGACCAAACCTCCTTCCTCACTTCTGGGGCAGATGGCATTTTTTCCATGTCAACTCCATTGCAATTGTCTTAGATAACTGTACTGCTGATAAGAGCCAAGTCAGTTGTAGTTGATCATTACATAATCTTGCTGTTTTTGTGTACAGTGTTCTCCCAGGTGTGCTCCCTTCATTCAGCATCAGTTCATGTAAGTCTTTCCAGGCTTTTCTGCTCAACAATTCTTAAAGAGCAATTATACTCCATTATATTCATATTCAGCAATTCTCCAATTGAAGGGCATCCTCTCTGGTTCCAGTTTCTTGTCACCCTTGTTAAAGTACTGCTTCAAACATTCTTATACATATGGGGTCTTTCCCTTCTTTTATGATCTTTTCAGGATACTGACCTAGCAAAGACACAATGGGAAAGCAGTATTAGAAATAAATAAATCATAGCTTTTGCCTTTCAAAATATATGCAAAGAGGATTTTCAATATTCACCCCTGCACAACCCCACCTAACAAGATTTTGTCTATTTCTCCCATCTTTCCCCTCTCTGCACCCTTAGAAACCAAGAATTCAATATAGGTTAAACATGTGCAATTCTTCTATATATTTTGCCCATTTATCTTTCTGCACAAGAAAAAATCAGATCAAAATAGAAAAAATGACAAAGAAAAAAAACTAAGCAAGCAACAAAAAGAAAGGCGAAAATACTCTGTTGTGGTCTACTTTCAGGCCCTATAGTTCCCTGTTTGAATACAGATGGCTTTCTCCATCACAAGACCATTGGAATTGGCCTGAACTGCCTCATTGTTGAAAAGAGCCACATCTGTCAGAGTAGATCATGACATAATCTGCTTATTGCTGGCTACAATGTTCCCCCACTTCTGCTTACTTCATTCACCAGGATCAAGGGGTATGCACATTTTGATAGCCCTTTGGGCTCAAGAAGGATTTGTTTTCCTCAGCAAGTTTCTGTGTTTCCTTTTCCAAACTTTTCTGCCACATTCTTGTTCCCTTTCTCCACTTTTCTTTTAATTTTTTTTCAAGATCCTTTTTGAATTCTTTCAAGAGACCCATTTAGTTGGAGGTCAGTTCATATTCCACTTTGTGGCTTGATCTGAAGGGTTTTGCCTTTGTAGTGCCCAGGGTTTGAGGTCTGTTCTTCCCTGTCACCATAATAGCTGTTTATAGTCAGAGCTCTTTTTTTTTTTTTTTGGTACATTTTTAAAGATTGAGTTGTCCTCCCAGGACACAGGGGAGATTATCTCCAGCTTCATCTATAGGGAGATGGGAGCTTCACACTATGCTGGGACTGGTGCTGCTGGCTTCCTCGCAGAGCTGGATGGGCCTGGCTAAGTCCTGCCTAGTAATAAGATCAGTATTAATAACCATTTAAATAAAATTTCCCTTGCTTATAACTCAAATTTTCCATCTAATAATGTCATTTTCTTCTTTTTCTTGTGATTTCTTGTGATTTCACTGGCTTAGATAATACTCAGGTGAAGAAACCCTTGCCATTGCAAGCTTGGATTATCTCTGCTCTGATGGAGCTGCCAAGAGACCCTTCTTGGGAGTGGCTTGTCCAGTCTACACAAATCAGAGGCTAGACTTTAATTAGGGATTCTTGCCTCCAAGATCAAGTTGATATGAAATTCACCATACTGCCTCTTCTATCATCATTAGCTTCACAAATATTTATTAAGCTCCTACTGTGTGCTGTTGGGAATGTTAACTTAATGAGTTGGGAAAAAAAAGTCTTTCCCTTTAGGGAACTTCCAGTCTAATAGGGATGTAGACAAATTTTCCCTTTGATTAACTAATATTCAGATTTTTAAAGACTATAATTATCTCATCCTTTAAACAATTTTTCTGTGGGCTAAATATTTGAATTAAATTCAATTTAATATGAACATAGTCTTCAAAACACAAGGGTTTACTTACTTACACTGGCATGGGAGAGCTATTTTTTAAATTTTAAGCATAAGTATTTAAACTTTAAAAACCAGCTCATGCTAAAAATGTTCTTGCTGATTGCTTAAACTCAAAAAAGAGATGGAAAAAAAAAGGTTTTAATTCAAATACAACTTAAAAGTACATCATGTCTTTCCAGAGAACCAGTTGTTAAAGATTTATCAGCATATCCCTGGTTATATATATATATACCTTATTATCTCTAAAAATGGAATAATTTAAATATGTATTTATAAATTCAATTGTATATAATTAATAATAAACCTATTATGTGTTAACATAACATGAAAAATTTATTTCTAAATAAAAAGTGAGAATGGCATTGTTTTACATATTTCTGTAAATCTCTTTATTATCTAGGTTAATGGAATTACATTGGATTATCATAATTGTTTCTATATTCAAATTGTTTCAATATGTTCTCTTGGTTGAAGTATACACACACATATACACACACACTTGTGTGTGTTTGTGTGTATATATGTGTGTGTGTGTGTATATGTGTGTGTATATATATGAATAGGGAATCTCCATTTTATTAGTAAGTTCATTTCAAATCATTGTAAGAACGTGACTTTCCCCATGTGAACCTAATCTCCATCCGAACCATGTGAAACCAATCTCCATCCGAACCATGTGAACCCAATCTCCATGTGAACCTAATTCCCATGTGAACCATGTGAACCTAACCGAGGTAGGACATGACTCCCTCTGTGGGAACTTGACCATTCTCTAACCCATAACAACAGATGTTTTCGCTTTTACTCCCATGACAACTTGACCATTTTTTAACCTATAAGATAGGCACGTACCACCTGTGTTTTAGCTCCAAATACGTAATCCCAGGAACTTGCCACTCCTTGAAACTGTTGCTGTTGATAAGGACTGGCCCCCTTGTCAATACAACATTTGACTAAAACCACCTGGAGCCCTAGTGGGTATGTCCCTGTCTTACATGAGGTCTTCATTTGGCCCAAAGCCTTCTTTGTCCTGATTCCTATAAAAAGCGGGCAAAGCATTCTCCATTTTGGAGCCTCACCCACGGAGATATTCATCTGCCTGGGACCCACTTTTCCCAATTGAGTTGAAGGCTGCAGAATGGGGCCCCCAGCCACTCTATTTCCTCAAATTGGTGAAGTATTCTCTATCTCTTTCCTCTATCCTAATCATAATCCCCATCATTCTTTGTCTGTTATGTGTTATTTGCTGTATTAATTGTTATTGCAAGCAATCTATTCCGTGTATTGTATAATTAAATTTTACTTTCACTTTAATTGAGTCCGAGAGCATCATTTTGTAGGAGCAAATCTGAACCTTTCCCTAAAATCATAAAACTATATATATATATACTCACCTCATATTCTAAGTAGTTATAAGACAGAAGAATATTTTAATAATCAAATATTTTAGTATTATTTGGAAATAGCTTTGAACTTACACACTCCCTGACTTGTGGTCTACAGGAGAGGTAAAGAAGTCTGTGAGGTTCTGAGTGCGTAAAGAAGGGCACGTGAACACTGTTGATGACTTCTCAGAACTAGAAATAACAGGGAGGGCTTAGATGAAGGCAGCATCATTTCTGTAAGAGGAGAGTGATAATCATTGGAGATGCCCCAAATGCAGTGGGGTGCATTCCTCTGATCCTGGGGTCTTCATATTGAAACTGATTAATTTTCAGGTTTTCAGGATTCTGGCTTCAGGTTTGGGTTGGATAAGTTATTCTCTTATTTGATGAACCTCAGTTCCATGCAGCCAATGGGGATGAAGGACAATCTATCAGGTCTCCAAACCTTTGGCCCCAGCTCTTCTGCTTTTTGTGACATAAATAAATCTTTGTTGACTTTATTTTTTTCTTCTAGCCTGGGGACAGCTAGCGGCAGCTGTCTTCAGGGGTTCTGAGGAAAGATTGGAGAGGAAAAAAGTGGGGATTGTGGGGATGAATGTAGAGTTTCTTGACTTTGGTGGGAGGGGTACTGGTGCTAGGGCCCAAAGTCACCTAAAGGTGATGCTTGAACAAACTTTCTCAATTTTTCAAATTGGAGCCTCTGGTATTAGGTGAATGGACTGTGGAATAGGGAGGCTGAGGAGATCAGAGAGAGTTGAAATGAAACTTGTCTGTCTTGGGACTGGAAAATAATGACCTTCAATAAGAAGGAGGGAACAGAGATGATGGATTGTGCTATTTCCCCTCATCCCCCAACAAAATAAGCAATAGAAGCCCTAGAAATTCTGGTAGGAAGACCCTCTGGACTGTAAATGCTGTTGTCAATGTTTGTCAGGTATGCCATTCTTTTTTCCAGGTAATTTTGCAGACAGGGAAACTGAGGCCAAGAGAATTAATATACTTACCATGGATCACCAAGCTAGTTAGTGTCTGAGAACAGATTGAAACTTAGGCTGAGTCTTTTGGACACCAGGTCCAGCATTTTCTAGCCACTGCCACCACCTAGCCACAGAGCAAGAGCATTACAGAGGTGAGGACCAAATTCTTTAGATTATGGAGAAAACATGGGAGGTTCAAAACAACGAAAAAAACTCTATTTTAGCTTCATTGATTATATATGGCAAATCTTCAAAGAGCTGGGAGTATCAAATCTTTGTTCTTGTCCCCTGGAGAAGCTGTATGGCAGCCCAGAGGCCATAGTTACACTAGATGTGGCAAGTCCTCAAAGAGAGTATGATGATAATCATCAGCCCTCTAGGCCTCTGGAGATCTCTTGTCTTAGGTATTCTGAAGTGATTGAGAGTAGCTTCTAGCAAATTTGCTTCTCCAGTATAGGTCATTTGCAGAGTTCTCCTTCTGTTAACCAGGTCAGGCAGTGAGAGCCAGCTTAAATCTGAATAGCACTAATATGAACATCACTGGAACAGAGAATAAAATAATGAATAAAAAAGATCTTTGAGAATATCACATATGTATATGTATGTATGTATATGTATATATACATGTGTGTATACAGCTTTCAAACAATAAGATTAGGACAAAAAATCCCCATGGTATATGATAATGTGAATGATATAAGTGGATGCCTCACTTCTGTGGGAGCCGTTTAATGCTGTCAATCAGCAGGGAGAGATCTTTCATTTCTTCCAAACTGGCTAGATGAGTGTAGAGGAGCATGGGTGTTAGGTATGAAACTGATGGATGCTCATGGTGAAGCCTTCAGAACTACAAACTTGATGATCAGGTGAGAGAACTGGGATAGGATGAGGTTTGAACTATTTCAAGGGAATATAGATTAAGATTAGAAGAGTGGAGGGAAAAAATAAGGAGTGGGAATTTAAAAGACTGGGTAAAATAAGGAATATCAGAGCAAAAGAAAGTCGCAGGGAGAGGGTAAAAGGAGAAGCTAATAAAGTAAAGAGTAAAAATAAGATAGAAGGTAATTCACAAATAGCAAATAGAAGTTTGTGAAAGACATAAGAATATGAGTTATTCCCCCCAGGAAGAAATGAAATGAATGGACAGTTTTTTCAAAGAAGAAATCAAAATAATTTATAGAGATGTTTTTAAAAGGTTGTAGTGTAGCATCTCTTAACGCTACCCTAACCTTGCAGCTCCCCTTTGAGCTCCCCTTTGTCCAGTTAGGTCAGTCTTACCCATCTTTGGGTACCAACCTGGATCCTATAGAGACAGACCACCAGAAGGTAGGGGTGAAGCGAAAGAGAACTTTATTTTTGGACTGCACACATTTTTACTCCCCTGAGGATCTGGGGAAAGGGGGAGATCCTCTAGGAACCTGGCATAATGGGATTGCCCAAAAAGAGGGAGGGAGTCTTGATAGGCTCTGAGAGCACTTAGAAGGGAGACTTGATACCTGGGGTCAGACATTGCCTCTTGGGGCTATGTCCCACCTTCATGTAGGCCTTGCCTGCCCCTGGGTACCTCTCATCCCTCATGTCCTCCCATATGCCTTGAGCCGCATTCCTTGCTCCCAGAGGCTTTTTAACCTTTACACACTAGATCATCACTGATCAGAGAAATTCATATTAAAACTACCTGAAAATATCATTTTACTCCAATGAGGTTGTCTAAAAGGATAATAGAAGCAAGTGACAAATGTTGGAGAGCACATGGAAAAATTGAGAAACACTTAATTGTTGGTGGGAATTGTAAAATGAACCAACCATTATGCAGAGCCCTTTGGCCATACCAAGACTGGATCCATTCTAAACATTACGGATGCAAAAACTTGCTCAAAAATGGTTAGAGCTGCACTCTTTGTGCTGGTGAAGAACTAGAAATTGCAGAGAAGCCTGTCACCTGGGGAACGATCACACAAGTTGTGGCACAAGATTATGATGGAATGTGATGTAAGACTGATGAACTCCAGATTTTAAAAAAACATAGAAAGCCTAGTGCAAAATACAGAAGGGTGAGAGGAATAGAGATAAGGCAACATTGTATGCAGTAATAGCAATAGAGTTTGAAGAATAACTTTTAAGTTACTGTATCTGTTATAAATGCCAAAGTAACCATAGAGGGCAGATGAAGGCAGACACTATGTATTAGGAGAAAGAATGGATGAATAGAAATGTAGAGAGAATAATGTTCAGATATATACTTAATCGTATCTAGTGGTAGGCAGGTCTAGGCTGTTGGAGGGAAGAAAAGGAGAAAAAGAATGACATGATTGTAATGAGTGGGTCTGAAGAGCAGCTTCTAGGGAATGTGCTTCTCCCATACAGGCCATTTACAGAGATCTCCTTCTCTGTTAAAATTTGTAACAAAATTGATGTTAATACAATCCTAGTCTGTGATTGCAATAACCAGGTCAGGGAGGGAGCACCAGCTTAAAACTTAACAGCACTGACATGAACATCACTGGAGCAGAGAATTTCCCTTTTAGGCTGATTCAATTAAATGGCTCTCAACCAAGAATTATATTTGATATACAGAAGCAACTCACCCTGTCATCAGTATTTATTAAAACCAACTGAAAAACTATGACTCTACCTATTCATAAACACAGCAAACACTTGCCATCTGTACCCTAAACTTCAAGGACACTTGCACACTCCCACACAACCATACCCTTACATCAAGCACAGGCTGCCATTATCTCCTCCTGCCCAGCAACACTCCAACTTCATGCTAATGCTCAGATGGCAAGGCCCGGGAGCCAACATCAAACATCCTGTTGGCCCTGCCAACAGCTGCCCCTTACCCAGGATCTGGGCACTAACATATGCCTGTTGGGCCTCCTGCTGATTATATGCCAGCTTCCCTAGTGGCCAGCCCTTCAGAGACAGTAACCTGCCTGCTCCCTGTGGACACTCCCCAGTGAAGGCAGCAGCGTCAGTTACGCGCCAAGTATATGCTACCCCCTCCTTGACCAAGCCATCAACATGAGAGTGACACACTGAGGGCAGGCCAGTCAAAGGTAATAGCGCTTCCCACCCCCCTCCTCAGCAGATCAGCTGAATCCCATTTTCTACAAGCCCTTGTCTAATAATCAGCTACAATGCATTTAGGGTTTCCCTCATTGTAATGGGGGGTGGGGATGGGGAACTCTGGCTCTGGTAAGAGAGCCACAGGTGTTGTCACTAAGAGACCATGAGGAGAGGAGGAGTCATTGAACATGGGCAGGTCCAACCCGCCCCTACCTCAGTGCCCGATTCTCCCTTGGTTCTTTTTGCTCTTGTGGCAGTTTAAGGGCTGAACCCTGGGAGTCTAGAGCAACAGAGAACTTGCAGCCTTCTCTGGGGGTTCAGCTCCTTTCCAGGCATTCTCAGGTAAGTACACATGGTCTAGAGAAGAAAATACAGCAATGTGACTTGTGTTGTGAAGGAATACCGTCATATCACTGACTTGCTAGAGTACCCAAGGAAGGCTCGGCAAAGCTGGCTTACTTTGGTTTCTTCCCTGGAGTCTCAAGGTTTTCCCAGACTGAGCTAATGAGTCTGCAACCTTTCTCGAGTCTGAAGGGAGGGGAAGAAAGAGCCGCTGACCCCTGGGGAAAATGAAGAAAGACTTTATGTAGGTGGCACTTGAGCTGATCCTTCATGGAGTTTAGTGATTTCCAAGAACAATTCATTAAAAACAAGTTCTTGGAATTAAAATTCTTTGTCCTAAACCATGAACAGCAGGGAGGCTTGGGTGGCCAGATTGTGAGTGATAAGGCTTATTTCATCTTCCAGGCTTTCCTTCTGTGAGTATAGGCCAGTGTTTCAATCAGGTGGTTTCATGTGGGATTTAGAAACTCATTCACAGTGGAAGGTACACTGCAATCTGGTGATAAAAAGGCAGAAAACATGTCTGTGTAAAGGGAAATATTGGCATCAATTATTAAACGCTATGAAGTGTTGTGACTGGTAAAATGATGACTTATGGCTAAAAGATAACAAAGAGCTTTGTTTTAAAATGTTAAACAAAAAAAGCCATGTCTGTCACATCACAGTTGATTGTCCCATCAAAAAACTTGTTTTTACTGTCGTACTTTCCTCATGGTTCTACTCACTTCACTTAACATCAATTCATGTAAGTTTCTCCAAGCCTCTCTGATATCAGCCTTCTGACCATTTCTCATAGAATAATATTCCATTACTTTCATATACTACATCTTTATTACCCATGGAGAGGATTGTAAATAAAAAGTATTAGTAAAGTGAAAAAATAAAAAAGATAATCATAATAATATTTCCTTATTTGCTCCTTCTAATCAAAAGGTTGGAATGACCCTGAAGATTGATGAGAAACATTGATTTGAGACAGAATTTGGTTTTTAATGTAAAATAAGTGAGTTATAAAGTGAATGCTAAGGAAGATGGCAAGCCGAATAAAGAAGAGAAACATCAAACCAGAGATAGCAGAATGGAGAATATGACCAATGTTTTCAGGCAACTGGGAGAGTAAATCAAAGGAAGGTAAGGGGGAGACATTCTTCAGAAAATCCTGAGCCCTCTTCCATAAGTCTTCTGCTAGCTTGTTTTGAGCACTAAGCTCTTAGTTGAGCTTTGAGGGTAGCGGTTGACAAAGAAACAATATTTCTCCGCAGTGTTGATACAGTATCTCCCTCTCTCACCTGTCAGGGTCCCCAGCACCCTATGTTTTTGCAATACTGTGATGTCAAGTGAATAAACCTGTGTTGGGTGGTATGTGATAAGCTTCCCTGGATGTTTCAGGTCCATGGCTAGTTCTATTAAGATGTTTCTGACAGTGAGCCAAAGGTGGCTACAGTCTGGGTCAGGGATCCAGCATATGCTAACAGGGCTGCAATAGTCAGGAAAGTCAGCCTCCATTGCTGATGACACGACAGCCTTATCCAGAGAGGAATTTCAGCAGAGTGATTTCCTGGAAATGGGGACAACTTGAGCGTGGTGTAGACAAAATCAAAAAGATCCTCCTAGAAGGGAGGAAGGCAGTGATGTAGAACCATACATGAGGACATATGGACACTCTTGCTGAAGGAGGCAATTCAACAGCAAAGACATGCAGTAGAACGTGAATCCCAGATAGAGTGAGTGCCACTCACAGCATATAGCACCTCCAGGTATGGGTGTTTACCTCTGGCACTGCAATAGAACAAGAAGCCTTTTAGGGATTCCCACATCAACCCAGAAATCGAATAGATGCCTTTGCAATTGCCTTTATTGTGCACAAAGTTTAGGGATCTGATGTCTGATTTGTTGGGACAGGCTCCTGCATGGTTCATGTTTAAGGGGGCTTTTCAGCATTATAGAGTTCTATTCAGGGACATCTGTGGTCACAGGAGCTCTGAATATAGAATTAAAATGAAGCTGAAATTACAAAACATGAGATTTAGTGATCCAAGGTGAGGGCACATGTTGATGATTATGCCCTGGTTACAGAGTGAAACAAGTTTCTAGAAAGACCCCTGAGGGTAATGGACCCTTCAAGTAAAGGTCTGCAATGCTAGGGACCATAAAACCTGCTACTAAGTCCATTTGTTCTGGGTTACCGTGCGCCTTTTTCACATGGGTAGTTTTTCTTCTAAGGATTATTTTGGAAGTGTGAGGAGAAGGGAGATAGAAGTAATGAGAGAAGGCACTGGATGTTTCTTTTTCATAAACTTCTGTCTATGAAGCAGACCAGGACAGCTGGCTTCTCATTCTGGAGAGGTTCAGGAATTTGGGAACAGGACCATCTACCTGGATTTCAGAACCTCCTGGTGATCTGACCTTGACAATCCAATGGTGTCCTGTAGGATCTGCCATCTAGTGGGTGATATTGCCCTTTTAGGATGTGATGGGTGGAATCACAAGTACACAACCATGAGTCTGGCTGAATTGGGAGTGGAGAGCAAGACTTCAAAGGGACCTTTCCACCATGGCTCCAAGGAAGACTTTCAGAGATTACAGCAGACCCAATCACAGGACTGGAGTAGGAGCTGAGCCTCAGTGGAAATTCCTAAAGAATGAGACTCAGAGAAAAGTTGGTCAGTCTCTGATATTGTCTGAGCCAACACAATAGAGTTCTGTAGGAGGCAGCATTAACTTGTTATGTTTCCCACCCATGGGTACAGTGGTATAAGGGGTCCTGATATCATCTCTTAAGGACCTAGCTTCTTCCTACCTAGCACTTCCAAGAATTTAGTAAGGGAGGTTTTAAGTATCCCATTAACTCTTTTTCCCTATCCTTGATGACTGGGAGTGAAAGGCACAATGTTGGTGCTGACTGATTGACCAGGGTGAAAGCACTTTAGGTAATGAAGTTCTTGTAAAATGGGTACATCTATTACTACTTATTTCTTTAAGAACCCTACATAATGGAATGATTTTTCTTTCTTTCCCCTAGTAAATTTATTTATTCTTTTGTTTATTATAGCTTTTTATCGACACAATATATGCATGGGTAATTTTTTAACATTGACTTCCACTCCCTCCCTTAGATGGCAAGTAGTCTCATACCTGTCAAATATGCTAAAGTATATGTTAAATATAATATTTGTATACCTATTTATACAGTTATCTTGTCACACAAGAAAAATCAGATTTAAAAAGAAAGTAAAAATTACCTGGGAAGAAAAACAAAAATGCAAATAAACAATAACAGATAGTGTAAATGCTATGTTGTGGTCCACACTCATTTCCCAGTGTTATTTTGCTGGGTGTGCTGGTTCTGTTCATCACTCATCAATTGGAACTGATTTGAATCCTCTCATTATTGAAGATAGCCATGTGAGACTTATATGAACTGATGCTAAGTGAAACGCGCAGAACCAGAAGATCATTATATATCTCAACAACGATACTGTTTGAGGATGTAGTCTGATGGAAGTGGATCTCTTCGATAAAGAGAGCTTTAATTGATCAAAGATGGACAAAAGCAGCTACACCCAAAGAAAGAACACTGGGAAATATATATAAACTGCTTGCATTTTTGTTTTTCTTCCCGGGTTATTTATACCTTCTGAATTCAATTCTCCCTGTGCAACAAGAAAACTGTTCGGTTCTGCACACATATATTGTATCTAGGATATACTGTAACCTATTCAACATGTAAAGGCCTGCTTGCCATCTAGGGGAGGGGGTGGAGGGAGGGAGGGGAAAAATCGGAACAGAAGTGAATGCAAGGGATAATGCTGTAAAAAATTACCCTAGCATGGGTTCTATCAATAAAAAGTTATTTAAAAAAAATAAAAATAAACCAAAAAAAATTGATAATTCTGAAATTAAAAAAAAAGAAGATAGCCACATCCACCAGAATTGATCCTCATATGCTATTGTTGTTGAAGTGTATGATGAGCTCTTGGTCCTGTTCATTCCAGTTACTATCAGTTCATGTAAGTCTCTCCAAGCCTCTCTGTATTCATCCTGCTGGTCATTTCTTACAGAACAATAATATTCCATAACATTCAGATACCACAATTTCCTCAGCCATTCTCCAATTGATGGCCATCCATTCACTTTCCAGTGAAACAAAAAGGGCTGCCACAAACATTCATGCACATATAGATCCCTTTCCCTTCTTTAGTATTTGTTTGGGATATGAGCCCAGTAGTAACACTGCTGGATCAAAGGGTATGAACAATTTGATAACTTTTTGACTATAGTTCCAAATTGCTCTCCAGAATGTTAGATCATTCAAAACTCTACCAACAATGCACCAGTGTCTTAATTTGTATTTCTCTGATCAATAATTTTTGTTTTAGAACACAGGTGATCATGCCATCTCTGACTCCTCAGGGAGGTCAGAGCCCCCAAGGGGAGGTGATTCCCCCTCCCTGACTTCTCAGGAAAGGAGATGAAAGCACCAAAAAGGAGGTGATCACGCCCTCCCTGACATCTCAGGAAGGGAGATGAAAAGCACCAAAGGGAAGTGGGGGTTGCTAGCGGGTTTCTGGGCTGAAGAGTCTTATTATGCACAAACCCATCAGCATGGGAGGTATTACACAAGCACATAGCAATAACACAGAGGCTACTAGTGATGACCCTCCCCACAGTCAGTGCAGGCTCGATGTGAAGTAACAAACATGAATTGTACACGCAAGTAGTGGTATAACAAACAATATAAATCAACATGGTGTTGTAAAAGATTTCCAGAAGTCCTAGAAGGAAGATATGTAAACAACAGTCACACATACACCTTCTTCAGCAGCCAAGAGATAGTCCAAAATCAATCTGTTGTCCATTGTTTCACATGTCAGGGAATCCAGTGATTCCCCCCAAGTTTTTGCAGGAGCCCTGCAAAAGTCTTTTTATATGTTAGGGAATCCAATGATTCCAGCAGATTTTGAAGTCCTGTAACAGTCTTATCATTTCTCAGAAAATCCAGTGATTGCTGAGGGTTTTCAAGTCCTACAACAATCTTATGTCTCAGAGAATCCAATGATTCCTGAGGGTTTTGAAGTCCAACAATTTTTAATGTCCATGAGATAAAAACCATAACTGCCATGCTCTTTCAATGAGGAGCACAATCAGCAACTAAACCAACCAGTATTTCTTGGATCTTCTCCTGAGTTTCAAGGGTCTGCTCCATCTCTCTGCGATGGACAAGACAAATACAGCTCATTGGCACCCATCTGATTCCTTCTCCACCTGTGGAGATACAAGCAAACCCTCTCACCCAAGCAGTTAGCCTATCTGGTTCCTTCCATTCACCATTTTCTGGGTCTCTCCACATCACATGGTGATTATCTAAAGATAATGGAGCTGCTCACACTGGACACTGCCCTTCTGGTGCGTTATAAAACCTGTCAGCTGGAGCCAGTGCATCTTTATCAAAAATCAAGAAGTTAATAGCATAAAGGGTTAGATTTAGAAGTTCTCTAGGGTTACCTGTGGCTCCCCCTTTCTTTTGTTTTTGGAGGAGCGTCTTAATGTCTATGTTTCTCGTCTCTACTATTGCTTGTCCTTGGGGATTAAAAAGAATGCCAGTGGTGTATAAAATCTTATACTGTGCACAAAAGTGTGCAAAATGTTTGGAGGTATGTACAGGACCATTGTCTGTTTTTATTGCTTGTGGCACACCCATAATTGTGAATGCTTGTATGAGGAATTCAGTGACCACTTGAGCTGTCTCTTTTGCTGCTGGTATTGCAAAAGTGAATCTTTTTTTTTTTTTAAATTTTATTTAATAATTACTTTATATTGACAGAATCCATGCCAGGGTAATTTTTTTACAACATTATCCCTTGCACTCTTTTCTGTTCTGATTTTTCCCCTCCCTCCCTTCACCCCCTCCCCTAGATGGCAAGCAGTCTTATATATGTTAGATATGTTGCAGTATATCCTAGATACAATATATGTTTGCAGAACTGAACAGTTCTCTTGTTGCACAGGGAGAATTGGATTCAGAAGGTAAAAATAACCCGGGAAGAAAAACAAAAATGCAGATAGTTCACATTCGTTTCCCAGTATTCTTTCTTTGGGTGTAGCTGCTTCTGTCCATCATTTATCAATTGAAACCAGTTAGGTCTCTTTGTCAAAGAAATCCACTTCCATCAGAATATGTTCTCATACAATATCGTTGTCGAAGTGTATAATGATCTCCTGGTTCTGCTCATTTCACTTAGCATCAGTTCATGTAAGTCTCGCCAAGCCTCTCTGTTTATCTCTAGTTTATCTTTGGTCACAAATTTCTTTCTCCTCCACAAGTCTGAGAGATAAACTATCCTATGTTCCTCTAATTTATTTATAATCTTGTTCTTTATGCCTAGGTCATGGACCCATTTTGATCTTATCTTGGTATATGGTGTTAAGTGTGGGTCCATGAAAAGTGAATTTTGAAAAGGTGTCTACCACAACGTGGATAAAAGACAGGTGACCAAAAAATTTATAATGGGTCACATCCGTTTGCCAAATGTCAAACCATGAGGGTTCTTCCCTGGAGGCAGTGTAGGAGCGTGGAAAGGAAGGGAAACTGTACAGGCTTTTACTATGCTCCTAGCTTCCTCTCTTGTTATTGCAAATTGTAAACGTAAAGCTTGAGCAGCCTGATGATATTTAAAATGAGATTCTTGGACTTTTTGCAATAAAGAAATATTGGCCAGCATAGTTAAAAGGCTATCTGCCTTTGAATTACCATCAAAAAATGAGACCTGGAAGTCTACTATGAGAGTGGACATACAAAATATAAATCTTACCTGGATACTTTCTCATTTGCTCTTGAAAATTCTTAAAGCACTGAGATATATTAGAGGCTGCAAATTTTATTTGGGCTGTGGCAATTCTTTGTACCACACCTACTGAATAGGCTGAATCAGATATTATATTTATATCTCCTGGATAATAAGTAAGAGATAGAATGATCGCATACAATTCATTCTGCTGAGTAGACTGAAAAGGAGTTCTGACTACTCTCTTTATAGTTAAGTTATGAGAATATACAGCACAAATATGATGTTTGGATGCATCTGTAAAAATAGTTGGTCCTTTAAGAGGAACTTGAGAAACTTTTTCTTCAAGAATACATCGCTAATTATGTAATAGTCTGGTTATCTTTAATGGAGACCCATGTGTAAAATTTGGAGCCATGGCTAATAAAATTTGCCACTCTGGGATGGTTTCACAGCATACACTAATTTGTGTATTAGTATAAAAGGTGTATATGTTGTCAGGTCTTGTCCCAGATAATTGTACTGCTCACTTAATGGCCTTTAATAAAATTCTAGCCACAAGCACTGGGTAAGGAGTAAGGCTTTGTTCTGGTTGTGCCAGGAGGTTCACCCACTGTATTACACTGTCTCCTTGATGAAGGACTGCTGTGGGTGCCTCTTGTGTAGTAAAAACTGATATTTCCAAGGGTTTTTGAATGACTCTTTCAATCACATTGGATAAAGCCAGTCTCTCAAAGCCTCTTGAGCTTCTTTTGTAAGCTGGCGTGGTGAATTTAAAGCACTGTCTCCCCTTAAAATATCATGTAATGGTTGCAATTGATAGGTAGTCAGGCCTAACACTGGTCACATCCATTGGATATCTCCTATCAATTTCTGAAAATCATTTAAGGTGTGTAGCTTCTCTGTTCTTAAGGACAGTTTTTGTATTGTAAGCACCTTAGGGTATACTTCATATCCTAAATATTGAAAAGGAGCATGTCTTTGAATTTTTTCTGGAGCTATGTACAATTTGTAATTCCTTAGTGTTTCTATGGTCTTTTGTAGACCATATTGGTTCCTCAGGTGTACATCCCAATATATTATCCATATAATGTAATAGCATAACTTTTGGAAATGTTTTTCTTATGGGAGCAAGAGCAGTAGCAACATATATTTGACACACAGTGGAGCTGTTTTTCATTCCTTGTGGCAAAAATGTCCATTCATATCTTTTATAAGATTCAGCTAAGTTAATGCTGGCCACAGAAAAGGCTTATTTTTTCATAGCCTCCTTATCCAGAGGGATAGAATAGAAACAATCCTTAATATCTATGACCCAAAGAGGCCATTCTCTAGGCAACTGAGTAGGAGATGGAAGTCCAGGCTGAAGAGTTCCCATAGTTTTCATCTGTTCATTCACCTTTTTTTTTTTTTAACTTTATTTTTACTTTCTTTTTTAAATAACTTTTTATTGACAGTCATTCACCTTTCTTAAATCAATCAATACCCTCCATTTTCCAGATTTCTTTTTTACATCAAATACTGGGGGATTCCAAGGACTTAGAGAAGGTTGTAAGTGTCCTTGGTCAAATTACTCCTGTACTATATCTAATAAGATCTGAATTTTATCACTACCTAAGGGCCACTGTTCTATCCACCTTGGTGTATCAGTTTTCTATTGGATAGGAACAGGTGAAATTGTTGGCCGGCCTTCAACAGCAGCCCTGCTTAAAAAACCAAAGTACTCATTTTTAACCCTAATTGTTGTAAAACGTCTCTTCCCCTCAGATTGATGGGGATTTTTCAACTATAAAAGGAGTAAAAACTCCTGTTTTTCCTTCAAAAGTCCATCTCATAGGGGCAGCACTAACTTCACTTAATCTTTGGCCAGTGACTGGGCCAGGTGGCACTTCTAATGACTGTATGATCTGCACCTGTGTCTACCAATCCTTCTAATGGTAGGCCATTTATATAGAATGTGTAGGTCGGTCAGCTGTTACAGCTGTTGTCCAGTATGTTCCTGGATTTTGTGTTCTGGAGTCAGAGTCAGAGACTATCACCAGGTTGCTTATTAGGATTCTGTTTGAGTAAACCTGATACTACTAGTTCTCCTGGGTGATAAGTCATATATTGTTTACCTGTATTAGTGACTGGGATATTATCTACACATTCCCCAGTTTCCCACATTAGTGTGTGAATGGACACTGTTTTGTATGTACTCTCAGGAGCTGAAATGGTCACACCTACTGTGCCTGGAGGCAAGAAGAACAGATTTCACTTCTCTAGGGCGGGTATCTCAGTTGTCCCAGCTGCATACAACTCTATTCTCCCCAATTGTAATCCCTTTTTCCCATCAGATTGCTTCCTGGCTGATAGGTCATGTCTGGGTACTGGACTTGTAGGCACTCTCTGGGTGCAACATTGGCTGCCCTCATGCCCCAAGTGTTTTTTGCCTTGGGCCCGGGTGCTGGGTCCCTCATCCCATTTCCCTGAATCAGTCTACATTCTGAGGCCCAATGGAAGCCTCTGTTGCATTATGGACATGGGGTATTAGGTCTCCTTTTTGCACCCTGTTTCCTCACTCTGTCTCTATGCCTACACTGGGCTTTCAGATGTCCTATTTTGCCACACTGAAAGCATTGATGAGTCTCTCTGGAAGTCCTTTGCCAGAAGGGACCCTGTCTTCCCATGTTTGGATCCTGGGAAGTCTGCATCATAGCCTGACAATAAAAGGCATTTGTGTCCACTGTGGCACAGCGTCTTATGAGCTCCTCTAAAGGAGTATCCTTGAGCAGTCCTAGTATAATTCTTCTGCAAACCTCATTAACATTTTCCTTAGCAAGTTGCCTTATCAAAATGTCTGTTACTGCATTTTTCACCATTAGTTCTTGTGACAGCTGTCTGCAAACATCCCACAAAGTCAGCAAAGTGTTCATTTGGCCTTTGTGTTATTTTTGTGAAGGCCTCACTCTTGTCGGCTTTATTGTGAAGAGAGAAGCCCACACTTGGATAGCATTAGCAGCAATTTGCTCATATGCTGCTATGGAATAATTAATCTGTACTGTGACATCTGCATAAGAACCTATACCTGTTAGTAGGTCACAGGTGATTGCAGTATGAACTCCACTTTGATTATTTTGTTGGGCTTGTATCCTACATTGTGATGACTGCGTATTTTAAAATCAGCAGGAGTCAGGAATTCAGGTTAAGGGAAAATCTTTGATCTTTATTCTTTGTGGAGGTGAAGAGGGATGGCAATAGCAATGTGAGCAGCTGTGACAAGGACCCAACCAGCAGTCTCTTTTCACCTCTCTTCCTGCCTCTCTGCCTCCACCCACCAAAATCGTCCTTCCGTCATTTCCTATACAACACATCAGGACTTGCACAAAGAGTGGGTGGGGGCCATTCTTTCTCCAAGCATATATATTAAAAGGGTATGGTCCAAATACCATTTAGCCTCACGTGCTTGGGACCTCAGTGCATCAACTCGAGCCTCAGCCCATTACAAATAATGATTAAGAACACCTTTTCATAAGGGTAGAAATAGTTTCAATTTCATCATCTGAAAATTGTCTGCACCAAGTGATACAGTATCTAAATTACTAAAGGCGAAGTTAAGAGAGCTGCAAGAAGAAATAGACAGCACAACTCTAGTAGTGGCAGATCTCTACCTTGCATTCTCAGAACTAGATAGGGAGGTAATGAAGTTTGAAGTTTCATCAGGCAGTGATGAAGTTTGAAGCACTTCTGTGGCAGGGGTGATGCAGTGTAATAAAAGTAACTTTCCAGTAACAAACTTTCCACACTGGTTTCATTTTTAAGGTTTCTCTCCAATATGGATTCTTTGATGTCCAGTAAGAACTCCCTTTTCTCTAAAACTCTTTCATCACTGATTACATCCATAAGATTTCTATCCTATGTCAATTATCTCATGTTGAATAAGACCATTCTTCTGGGTCAAAGTCTTTCCACATTGATTAAATTCCCTTTGTTCAAAATAAGAGATCAAATGTTCTCTGAGAAATGGAAGCTCTGGAGAGTGGAATCAGGGATAAAGATGGAGAAAAACTTCTTAATCAATTCCTTTTAGAGAAAGGGCTGAGGGTCCAGAGCTGTTCCATTTTGAGATTCACTCCATTATGTTCATATGTAGGAGTCTATACTCACCCAAGGTAAAGCAAGTGACCCAAAATAAGAAATACTAGATTATCTTATTCTGAGAGAGCAAAAGTTCTGAGCTGTCTGCCTCCAGTCCTGTTATGCTCCATTCTGCCAGAAGCTTCTAACCCCACAACTGATGTAATGAACATTTTTAGGATGGATTCATGATTTAGATATAAAGGGTGATATTGTAAGCAAATTAGCAGAACAAGGAATAGTCTCTCTCTCAAATATATGGAGCACAAAGGAATATATGGCCAAGGAAGAACTAGAGAGCACTGTGAAATGTAAAATGGATAATTTTGATCATGTTAAATTCAAAAGATTTTGTACAAAGCAAACAACTGCAGCCAAGATTACAAGTGAAGTAGAAAACTAGGGGGGAAATTTTATATGCAAGGATTCTAATAAAGACCCCATTTTAAAAAATATGGGAAGAAGTGATTCAAATTTATTAGAATTCAAGCCATTCTCCATTTTACAAATGGCCACAGAATATGAACAGTTTTCAAATAATGAAATTAAAACTATTTTTTATTCACATGGAAAAAATGGAAAAAAATTAATATTGATCAGAAAAATGGAAATTAAGACCCTCTGATGTATTACTACTCACTTCTTAGAGTAGCTAAAATGACAATTTTTACTTCCATTCTCGTCTGCATTGGTTTTATTTGTGCAAAACCTTTTAAATTTAATATAATCAAAATAATCCAATTTGCGTTTCATACTGTAATCCAATTCTTCTTTGGCCAGAAATTCCTTTCTTGTCCACAGATTTGAGAGGTAGTTCTTATTGTTTGCATACAGTATCATTCCTCATCTCTAAATCATGAACCTCTTTTGACCTTATCTTGGTTTAGGCCAGGCCTTGAGGTTGGCCATTGTCTTGTTTTTTCCATAACATTTCCTAATTTTCCTAGGACTGTCTGCCAAGTAAAGAGATCTTATCCCAGAAGCTATGGTCCATGGATTTATCAAACATTAAAATATGTGTAAGGAAGAATAAGGACAATTTTGCTAGACCACCGTCTATATAGGGTGGAATACAGGATAATAATTCCAGGAGAGATGGAGAATGGTTTTAAATGCCAAATAAAGGTCTTTTTACCTAATTCTGCAAGCAAATGGGAGTTTTTGGAGTTACTGAGTTGGAGAGTGACCTTTGTTCCTATATGTTAGGGAATATCTCTTTGGCAACTTGATGGAAGAAGGATTTGAGAGTAGAGAATCCTGATTGAAATGAGAACCTAAATAAGATGTTTTAAGAACCTGAATTCTAGTTCAATTGATGTGTGAATAAATGAGTAATATCAAAGATATTGTTAACATAGAAATGATCAAGTTTAACAATTGATTAGATATGAGTTGAGAGATAGTGTTACAGGATTTTAAATTTTGGATTATGGGAGATGTGGTTCCCTCAACCCAAGTAAGTTTATCTGGAAGACTGATATGATTTGGCTAGAAGTTAATAGGGTGGTTTTTTTTTTTTTTTCTGGATATGCTGTTTGAAATTTCAATGAAATACCGAATTGAAATATATGGTAAGCATTTAAATATATGGAATAGCATATGAGGCTGTATTTTATATATTTTTGGAATATTGTCTCATTGTTGTAATTTTTTATGAAATTATTTGTGTCTATTATTTACTCTTTGACCTGCTCAGGTTTTAATGATTTTTAGTGCAATGATTCCTTTTTTTTCACTTAATATTTTTTACAGTTACATGTTAATAGTTTTCAACTTTTATCATTGTAATATTTGGAGTTCAAAAATGTTTTTTATCCTCCATATCCATCTCCCCTTCCCAAAACTCCAAGCACAATGGTGACAGATTATGCAAATACAATCATGATAAACATTTTTCACATTACTCATGTTGGGAAAGAAAAATCATAACACAAGGGAAAAGCCATGAGGAAAAAAAAAGAAAAAAAAAGTAAACAATATCATGCTTTGATCTCTATTCAGATTGTAGTTCTCTCTATGTTTGTGGATAGCATTTTCCATCTTGAGTCTTTGGAATTGTTTTAGAGCATTGTATTGCTGAGGATAGTTAAGTGTATCATAGTTGATTCATAAAATGTCTCTTTAGTATGGAGTCTTATGTAAAGTAAGTGATACCCCATTTCAAAAAGCATTTCCCCCAAGCTGACATTAATAAAGTTTCTCTTCAGTGTGAATTATCTGGTTTCTAGTAAGAACTCACTTTTGTTTTTGTTTTTTAATTATTTTGTGGTTTTTTAATTTTCTTTCAATTATTATTATGGCTTTTTATTTAAAACATATGCATGGATTTGGAACTATGCTCAAAAATTTTCAAACTGTGCATACGCTTTGATCCAGCAGTGTTTCTACTGGGCTTATATCCCAAAGAGATACTAAAGAAGGGAAAGGGACCTGTATGTGCCAAAATGTTTGTGGCAGCCCTGTTTATAGTGGCTAGAAGCTGGAAAATGAACGGAAGCCCATCAACTGGAGAATGGTTGAGTAAATTGTGGTATATGAATGTTATGGAATATTATTGTTCTGTAAGAAATGGCCAGCGGGATGAATACAGAGAGGACTGGAGAGACTTAGATGAACTGATGCTGTGTGAAATGAGCAGAACCAGATCATTATATACCTCAACAACGATACTGTTTGAGGATGTAGTCTGATGGAAGTGGATCTCTTCGATAAAGAGAGCTAATTCAGTTTCAATTGATCAAGGATGGACAGAAGCAGCTACACCCAAAGAAAGAACATTGGGAAATGAATATAAACTACTTGCATTTTTGTTTTTCTTCCTGGGTTATTTATACCTTCTGAATCCAATCCTTCCTGTGCAACAAGAGAACAGTTCGGTACTGCACACATATATTGTATCTAGGATATACTGGAACCTATTCAACATGTAAAGGACTTCTTGACATCTGGTGGAGGGAGGGAGGGGAAAATCGGAACAGAAGTGAGTGCAAGGGATAATGCTGTAAAAAAATTATCCTGGCATGGGTTCTGTCAATAAAAAGTTATTTTAAAAAGTCAAAAAACAAACAAACAAACAAACATATGCATGGGTAATTTTTCAAGAGTGACCCTTGCGAAAACCTTCTGTTCCAACTTTTCTCCTCCTTTCTCCCATGCACTCCCCTAAATGGCAGGTAGTACAATACATGTTAAAGTATATGTTAAATACAATATTTGTATCCATATTTGTGCAATTACCTTGCAGCACCAGAAAAATCAGATCTAGAAAGAAGGTAAATAAACCTTAGAAGGAAAACAAAAATGCAAGCAAACAATAATAGAAAGAGTGGAAATGTATAGTTTTTTATTTTCAAAACATATGCATGGATTTTTCAACAATGACCCTTGCAAAACCTTACTTATCCATTTTAAGCCCCCCTCTCCCCACCCCCTCAACTACATGGTAAGTAATCCAATATATATTAAACATTGTAAAGTATATATCTTAAATCCAATGTATGCATACATATTTATACAATTATATTGCTGAACAAAAAAAAATCAGATCAAAAGGGGAAAAAATGAGAAAAAACAATAATGCAAACCACTAACAACAAAAGGAATGAAAATGCTGTGTTGTATTCCACACTGAGTTCTCACGATCCTCTCTCTGGTCTAGATGGCTCTCTTCTTCACAAAACCATTGGAACTGGCCTGAATCATGTCGCTGTTGACAAGAGCCATGCCCATCAGAACTGATCATTATATAATTTTCCTGTTGGCAAATATGATGATCTTGGTTCTGCTCACTTCACTTTGCATCAGTTCATGTAGGTAGCTGCAAGCCTCTGTGGAATCATCCTGCTGATCATTCCTTATACAACAATAATATTCCACAACATTAATGTGCTATAACTTATTCAGTATTTCCCAGCTGATGGGCATCCACTCAGTTTCCAGTTTCTTGCCACTACAAACAGGGCTGCAGAAACATTTCTGCACTGCTGGGTCCCTTTCCCTCCTTTAGGATCTCTTTGGCAAATAAGCCCAGTAGCAACATTGCTAGTTCAAAGGCTATGCAGCTTTTGATCACCCTTTGGGCATAGTTCCACGTTACTTGACAGAATGGTTGGATCCGTTCACAATTCCACCAACAATACATTAGTGTCCCAGGTTTCCCCCAAAAGCCTTTCCACATTGGTTACATTCATAAGGCTTCTCTCCAGTATGAATTCTCTGATATAAAATAAGAGATTCTTTTTTTTTTTTTTTTTAAGAATCTTTTCTACATTGATTACATTCCTAAGGCTTCTCTCCAATGTGAGTTCTCTGATGTACAAGAAGACCACCCTTGCTTCTAAAACCCTTTCCACATTGGTTACATTCATAAGGTTTCTCTCCAGTGTGGGTTCTCTGATGTACAATAAGACTTTCCTTTCTTCTAAAACCCTTTCCACATTGGTTACATTCATAAGGTTTCTCTCCAGTGTGGATTCTCTGATGTAAAATAAGAGCTCCGTTTTTTATAAAACGTTTTCCACACTGGTTACATTCATAAGGCTTCTCTCCAGTGTGCATCAGCTGATGTCCAATAAGACCTCCCTTGCTTCTAAAGCCCTTTCCACATTGGTTACATCCAAAAGGTTTCTCTCCAGTGTGGATTCTCTGATGATCAATGAGACCTTTCTTACTTCTAAAAGCCTTTCCACACTGGTTACATTCATAAGGTTTCTCTCCAGTGTGAATTCTCTGATGTAAAATAAGAGATTCCTTTTTTCTAAAACCTTTTCCACACTGGTTACATTCATAAGGTTTCTCTCCAGTGTGCATTATCTGATGTCTAGTAAGATGTCCCTTGCTTCTAAATGAGTTTCCACATTGGTTACATTCATAAGGTTTCTCTCCAGTATGGATTCTCTGATGTCTAATAAGATCACCCTTTTGTCTAAATCTTTTTCCACATTGGTTACATTGACAAGGTTTCTCTCCTGTGTGGATTCTCTGATGACCAGTGAGACCTTCTTTACTTCTAAAAGCCTTTCCACACTGGTTACATTCATAAGGTTTCTCTCCAGTGTGGATTCTTTGATGTCTAATAAGAGCTCTGTTTTCTGTAAAATCCTTTCCACACTGGTTACATTCATAAGGTTTCTCTCCAGTATGGCTTCTCTGATGTCTAATAAGATCTCCTTTTTGTCTAAATCTTTTTCCACACTGATTACATTCGCAAGGTTTCTCTCCTGTGTGGATTCTCTGATGACCAGTGAGACCTCCTTTGCTTCTAAAAGCCTTTCCACAGTGGTTACATTCACAAGGCTCCTCTCCAGTGTGGACTCTCTGATGTAAACTAAGAAATGCTCTATTTGTAAAAGCCTTTCCACCCTGGTTACATTCATAAGGTGTCTGTCCCATGTGGATTCTCGATTGTACAATAAGATTTTCCTTTTTTGTAAAACTTTTTCCACATTCGGTACATTCACAATGTCTCTCTGTAAGCTGGATTCTCTCATGTGCTGCACAGATTTTTCTCCAAGTAAAGTGATAGGATCCATCACCCATGAGCCACTGCTTGGGAGTTTCTACCACAGAATGGCTTAGCTCTGCAGGAGTTTCTTTCATTTCACTCTGATCTCTCCTTTCAAAACAAAAGAAGGAAAGAAAAGAGCAAACAATAAAGCAGACATAGTCATGATGCACACACACACACACACACTAACTCACTCACATATATTTATATTCCCTTCTCTCCATCAGCAGAAGAGGAACTCAGTTATTTTCTTTTTGGGGATAGAACCAATCATTTTAAGTCCCATTAGTTCACATGCCAAACATGATCTAATTTCTAAGGAGCTTCATGCACAATTATAGTGGAACCTCACAATAACATGTGACAACACAGAGAGTGCCTTCATTCTCCTTAGGTGCACAACTCAGGTCACCAGCTCAGAATGGCTGAGTGACTCAGCCCAAATCCCAGCTGCTGAAGCTAGAATTTACACCCTGTGAATGGCCATGCTCTGCCTACAGTTGTGACAATTAGCTCTACTCTCAATTTTCCCCTTTTCCTTTCCTTATCTGAGCTTTGCCTCTTTTTCATAGACATGACATCTGGTACATATATAGAATATACTCAAATTGTTTCATGATCGGTCTTGCCTGTAACCGTAACAAATTTCCATGCTGATCACTTTCAATTCTATTTTTTTCTATTATATTATCTGAGATCATATTCAGAAGGCTAACATAGTTGGTTTTTGTATTTACCTGAGGTAGAAGTGATTTTGTTCTGACCCATAACTTTTCTCGAGATAGCTATTACTTATTTCTTTTTTTTTTTTAATTATCTTTAAATGTCACCTGCATATCCCAAGATACAATTTTTTTAATGGATGAAATTATCCACATCTGAAAATGTCTCAAACAGAAAGTTGAGTTCCTCATCCTGAGATATGGAAGGCTAGTGCGGCTGCAGTATTGTAGTCCTTTCCCTTTTAGAATCTCACCAAGCCCTTGAACAACTGAGATAAAGATCCAAGGGATCTGACCCAAAAATGTCTCTGTGCCACCTTAAGTAGTGAATAAATGTCTGATTTGGTTATAAAGGTAGCTGTGCTCTGGGACCACACACATGGGCACATTTCTACCTTTAAGTCTTTCTGCAGTGATTTCAGTCTATCATGGTCACCAGAACACTCCTGTGGAGGACTGTGCTCTGAGTCCATGAAATTCTGGCTTCTTCTCAGTGCAACAGATTCTTCTGGTTTCCCAACTTGACACCAGATTGTTCCCAGCATTTCAGAAAGGTTGGACACTCATGTACAAATGGCCACAGGCCTGGAAAGACACTCAGGGGCTGTCTCTCCCTGGACTAGAGTAGTTATCCCTCCTGGGTTACCTAGCAACCCCATGTCATCCAATCTCTAATCGCCTGAGCGAGATGTGCTAAAAACAATATATGTAATTGACCCTTGAGTCATTTAGGGCAACATCTGTCATGAGCCAATAGAAATATAATTTTTTTTTCCTTTAACAGTAATTAGTAATGACTTTTGACTGGCTAGATTAAAAAAAAAAAAAAAAAAGAATTTCCATGTCTCCACTGGAGTCTGTCCGATTGTTTTTTTTTTTTGTTTTTGTTTTTTTTTCCTACATCTTACATGTAAGCTCTTGTTGATCATATCTGTTTCAAAGTTAGAATAAAGTTACAGTGGATAGGGCCTTGAATCAGGAAGCCCAGATTTTTATTCCCAACTCAGAACCTTGCAAGTCAAGTTATAGGACCTCTGGTAGATTCAGTTTATCTGTAAAATGGACATACTAATAGTACGTAAGTCCTCTGGTTCTCATGAGGATGAAATAAGACAATGCAGAGCATGGCACATAGGGCTATATAAATTCTACCTTTTTATTTCATTTTGTCTCTTTCCTGCCCAGTTCTACTCCCCTTCTCAAATCATCATGACCCTCACCAATTAATGATGCACTGGAACACTAAATTATTCAGTTTATCTGGTGCACAGGGGGTCTCTCCACAGTTGCTGGTGTATTGCCTGTCCCACCAGTCTGTGACTTCCATGAGGACAGGCGATGTCCCTCACATCTCTTTTTGCTGCTGGTGTTTAGTCCAGGGCTGCCCTGTAGTAGGCCCTTTATTGTTTTCTGACTAGAAGTTCTAAGAAATGGCTCATGGCTGAAAAATAATCCCTTTGGGTGCTTTCAAGAGAGCTCCATTGCCCCAAATCCCAAACAAGGACTTCTTACAGGATGACAGATGAGCAGTGGAAGGGCCCTACAGGGCCTTGGAGTGGGACCCACTCATTTTGTGGAGCGAACAGCCAGATTCATTGACTAGCCTCGGACACGGTTGCCAAGAAATAGTCAATAAAGAATTCTGAATCTGGCCTTTCTCCCCAAACTGAGCATGTACTTCAGGGTAACTGCCAGAAGCCTCTTGTAACCACAGCTCTCATATCCCTGCTTTCACCTCACTCACCTGCAGACCATCTCCTCAGGCCTTCTTGGTCCAGCATCCACAGTGCTTCCCTTTGCTCAAAATAAGAGGTCACCTTTTCTCTGGGAACTGGAAGCCCTGGGCATGGAAATCAGTAAGAGAAGAAGATGGAGAGAAGTTGGTCACTTAGTTCTCCTTAGGGAAAATGTGAAGATCCAGAACTGCTCCAAGCTGAAATTCAGCCTCTGATGTTCAGACATATCAGTCAATACTCACCTACTGGGAACTATAAAGCAAGTTACCTAAGGCAGGATGTGCCCGCTATTTTACAGCTTCCTCTTAGAAAGCCAAATGCCCTTCCTCCTACCTCCTGTCCTGAGAGGCTCCCTTCTGGCAGAAACTTCTGATCCCAAACCTGGTTGCTAACTGTGTACCTCTGGGCAAGTCAATTAAATTCTGTTTGTTTCCTGTTTCCTCAACAATGAAAGGGGGATAACAATATCACCTGACTTGAAATATGAAGATGACATTAAAGTGACATAATATTTTGTTGTACTTTTAACTTACACACAAGCATTTCAGTATCGTAGTTCAATAAAAAGATGATTGCACATGAAACTGTAAATCCACAATGCACAACTTTCAAATACACAAGAATATTATCACGTAAATTTTTTTCCCTTCCTAGAGATGGCTGCAGTGGCATATATATGTATGTTTATATACATATATATACATTAATGAATAAAAAACACACATAAATATGCAAACAAATGGATATGTATGTAAAATTACTCTATCCATATTTCTATTTATGAGTTTTTCTCTCTGGAAACAAACAGCATCTTTCTTGATTCATCCTCTGTCATGAATTTAGGTCCTTAAAATCATCAAAATAACTTATTTGCTGGAAGTTGTTCTTAAACAGTATTGTAAAGAAACATGTGGCAGAGCACCTGGTAAACAGTAGGTAGAAATAAATGCTTGATTCCTTCCATTCCTTTCCCACCCCTTGTGCTGAAATATGAGGGCAATGCAAAGGCAGATTAAGGGGGAACTTTTCATATGAGGGACAAGCAGGTGCTTTGGCTACAAACCGACGCTTGCTAAAAAGAATAATATTCCAAATACTGGATCCATATGAAAAAGGAAGAAGTTGAAAGGAAAAGGAAAGGCTGAGCAGTTTTCAGTGCTTTGACGGACAAAATTCGTGTCCAGGTAGAGGCTAACCTCTAAGATTAGCTCCATGTTTGAGATGCTTCCCTTGATTTAATCTTTGACCTGGGAATGGGTAAGAGAGAGCTTCGGGAATAACAAAGGACATCCCCAGGTCCTGTCACACTAGGCAAAGACCAGCCATTTGCCTTCTCTTCCCCCACCTCAAAGTCTGCACTCTGGTCAATGAGGAAATTCCCTTTGATTGTAGATCTGTAATTATCAGGGAAGTCCTTACCCAAGGAGAGCAAGTTCCAGGCATTCTCCACCATGACCTCCTTGAACAGCTCCTTCTGAGAGGGGTCCAAGAGCCCCCACTCCTCCTGGGTGAAGTCCACAGCCACATCCTTGAACGACACAACCTCCTGCAGCATCAAAAGTCAGAAGATGTGGAGCTGAAACATCCTTCAGAAGGAAAGAGCTCAACCCCCTCCAATTTACAGGAAGAAATGGAAACACAGAGAAGGGATTTGCCCCAAGGCCATAGGCTTTCTAAGAATTAGAGTCAACTCTTGAACCCGTGGTTATTAGGAGACTGATGGAATTTTGGATCTGTTGAAATAAAGCTGAGAAATGATTTATTACGGAATGCATAAGAAATGGGATCTTAGGGCAACAGGGCATGTTCCTTAATGAATTCTTCCATGCTCTTCATTGGCCACCCTATTTCCTATTTCCCACTCCCTGTGCCTTTTTTACCTCTTACTTTTATCAAGGGCCTCTTCTCCTAAATAAACCACCTTTTGCCAAAGAGAATGGCCATTGTGAATTTTACAGGTGTACACTGACCTAGGAATTGCTTCCCTGAACTTGTCCTGGTCTATGTTTATGGCACATTTCACAGTTTGTTTCCTTTATTCTATTATTTCACTTTTAGACAACAGGGTTTAGAAAAGAAGGCATCTGTGCGATTGGTCTCCAAGCAGGGGCAGAAAGCTCCTACAGCACAGCCACAGAAAGGGAACCTTGGAGCCTTTCACTGCATGAAGTGTCAAGAAAAAAAATAAACCCTATGAACAGAGGAGCTATGTGACACAGAATGGAAATCTAGGGAAAACAGCCAAGGAAGGAGAAGGAGGGAATCCTTGTTAGAAAGGGGAAGAAAAATGGATGAAATTAGAAAACTAATGAACAGGATGAGTTGAAGGGCAAGTGAGGAAGGAGAATCTATAAGAGAACTAAGAGGATGAGGGGGATGAAGAAATGCAGAAGAAGACAAAGCAGAAAGGATGTACAAATGTCTAGAGAAAATTGAAATAAAAGCCTTATGGCATCTTCTAAATGGGACAACAGAGGAATATGCATATTTCTTTTCAACACATGGTACTTTTACAAACATTTAACCACTGGGATACACAAATCCTCTGCCCAGATGAAAAAAGTCAGAAATAATCATTATACTCTGTTATTTCCTAAAGAAATAAGAATGAAAATTGGTTCAAAGATCACCAACAAAAAATACAAAGCAAAAAGGAAATTTACTGAGTCCAATTTTACCTGAGGACCAATCTTAGAAATGATAAATTTATAAAGGAAAAGGAAAATGATTAATTAAACCATATCGCAAAATTTCTAGGATGCAACCTGACGCAGGTCTTGGATATGGGGGGAGGGGAGGAATAGACATACCCTCACACATTAAGAATAGAAAAAAAAAAGACATGTTTAACTTAACATGCATTCAAAAAATTAGAAAAAATAAATGAAAAACTGAAAATAAGTACAAATACATATTAAAATTAGAGGGGAAATAGATGAAGAGATAAATTGGATATTAAAAAATGACAAACACAAAAATGACTCCTTTGAAATGATTCAAAAAGTGGAAAAAGCCTTAGCTAGTATGATCGGATGTAAGAGAGCATAAAATCCAGTCACTGAAACAGCAAATGGCAAAGGTGAAATGGGCATCCTCCTTTGGGAGCCCTGGTCGCCTCTCCCATGACTAGCCTGTATGCTTTCATTTGAATAGAGCTCCTGATGGCCAAGAGAAAAATTCTCAGATTTCTTTCTGCATCCACCTCGAACAACATCAGCTTCCTGAAAGAGATGTCCGAAGGAAAATACCCAGGAAAGCATCACCAAAATGCAGAGCTGCCAAGTCAATGGGAAAAAGCCTGCAGTACAATTCAAGTACCAAGGAGCCACCATTAGAACCAGACACAATTTGGCAGCAACTTTCATTAAGGAGCGGAGAATTTGGAACAGGATATGACAGAAGGCAAAGGACCTGACCTTATGGCCAAGAGTAAATTATGAAGCAAAACCAAATGGAATGTTTTCAGGGGAAAAGCACCCTTAGTGAAAGTCCTTCCAAGCATTCCTAAGAAAAAGCCCACAAATATAGAAAACTTTCTAAGTTGAGACCCATGAGGAGAAATACAAAAAAGATTCCAGAATGAACTAGCCTCAGGGACTCAAAATATAAGGAAGAACTAGTTATATACAATCATAGTGAGTGACATGTTTTCCCTCTGATTCCTATTTGGGCTCACAGAGACAATCAAAGAAGAGTAAAGCAGGGAGGAATTCGGTTATGTCTGAATGATCTTAAGCAAAGACTGGAAAAGGGGAAGAGGATGGAGAGAAAGGAGGGCTAGGAAATGTTGTCTCTGGCAAGGAGGGTCCGGGACTAGAAAGCTCTAAAAGCAAGGGGGTGGAGACATCTGAGCCTCAGTCATCTAGTCAAAGGGAGGAATAATTCCCAGGACACATGCAGATGAAGGGAGAAATGCAGTTTACTCCCCAGTGAATTAAGTGGAGTCAGTTCTCTCCATTATACTCTTGCAGGTCAACCCAGGGCCTGCTGCAGCCTAGAGCAATCATGATATCCAAGAACCTGGAGTGCCATGATACACTAATGTGACTCTTAATCCTTCTTTTTCTCCCAGTTGTTCTCACGGTCTCTGCCAGTTCCTGGCACTCTGTACAGGGGAGCTTAAGTTAAACCAGCAAAAGAAACAGTTGGTATAGTACTTTGGGGCCCAGGAACAACAGAGGTGAGGACGAGATTCCCAGCAGCCTCTTTTAGACAGGAGAGATGGGTCCTTGTGCCTGGGCAGGTCTTAGAAGCACCAGAGCAGCAGGATGGCCCAGAGCTCTGTGTTCTAGAACTGTTGTGCGGGGACCCAAGGCCTTTCTCAGTGCTTATTGGCAGGGGCCAAGGAATGATCAAGGGGAGGGTTACAAGGAGACCTGGGAAGGCTTGGGGGACCTGAGGCACAAGGACAGAAGCAGCCCAGAAGGATTGTTTCTGCTCTGATGACCAGGAGAAGGGCTGGGGCAGCTTCCAGGAGCCAAGTGTGGCTCCTGACCTGAACAGGACAAACTTTGCTTGAAGGGTTTTCTAGGAGCTTCAGGGGAACATGGCAGAGGAAACCAAGAGAAGGAGGGAGAGACTTTGGGTAGGGAGGGGTACTGAGCAGGCCCAAGGAGAGCAGACCTGCTCCCTCTGGAATGGAGATTCATGATGAAGTAGTGGACCTTGTCAGTACCTTATAATGAGGAAGAATGTAGAAACAAATGGTAAAGAGGGAGGTGTGTGTGTGTGTGTGTGTGTGTGTGTGTGTGTGTATCTGTCCAGTCCCAAGATGTCAAGGGTCTAAGGATGCAGTTGGGCAGGGCAGTGATACTACCGGTTCTCCTGTTTTGGTACAGAAACGACCCATACTTCAGGCCCTGGCAGCTCCACAGCCTGTTCTCCATGTGTAGGGAAACGGCTGTGACTGCTGCTATTGGTCAGGTCTGAAGATGGACTGCACTCACCTGAGGAGGTCTGAGGCTCCCAGGGCCCATTTCCTCTGGCTCCAGGCTCCCCGTGGAGGTAGCAAACACCCAGAGTGACTCCTCTTTCTCAAGTTCCTCCCTTTGGCACCTGGTCTTTATCTCAGGGTCTTGCTGCTACCACACTTGAGGGACCTATAAAAGTGACAACAACCAAAGCTCTTACTAACAAAGGTCACAGCTAACCATGGGGGGCTTTACTTTTCAGCCTCTCTGAAAACCCAGAAAAAGCCAGGAGCCCCAGGGAACTCCCTCCCTTCTTTCCCTCTGCATAGAAAAGCCCAGCTTCCCCTCATCCTGGTCCCAGGCTGACTGCCTTTCATTTCATGGCCTGGGAGAATGCTGTTTGGGGCCCTGAGAGCAAAAGTGTTCTAATTTCACCCCACTTTTGCTGTCTGTATTTGACCCAATTCCTGGGCCAGGCCTAGGTCACCAGAAGAAGCTAGAGAGGGAGAAGCATCCCAGAGGAGGAGAGGACTTTCCCCTCCTTTTCTCATCAGGAGGCAAGCCCACAGGGATTTCTAATGGATAATGAGGTCCTCCAGGAGTTACACAGGCTCTGGCCCTGCCCCCGGGGGAGAGACTGTACCCTAAAGAACAATGCTGAGAGGGTCAGGATGGGAAAGGGAGGTTGTCTGAAGACTGCTGCCCTCCTTTTACTTCTTTTCTCCCTCCTCTCACCATTTTTTCCACTAAGAACATCGAGATACAAGGGTGTTTGGGATCCCAGATGAGAGACCTGTCAGCCTCCATGGCTCCTGAGTCAGAGCTTTCCTCCCCAACCCTTCCTCCTTCCCCTCCCCCATGTTCCTCTGCCTCCCCTCCCCCCAAATAACACACACATTATTCTGGACAACAGACTGACTGCTTTGGGGAAGATGGAGCTAAAGTGGGGAGGTGAAGGATGGGGAGGGCTCTGGAATGGAAACCCCAGGCAATGACCAGAGTGAGCCTGAGCCTGGAGACAAAATTCAGTCTCGTGTTGAACTCTGAGGGCTCAGAGAGAAGAGAGGCCAGGGAAGCAGGAGGTTTGGAGAA
Source organism: Antechinus flavipes (assembly GCF_016432865.1). Classification (NCBI taxonomy): domain Eukaryota; kingdom Metazoa; phylum Chordata; class Mammalia; order Dasyuromorphia; family Dasyuridae; genus Antechinus; species Antechinus flavipes. Next base: position 416,010 of record NC_067403.1, on the reverse strand, counting down.
CAGGGCTAGGGTCAGGGAGGAAAGACAGACTAAAGGAGGTCATGGAAGTCAGGGCCAGTGGGATGAGAAGTGCTGGACAGCTGAGGCTAGGGAAGAAGGAAGACTGTGCGCTGAGGTGTATCTAGGAGTTGGGGAGGGATGCTGGGACCTTCTGGTAGGGCTTAGGCAGGAATAAGGTAGGAGAACAGAATCTCTAAGGAAGAGATGGGATGGGGAGATGGGACAGCTGCGTCCTGATCAGAAGGCTGAAATTATGGACAGAGTCTGAAGTCTGGGAAAGTGAGACCCAATGGGAAATCTGGGCAAGTTTGGGAAGTGATTCGGAGTCTGGAAAAGGATGAGGGTTGGAACGCTCAGCTTACAGGCAGCCTTGGTAGAAAGGTGTGCTCCTGACAGACCTGGAGGTCATGTACCCCAAGGTCAAAAGAGGAGACTCAAAGGCAAGGGCAGCCAGTGGGAGCCGGGAAATATGGAGCATGCTGGCTCAGACCTACCTGGGAGATGCAAGCACAGGCTCGTGTGCAGGGATGCCGAGAGATCTCAGGGGCAAGGGAAAAAAAGAGGAGAGCCCTGAGCTCGCCGAGGGAAAGGGGGAGAGATCTGAGCTCTCAGGGGGAAAGGGCGAGACCCGAGCTCCCAGGAGCAAATGGGGAGAGATCTGAGCTCCCGGACGGAAAAGGGGAAGAAAGATCTGAGTTCTCAGGGGGAGAGAGGAAGAGAACTGAGGTCCCAAGGGGAAAAGGGGGAGACCCGAGCTACTAGGAGGAAATGGGGAGAGATCTGAGCTCTGGAGGGAAAAGGGGAGGGATCTGAGGTCACAGGGGGGAAAAAGGAGAGACAGGAGGAACTCGCAGGAAAAAACGGGGACTGAACAAACTCCCAGGCAAGGGAGAGCAGTTTAAACAGCAGGGAAGGCAAAGGGAACTGGAAAGCAAAGGAGGTGGAGAAAGCACAGTGATCCCAGTTCAGACTTCCTGTTTCTGGACAGCCCAGTCTGGGCGGGTCTTCCTGGTCCCAAGTGCCCCGCCCCATCCCTCCCCGAAGATTCTTCAGCCCTTTCCTCCAGTGGCACTCAGAAGCTGGACACATTTTTGCTGATTACATCTGAGATGCAGAGACATTTGAGTTTCTAGAGAGACCCTGCCCTGCAAGTAAGGGTCTGCAATGCTAAGAACTGTAAAACCTGCTACTAAGACCATTAGTTCTGGGTTAATGTGGCCTTTTTCACATGAGTAATTTTCCTTCTAAGGATTACTTTGGGGCTGTGAGAATGGGGATAGAAATAATAGGGGACACTGGCTGCTTCCCTTACATAAGGTGCTGCCCTATGAAGCAGACCAGCACACCTTCCACTCCCTCCCCTCAATGGCAACTAGTCTCATACCTGTTAAATATGTTAAAGTATATATTAAATACAATGTATGTATACATATTTATAAAGTTATCTTGTGGCACAAGAAAAATCTGATTTAAAAAGAAGGTAAAAATTACCTGAGAAGAGAAACAAAAATGCAAAACAAACAATAACAGAGAGTGTAAATGCTATGTTGTGGTCCACACTCATTTCCCAGTGTTCTTTTGCTGTTCATCACTGATCAATTGGAACTGATTTGAATCCTCTCATTATTGAAGATAGCCAAGTCCATCAGAATTGATCCTCATATACATTGTTGTTGAAGTGTATAATGATCTCCTGGTTCTGCTCATTTCACTTAGCATCAGTTCATGTAAGTTTCTCCAATCCTCTCTGTATTCATCCTGCTGGACATTTCTTACAGAACAATAATATTCCATAACATTCAGATACCACAGTTTACTCAGCCATTCTCCAACTGATGGACATCTATTCACTTTCCAGTTTCCAGCACTACAAAAAGGACTGCCACAAACATTTTTGCACATATGGGTGCCTTTCTCTTCCTTAATATCTCTTGGGATATAAACCCAGTAGTAACACTGCCGATCAAGGGTCTGCACAGTTGGATAACTTTTTGACTCTAGTTCCAAATTGCTGTCCAGAATGGTTGGATCAGATCAAAACTCCACCCACATTGCACCAGCGCCCCAGTTTTCCCACATCCCCTCCAACATTTATCATTATCTTTTCTTATCATCTTAGCCAATCTTAGAGGTGTGTAGTGGTGTCTCAGAGTTGTCTTAATTTTCACTTCTCTGATCGATAATGATTTAGAACACCTTTTCATAAGGGTAGACATAGTTTCAATTTCATCATTTGAAAATTGTCTGCACCAAGTGATACAGCATCTAAATCACTAAAGGCGAAGTTAAGAGAGCTGCAAGAAGAAATAGACAGCACAACTCTAGTAGTGGCAGATCTCTACCTTGCATTCTCAGAACTAGATAGGGAGGCTTTGAAGTTTGAAGTTTCATCAAGCAGTGATGAAGTTTGAAGCACTTCTGTGACAGGGGTGATGCAGTGTAATAAAAGTAACTTTCCAGTAACAAACTTTCCACACTGGTTTCATTTTTAAGATTTCTCTCCAGTGTGGATTCTTTGATGTCCAGTAAGAACTCCCTTTTCTCTAAAACTCATCACTGATTACATCCATAAGATTTCTATTCTATGTCAATTATCTCATGTTGAATAAGACCATTCTTCTGGGTCAAAGTCTTTCCCATTGATTAAATTCCCTTTGTTCAAAATAAGAGATCAAATGTTCTCTGAGAAATGGAAGCTCTGGAGAGTGGAATCAGGGATAAAGGTGGAGAAAAACGTGTTAATCAGTTCCTTTTAGAGAAAGGGCTGAGGGTCCAGAGCTGCTCCATTTTGAGATTCACTCCATTATGTTCATATGTAGGAGTCTATACTCACCCAAGGTAAAGCAAGTAACCCAAAATAAGAAATACTAGATTATCTTATTCTGAGAGAGCAAAAATTCTGAGCTGTCTGCCTCCAGTCCTGTTATGCTCCATTCTGCCAGAAGCTTCTAACCCCACAACTGATGTAATGAACATTTTTAGGATGGGTTCATGATTTAGATATAAAGGGTGATATTGTAAGCAAATTAGCAGAACAAGGAATAGTCTCTCTCTCAAATATGTGGAGAACAAAGGAATATATGGCCAAGGAAGAACTAGAGAGCACTGTGAAATGTAAAATGGATAATTTTGATCATGTTAAATTCAAAAGATTTTGTACAAAGCAAACAACTGCAGCCAAGATTACAAGTAAAGTAGAAAACTAGGGGAAAAAATGTTATATGCAAGGATTCTAATAAAGACCCCATTTAAAAAAATATGGGAAGAAGTGACTCAAATTTATTAGAATTCAAGCCATTCTCCATTTTACAAATGGCCACAGAATATGAACAGTTTTCAAATAATGAAATTAAAACTATTTTTTATTCATATGAAAAAATGGAAAAAATTAATATTGATCAGAAAAATGGAAATTAAGACCCTCTGATGTATTACTACTCACTTCCCAGAGTAGCTAAAATGACAATTTTTACTTCTATTCTCATCTGCACTGGTTTTATTTGTGCAAAACCTTTAAAATTTAATATAATCAAAATAATCCAATTTGCATTTCATACTGTAATCCAGTTCTTTGGCCAGAAATTCCTTTCTTCTCCACAGATCTGAGAGGTAGTTCTCATTGTTTGCATACAGTATCATTCCTCATCTCTAAATCATGAACCTCTTTTGACCTTATCTTGGTGTAGGCCAGGCCTTGAGGTTGGCCATTGTCTTGTTTTTTTTTTCCATAACATTTCCTAATTTTCCTAGGAATGTCTGTCAACTAAAGAGATCTTATCCCAGAAGCTATGGTCCATGGATTTATCAAACATTAAAATATGTGTAAGGAAGAATAAGGACAATTTTGCTAGACCACCGTCTATATAGGGTATCCTATACAGGATAATAATTCCAGGAGAGATGGAGAATGGTTTTAAATGCCAAATAAAGGTCTTTTTACCTAATTCTGCAGGCAAATGGGAGTTTTTGGAGTTACTGAGTTGGAGAGTGACCTTTGTTCCTATGTTAGGGAATATCTCTTTGGCAACTTGATGGAAGAAGGATTTGAGAGTAAAGAATCCTGATTGAAATGAGAACCTAAATAAGATGTTTTAAGAACCTGAATTCTAATACAATTGATGTGTGAATAAATGGGTAATATCAAAGATATTGTTAACATAGAAATGATCAAGTTTAGCAATTGATTAGATATGAGTTGAGAGATAGTGTTACAGGATTTTAAATTTTGGATTATGGGAGATGTGGTTCCCTCAACCCAAGTTTATCTGGAAGACTGATATGATTTGGCTAGAAGTCAATAGGGTGTTTTTTTTTTTTTCTGGATATGCTAAGTTTTAAATTTCAATGAAATACCGAATTGAAATATATGGTAAGCATTTAAATATATGGAATAGCATATGAGGCTGTATTTTATATATTTTTGGAATATTGTCTCATTGTTGTAATTTTTTATGAAATTATTTGTGTCTATTATTTGCTCTTTGACCTGCTCAGGTTTTAATGATTTTTAGTGCAATGATTCCTTTTTTTCATTTAATATTTTTTACAGTTACATGTTAATAGTTTTCAACTTTTATCATTGTAATATTTGGAGTTCAAAAATGTTTTTTATCCTCCATATCCATCTCCCCTTCCCAAAACTCCAAGCACAATGGTGACAGATTATGCAAATACAATCATGATAAACATTTTTCACATTACTCATGTTGGGAAAGAAAAATCATAACACATGGGAAAAGCCATGAGGAAAAAAAAAGAAAAAAAAAGTAAACAATATTATGCTTTGATCTCTATTCAGATTGTAGTTCTCTCTATGTTTGTGGATAGCATTTTCCATCTTGAGTCTTTGGAATTGTCTTAGAGCATTGTATTGCTGGGAATAGTTAAGTGTATCATAGTTGATTCATAAAATGTCTCTTTAGTGTGGAGTCTTATGTAAAGTAAGTGATACCCCATTTCAAAAAGCATTTCCCCAAAGCTGACATTAATAAAGTTTCTCTTCAGTGTGGATTATCTGGTTTCTAGTAAGAACTCACTTTTTTTTTTAACTATTTTGTAGCTTTTTAATTTTCTTTCAATTATTATTATGGCTTTTTATTTAAAACATATGCATGGATTTGGAACTATGCTCAAAAAGTTTCCAAACTGTGCATACCCTTTGATCCAGCAGTGTTTCTACTGGGCTTATATCCCAAAGAGATACTAAAGAAGGGAAAGGGACCTGTATGTGCCAAAATGTTTGTGGCGACCCTGTTTGTAGTGGCTAGAAGCTGGAAAATGAATGGATGCCCATCCATTGGAGAATGGCTGAGTAAATTGTGGTATATGAACATTATGGAATATTATTGTTCTATAAGGAATGACCAGCAGGATGAATACAGAGAGGACTGGCGAGACTTACATGAACTGATACTAAGTGAAATGAGCAGAACCAGGAGATCATTATATACCTCAACAACGATACTGTTTGAGGATGTAGTCTGATGGAAGTGGATCTCTTTGATAAAGAGAGCTAATTCATTTTCAGTTGATCAAGGATGGACAGAAGCAGCTACACCCAAAGAAAGAACACTGGGAAATTTATATAAACTGCTTGCATGTTTGTTTTTCTTCCCGGGTTATTTTTACCTTCTAAATCCAATCCTTCCTGTGCAACAAGAGAACAGTTCGGTACTGCACACATATATTGTATCTAGGATATACTGGAACCTATTCAACATGTAAAAGACTGCTTGCCATCTGGGGGATGGAGGGGAAAATCGAAACAGAAGTGAGTGCAAGGGATAATGCTGTAAAAAATTACCCTGGCATGGGTTCTGTCAATAAAAAGTTATTTTAAAAAGTCAAAAAAACAAAAAAAAAAAAAAAAAAAAACCATGTGCATGGGTAATAATTTTTCAAAAGTGACCCTTGCAAAAACCTTCTGTTCCAACTTTTCTCCTCCTTTCTCCCATGGACCCCCTAAATGGCAGGTAGTGCAATACATGTTAAATACAATATTTGTATCCATATTTGTGCAATTATCTTGCAGCACCAGAAAAATCAGATCTAGAAAGAAGGTAAATAAACCTTAGAAGGAAAACAAAAATGCAAGCAAACAGTAACAGAAAGAGAGGAAATGTATAGTTTTTAATTTTCAAAACATATGCATGGATTTTTCAACACTGACTCTTGCAAAACCTTACTTATCCATTTTAACCTCCCCTTCTCCCCACCCCCTCAATTACATGGTAAGTAATCCAATATATATTAAACATTGTAAAGTATATATCTTAAATCCGATATATGCATACATATTTATACAATTATCTTGCTGAACAAGAAAAATCAGATCAAAAGGGGAAAAATGAGAAAAAAACAATAATGCAAACCACTAACAACAAAAGGAATGAAAATGCTGTGTTGCGTTCCACACTGAGTTCTCACGATCCTCTCTCTGGTCTAGATGGCTCTCTTCTTCACAAAACCATTGGAACTGGCCTGAATCATGTCACTGTTGACAAGAGCCAGGCCCATCAGAACTGATCATTATATGATTTTCCTGTTGTCAAAGATGATGATCTTCTGGTTCTGCTCACTTCACTTTGCATCAGTTCATGTAAGACTCTCCTGGCCTCTGTGGAATCATCCTGCTGATCATTCCTTATAGAATAATAATATTCCACAACATTAATATGCTATGACTTATTCAGTATTTCCCAGCTGATGGGCATCCACTCAGTTTCCAGTTTCTTGCCACTACAAACAGGGCTGCAGAAACATTTCTGCACTGCTGGGTCCCTTTCCCTCCTTTAGGATCTCTTTGGCAAATAAGCCCAGTAGCAACATTGCTAGTTCAAAGGCTATGCAGGTTTTGATCACCCTTTGGGCATAGTTCCACGTTACTTGACAGAATGGTTGGATCCATTCACAATTCCACCAACAATACATTAGTGTCCCAGGATTCCTCCCAAAGCCTTTCCACATTGGTTACATTCATAAGGCTTCTCTCCAGTATGAATTCTCTGACATAAAATAAGAGATTCATTTTTTTTTTTTTAAGAATCTTTTCTACATTGATTACATACCTAAGGCTTCTCTCCAGTGTGGGTTCTCTGATGTACAATAAGACTTTCCTTTCTTCTAAAACCCCTTCCACATTGATTACATTCATAAGGTTTCTCTCCAGTGTGGGTTCTCTGATGTACAATAAGACTTTCCTTTCTTCTAAAACCCTTTCCACATTGATTACATTCATAAGGTTTCTCTCCAGTGTGAATACTCTGATGTCTAATAAGAGATTGCATTTCTCTAAAAGCCTTTCCACAATGGTTACATTCATAAGGTTTCTCTCCAGTGTGCATTCTCTGATGTCTAGTAAGATGTCCCTTTTGTCTAAATCTTTTTCCACATTGGTTACATTCACAAGGTTTCTCTCCTGTGTGGATTCTCTGATGACCAGTGAAACCTTCTTTACTTCTAAAAGCCTTTCCACACTGGTTACATTCATAAGGTTTCTCTCCAGTGTGGATTCTTTGATGTCTATTAAGAGCTCTGTTTTCTGTAAAATCCTTTCCACACTGGTTACATTCATAAGGTTTCTCTCCAGTATGGATTCTCTGATGTCTAATAAGATCTCCTTTTTGTCTAAATCTTTTTCCACACTGGTTACATTCATAAGGTTTCTCTCCTGTGTGGATTCTTTGATGACCAGTGAGACCTCCTTTGCTTGTAAAAGCCTTTCCACAGTGGTTACATTCATAAGGTGTCTGTCCCATGTGGATTCTCGATTGTACAATAAGATTTTCCTTTTTTGTAAAACCTTTTCCACATTCGGTACATTCACAATGCCTCTCTCTAAGTTGGATTTTCTCGTGTTTTGCACAGATTTTTCTCCAAGTAAAGACACAGGATCCATCACCCATGAGCCACTGCTTGGGAGTTTCTACCATAGAATGGCTTAGCTCTGCAGGAGTTTCTTTCATTTCACTCTGATCTCTCCTTTCAAAACAAAAGAAAGAAAGAAAAGAGCAAACAATAAAGCAGACATAGTCATGATGCACACACACACACACACAAACACACACACACACTAACTCACTCGCATATATACTCTTCAGCAGAAGAGGAGCTCAGTTCTTTTCTTTTTGGGGATAGAACCAATCATTTTAAGTCCCATTAGTTCACATGCCAAACATGATCTAATTTCTAAGGAGCTTCATGCACAATTATAGTGGAACCTCACAATAACATGTGACAACACAGAGAGTGCCTTCATTCTCCTTAGGTGCACAACTCAGGTCACCAGCTCAGAATGGCTGAGTCTCAGCCCAAATCCCAGCTGCTGAAGCTAGAATTTACACTCTGTGAATGGCCATGCTCTGCCTACAGTTGTGACAATTAGCTCTACTCTCAATTTTCCCCTTTTCCTTTCCTTATCTGAGCTTTGCCTCTTTTTCATAGACATGATATCTAGTACATATATAGAATATACTCAAATTGTTTCATGATCGGTCTTGCCTGTAACCGTAACAAATTTCCATGCTGATCACTTTCAATTCTATTTTTTTCTATTACATTATCTGAGATCATATTCAGAAGGCTAACATAGTTGGTTTTTGTATTTACGTGAGGTAGAAGTGATTTTGTTTGTTTGTTGTGAGTTTGTCCCATAACTTTTCTCGAGATAGCTATTATTTATTTCTTTTTTTAAAAATTATATTTAAATGTCACCTGCATATCCCAAGATACAATTTTTTTAATGGATGAAATTATCCACATCTGAAAATGTCTCAAACAGAAAGTTGAGTTCCTCATCCTGAGATATGGAAGGCTAGTGCGGCTGCAGTATTGTAGTCCTTTCCCTTTTAGAATCTCACCAAGCCCTTGAACAACTGAGATAAAGATCCAAGGGATCTGACCCAAAAATGTCTCTGTGCCACCTTAAGTAGTGAATAAATGTCTGATTTGGTTATAAAGGTAGCTGTGCTCTGGGACCACACACATGGGCACATTTCTACCTTTAAGTCTTTCTGCAGTGATTTCAGTCTATCATGGTCACCAGAACACTCCTGTGGAGGACTGTGCCCTGAGTCCATGAAATTCTGGCTTCTTCTCAGTGCAACAGATTCTTCTAGTTTCCCAACTTGACACCAGATTGTTCCCAGCATTTCAGAAAGGTTGGACACTCATGTACAAATGGCCACAGGCCTGGAAAGACACTCAGGGGCTGTCTCTCCCTGGACTAGAGTAGTTATCCCTCCTGGGTTACCTAGCAACCCCATGTCATCCAATCTCTAATCGCCTGAGCGAGATGTGCTAAAAACAATATATGTAATTGACCCTTGAGTCATTTAGGGCAACATCTGTCATGAGCCAATAGAAATATAATTTTTTTTTCCTTTAACAGTAATTAGTAATGACTTTTGACTGGCTAGATTTAAAAAAAAAAAAAAAAGAATTTCCATGTCTCCACTGCAGTCTGTCCGATTGTTTTTTTTTTTTGTTTTTGTTTTTTTTTTCCTACATCTTACATGTAAGCTCTTGTTGATCATATCTGTTTCAAAGTTAGAATAAAGTTACAGTGGATAGGGCCTTGAATCAGGAAGCCCAGAGTTTTATTCCCACCTCAGAACCTTGCACGTCAAGTTATAGGACCTCTGTTAGATTCAGTTTATATGTAAAATGGACATAATAATAGTACGTAAGTCCTCTGGTTCTCATGAGGATGAAATAAGACAATGCAGAGCATGGCACACAGGGCTGTATAAATTCTACCTGTTTTATTTCACTTTGTCTCTTTCCTGCCCAGTTCTACTCCCCTTCTCAAATCATCATGACCCTCACCAATTAATGATGCACTGGAACACTAAATTATTCAGTTTATCTGGTGCACAGGGGGTCTCTCCACAGTTGCTGGTGTATTGCCTGTCCCACCAGTCTGTGACTTCCATGAGGACAGGGGATGTCCCTCACATCTCTTTGTGCTGCTGGTGTTTAGTCCAGGGCTGTCCTGTAGCAGGCCCTTAATTGTTTTCTGACTAGAAGTTCTAAGAAATGGCTCATGGCTGAAAAATAATCCCTTTGGGTGCTTTCAGGAGAGCTCCATTGCCCCAAATCCCAAACAAGGACTTCTTACAGGATGAGAGATGAGCAGTGGAAGGGCCCTACAGGGCCTTGGAGTGGGCCCCACTCATTTTGTGGAGCGAACAGCCAGATTCATTGACTAGCCTCGGACACGGCTGCCAAGAAATAGTCAATAAAGAATTCTGAATCTGGCCTTTCTCCCCAAACTGAGCATGTACTTCAGGGTAACTGCCAGAAGCCTCTTGTAACCACAGCTCTCATATCCCTGCTTTCACCTCACTCACCTGCAGACCATCTCCTCAGGCCTTCTTGGTCCAGCATCCAGGATGCTTCCCTTTGCTCAAAATAAGAGGTCACCTCTTCTCTGGGAACTGGAAGCCCTGGGCATGGAAATCAGTAAGAGAAGAAGATGGAGAGAAGTTGGTCACTTAGTTCTCCTTAGAGAAAATGTGAGGATCCAGAGCTCCTCCAAGCTGAAATTCAGCCTCTGATGTTCAGACATATCAGTCAATACTCACCTACTGGGAACTATAAAGCAAGTTACCTAAGGCAGGATGTGCCCGCTATTTTACAGCTTCCTCTTAGAAAGCCAAATGCCCTTCCTCCTACCTCCTGTCCTGAGAGGCTCCCTTCTGGCAGAAACTTCTGATCCCAAACCTGGTTGCTAACTGTGTACCTCTGGGCAAGTCAATTAAATTCTGTTAGTTTCCTGTTTCCTCAACAATGAAAGGGGGATAACAATATCACCTGACTTGAAATATGAAGATGACATTAAAGTGACATCATATTTTGTTGTACTTTTAACTTACACACAAGCATTTCAGTATCGTAGTTCAATAAAAAGATGATTGCACATGAAACTGTAAATCCACAATGCACAACTTTCAAATACACAAGAATATTATCGTGTAAATTTTTTTCCCTTCCTAGAGATTGCTGCAGTGGCATATATATATATATGTATATATGTATGTTTATATACATATATATACATTAATGAATAAAAACACACATAAATATGCATACATATGGATATGTATGTAAAATTACTCTATCCATATTTCTATTTATGAGTTTTTCTCTCTGGAAACAAACAGCATCTTTCTTGATTCATTCTCTGTCACGAATTTAGGTCCTTAAAATCATCAAAATAACTTATTTGCTGGAAGTTGTTCTTAAACAGTATTGTAAAGAAACATGTGGCAGAGCACCTGGTAAACAGCAGGTAGAAATAAATGCTTGATTCCTTCCATTCCTTTCCCACCCCTTGTGCTGGAATATGAGGGCAATGCAAAGGCAGATAAGGTGAAACTTCCCATATGAGGGACAAGCAGGTGCTTTGGCTACAAACCGACGCTTGCTAAAAAGAATAATATTCCAAATGCTAGATCCATCTGAAAAAGGAAGGAGTTGAAAGGAAAAGGAAAAGGAAAGGCTGAGCAGTTTTCAGTGCTTTGACGGACAAAATTCGTGTCCAGGTAGAGGCTAACCTCTAAGATTAGCTCCATGTTTGAGATGTTTCCCTTGATTTAATCTTTGACCTGGGAATGGGTAAGAGAGAGCTTCGGGAATAACAAAGGACATCCCCAAGTCCTGTCACACTAGGCAAAGACCAGCCCTTTGCCTTCTCTTCCCCCACCTCAAAGTCTGCACTCTGGTCAATGAGGAAATTCCCTTTGATTGTAGATCTGTAATTATCAGGGAAGTCCTTACCCAAGGAGAGCAAGTTCCTGGCGTTCTCCACCATGACCTCCTTGAACAGCTCCTTCTGAGAAGGGTCCAAGAGCCCCCATTCCTCATGGGTGAAGTCCACAGTCACATCCTTGAATGACACAACCTCCTGCAGCATCAAAAGTCAGAAGATGTGGGGCTGAAACATCCTTCAGAAGGAAAGAGCTCAACCCCCTCCAATTTACAGGAAGAAATGGAAACACAGAGAAGGGATTTGCCCCAAGGCCATAGGCTTTCTAAGAATTAGAGTCAACTCTTGAACCCGTGGTTATTAGGAGACTGATGGAATTTTGGATCTATTGAAATAAAGCTGAGAAATGACTTATTACGGAACGCATAAGAAATGGGATCTTAGGGCAACAGGGCATGTTCCTTAATGAATTCTTCCATGCTCTTCATTGGCCACCCTATTTCCTATTTCCCACTCCCTGTGCCTTTTTTACCTCTTACTTTTATCAAGGGCCTCTTCTCCGAAATGAACCACCTTTTGCCAAAGAGAATGGCCATTGTGAATTTTACAGGTTTACATTGACCTAGGAATTGCTTCCCTGAACTTGTCCTGGTCTATGTTTATGGCACATTTCACAGTTTGTTTCCTTTATTCTATTATTTCACTTTTAGACAACAAGGTTTAGAAAAGAAGGCATCTGTGCAGTTGGTCTCCAAGCAGGGGCAGAAAGCTCCTACAGCACAGCCACAGAAAAGGAACCTTGGAGCCTTTCACTGCATGAAGTGTTGAGGAAAAAAGACCCTGTGAGCAGAGGAGCTATGTGACAAAGAATGGAAATCTAGGGAAAATAGCCAAGGAAAGTGGACAGAGAGGAGAAGGAGAGAAACCCTTGTTAGAAAGGGGAAGAAAAATAGATGAAATTAGAAAACTAATGAACAGGATGAGTTGAAATGCAAGCGAGGAAGGAGAATCTATAAGAGAACTAAGAGGATGAGGGGGATGAAGAAATGCAGAAGAAGACAAAGTAGAAGGGGTGTACAAATGTCTAGAGAAAATTGAAATAAAAGCCTTATGGCATCTTCTAAATGGGACAACAGAGGAATATGCATATTTCTTTTCAACACATGGTACTTTTACAAACATTTAACCACTGGGATACACAAATCCTCTGCCCAGATGAAAAAAGTCAGAAATAATCATTATACTCTGTTATTACCTGCAGAAATAAGAATGAAAATTGGTTCAAAGATCACCAACAAAAAATACAAAGCAAAAAGGAGATTTACCTGAGTCAGAGGACCAATCTTAGAAATGATAAATTTGTAAAGGAAAAGGAAAATGATTAATTAAACCATATCCCCAAATTTCCAGGATGCAACCTGACGCAGGTCTTGGATGTCGGGGGAGGGGAGGAATAGACATACCCTCACACATTAAGAATAGGAAAAAAAAAAAGACATGTTTAACTTAACATGCATTCAAAAAATTAGAAAAAATAAATGAAAAACTGAAAATAAGTACAAATAATGACATATTAAAATTAGAGGGGAAATAGATGAAGAGATAAATTGGATATTAAAAAATGACAAACACAAAAATGACTTCTTTGAAATGATTCAAAAAGTGGAAACAGCCCTTAGCTAGTATGATCGGATGTAAGAGAGCATAAAATCCAGTCACTGAAACAGCAAATGGCAAAGCTGAAATGGGCACCCTCCTTTGGGAGGCCTGGTCGCCTCTCTCATGACTAGCCTGTACGCTTTCATTTGAATAGAGCTCCTGATGGCCAAGAGAAAAATTCTCAGATTTCTTTCTGAATCCACCTCGAACAACATCAGCTTCTTGAAAGAGATGTCCGAAGGAAAATACCCAGGAAAGCATCACCAAAATGCAGAGCTGCCGAGTCGATGAGAAAAAGCCTGCAGTGCAATTCAAGTACCAAGGAGCCACCATTAGAACCAGACACAATTTGGCAGCAACTTTCATTAAGGAGCGGAGAATTTGGAACAGGATATGACAGAAGGCAAAGGACCTGACCTTATGGCCAAGAGTAAATTATGAAGCAAAACCAAATGGAATGTTTTCAGGGGAAAAGCACCCTTAGTGAAAGTCCTTCCAAGCATTCCTAAGGAAAAGCCCACAAATGTAGAAAACTTTCTAAGTTGAGACCCATGAGGAGAAATACAAAATATAATCCAGAATGAACTAGCCTCAGGGACTCAAAATATAAGGAAGAACTAGTTATATACAATCATAGTGAGAGTACATGTGTTCCCTCTGATTCCTATTTGGGCTCACAGAGACAATCAAAGAAGAGTAAAGCAGGGTTCTGTGATGTCTGAATGATCTTAAGCAAAGCCTGGAAAAAGGGGAAGAGGATGGAGAGAAAGGAGGGCTAGGAAATGTTGTCTCTGGCAAGGAGGGTCCGGGACTAGAAAGCTCTACAAGCAAGGGGGTGGGGACATCTGAGCCTCAGTCATCTAGTCAAAGGGAAGAACAATTCCCAGGACACATGCAGATGAAGGGAGAAATGCAGTTTACTCCCCAGTGAATTAAGTGGAGTCAGTTCTCTCCATTATACTCTTGCAGGTCAACCCAGGGCCTGCTGCAGCCTAGAGCAATCATGATATCCAAGAACCTGGAGTGCCATGATACACTAATGTGACTCTTAATCCTTCTTTTTCTCCCAGTTGTTCTCACGGTCTCTGCCAGTTCCTGGCACTCTGTACAGGGGAGCTTAAGTTAAACCAGCAAAAGAAACAGTTGGTATAGTACTTTGGGGCCCAGGAACAACAGAGGTGAGGACGAGAATCCCAGCAGCCTCTTTTAGACAGGAGAGATTGGTCCTTGTGCCGGGGCAGGTCTTAGAAGCACCAGAGCAGCGGGATGGCCCAGAGCTCTGTGTCCTAGAACTGCTGTGCGGGGACCCAAGGCCTTTCTCAGTGGTTTGGCAGGAGCCAAGGAATGATCAAGGGGAGGGTTACAAGGAGACCTGGGAAGGCTTGGGGGACCTGAGGCACAAGGACAGGAGCAGCCCAGAAGGATTGTTTCTGCTCTGATGACCAGAAGGGCTGGGGAAGCTTCCAGGCTCGGCTCCCAACCTGAACAGGACGAACTCTGCTTGAAAAGTTTTCTAGGAACTTCAGGGGAACATGGCAGAGGAAACCAAGAGAAGGAGGGAGAGACTTTGGGTGGGGAGGGGTACTGAGCAGGCCCAAGGAGAGCAGACCTGCTCCCTCTGGAATGGAGATTCATGATGAAGTAGTGGACCTTGTCAGTCCCTTATAATGAGGAAGAATGTAGAAACAAATGGTAAAGAGGGAGGTGTGTGTGTGTGTGTGTGTGTGTGTGTGTGTGTGTGTGTGTATCTGTCCAGTCCCAAGATGTCAAGGGTCTAAGGATGCAGTTGGGCAGGGCAGTGATACTACCGGTTCTCCTGTTTTGGTACAGAAACGACCCATACTTCAGGCCCTGGCAGCTCCACAGCCTGTTCTCCATGTGTAGGGAAATGGCTGTGACTGCTGATGTTGGTCAGGTCAGTGGATGGACTGCACTCACCTGAGGTCTGAGGCTCCCAGGGCCCATTTCCTCTGGCTCCAGGCTCCCCGTGGAGGTAGCAAACACCCAGAGTGACTCCTCTTTCTCAAGTTCCTCCCTTTGGCACCTGGTCTTTATCTCAGGGTCTTGCTGCTACCACACTTGAGGGACCTATAAAAGTGACAACAACCAAAGCTCTTACTAACAAAGGTCACAGCTAACCATGGGGGGCTTTAATTTTCAGCCTCTCTGAAAACCCAGAGAAAGCCAGGAGCCCCAGGGAACTCCCTCCCTTCTTTCCCTCTGCATAGAAAAGCCCAGCTTCCCCTCATCCTGGTCCCAGGCTGACTGGCAGAATGGTGTTTGGGACCCTGACAGTAAATCTGTTCTAATTTTACCCCACTTTTGCTGTCTGTAATTTGACCGAAATCCTGGGCCAGGCCTAGGTCACCAGAAGAAGCTAGAGAGGGAGAAGCATCCCAGAGGAGGAGAGGACTTTCCCCTCCTTTTCTCATCAGGAGGCAAGCCCACAGGGATTTCTAGTGGATAATGAGGTCCTCCAGGAGTTACACAGGCTCTGGCCCTGCCCCCGGGGGAGAGACTGTACCCTAAAGAACAATGCTGAGAGGGTCAGGATGGGAAAGGGGGGTTGTCTGAAGACTGCTGCCCTTCTTTTACTTCTTTTCTCCCTCCTCTCACCATTTTTTCCACTAAGAACATCGAGATACAAGGGTGTTTGGGATCCCAGAAGAGAGACCTGTCAGCCTCCATGGCTCCTGAGTCAGAGCTTTCCTCCCCAACCCTTCCCCCTTTCTCTCCCCCATGTTCCTCTGCCTCCCCTCCACCAAAATAACACACACATTATTCTGGACAACAGACTGACTGCTTTGGGGAAGATGGAGCTAAAGTGGGGAGGTGAAGGATGGGGAGGGCTCTGGAATGGAAACCCCAGGAAATGACCAGAGTAAGCCTGAGCCTGGGAGACAAAATTCAGTCTCGTGTTGAACTCTGAGGGCTCAGAGAGAAGAGAGGCCAGGGAAG
Source organism: Antechinus flavipes (assembly GCF_016432865.1). Classification (NCBI taxonomy): domain Eukaryota; kingdom Metazoa; phylum Chordata; class Mammalia; order Dasyuromorphia; family Dasyuridae; genus Antechinus; species Antechinus flavipes. The sequence goes on along the minus strand of NC_067403.1, from coordinate 399,686 downwards.
CAGGAGGTTTGGAGAACAGGGCTAGGGTCAGGGAGGAAAGACAGACTAAAGGAGGTCATGGAAGTCAGGGCCAGTGGGATGAGAAGTGCTGGACAGCTGAGGCTAGGGAAGAAGGAAGACTGTGCTCTGAGGTGTACCTAGGAGTTGGGGAGGGATGCTGGGACCTTCTGGTAGGGCTTAGGCAGGAGTAAGGCAGGAGAACAGAATCTCTAAGGAAGAGATGGGATGGGGAGATGGGACAGCTGCGTCCTGAGCAGAAGGCTGAAATTATGGACAGAGTCTGAAGTCTGGGAAAGTGAGACCCAATGGGAAATCTGGGCAAGTTTGGGAAGTGATTCGGAGTCTGGAAAAGGATGAGGGTTGGAACGCTCAGCTTACAGGCAGCCTTGGTAGAAAGGTGTGCTCCTGACAGACCTGGAGGTCATGTACCCCAAGGTCAAAAGAGGAGACTCAAAGGCAAGGGCAGCCAGTGGGAGTTGGGAAATATGGAGCATGCTGGCTCAGACCTACCTGGGAGATGCAAGCACAGGCTCGTGTGCAGGAATGCCGAGAGATCTCAGGGGCAAGGGAAAAAAAGAGGAGAGCCCAGAGCTCACCGGGGGAAAGGGGGAGAGATCTGAGCTCTCAGGGGGAAAGGGCGAGACCCGAGCTCCCAGGAGCAAATGGGGAGAGATCTGAGCTCCCGGACGGAAAAGGGGAAGAAAGATCTGAGTTCTCAGGGGGAGAGAGGAAGAGAACTGAGGTCCCAAGGGGAAAAGGGGGAGACCCGAGCTACTAGGAGGAAATGGGGAGAGATCTGAGCTCCTGGAGGGAAAAGGGGAGGGATCTGAGGTCACAGGGGGGAAAAAGGAGAGACAGGAGGAACTGGCAGGAAAAAACGAGGACTGAACAAAACTCCCAGGCAAGGGAGAGCAGTTTAAACAGCAGGGAAGGCAAAGGGAACTGGAAAGCAAAGGAGGTGGAGAAAGCACAGTGATCCCAGTTCAGACTTCCTGTTTCTGGACAGCCCAGTCTGGGCGGGTCTTCCTGGTCCCAAGTGCCCCGCCCCATCCCTCCCCGAAGATTCTTCAGCCCTTTCCTCCAGTGGCACTCAGAAGCTGGACACATTTTTGCTGATTACATCTGAGATGCAGAGACATTTGAGTTTCTAGAGAGACCCTGCCCTGCAAGTAAGGGTCTGCAATGCTAAGGACTGTAAAACCTGCTACTAAGACCATTAGTTCTGGGTTAATGTGGCCTTTTTCACATGAGTAATTTTCCTTCTAAGGATTACTTTGGGGCTGTGAGAATGGGGATAGAAATAATAGGGGACACTGGCTGCTTCCCTTACATAAGGTGCTGCCCTATGAAGCAGACCAGCACATCTTCTACTCCCTCCCCTCAATGGCAACTAGTCTCATACCTGTTAAATATGTTAAAGTATATATTAAATACAATGTATGTATACATATTTATAAAGTTATCTTGTCGCACAAGAAAAATCTGATTTAAAAAGAAGGTAAAAATTACCTGAGAAGAAAAACAAAAATGCAAAACAAACAATAACAGAGAGTGTAAATGCTATGTTGTGATCCACACTCATTTCCCAGTGTTCTTTTGCTGTTCATCACTGATCAATTGGAACTGATTTGAATCCTCTCATTATTGAAGATAGCCAAGTCCATCAGAATTGATCCTCATAGACTTACATGAACTGATGCTAGTGAAATGAGCAGAACCAGGAGATCATTATACACTTCGACAACGATGTTGTATGAGGACATATTTTGATGGAAGTGGATTTCTTTGACAAAGAGACCTGAGTTTCAATTGATAAATGACGGACAAAAGCAGCTACACCCAAAGAAAGAACACTGGGAAACGAATGTAAACTATCTGCATTTTTGTTTTTCTTCCCGGGTTATTTATACCTTCTGAATCCAATTCTCCCTAAGCAACAAGAGAACTGTTCGGTTCTGCAAACATATATTGTATCTAGGATATACTGCAACATATCCAACATATAAAGGACTGCTTGCCATCTAGGGGAGGGGGTGGAGGGAGGGAGGGGAAAAAAAAAATCGGAACAGAAACGAGTGTCAATATAAAGTAATTATTAAATAAAAAATTTAAAATAAAAAAAAAAAAAGAATTGATCCTCATATACATTGTTGTTGAAGTGTATAATGATCTCCTGGTTCTGCTCATTTCACTTAGCATCAGTTCATGTAAGTTTCTCCAATCCTCTCTGTATTCATCCTGCTGGTCATTTCTTACAGAACAATAATATTCCATAACATTCAGATACCACAGTTTACTCAGCCATTCTTCAATTGATGGATATTCATTCACTTTCCAGTTTCCAGCACTACAAAAAGGACTGCCACAAACATTTTTGCACATATGGGTGCCTTTCTCTTCCTTAATATCTCTTGGGATGTAAGCCCAGTAGTAACACTGCCGATCAAAGGGTCTGCACAGTTGGATAACTTTTTGACTCTAGTTCCAAATTGCTGTCCAGAATGGTTGGATCAGATCAAAACTCCACCCACAATGCACCAGCACCCCAGTTTTCCCACATCCCCTCCAACATTCATCATTATCTTTTCTTATCATCTTAGCCAATCTTAGAAGTGTGTAGTGGTGTCTCAGAGTTGTCTTAATTTTCATTTCTCTGATCGATAATGATTTAGAACACCTTTTCATAAGGGTAGAAATAGTTTCAATTTCATCATTTGAAAATTGTCTGCACCAAGTGATACAGCATCTAAATCACTAAAGGCGAAGTTAAGAGAGCTGCAAGAAGAAATAGACAGCACAACTCTAGTAGTGGCAGATCTCTACCTTGCATTCTCAGAACTAGATAGGGAGGTTTTGAAGTTTGAAGTTTCATCAGGCAGTGATGAAGTTTGAAGCACTTCTGTGACAGGGGTGATGCAGTATAATAAAAGTAACTTTCCAGTAACAAACTTTCCACACTGGTTTCATTTTCAAGGTTTCTCTCCAGTTGGATTCTTTGATGTCCAGTAAGAACTCCCTTTTCTCTAAAACTCTTTCATCACTGATTACATCCATAAGATTTCTATCCTATGTCAATTATCTCATGTTGAATAACACCATTCTTCTGGGTCAAAGTCTTTCCACATTGATTAAATTCCCTTTGTTCAAAATAAGAGATCAAATGTTCTCTGAGAAATGGAAGCTCTGGAGAGTGAAATCAGGGATAAAGATGGAGAAAAACTTGTTAATCAGTTCCTTTTAGAGAAAGGGCTGAGGGTCCAGAGCTGCTCCATTTTGAGATTCACTCCATTATGTTCATATGTAGGAGTCTATCCTCACCCAATGTAAAGCAAGTGCCCCAAATAAGAAATACTAGATTATCTTATTCTGAGAGAGCAAAAGTTCTGAGCTGTCTGCCTCCAGTCCTGTTATGCTCCATTCTGCCAGAAACTTCTAATCCCAAAACTGATGTAATGAATGTTTTTAGGATAGGTTCATGATTTAGATATAAAGGGTTAAAGAGTTATCAAACTGTGCATATCCTTTGATCCAGCAGTGCTACTACTGGGCTTATACCCCAAAGAGATAATAAAGAAGGGAAAGGGACCTGTATGTGCCAAAGTGTTTGTGGCAGCCCTGTTTGTAGTGGCTAGAAACTGGAAAATGAATGGATGCCCATCAATTGGAGAATGGCTGGGTAAATTGTGGTATATGAATGTTATGGAATATTATTGTTCTGTAAGGAATGACCAGCAGGATGAATACAGAGAGGACTGGCGAGACTTACATGAACTGATGCTAAGTGAAATGAGCAGAACCAGGAGATCATTATACACTTCGACAACGATATTGTATGAGGACATATTCTGATGGAAGTGGATTTCTTTGACAAAGAGACCTAACTGGTTTCAATTGATAAATGATGGACAGAAGCAGCTACACCCAAAGAAAGAACACTGGGAAACGAATGTGAACTATCTGCATTTTTGTTTTTCTTCCCAGGTTATTTTTACCTTCTGAATCTAATTCTCCCTGTGCAAGAAGAGAACTGTTCAGTTCTGCAAACATATATTGTATTTAGGATATACTGTAACATATCTAACATATATAGGACTGCTTGCCATCTAGGGGAGGGGGTGGAGGGAAGGAGGGGAAAAATCGGAACAGAAGCAAGTGCAAGGGATAATGTTGTAAAAAAATTACCCTGGCATGGATTCTGTCAATATAAAGTTATTATAAAATAAAATAAAATATTTTTAAAAATAGATATAAAGGGTGATATTATAAGCACATTAACAGAACAAGGAATAGTCTCTCTCTCAAATATGTAGAGCACAAAGGAATATATGGCCAAGGGAGAACTAGAGAGCACTGCGAAATGCAAAATGGATAATTTTGATCACGTTAAATTCAAAAGGTTTTGTACAAAGAAAACAACTGCAGCCAAGATTACAAGTGAATTAGAAAACTAGGGGGAAAAAGTTATATTCAAGGATTCTAATAAAGACCCCATTTTTAAAATATGTAAAGAAGTGACTCAAAATTATAAGAATTCAAGCTGTTCAGCCATTCTCCAATTGATAAATGGTCAAAGGATATGAACAGACAATTCTCACACGAAGAAATTAAAACTATTTTTATTCATATAAAAAATGCTTTAAATTAATATTGATCAGAAAAATGCAAATTAAGATACTCTGATGTATTACTACTTGTGGTGTTCTCTTCTTTTGCATAATATGATCGTTCTTTGAGTGCAGGTTTCTTGGGGAGCTTCTGGAGGCAGCCTTAGTTTCAGTTCCAAGTAATAATCACCTCAAATGCAGCCTGCTGTTAAAGTAGTTTTTTATTGTCTCTTTCAAAATAGCCTAGTTTTCTTAGAGGCCTATCTCCTTCCTTGGTTCCAAGAGCTCTTGTAGCTTGTCTGCCAGCTTCAGCCTCTAGCTCTCTCTGAATCTTGGTTCTACCCCACTGGAGTCTCTAGCTTCTCAATCTCCTCAACTGACTTCTGCTTTCTCAATCTCTTCAAGTCTCCTGACTGCAGCTCTAAGAGCTTATTATATGTGATCAAGATGTGAACCCAAAGGTTGACTCCTCCTCTGAGAGAGTGGGATTGTGGGAGATGTAAACTTGTGAATCTCATACTGAATCCTGAAATCTCCCAAACTTGTGAACTGTGTGAGCTAATGTGTGAACTCTCAAAGGTGTGAACAACTACTCACTTCTCAGAGTAGCTAAAATGACAGTTTTTACTTCCATTCTCATCTCATCTGCATTGGTTTTATTTGTGCAAAACCTTTTATATTTAATATAATCAAAATAATCCAATTAGCGTTTCATACTGTAATCCAGTTCTTCTTTGGCCAGAAATTCCTTTCTTTTCCACAGTATCATTCCTCATCTCTAAATCATAACCTCTTTTGACCTTATCTTGGTTTAGGCCAAGTCTTAAGGTTGGCCAATGTCTTTTTTTTTTTTCCATAATATTTCCCAATTTTCCTAGGAATTTCTGTTAACTAAAGAGATCTTATCCCAGAAGCTGCAGTCCATGGATTTATCAAATCCAAATCAAAGAATATGTGTAAGAAAGAATAAGGACAATTTTGCTAGACAACCGTCTCTATGGAGCGGAATACAGTATAATACCCGGAGAGATGGAGAATGGTTTTAAATGCCAAATAAAGATCTTTCTACCTGATTCTGCAGGCAAATGGGAGTTTTTGGAGTTACTGAGTTGGAGAGTAACATTTTTTCCTATATGATAGACAATATCTCTTTGGCAATTTGATGGAAGAAGGATTTGAGAGTAGAGAATCCTGATTGAAATGAGGACCTAAATAAGATGTTTTAAGAACCTGAATTCTAATTCAATTGATGTGCGAATAAATGAGTAATATCAAAGATATAGTTATCATAGAAATGATCAAATTTAGCAACTGATTAGATATGAGAGTTGAAAGATAGTGTTACAGGATTTTAAATTAGGTTTACTGGAGATGTGGTGGTACCCTCAGCCCAAGTAAGTTTATCTGGAAGACTGATATGATTTGGCTGGAAGTTAATAGCTTTTTTTTTTTTTTTTTGGATGTGCTAAGTTTGAAATTTCAGTGAAATACCTAATTGAAAATATATGGCAAGTACTTAATTATATGGAATAGCATATGAGGCTGTATTTTATACATTTTTGGAATACTGCTTCATAATTTTTTATGAAATTATTTTTGTCTATGATTTGTTCTTTGTCCTACTTAGGTTTTACTAATTTTTAGTGCAATGATTCCTTTTTTTTTTTCCACTTAATATTTTTTAAAGTTACATGTTAATAGTTTAAAACTTTTATCATTGTAGTATTTGGAGTTCCATATCCATCTTCCCTTCCCCAAACTCCAAGCACAATGATGACAGATTATGCAAATACAATCATGATAAACATTTTCCACATTACTCATGGTGGGAAAGAAAAATCATAACACAAGGGAAAAGCCATGAGGAAAAAAAAAGAAAAAAGTAAACAATATAATGCTTGGATCTCCATTCAGATTGTAGTTCTCTCTATGCACGTGGATAGCATTTTCCATCTTTAGTCTTTTGGAATGGTCTTAGAGCATCATATTGCTGAGAATAGTTAAGTGTATCATAGTTGATTCATAAAGTGTCTCTTTAGTGTGGAGTCACTGATGTAGAGTGATTCCCCATTTCAAAAAGCATTTCCCCAGTGCTGACATTAATAAGATTTTTCTTCAGTGTGAATTATCTGGTTCCTAGTAAGAACTCACCTTTGATTTTTTTTAATTGATAATTTTGTAGCTTTTAAATTTTCTTTATTTTATTTTAATTGTTACTATAGCTTTTTATTTAAAACATATGTATGGGTAATTTTTCAAGACTGACCCTTGCAAAACCACCTGTTCCAACTTTTCTCCTCTTTCCTCCCACCCCCTCTCCTAGATGGCAGGTAGTCTAATACATATCAAATATGTTAAATACAATATATGTAACCATATTCATGCAGTTATCTTGCTGTACAAGAAAAATCAGATCTAGAAAGAAAGAAAATAAACCTTAGAAGGAAAACAAAAATGTAACAGAGAGGAAATGTGTGCCTTTTTATTTTCAAAACATATGCATGGATTTCTCAACAGGTGATTCTTGCAAAACCTTACTTATCCATTTTAACCCCCCCCTTCTCTCCATCCCCTCAACTACATGGTAAGTAATCCAATATATACTAAATATTGTAACATATATGTCTTAAATATAATATATGCATACATATTTATACAATTATCTTGCTGTACAAGAAAAATCAGATCAAAGGGGAAAAAACGAGAAAGAATAATAACGCAAGCAAATAACAACAAAAGGAGTGAAAATGTGGTGTTCCACACTCAGTTCCCAGTCCTCTCTCTTTGGCTCCCTTCTTCACAAAATCATTGGAATTGGGCTGAATCACAGCATTGTTGACAAGAGCCACTATCAGAAATGATCTATCTAAACTGATTATTATATAATTTTGCTGCTGCCATGTATGATGATCTTCTGGTTCTGCTCACTTCACTTTGCATCAGTTCATGTAGGTAGCTGCAGGCCTCTGTGGAATCATCCTGCTGATCATTTCTTATAGAACAATAATATTCCACAACATTCATGTGCTATAACCTATTCAGTATTTCCCAGCTGATGGGCATCCACTCAGTTTCCAGTTTCTTGTCACTACAAATAGGGCTGGAGAAACATTTCTGTACATGTGGATCCATTTCCCTCCTTTGAGATTTCTTTGGCAAATAAGCCCAGTAGAAACATTGCTGCAGCAAAGGATATGCACCTTTTGATAGCGGTTGGGCATAGTTCCACATTGCTTGAAAGAGTGGTTGGATCCGTTCACAAATCCACCAATAATATATTAGCATCCCAGGTTTCCCCCAAAAGCCTTTCCACATTGGTTACAATCATAAGGCTTTTCTACAGCGTGAATTCTCTGATATAAAATAAGAGATTCCTTTTTTCTAGAACCTTTTCTACATTGGTTACATTCTTAAGGCTTCTCTCCAGTGTGCATCATTTGATGTCCAGTAAGACCTCTCTTGCTTCTAAAACCCTTTCCACATTGGTTACATTCAAAAGGTTTCTCTCCAGTGTGGATTTTCTGATGATCAATGAGACCTTTCTTACATCTAAAAGCCTTTCCACACTGGTTACATTCATAAGGCTTCTCTCCAGTGTGGATTCTCTGATGTAAAATAAGAGAATCCTTTTTTCCAAAACCTTTTCCACACTGGTTACATGCATAAGGTTTCTCTCCAGTGTGGATTCTCTGATGTCTAGTAAGATTTCCCTTGCTTCCAAATGAGTTTCCACATTGGTTACATCCATAAGGTTTCTCTCCAGTGTGGATTCTCTGATGTACAGCAAGAGCTCGCTTGTTTCTAAAACCCTTTCCACACTGGTTACATTCATAAGGTTTCTCTCCGATGTGGATTCTCTGATGTACAGTAAGAGCTCGCTTGTCTCTAAAGGCCTTTTCACACTGGTTACATTTATAAGGTTTCTCTCCAGTGTGGATTCTCTCATGTACAATAAGAGCTCTCTTGTCTCGAAAGGCCTTTCTACACTGGATACATTCAAAAGGTTTCTCTCCTGTGTGGATTCTTTGGTGTCTAATAAGAGCTCCGTTTTCTATAAAAGCCTTTCCACACTGGTTGCATTCATAAGGTTTCTCTCCAGTGTGGATTCTCTGATGTAAAAGAAGAGTTCCCTTTTTTAGAAAACTTTTTCCACACTGGTTACATTCATAAGGTTTCTCTCCAGTGTGGATTCTCTGATGACCTATGAGACATCCCTTGCTTCTAAAAGCCTTTCCACACTGGTTGCATTCATAAGGTTTCTCTCCAGTGTGGATTCTTTGATGTCTAATAAGAGCTCCATTTTCTATAAAAGCATTTCCACACTGGTTGCATTCATAAGGTTTCTCTCCAGTGTGTATTCTCTGATGTAAAAGAAGAGTTCTCTTTTTTATAAACCATTTTCCACAATGGTTACATCCATAAGGTTTCTCTCCAGTGTGGATTCTCTGATGACCATTGAGACCTCCCTTGTCTCTAAAAGCCTTTCCACATTGGTTACATTCATAAGGTTTCTCTCCAGTGTGGATTCTCTGATGTCTAATAAGATCACCCTTTTGTCTAAATCTTTTTCCACACTGGTTACATTCACAAGGTTTCTCTCCTGTGTGGATTCTATGATGACCAATGAGACCTTCTTTGCTTCTAAAAGCCTTTCCACACTGGTTACATTCATAAGGTTTCTCTCCAGTGTGGATTCTTTGATGTCTAATAAGAGCTCCATTTTCTGTAAAAGCCTTTCCACACTGGTTACATTCATAAGGTTTCTCTCCAGTATGGATTCTGTGATGTCTAATAAGATCACCTTTTTGTCTAAATCTTTTTCCACATTGGTTACATTCACAAGGCTGCTCTCCAGTGTAAGGTTTCTGATGTAAACTAAGAAATGCTCTATTTCTAAAAGCTTTTCTACATTGGTTACATTCATAAGATTTCTCTCCTGTATGAATTCTCGATTGTAGAATAAGATTTTTCTTTTTTATAAAACCTTTTCCACATTCAGTACATTCACAATGTATTTCTCTAAACTGGATTCTCTCATATGTTGCACAGCTTTTCATCCAAGTAAACCACTGGTTGGGAGTTTCTACCACAGAATGACTTAGCTCTGTAGGAGTTTCTTTTATTTCAAGTCTGATCTCTCCTTCCAAAAAAAAAAGAAAGAAAGAAAGAAAAAAGCAAACAATAAAGCAAACATAATTATGATGCAGACACCCAGACACCTACACACACACCCCACTCACAAATATTTATATTCCCTTCTCTCCATCAGCATAAGAGAAACTCAGTTGTTTTCTGATTCCTAGGCAAAGAAAAAAATCTAAAATAGGGAGAACCAATCATTTTTAAGTCCCATTAGTTCACATCCCCAACATGATCTAATTTCTTAGGAGTTTCATACACAATTACAGTGGAACCTCATAATAAATCTGTGACAACACAGAGAGTGCCTTCATTCTCCTTAGGTGCACAACTCAGGTCACCAGCTCAGAATGGCTGAGTAACTCAGCCCAAAGCCCAGCTGTTGAGACTAGAATTTACACCCTGTGAATGGCCATGCTCTGCCTACAGTTGTGACAATTAGCTCCACTTTCAATTTTCCCCTTTTCCTTTTATTATCTGCGCTTTACTTCTTTTTCATAGACATGATACCTAGTGCATATATAGGAAATAGTCAAATTGTTTCATGATCTATCCTGTTTGTAAGTATTAACAAATTTCCATGCTGATCACTTTCAATTCCTTTTTTTTCTATTACATTATCTGAGATAATATTCAGAAGCCTAACACAGTTGTTTTGTTTTGTTTTTTTTTTGTATTTACCTGAGACAGAAGTGATTTTGTTCTGACCCATTATTTTTTTGAGATACCTATTAGTTATTTCTTTCTTTAAAATTATCATTATATGCCCCCTGCATATCATAAGGTACAATTTTTTTTTTTAAATGCATGAAATTATCCACATCTGAGAATGCCTCAAACAGAAAATTGAGTTCCTCATCCTGAGATATGGAAGGCTAGTGCGGCTGCAGTATTGTAGTCCTTTCCCTTTTAGAATCCCTTTCCCTTAAACAATGAAGACAAAGATCCAAGGGATCTGACCCAAAAATGTCTTAGTGGCACCTAAAGTGGTAAATAAATGTCTGATTTGATTATAAAGGTAGCTGTCCTCTGGGACCACATGGATGGGAACATTTCCACTTTTATGAGTCTTGGTGCAGTGATTTTAGTCTATCGTGACCACCAGTATACTGCTGTGAAGGACTGTGCCTTGAGTCCATCAAACTCTGGCTGCTTCTAAATGCAACAGATTCTTCTGGTTTCTCAACTTGACATCAGATTATTCTTACCATTTAGGGAAGGTTGAACACTCATGTACAAATGGTCACAGGCCTGCAAAGTGCCAGAGGGGCTGTCTCTCCCTGGACTAGAGTAGTTCCCTCCTTCCTGGGTTACCTAGCAACCCCATCTCATCCAAGCTCTAATCCCCTGAGCAAGATGTGCTAAAAACAATATGTGTAATTGACCCTTGAGTCATTTAGGGTAACATTTCTCATGAGCCAACATAAATATAAATCTTTTCTTTTCTTTTCTTTTTTCTTTTTTTTAACAGTAATTAGCAATGGCTTTTGACTGGCTAGAGTATAAGAAAATGAATTTCCATGTCTCCACGAGAACTTGTCCAATTTTTTTTTTCCTACATCATATATGTAACACCATGTTTGTCATATCTGTTTCAAAATCAGAATACAGTTACAGTGTATAGAATGTGGGTAGGGCCTTGAAACAAGAAGCCCAGGGTTTTAATCCCATCTCAAAACCTTGCAATTCAAGTTGTAGGACCTCTGTTAGATTCAGTTCTTTTATCTGTAAAATGTAAAATAATAATAGCAGCTAAGTCCTGAGTATGAAATAAGACAATGCAGAGCATGGCACACAAAGCTCGATAAATGCTAACTGTTTTATTTCACTTTGGCTCTTTCCTGCCCAGTTCTACTCCCCTTCTCAAATCATCATGACCCTCACCAATTAATGATGCACTGGAGCACTAAATTATTCAGTTTATCTGGTGTACAGTGGATCTCTCCACAATCACTGATGTATTGTCTGCCCCAACAATCTGTGACCTCCATCAGGACAGGAGATGTCCCTCACATCTCTTTGTGTTTCTGATGTTTAGCCCAGAGTTGCCCTGTAGCAGGCCCTTAATTATTTTCTGACTAGAAGAAGTTCTAAGAAATGGCTCATTTCCTAAACCTAATCACTTAAAACACATTCAGAAGAGTCCCATTGCCCCAAATCCCAAAAAAGGACTTCTTACAGGATGACAGATGAGCAGTGGAAGGGCCCTACAGGGCCTTGGAGTGGGACCCACTCATTTTGTAGAGCAGACAGCCAGATTCACTGACTAGCCTTGGACACGGCTGCCAAGAAATATCCAACACAGAATTCCAAGTCTGACCTTTCTCCCCAAACTGAGCATGTACTTCAGGGTAACTCCCAGAAGCCTCTTGTAACCACAGCTCTCATACATCTGCTTTCACCTCACTCACCTGGAGAATGTCTCCTCAGGCCTTCTTGGTCCAGCATCCACAGTGCTTCCCTTTGCTCAAAATAAGAGATCACCTCTTCTCTGGAAACTGGAAGCTCTGGGCATGGAAATCAATAAGAAAAGAAGATGGAGAGAAGTTGGTCACTTAGTTCTCCTTAGGGAAAATGTGAGGATCGAGAGCTGCTCCAAGCTGAAATTCAGCCTCTGATGTTCAGACATATCAGTCAATACTCACCTACTGGGAACTATAAAGCAAGTCCCCTAAGGTAGGATGTGCCCACTATTTTACAGCTTCCTCTTAGAAAGCCAAATGCCCTTCCTCCCACCTCCTGTCCTGAGAGGTTCCCTTCTGGCAGAAACTTCTGATCCCAAACCTGGGTTACTAACTGTGTACCTCTGGGCAAGTCAATTAAATTCTGATTGTTTCCTGTTTCCTCAATGAAAGGGGGATAACAGTATCACCTGACTTGAAATGTGAAGATGAGGTTAAATGGACATAATATTTTGTTGTACTTTTAACTTATAAACAAACATTTCAGTATCGTAGTTCAATAAAAAGGTGATTGCACATGAAACCGGAAATCCACAATGCACAACTTAATATTCCTTTCAAATAGAAAAGGAAATTATGAAGTAAATTTTTTCCTTTCCATTTGCCTGTACTCAGCCTAGAAATGGCTGCAGTTGCGTAGAAATGTAAAATCAGCTTATCCATATTCCTATTTATGAGCTTTTTATCTGGATGCAAATATCATCTTTCTTGATTTATTGTCAAGAATATCGGTCCTTAGAATCACCAAAATAACTTATTTGCTGGAAGTTGTTGTTAAAAGTATTGTTATAGTTTGTAAAGAAAGCATATGGCACAACCCCCAGCAAACACAGGTAAAAAGAAATGCTTATTCCCTTTATTCCTTTCCCACCGCTTGTACTGGAATATGAAGGCGATCCAAAGTCAGATTAAGGAGAAACTTCCCATTTGAGGGAGAAGCAGGTGCTTTGGCTACAAACTGACGCTTGTTACAAAGAATAATATTCCAAATACTGGACTTGTTTGAAAAAGGAAGGAGTTGAAAGGAAAAGGAAAAGGAAAGGCTGAGCAGTTTTCAGCGCTTTGATGGTCAAAATTCGTGTCCAGATAGAGGCTAACCTCTAACGTTAGTTCCATGTTTGAGATACTTCCTCTGATTTAATCTTTGACCTAGGAATGGGTAAGAAAGAGCTTCAGGCACAACAAAGGACGTCCAGGTCCTGTCATACAACACAAGACCAGCCCTTTGCCGTCCTTCCCCCACCCCAAAGCCTTCACACTGGGCAATGAAGATATTCCCTTTGATTGCAGACTTGCAATTATCAGGAGAAGTGCCCTTACCCAAGGAGAGCAGATTCCCAGCAGTCTCCACCATGACCTCCTTGAACAGCAACTTCTGAGATGGATCCAAGAGCCCCCACTCCTCCTGGGTGAAGTCCACAGCCACATCCTTGAACGTCACAATCTCCTGCAGCATCAAATGTCAGAAGATGTGGAGCTGAAAGATCCTTCAGAAGGAAAGAGTTCAACCCCTTCCAATTTACAGGAAGAAACTGAAACACAAAGAAGGAATTTGCCCAAAGGTCATAGGCTTTCTGACACTCAGGGTAAACTCTTGAACCCCTGGTCATTAAGATACTGATTGAATTTTGGATCTGTTGGTATAAAGCCGAGAAGTGACTTATTAGGGAACAGGATCTTAAGGCTACAGGGCATAGTCCCTTAATGAATTCTTCCATGCTCTTCATTGGTAACCCTACTGCTTATCCAACCCCATTTCCTATTTCCCACTCCTTGTGCCTGTTTTACCTCTTCTTTTTATCTATAAACTCTTTTCCTAAAGAAACCATCTTTTCCCAAAGAGAATCGCCATTGTGAATTTAACACTTTTACATCAAGCTAGAAATAGCTTCCCTGAACTTTTCCTGATATATGTGTAAGGAGCATTTCACAGTTTATTTCCTTTATTCTATCATTTCACTTCCACACAACAGGGTTTAGAAAAAAAGGCAGCTGTGCAGTTGGTCTACAAGCAGTGGCAGAAAGCTCCTACAGCACAGCAAGGAATGAGGTCCTTGGAGCCTTTCACTGCATGAATTGTCAAGGAAAAAAGACACTGTGAGCAGAGGACAGTGTGACAATGTGACAGAGAACAGAAATCTAGGGAAAATGGCCAAGGAAGGTGGACAATGAGGAGAGAGAGAGAAATACTTGTTAGAAAAGGAAAGAAAAATGGAAGAAAGTAGAAAACTAATGAACAGGATGAGGAGGAGAATCTACAAGATAACTAAGAGGAAAAAGGGTATGAAGAAATGCAGAATGAGATAAAGTAGAAGGGATGAATAAACATCTAGAGAAACTTGAAATAAAAAACTTATGGCATCTTCTAAGTGGGATAAGAGGAATATGCATTATTTCTTTTCAAAACATAGTATTTTTGCAAAATTTAACCATTGGGACACACAGATCCTCTGCCCAGATGAAAAAAGTCAGAAATAATCATTATACTCTTTTATTACCTAAAGAAATAAGTATGAAAATTGGTTCAAAGATGACCAACAAAAAATACAAAGTCAAAAGGAGATTTACCAGAGTCAGAGGATAAATCTTAGAAATGATAAATTTGTAAGGGAAAATGAAAATGATTAATTAAACCATATCCCCAAATTTCTAGGATGCAAGCTGAAGCAGGCCTTGGAAGTGGAGGGGGGGTGGTTAGGAGAGGAATAGACATACTCTCATACATTAAGAATGAAAAAAAAAAAGAGAGAGAGAGAGATGTTCAACTGAATATGCATTCAAAAAAATTTAGATAAAATAAGTGAAAAACTGGAAATAAGTACAAATAATGACATTAAAATTAGAGGGAAAATAGATGGGAGATAAATTGGATATTAAAAAAAATGACAAACACAAAAATGGCTTCTTTGAAATGATTCAAAAAGTGGAGAAACCCCTTAGCTAGTGTGATTGAATTTAAGAGAGCATAAAATCCAGCTGATTTAGCACTGAAATAGCAAATGGCAAAGATGAAATGGGTACCCTCCTTTGGGAGCCCTGGTCGCCTCTCCCAGGACTAACCTGTATGCTTTCATGTGAGTAGAGCTCCTGATGGCCTAGAGAAAAATTCTCAGATTTCTTTCTGCATCTACCTCAACACCTGCTTGCTCAAAGAGATTTCTGAAGGAAAATTCCCAGGAAACCATCACCAAAATGCAGAGGTGCCAAGTTAATGAGAAAAAGCCTGCAAGCCTCCAGAAAGAAATTCTAGTAAAATTCAAGTACCAAGAAACCACCATTAGGACCAGACATAATTTGGCAGCAATTTTCATTAAGGGGCAGAGAATTTGGAACAGGATATGACAGAAGGCAAAGGACCTGACCTTATGGCCAAGAGCAAATAATGAAACAAAAACAAATGGACTGTTTTCAGGGGAAAAGCACCTTTAATGAAAGTCCCTCCCAGCATTCCTAAGGAAAAGATCACAAATATAGAAAACTTACAATGTTCAGACCCATGACGAGAAAAACAAAATATAATCCAGAATGAACTAGCCTCAGGGACTCAAAATATAAGGAAGAACTAGTTATATACAACCATAGTGAGTGACATGTGTTCCCTCTGATTCCTATTTGGGCTCACAGAGGGAATCAAAGTATAGTAAAGTGGGGAGGGATTCTGTTATGTCTGAATGATCTTAAGGAGAGACTGGAAAGAGGTGAAGAGGGTAGAGAGAAAGAAGGTCTAGGAAATGATGTCTCTGGCAAAGAGGGTTAGGTCCTCCACTAGAAAGCTCTATAAGCAAGGGGGTAGGGACATCTGAGCCTCAGTCATCTAGTCAAAGGGAGGAACAATTCCCAGGAAATAGGCTGATAAAGGTAGAAATGCAGTTTAGTCCCCAGGGAATTAACTGGAGTCAGTTCTATCCATTATATTCTTCAAGGTCAACCCTCAGCTGCAGCCTAGAGGAATCATAATATCCAAGAACCTGAATACACTAAGGTGACTCTTAATCCTTCTTTTTCTCCCAGTTGTTCTCACAGTCTCTGCCAGTTCCTGGCACTCTGCACAGGGGAGCCTAAGTTAAACCAGCAAAAGAAAGTTGGTATAGTACTTTGGGGCCCAGGAACAACAGAGGTGAGGATGAGAATCCCAGCAGCCTCTTTTAGACAGGAGAGATGGGTCCCTGTGCCAGGGTAGGTTTTAGAAGCACCAGAGCAGTGGGATGGCCCAGAGCTCTGTGTCCTAGAACTGCTGAGCTTGAACCCAAGGCCTTTCTCAGTGTTTATTGGCAGGAGCTCAGGAATGGTCATGGGGAGGGTTTCAGGGATACCTGAGGCACGAGGACAGGAGAAGCCCAGAGGGACAGTTTATGCTCTGATGACCAGGAGAAGGACTGGGGAAGCATCAAGGCTTGGTTCCCGACCTGAACAGGACAAACTCTGCTTGAAGAGTTTTCTAGGAGTTTCAAGAGAACATGGCAGAAGAAACCAGGAGGAGGGGGGGAGAAACTTTGGGTGGGGAGGGGTACTGAGCAGGTCCAGAGAGAGCAGACCTGCTCCCTCTGGAATGGAGATTCATGATGAAGTAGTGGACCTTGTCAGTCCCTTATAATGAGGAGGAATATAGAAACAAATGGTGAAGAGGGAGGTGTGTGGATGTGCACATGCACATGTGTATCTGTCCGTCTGTTGGGTCTTAAGATGCCAAGGCTCCAAGGATATAGTTGGGCAAGGCAGTGTTACTACAGGGTTCTTTTGTTGTATGGAAATGACCCATAGATCAGGACCTGACAGCTCCACAGCCCGTCCTCCATGTCTACGGAAATGGCTGTGACTGCTGCTATTGGTCAGATCTGGAGATGGACTGCACTCAGCTGAGGAGGTCCGAGGCTCCAGGGCCCATTCCCTCTTGGAGGTAGCAAACACCCAAAGTGACTCCTTTTTCTCAAGTTCCTCCCTTTGGCACCTGGTCTTTATTGCAGGGTCTTGCTGCTCCCACCCTTGAGGGGCCTACAAAAGTGACAGCAGCCAAAGCTCTTACTAACAAAGGTCACAGCTAACCATGGCGGGGTTTAATTTTCAGCCTCTCTGAAAACCCAGAGAAAGCCAGGAGCCCCCAGGGAACTCCCTCCCTTCTTTCCCTCTGCATGGAAAAGCCCAGCTTCCCCTCATCCTGGTCCCAATCTGACTGTATTGATTTCATGGCCTGGGAGAATGCTGTTTGGGGCCCTGACAACAAAACTATTCTAATTTCAATCCAATATTGCTGTCTGCGTTTGACGCAATTCTTGGGCCAGTCCTAGGTTACCAGAAGAAGCTGGAGAGGGAGAAGCATCCCAGAGGAGGAGAGGACCTTCCCCTCCTTTTCTTAGCAGGAGACAAGCCTACAGGGATTCCTGGTGGAGTGTGATCTCCTCCAGGACTTTGAAAGGCCTTGGCCCTGCCCCTGGGGAAGAGACTGCACCCTAAAGAACATTGCGGAGAGGGTCAGGATTGGAAAGGGAGATTGTCTGAAACCTGCAGCCCTCCTTTTATTTCTTTTCTCCCTCCTCTCGACATCATTCTACTGAGAACATAGAGGTACAAGGGTGTTTGGTATCCCAAATGAGAGACCTGTCAGCCTCCATGGCTCCTGAGTCAGAGCTCTCCTCCTCCCACCCCCCAGTGGTCCTCTGCTTCCCTGCCTCCCCTCCACCCAAATAACACACACATTATTCTGGACAATAGACTGACTGCTTTGGGTAGGAGGGAGCAAAAATGGGGAGGTGGAGAATGGGGAGAGCTCTGGAATGGAAACCCCAGGAAATGACCAGGGTAAGCATGAGCCTGGGAGACAAAATTCAGTCTCGTGTTGAACTCTGAGGGCTCAGAGAGAAGAGGGACCAAGGAGGCAGGAGGTTTGGAGAACAGGGCTAGGGTCTGGGATGAAAGACAGACCAAAGGAGGTCATGGACGTCAGGGCTAATGGGATGAGAAGTGCTGGACAGCTGAGCTTAGGAAGGAAGGAAGACTGTGCCCTGAGGTGTACCTAGGAGTTGGGGAGGGATGCTGGGACCTTCTGGTAGAGCTCAAGCTTGGATTCTTTTGTGAGGGGTCACCATTTAATAAAAAAAGCTGGAGATCGCTAGAAGCAAAGCAAAGTTTATTATACATGAGCAGACAATGGAAGATAGGAAGCACAGTCAGGAGCAGGGTCAACACTTTTAATCCCTAAGGCAAATACCCCCTCCCACCACTGACCCTCATCCTTATTGGCTGAGGATCTTACATTCCAAATGTGGGAACTACCCAAGAAATTGGGCATAGTTGCCCATATTTGACTGAAATAGGGAGCCGCTGATGTCATGGGAGGATATCAGGAAGGGGACTTGGGTATGCCCTTGACTCAATGCTTAAAGTCCTTTAGGCCTGCTCAAACTCTGAAATAGATGAAGCCTTACTCGATTTTCACAACTGTCTTGAAAGATCTTACCTCATCTCGTTCAGTCTGAAGGCAGGACAGCAGAATCTCTAAGGAAGAGATGGGACAGGGAGATGGGATAGCTGCGTCCTGATCAGAAGGCTGAAATTATAGACAGAGTCTGAAGTCTGAGAAAGTGAGACCCAATGGGAAATCTGGGCAAGTTTGGGAAGTGATTCGGAGTCTGGAAAAGGTTAAGGGTTGGAGTGCTCATCCTACAGGCAGCCTTGGTAGAAAGGTGTGTTCCTGGTAGAGCAGGAGGTCATGTGCCCCAAGGTCAAAAGAGGAGACTCAAAGGCAAGGGCAGCCAGTGGGAGTTGGGAAATATGGAGCATGCTGGCTCAGACCTACCTGGGAGATGCAAGCACAGGCTCGTGTGCAGGAATGCCGAGAGATCTCAGAGGCAAGGGAAAAAAAGAGGAGAGCCCTGAGCTCGCCGGGGGAAAGGTGGGAGAGAGCTGAGTTCCCGGAGGAAAGGGGGAGACTGCAGGAACTCGCAGGAAAAGACGGGGACAGAATAAAACGCTGAGGCAGAGCAGTTTTAACAACAAGGAAGTCAAAAGGGACTAGAAAGCAAAGGAGGCGGGGAAAGCACAGTGATTCCAGTTCAGATTTCCTGTTTCCGGACAGTCTGGGCGGGTCTTCCTGGTCCATAGAACCCCGCTCCATCCCTCCCCCAGGATGCTTCAGCCTTTTCCTCCAATCACACTCAGTGCCTGGACACATTTTGCTGATTATGCTGGGGATGCAGAGAAACTTGAGTTTCTAGAGAGACTCCTGAGTGTAATGGACCCTCCAAATAAGGGTCTGCAATGCTAGGGACTGTAAAACCTGCTACTAAGACCATTAATTCTGGGTTAATGTGGCTTTTTTCACATGGATAAAAAAAAAATTTTCTTCTAAGAATTATTTTGGGAATGTGAGGAGAAGGGGGATAGAATAATGATAGGGGGCACTTGCTGCTTCTCTTCCATAAACTACTGCTCTATGAAGCAGAACAGGGCAGCTGGCTTTTCAGCCTGGAGAGGTTCAGGAGTTTGGGAACAGGACCACCTGCCTGGATTGCAGAACCTCTGGGTGACCTGTCCTTGCAAGTCCAAAAGTGTCCTGTAGGTTCTGCCATCTAGTGGGTGGTATTGCCCAAGTAGGATGTGCCAGGTCGCACTACAAGTACACATCCTTGAGTCTGGCTGCAGTGGGAGTGGGGAGCAGGACTTCAAAGGGACCTTTCCAGCATGGCTCTAAGGAAGATTTTCAGAGATTCCAGCATTCCCAAGCACAGGACTGGATTAGGAGCTGAAGTTCTGTTGAGATTCCTGAAGAATGGCACTGAGAGACAAGCTGGTAAATCTCTGATAATGTCTGAGCCAACACAATAGAGTTCTATAGGAGGGAGCATTAAGTTGCTGTGCTTCCCCTCCATGGGTACAGGGGTATCAAGGGTCCTGGTATTATCTCATAAGGACCTAACTTCCTCCTACCTAGCTCTTTCAGAAATTTAAAAAGGGAGGTTTTAAGCTATCCTTGATGACTGGGGATGAAAAGCACAATGTTGGTGCTGACTTCTTATAGACTCACAGGTGAGCACTGGAAGGAACCTACAAGGCCATAGAGTGTGACCCACTCATTTCATTGATGGGAAACTGAGGTTCACAGAAGAGCCCTAGACACTGCTCTCAAGAAATATCTGTTAGAGGCAGCTAGGTTGTGCAATGGATAGAGCACAGCTCTGAAGTCAGGAGGACCTGAGTTCAAATGAAGCCTCAGACACTTAACACTTCCTAGCTGTGTAACCCTGGCCAATTCCCTTAACCCTAATTGACTCAGCAAAAAATAAAAAATAAAAAAATCTGATAAAGTTTTCCAAATCTGCTCTTTCTCCCCCAAACTCAGCATTTACTTCAAGGTATCCCCTCTTTAACCCACAACTTTCACATTCCTGCTTTCACCTTCCTCACCTGGAGAGCAGCTCCTCAGGCCTTCTTGGTCCAGCTGTCAAGAGAAGGGGAAGTAAAGGAGGGAGGGGAAAAATTTGAAACTCAAAACTTTACAAAAAATAAATGTGAAAAACTATCTTTATATGTAATTGGAAAAAATAAAATTTTATCAAATAAAAAAAAATTTTTTGGTCATCAAGCACTTATTGTCTTTCACCCTTTCCCTCTCACCCCCTCTGGGAAGAGAAGGGCAGAGAGGGAGGGAGAATAGGAAAAAAGGAAGGCTGGAGAGAAGTTGTTAAAATCACTTGTCACTAAGTAAGAACTGTCTTTTAAGAAAAGAAATCTTGAGGATCATATAATAAGTAGCATTTTCCTAATTGGCCAGAAAATTTATTTGTGTTAGTTGAACCTCTAGACCAGAATCCCCTGTGGTCTCAAGAGTATAATATTTCTTTGTTCCAGGATAGAGAGGAGTTGAGGAGATCATTAAGAAACATGTTTACATAAGCTCAAAAACAGTGTTTTTGTTTTTCTCATTGTTTTTGTTTTCTTTTTGACCAGATAAAGGAGTTCATTCTTTGCCTCATTCCTTGCCTTGCTTTAATCACTGAATGGGCATTGCCTCATTCAGACTGAGAACTGGGAAGAACTTTAGTTTAAAAAAGCCAAGGTCTCCCACTGCCTCCATGGCCAAATCCAGTTATCTTGATCTATATCTTGCCACTGGACTCAGTGGCTCTGGAGGAGAAAATGAGGCTGGACTTTGCAGAGTTCTTCTTGACTTAAATCCAATTCACTTGCATGTCTTGGCTCATCTCCCTGATGGCATGGTGCTCTTGGAGAAGGCAGAACAAATAACAACCATCTAAATCCTAATCCTACTTTTTACAAATTCTGAATCATCAGGGTCTCACTTACTTTTTATCTTAATAAGTCATGATGTTCAAAAGACTTTTTGTTTCTTTGCTTGTTTTTTTTTTTTAATTTTCATTTATTTATTTATTTGTATTATTCCAAATGACAGCAGTTATGTTAGCTGTTGGTATGTAAGCTTCACCTTTTCAGTTCTAGGAAAGACCAGCAGATTTGAAATCAAAAAGAATTCAAATGCATTTTTCTACCTTGTACAACATCTGACTTCTGGCACTCTCCTTTATAGCAGTAGTAAGAACTTATGGTTACAAAGTATTTTGTGATTATTAATAAGTGAGTACTTTGTGTCCATTATCTCATTTTGGCTTCATAACATTCCCTGGGAGTTATGTCTGGACTACAAGCATGAGTCTCCTTGTTTTCTACATGAGGAAATTGTGGTCCAGAGAGCTTGAGAGTTGCCCCAAATCACACAGCAAGTATTTTTGAGCCCAAGCTCATCAACCTTTTGCATAATTATAGAGGATTAAAGCCATCTGGGAGGCAACATCTAGCCCAGCTCTCACAAGAGTCATGAATCTCTTTTATGTGTGCATGTATCTATGAAAAAAAAAAAAAAATATATATATATATATATATATATATATATATACACTGTATATACTTACCAGTATACTCGTGTGTGTGTGTGTATATATATATATGTATATACACACACACACACACACACACACACATATATATATATGTTTGGGACAAAGACACCTACCCAAATTGACTGCTCAGAGATCACTCATAAAAAGCAGAATTATTTATTAGACTCTCAAGAAGTGGACCCTCCCAATCTGTGAGTGGAAGTTCACAGCAGGAGAGCCACTCCCTTGAGAGTGTTCATAGTTTTTATGCATTTCAGACAAAGAACCCCCCAAATCCCACCCTCTCTCTGTCATGATTAATCACATAAGTCTCTATTCCCCTATTTGGTCAGTGGAATGCAGCAGATAAGGTGATGTATAGCTTCCTCACCATGAATCCTTCTTTGGACAATGGAATGTAGTCCAGGCCTTATCTAAAATCACATGATTCTAGAGAAGCGGAAATGGAGGACTTTGAGGTTTCAACTAATTTAGCTATCAGTCTCTGGTCAATATGTGCTTGGTCTGATAAGTTGATAAGTTCTTTACCTTTTCTATACATATGTAAGTATCCATTCTTTCTATACACAGACATCCTCTTGTTTATATATATAGATACCCACACATTAATATAGTTTGTCATAGCTGTATGTGTGTGTATTATACCCACATAAACACTTTTAGAGTATAGTTTGACACATGTGTGTGTATGTATGCTTTAACTCCAATCTGTTCTTGAACAAAGAAATCACATTTTTGAGACTCCAGTGTAAGACTCCGGATTCTAGCATCGAGGTTGAAATTAGATATAGTAGGTTTTCTAGCCAATTGGTAAAATCCAATTTATTACACGATCCCCAAGATTTCCTTTCTTAAAACACAGTTGTCAGTCAGTCCAAACTAATTGGTTGTGATTTAATAAGCTTCCTTCCAGCCTTCCTTTGTTCCTCTCCTCTCTCCCTCCCTGCCCTTCTTTTCCTAGTGAGAGTGAAGGGAGGAAGGAGAAAAATAAATGTTGGATGATGGAAAAATGAAATGTTTATCTTTTTCAATTGATGAGGTATAGATTTGGGTACTCAAATGAAAATGAGATCTAGTGGGAGTTTGGGGGGGGGGGGTACAGGAATCCAAATAGAGCTCCCCTGCAGTCTCTTTGGATTCGGTGCAAGGATAGGGAGTTAAATGAAGTTTACTAGCAGCACAAGAGTCCCCTGTAAAGGAATTTACAGACCCAAAAAACCTAGATTGATAAAAGAGGTTTATTATGGGCATTGGAAGTAAAGTTAAAATCTGGTTAAAGTCTAGTTAAGGAAATAAGTGAGGGTAAAGAGAAGAGGACACCAGAAACCGTATTCCAGTGGGCAGAGACCCTTGGCATGCCAGTTGTAAGGCTGGCATGTTTGGAACCTCTGCAAAGAGAGGACTCCAGCTTGGCTCTTTTTATAATGAGAGATTTAGCTAAAGGGACCCGTGGGTGGAGTCCCAAGTTGGCTCAGATCCCATGGGAGCTGGAAGAGCCCAAGTTGGCTCAGAGGTGGGGGGAGCTGGGACAAGCCCAGATCTCCTATTGAATTCAAAGGGGTGCTTTTGACCAGGATTTGTGAATCAAAGAACCTAGCTTCTTGAATTGATAATGCATCAACTACTAGGGGTAGGGAATCAGAAAGGAGTAAGTCAATCTGAAAGGAATAGTTTCTTAAAGGGGCCATAACCTGCTTCACAATTACATGTAAAGATAGTTTTTTAAATTTATTTTGTAAGTTTTTAAGTTCCAAATTTTTCTCTCTCCTTTCTTTACCCCCCTCTCTAAGACAGCAACAATTTAAGATGTTTAGTAAGGAATTCCTTGAATAAGTTTGCTCACTCTTCTCTTTATCTTTATTCTTGTCTTTTCTCCATATAGAACTTATTAATGAACTTTGCTGTGTTTTCAAAACTGAGCAGTATGATACATTTAATACTCAATATGGAGTCAACAGAGCTGGATTATAACACTCATGCTGACACTAATTCATTGAGGAACCTTGGAGAAGTTAAGTTCCCATCTGGGCTTTGCCTGTCAAATGAGAGGAAAGTCTTCAAATGTCCTAACTTCCTATGACTTTGGAAGAGTGGGAAGAAATGGATTCTTTACCTTTCCTGAAATTGAGGGACCCATTGAAACCATTTTCTCAGTTACTTACTAAGTTCACAGAATATCAATTCTTCTGTTAAGATTATGTGAATATTTAAATTCAATTTGGGATATAAATTATTATGCTTGTGACAACTTGTAGTGTTCTCTTTTCTAAAATATGATGGTTCTCTGGGAGCAGGTTTCTTTTTTCTTTCTTTTTTAAAATTTTTTTTTTAAATTTTGAAAAAAATTTCTTTACAACATCATACCTTGCACTCACTTCTGTTCTGACTTTTTCCCTCCCTCTCTCCACCCCCTCCCCTAGACGGCAAGCAGTCCTATACATGTTAAATATGTCACAGTATATCTTAGATACAATATCTGTATGTAGAACCGAACCGTTCTCTTGTTGCACAGGCAGAATTGGATTCAGAAGGTAAAAATAACCCGGGAAGAAAAACAAAAATGCAAACAGTTTACATTCATTTCCCAGTGTTCTTTCTTTGGATATAGCTGTTTCTGTTCATCACTGATCATTTGAAATTGAGTTAGATCTTCTCTTTGTTGAAGAAATCCACTTCTGTCAGAATACATCCTCATACAGTATCATTATTGAAGTAATGATCTCCTGGTTCTGCTCATTTCACTTAGCATCAGTTCATGTAAGTCTCTCCAACCCTCTCTGTATTCATCCTGCTGGTCATTTCTTACTGAGCAATAATCTTCCATAGCATTCATATACCACAATTTACCCAACCATTCTCCAATTGATGGGCATTCATTCATTTTCCAGTTTCTAGCCACTACAAATAGGGCTGCTACAAACATTTTGGACCCTTTCCCTTTTTTAGAATCTCTTTGGGGTATAAGCCCAGTAGTAGCACTGCTGGATCAAAGGATATGCACAGTTTGATAACTTTTTTTGGCAGAATTCCAGAATGGTTGGATTCATTCACAATTCCACCAACAATGCATCAGTGTGGGAGCGGGCTTCTTGGGGAGGTTTCTGGGGGCAGCCTTAGTTTTGGTTCCGATCAATAATCACCTCAAATGCATCCAGGGATTAAAGTACAGTCCTTTATTGTCTCAAAATAGCCCATTTAGTTTTCTTAGAGGCCTATCTCCTTCCTTGGTTCTAAGAGTTCTTGCAGCTTGTCTTTTAGGTTCTGCCTCTAACTCTAGCTCTAGCTCAACTTAGACTCCTGGCTTCTCAGTCTCCTTTACTGACTGATTGACTGAAACTCTAAGAGCTTCTTATATATGATCTCTTAAAGATGTGAACCCAAAGGTTCACACTTAAACTTAAAGGTGTGAAACCCACTCTGAGAAAGTGGGATTGTGGATTTCTGACTTGTGAATCTCCCAAACTTGTGAACTCTAATGTGTGAACTCTCAAAGGTGTAAACTTAAGGATTGTTTCTATCAATTCCATTGAGTTAACACCTTGTTTCAAGTTCTGGCTCATAACAACAACTCACAAACATTCCTCGTTGTGTGTAGTCCCAGCTCTATGTGACTTTGGGCTTGTCCCCTCTCTGATCCCATCTTGACTAGTGTTTCCTCATTTGTGAAATGAGAAAAAAGACACTCTTCCTGGCTCTGTTAAGGTCTTGTCTGTAAAGGGTTTGAATCATGGAATATTGCAGCTGGAAGGAACCTCCTGAAGAAAAAGCACCATTTTACTGTTTGCCCAGTCTCTTGGGAATTCAGCCAGTGCCATACTAAGGGTTCAGTTTAGGGGAAAGAGTGATCTTGTTACTTTGGTAATTTTAAACATGTTTGGGTCCTTCACAGACTGTCATCCCTTCCCTCTTCCACCCCTCCACTCTTCTGCTCTAAATCCTATAGGAGAGTGTGAATGCTTGGAGAGCTCATGTTCACCTTTCTGTGACAAAAGAGCTGAACAGAGGGAAGTGGAGCAAACTTACTGATGTTGAGTAAGAGTTCTTCCAACTCTGGTGGAGCAGAGTGACCACAGACACCCAGAAACATTTGGTTTATTAATTACTTTGGTAAGAGTTAAAGCAGCTTCTTAATGGATGTTACAACATTTGAAAATAAGGAAATTGCATTCAAGTAAACACTATTGTCAAAAAGTCAGGAGCCCCACTGATGGATGCTTCAAGTGGTTTCTTCCTTTGATAAATGGGGTTTGCACTTCCTCTAAAGTGTTTTGAATTCTGATGCTGATTCAAAGCCCCACCAGGAAATTGTACAATGCTATTTACATTGACAAGATGGAGCAATTGCGCTTTCTATTCCTTATCAGTGGGATGAAGCTAAATAACTTGATATATTTTTTTAATTGTTTGTTTCTTTGCTTTTTGTGGATAAGATCAGGCCAGTAATTTTTTTTTTTAATCCAACATATGCTTATATAGTTATACAACTATTTTGTTGCACAAGAAAAATCAAATCAAAAAGGAAAAAAAAAATAGAAAGAAAATGAAATGCAAGCAAACAACAACAAGAAAAGTGAGTTTGCTGTGTTGTGAATCACACTCAGTTTCCATAGTCCTCTTGAAGGAAACTCTGTAAAGCTCCTTGAAGGAGAAAATCTCCTTCCACTCTACCTCAGTGAGAGAACGCCCCAGGGAATCAGATAAAGTGGTGTATCTAGATGGGGTTTGATTCTAAGCTAAAGAATCCCAAACCCATTCAAGTGAAGATCTCCTATTCAATTCTAGTTCAACCTGAAACTCAGATTGTAGATAAAAGAGTCAACTTGGAACTCCACCCACTAGCCCAGCCCATATGGAGGAGGCCTCCCTTGTAGCCAAAGCTCCTATTATAAAAACTGCAATTTTAAACTCATTTCTTTGCAGAGATTCTAACATGCCATGCCATGCTATGCTATACTATGCCATGCCAAGGAGACCTCTGCCCACTGGGATGATATTCTCTTCCAATGCTACCCTCTCTTTACCCTCACCTATTTCCCTAACAAGACTTATGGATGTTTCTACTAGAAACTTGACTTCTCTGTCAGACCTTGCCACTAAGGAGGTCAGCCTTTCTATTCACGCATGGCAAGGGCTGATTTCCCAATACCAATAATAAACCTCTTTTATCAGTCTAGCCTTTATTTATTTTATTTCATTTTATTTTTTTAATCTCTCAATGAGTGTGGTTATAAATACACATCCCATTTTGATGAGATATAGATCATGGCAGGAATATGTGTTGGTTTCCTAGTTCTCCAGAACATCAAGTTAGGGTGGGTTCGCAGTGAGAAATTCGCTACACTAGGCTGTATAAGAAGGCTGTGATAAGAAAAGGCACTTTATTAAAGAGAGAGACACCAAGATGTTCACTTGGTGGGCAATGTCAAAGAATTGCAAAGAGACATTTTCTCCGGACTTACTTTTATACAGAAACAAAACAATTTAAGTTTTTCATCCGAAAGGAACATACTTGAGATAATGTGTGGGAAGAGAGTCTTTCCCAGGGAATTTAGATTTTGCATCCCAAAAGTGTATAATGTGTGGGAAGAGAGTCTTTCTCAGGGAATATAGATGCTCTTTTGGGCAAGGCTGTATTGTCCTCATCAATTTCTTGGAAGGTGTATAAAGCAATGTCACCCCGCCAGCCTCATGGAACAGATAAGGTGAGCATCTGGAGGGCCAGATTCAGATCCTATACTTGATTGCTGTGAAAGCATGGGCAGGTCACAATGTCTCTGGGTTTCAGTTTTCTTTTTTGTAAAGGGAAAATATTAATAGTCAGCACCAGCTACTTCACTGGGTTGTTAGCATATGTTTTGTAAATCTTAAAGCCTTATGTAAATGGCATTTATTATCCTTGTCTCCATTTATCCCAAGGAAAGAACAGAAGCTTGTAATCTCCCACGTAAGAGACATGTCAAAAGCTACTTTTCAAATAAATACTGGAAATTAACTTCAGGCTCAAATGTTCTGATTCCAAATCAAGCATTTTTTTCTAGTGCTCCCCCATTAGTTTTCTCATTCTCTAGTGCTTTTCCTCCTTCAGAAAAGCAGAGGGTAGGTCAGGAAAAAAGAAGCAAACCCCAGAGATATGCCTTTGGTCCTTCAAACCAATGGTTTAATTCTTGCTTCCTTCAGAGCACCTCTATGATTCATCATGTCCCATCCTCCACCTCTGTCTCCAATTAGTGCAAAGAGATGTTTCAGTCTTCCTGAGGGCTAGTCCTTGAAGAGTTTTCAGAAGTCAGTGGCTTACTCAGGTGGCACTGACAGTAGGAGTTAGCACTGAAACCCAGGCTTCCTGGTTCCCAGGCTGACTCCACCATGTTTCCCCTCTCATGGCCTTAAGTTACCCCTCTTGATAAAAACACCTACAAATATGGAGTGGTTTAAAGTGGACAGAATGCCCTCCTAACATCCCAGTGAGGAAGGTAGATGCAAGTGTTACTGTTTTACAGAAGGAGCTGAAGCTTTTGTGGAGGGGGAGGAGTTGGGGTTAGGGCTTCTGGGCCAAACCACCCCTTTGTGTTGCAGCACTCAGAATGGGAGCAAGGAGCTGTTATAGCACTAGAGGCTCCAGTGCTCTCTCCTGGGATATTCATATACGGACTGGAACCGGGATCTCCTCCATCTCTTTTGGCCTCATACTGTTTATTGAAGGTGACCCTTCAACTTAGAGATGATATATTTTCATAGGACTTTGGACTAAGATAATGGCTCTTACTGTCCTTCCGTGCTGACATTTTATGTTCTAAGGTCTCTGCACTATACACCTTTCTATGTTCTAAACTAACTTCTAATTCTTGTCATTCTGTGCTCTAGAGTTCCTCAGCTATAACATTCCATGTTCTAAGCTCAATTCCACTTTTTCACATTCCGTGTTGTTTTAAACCTTCCCAGCTCTTTCTGTGATCTAAAGTCCCTGATGGCTCTGATGTCTAGGACCCCTTCCAGTTCCATTTTCTGTGACTTTTGACTCTTATATTTGGTGGTTTATGTTCTAAAGAGTTTCATGTTTTTCTAATGTTCTGCTTTCTATATTCTCAGCTCCCTTTCAATTTTAAAATGCTACATCTTGCATTTTAAAGTCTCTTCCTCTCTAACAGTTTGTTATTCAAAATTAGTTAAAGGAAAGGGGGGAGAAAGTCCTTTATAAGAAGGAATACATTAGCAGCATACCTACATTTTCTGATTTTATCTTTTATTCAAATACAATAAGTTACATATATATATATATATATATATTTAAAAGTACATATAAAGAGAGTTTTCAACCTTCATTTTTGAAAGATATTGAACCCTAAAATGTTTTCTCTCCTTTCCTTACCTTTCCCCTTCTCAAGACAGCAAACAATCTGATATAGGTTATATATACATGCACAATCATTTAAATATATTTCTGTATTAGTCATGTGAAAGAAATCTCAGAAGAAAGGGGGAAAACCATGAAAAAGAAAAAAAAAACAAATAAAGGAACAAAAGGGTGAGAGTGGTATGCTGTGATCCACAGGCAGTCTTCACAGCTCTGTTTCTGGAGGCAGATAACGTTTTTTCCATGTCAAGTCAATTGGGATTGTCTTAGGCTACAGTATTGCCGAGAAGAGCCAAGTCAGTTGTAGTTGATCAATATATAATCTTGCTGGTTCTTTGTACAATGTTCTCCTGTTCCTGCTCACTTCATTCAGCATCAATTCAGGTAAATCTTTCTAGACTTTTCTGCTCATCAATTCTTACGGAAAATTATACTGCATTTTACATATATTCAGCAATTCCCTAATTGAGGGGCATCCTCTCTGGTTCCAGTTCCTTGTCACCCCCATCAAAGTACTGCTCCAAACTTTTTTGCACACATGGGATCTTTCCCTTCTATTATGATCTTTTGGGGATACTGACCCAGCAATGACACAAAGGATAAGCAGTATTAGAAATAAATAAATCATTGTTTTTGTTTTTCAAAATATATGCAAAGAGAATTTTCAATATTCACCCCTGCAAAACCCCACTTAACAAGGTTTTGTCTATTTCTCCCATCTCTCCCCTCTCTGCACCTTTAGAAACCAGAATTCAATATAGGCTAAACATGTGTAATTCTTCTATACATTTTTTCCCATTTGTCTTTCTGCACAAGAAAAAATAAGATCAAAAATGAAAAAAATGACAAAGAAAAAAAAAAAACTAAGCAAGCAACAAAAAGAAAGGTGAAAATACTCTGTTGTGGTCTACATTCAGGTCCCATAATTCTTTGTTTGGCTACAAATGGCTCTCTCCATCACAAGACTATTGGAATTGGCCTGAACTGCCTCATTGTTCAAAAGAGCCACATCTGTCAGAGTAGATCATGAGATAATCTTCTTATTGATAGGGACAATGTTCTCCTGATTTTGCTTATTTCATTCAGCTGGATCAAAGGGTATGTACACTTTGATAGCTCTTTGGGCACAGTAAGAAGTTTTCTCCCTCCTTCCTCCCCCCCACCCCCCCAGTAAATTTCTTTTGTTTCCTTTTCCAAACTCTTCTGCTAAGTTCTTATTCCCTTTCCCCAATTTTCTTTTAATTTTCTTTCAAGATCCTTTTTCAATTCTTCCAAGAGACCCATTTGAGTTGGAGGTCAGTTCATATTCCACTGTGTGCTTTGATCTGAAGGGTTTTGCCTTTATTGTGCCCAACGTTTAAGATCTGTTCTTCCCTGTCACCATAATAGCTATTTATGGTTAGAGCTCTTTTTTTTTTTTTTTTTTTTTTTTGGTACATTTTAAAAGATTGAGATGTCCTCCCAGGACACAGGGGAGATTATCTCTAGCTTCATCTATAGGGAGATGGGAGCTTCACATTATGCTGGGACTGGTGCTGCTGGCTTCCTCCCAGAGCTGGGTGGGCCTGGCTAAGTCCTGCCTAGTAATAAGATTAGTATTAATAACCATTTAAATAAAAATTTCCTTGCTTATAACTCAAATTTTTCATCTAATAATGTCATTTTCTTTTTTTATATCACCATTAGGGATGGGGACTAAACTTGTGATTTCACTGGCTTCGATAATGCCCAGGTGAAGAAACCCTTACCATTGCAAACCTGGATAATCTTTGCTCTGAAGGAGCTGCCAAGAGCACTCTTTTTGGGACTGGCTTATCCAGTACATAAAAATCAGAGGCTAGACTTTAATTCAGAATTCTTGCCTCCAAGATCAGGTTGATATGAAATTCACCATACTGCCTCTTCTATCATCATTAGCTTCACAAATATTTATTAAGCTCCTACTGTGTACTGTTGGGGATGTTAACTAATGAGTTGAAACAAAAAAGTTTCTCCCTTTAGGGACTTCCAGTCTAAAAGGGATGTAGACTAATTTGCCTTCTGATTAATAAGTATTCAGATTGTTAAAGACTATAATTACCTCACCCTTTAAACAATTTTTCTATGGGCTAAATATTTGAATTAAATTCAATTTAATAGGACCATAGTCTTGAAAACACAAGAATTTACTGAAGCTTACTTACACTGGCATGGGAGAGGTATTTGTTAAATTTTAAGCATGCGTATTTAAACATTAAAAACCAGCTCATGCTAAAAAATATTTTTGCTGATTGCTTAAACTCAAGAAAGAGATGGGAAAAAAAGTTTTTAATTGAAATACAACTTAAAAGTACATCATGTCTTTGCAGAGAACCAATTGTTAAACATTTATCAGCATACCCCTGGTTATATACACTAATGTTTACCTTATTATCTTTAAAAATGGAATAACTTTCAACATGTATTTATAAATTCATTTGTATATAATAAATAACAAACCTATTATGTGTTAACATTATATGAAAAATTATTTCTAAAGAAAAAGTGAGAATGACATTGTTTTGCATATTTTTAAAAAAAATTTTATTTAATGATTACTTTATATTGATAACATTATCCCTTGCACTCGTTTCTTTTCCGATTTTTTTTTCCCCTCCCTCCCTTCACCTCCTCCCCTAGATGGCAAGCCGTCCTTTATATGTTGGATATGTTGCAGTATATCCTAGATACAATATATGTTTGCAGAACCGAACATTTCTCTTGTTGCATAGGGAGAATTGGATTCAGAAGGTATAAATAACCCAGGAAGAAAAACTAAAATGCAGATAGTTCACATTCGTTTCCCAGTGTTCGTTCTTTGGGTGTAGCTGCTTTTGTCCATCATTTATCAATTGAAACTTAGTTAGGTCTCTTTGTCAAAGAAATCCACTTCCATCAAAATATGTCCTCATACAATATCGTTGTCGAAGTGTATAATGATCTCCTGGTTCTGCTCATTTCACTTAGCATCAGTTCATGTAAGTCTCGCCAGTCCTCTCTGTATTCATCCTGCTGGTCATTTCTTACAGAACAATAATATTCCATAACATTCATATACCACAATTTACCCAGCCATTCTCCAATTGATGGGCATCCATTCATTTTCCAGTTTCTAGCCACTGCAAATAGGGCTGCTACAAACATTTTGGCACATACAGGTCCCTTTCCCTTCTTTAGTATCTCTTTGGGATATAAGCCCAATAGAAACACTGCTGGATCAAAGGGTATGCACAATTTGATAATTTTTTGGACATAATTCCAGATTGCTCTCCAGAATGGTTGGATTCGTTCACAACTCCACCAACAATGCATCAGTGTCCCAGTTTTCCCGCATCCCCTCCAACATTCATCATTATTTTTTCCTGTCATCTTAGCCAATCTGACAGGTGTGTAGTGGTATCTCAGAGTTGTCTTAATTTGCATTTCTCTGATCAATAATGATTTGGAACACTCTTTCATATGAGTGGTAATAGTTTCAATCTCATCCTCTGAAAATTGTCTGTTCATATCCTTTGACCATTTATCAATTGGAGAATGGCTTGATTTCTTATAAATTTGAGTCAGTTCTCTATATATTTTAGAAATGAGACCTTTATCAGAACCTTTAACTGTGAAGATGTTTTCCCAGTTTATTGCTTCCCTTCTAATCTTGTTTGCATTAGTTTTATTTGTACAAAGGCTTTTTAATTTGATGTAATCAAAATTTTCTATTTTGTGATCAGTAATGGTCTCTAGTTCATCTTTGGTCACAAATTTCTTTCTCCTCCACAAGTCTGAGAGATAAACTATCCTATGCTCTTCCAATTTATTTATAATCTCATTCTTTATGCCTAGGTCATGAACCCATTTTGACCTTATCTTGGTGTACGGTGTTAAGTGTGGGTCAATGCCTAGAAACTGATTAATTTTCAGGTTATTGTAGAAAGGCTTCTGGGTTCAAGGAATGGGTTGGATAAGTTGTTCTCCTGTTTGATGAGCTTCAGTTCCATGCACTCAGTGGGGCTGAAGGACTATCTCTGAGCTCTGGGAACCTTTGGCCCCAGTTTTTCTCCTTTTTGTGGCATGAATAAACATTTATTGACTTTATTTTTATCTTCTAGCCTGTTGGCAGCTTGGGTGCAGCTGTCTTCAGGGACTCTGAGGAAAGATTGGAGAGGAAAAAAGTGGGGATTGTGTGGCAAGAGACTTTGGAGGGAGGGGTACTAGTGCTGGGGCCCAAAGTCACCTAAAAGTGCTTGAACAAAATTTCTCATTATTTCAATTTGGAGCTTCTGTGGGTGGGTGGACTGTGGAATAGGGAGGCTGAGGAGATCAGGGAGAAACTGAAATGAAACTTGGGACTGGAAAATAATGACCTTCAATAGGAAGGAGGGAACAGAGATGAAGGTTTGGGCTGCTGCCAATTTCCCCTCATCCCCCAGCAAAATAAGTAATCCTGAGAAAAACCTTAGAAGCCATAGAAATTCTGGTAGGAAGACCCTCTAGGCTCTAAATGCTGCTGCCAATGTTTCTTGGTATGCCATTTCCTTCTCCAGGTCATTTTGTAGATAGTGAAACTGAGGCCAAGAGAATTAAGATTAAGATATGCTATTGGTAGGGTCTGAGACCAAAATGAAATTTAGGATGAGTCTTTTGGATGCCAGGCCCAGCATTCTCTAACCACTGCCACCACCTAGCCACAGAGCAAGAGCATTACAGAGGCGAGGACCAAATTGCGAACCTTCTTCAGATTATGGAGAAAACATGAGAGGTCCAAAGGAAAAAAAAAAAAACAAACAAAAAGAAAGAAAGAAAAACACTACTTCTGCTTCATTGACTAGATAGGGCACCTCTTCAAAGAGATGGCAGTATCAAAGCATACTTGTCCCTTGGAGAAGCTGTATGACAGCCCAGAAGCCACAATAAGACTAGATGTGGCAAGTCCTCAAAGAGATGGTGATGAGAAGTCTCTGGGGCAGCCCTCTAGGCCTCTGGAGATCTCTTGTCTTAATTATCCTGAAGTGAGTGGGGATTGAGAGCAGCTTCTAGTGAATGTGCTTCTCCAGTACAGGTCATTTGCAGAGGTCTCCTTCTCTGTTAAAATTTGTAATAAAATAGGTATTAATACAATCCTAGTCTGCTATTATAATAACCAGGTCAGATAGTGAGAGCCAGTTTAAACCTGAACAGCACTAATATGAATATCATTGGAGCAGAGAATAACATAAAGAATAAAATAGAGCTTTGTGTGTGTATATGTATGTAAATGTATATATACGTGTGTGTGTGTACAGCTTTCAAACAATAAGATTAGGACAAAAAATCCCCATGGTATATGTTAATGTTATAAATGATATAAGTGGATGCCTCACTTGTGGGAGCTGTTTAATGTCAATCAGCAGAGTTCTTTTATTTCTTCCAAACTAGCTAGATGAATGTAGAGGAACATAGTTGTTAGGTATGAAACTGATGGATGCTCATGGTGAAGCCTTCAGAGCTACAAACTTGATGAGCAGGTGAGAGAACTGGGCTAGGATAGGATTCGAACCTTTTTCAAGGGTATATAGACTAAAATTAGGAGAATGGAGGGAAAATATCAGGGATGGGAATTTAAAGGACTGGGTAAAATAATGAATAGGAGGGCAAAAGAAAGTAGCAGGGAGAGGGTAAAAGGAGAAGTTAATAAAGAAAGTAAGGAGTAAAAGTAAGATAGAAGGTATTTCACAAATAGCAAATAGAACTTTGTTAAAGACATAAGAATATGAATTCATAAGAATATGAGTTATTCCCCCAATGAATAAATTAAATGGACAGTTTTTCAAAGAAGAAATCAAGAGAATTTATACTTATGTTATTAAAAGGCTCTAGATCATCATAGATCAGAGAAATTCATATTAATACTACTTGGAAATATCATGCTACTCCAATAAGATTGTCTAAAAGGATAGAAAGGGAAAGTGACAAATGTTGAAGAGGATATGGAAAAATTGAGAGACAATTAATTGTTGCAAATTGTAATATGAAATAACCATTTAGCAGTGCCTTTAGGCATACCAAGACTGGAAACATTATGTATGGAAAAACTCGCTCAAAAATGTTTGTAGCTGCATTCTTTTTGGTGGCTAAGAATTAGAAATTGCAGAGAATCCTGTCACCTGAGGAATAATCACACAAGTTGTGGTACAAGATTATGATGGAATACTACTCTGATTTAAGGAGTGATGAACTCCAGATTTTAGAAAAACATGAAAAGACTATTCCAAAATACAGAAGGGTAAGAGGATCAAAAATAAAACAACATTGTATGCAGTAATAACAATATTGTTTGAAGAACAACTTTGAGCAATTTACTGTATCTATTATAAATATCCAAATTAACATAGAGGGCATATGAAAGCAGACACTATGTATTAGGAGAAAGAATTGATGAATAGAAATGTATATAGAGATCTTTTCAGAAATATACTTAGTATATCTTATTGGTAGCCAAGTCTAGGTGCTGAAGGGAAGGAAAAAAAAAAAGAAATACATGATTTTTCTGTTGTCCATTTGAAAGGAATAGCAAATTGTGTATAATCGATGTATACTTTCATGTGCAGTCTTTTTACTGTACAGTTATGAAAATGCTTATTGTATTCCATAAATCAAAAAAGTTAAAGAATAGTTGAAGATTAATTTAAAAAAAACTAAACTAAAATCTTGTAACAAACAGTGGTAGAATAAATGGAAGCAATGTCATATTTTATAGCCTTGCTCTAAATGACCATTGCAGATGGCAGGTGCCACCATGAAGTGAAAAGATGCTGCTTTGAAAGAAAATTATGTCAACTCTGGATAGCTTACAAAAAAGCAGAGATGTCACCTTGCCAACAAAAGTCCAGAGTCAGAGCTTTGGGACTTCCAGGACTCTGTGAGACTTGCAGAACAAGGAAAGCTGGTGGGCCATAAAATCAGCACTTCAGTTGTGGTCCTACAGAAAGTCCTTTGGACAGCAAAAAAATGAAATAAGTCAGTAATTAAATAAATTAATTCAGACCATTCTTTGGAAGGTCAATCACTGAAGCTGAAATGCTTGAGCCCCATAAAAGGAGAAGGTGAAAGCTTGGGATGTGATGGTAGTGTCAGGGCAACTGAGAACATGACCTTGGACAGATTTTGACAGCTGGAAGGTCCTGGCATGCTGTGGCCCATGGGGTCAAAAAGAGTTGGACATGATTGAATGACTCAATGGCCAATGCTCTATAAGCTTACAGACGCCTTTAAAGTGCAACTTAAGGTAGTTGAGGGGCACCAAAGTGCATAGAGCTTGTAATCAGAAAGATTCAGCTTCATGAGTTCAAATCCACTCTCATATAATTACTAGATATGGGAACCTGGTCAAGTCACTTCACTCTGTTTGCCTCAGTTTCCTCATTTGTAAAATGAACCGGAGATAGAAATAACAAACCACTCCAGGATCTTTGCTAAGAACCCCCTTCCTATCCCCACAAACACAAAGACTCATACACAAGTGAAATGCCTGGACAACAGATGAAGTGAGACTATCCTGATGGCTTCAAGATAATCATGCTTAATTGATGGCACTGATTTCCATGAATAGATTGTATTAGTGAAAGCTTTCCTTCAGGAGTGATTGCATAGATGCTCTAAAGACCATCAAGCCTACTTGTCCCAAGTAAAGTCAGGTCAACTGAGGCACAGAGTTCTGAGTATTAACAGTCTGTTACTTGAGCAAGACTTTACTTATAAAGAGGGCCAATGACTTTGACACTGAACTCAAAGACCTGGAACATGGAAGGTAGCGCCCCCCCCCCCCCCCATTTTAAAGGCTAGAACCAAGAACAAAAGTTGGTGGGAGGGGAAACAATACAAATGATTAAGGGACTGAGACCATCAAGGGGCAGGGCAATGCAGTTGGTTCCAAGTGTGAAATGTGACTGGGTAATGAGAGCAGTGCACTTTTTGAGTTAGCATTAGAGTTTTTCTTCAATGGAAAAAGACTAAAAGGAATATTGAACTTTTGCTTTAAGAGGAAGACTGAACTTCTTCCAGGATAACAGGGCATTTTTCTTGATGACTTTTTGAAGGATGTTGTCCAAACTCTTTTTTGGATCATGATTTTCTTGTACTCCACAAATTCTCAAATTATCTCACTTGGATCTTGTGGTGTTTTCTTCTTTAAAATATAATGGTATTCTCTGGGAGCAGGTTTCTCGGGGAGGTTTTCTGGAGGCAGCCTTAGTTGCAGTTCAGAGTAATAATCACTCCAAATACAGCCAGATGTTAAAATCCAAAAGTTTATTTCTTATCTCTTTCCTTGGGCCCGATTAGCTTTCTTAGAGGCCTATCTCTCTGCTTGGTTCCAAGAGCTCTTGCAGCTTGTCCTTTGCCTCTGCTTTCTTCAGCCTCCAGCCAGCACAAAGGTGGAAGATGGAATGAATCTGTCTTGCCTCCGAGAGAGAGCTTCTCTACCTCCCAGCCTGCTCTTTGGCCCTGAGAGCTTCTTGCTTATATGCTGTTCACGAGTACACACCAATCATTATATCACTGGGAAACCATTATTTGTTTTAGGATTAAATTAATTCTAAACTAGATTTAAACATTGTCTCCTCAATTCCACTTAGTATCTTGTTTCAAGTTCTGGCCCATAACATCTGCTAGTAGGATCAGATCAATCATACTGAACCATGCTAAATTAGATAATAATTGTCTATCAATTCTAATGACTTAACAGTTTGTAAGGATTCCAACAGGCTCTCTTTTCCATATTCCTTGTTTTTCCAAGGAGGAGTGTGTGTGTGTGTGTGTGTGTGTGTGTGTGTGTGTGTGTGTGTGTGTGTATTGATTCTTGCTGTCTCATTCAGTCATTACCTTCCATTAGTCTAATTCAAATTATTAATGAATTATTTTTTTCAGGTAGCTTTTTAACCTCCCTTTTCATTTGGCCAACTCTTTTCTTCAGCAATTTTTTTTTCTATTTTAAATAGCTTTTAATTTTCAAAACGTATGCAAAGATAATTGTCATCACTCACCCTTGCAAAATCTTGTTACAAATTTTTCTCCCTCCCTTCCCCCCTCTCCTCCCCTAGACAGCAAGTAATCCAATATAAGGTAAAGGTGTGCAGTTCTTATATCCACATTAACACATTATCATGCTGCCCAGGAAATAACACATCAAAAATGGAAAAAACCCAAGAAAGGGAAAAACAAGTAAAGAACAACAAAAGATGTCAGTGCTATGTTGTGACTTACATCTGGTCCCCAGAGGCCTCTCTCTGGGTGTAGCTGCCTCTTTCCAACATAAGTCTATTGGAACAGAACTGAATCATCTCATTGTTGAAAAAAGCCATGTCTGTCACAGTTGATTGTCCCATAATCTTGTTTTTGCTGTCTGTACCTTTCTCTTGGTTCTACTCTTCACTTAGCATCAGTTCATGTAAGTTTCTCCAGGCCTCTCTGACATCAGCCTTCTGACCATTTCACATAGAACAATATTCCATTGCTTTTAT
Organism: Antechinus flavipes; assembly: GCF_016432865.1. Lineage (NCBI taxonomy): Eukaryota > Metazoa > Chordata > Mammalia > Dasyuromorphia > Dasyuridae > Antechinus > Antechinus flavipes. Next base: position 360,713 of record NC_067403.1, on the reverse strand, counting down.
GTGGATAACTTATTACCCATGAATAGGTTTTATAAATAAAAAGCTTTAATAATAAAAAAAGATAAACATAGTAATATAGCCTTATTTTCTCCTTCTGATCAAAAAGTTGGAATGACCCTGAAGATTGATGAGGAACATTGATTTGATACAGGATTTGGATTTTATGTTAAAATGAGTGAATTATAAAGTAAATGCCAAGGAGGATGGCAAGCCACAAAAAGAAGAGAAACGTCAAACGAAGAACGGCAAAATGGAGAATACAGCCAATGTTTATAGGGAACTAGAATGGAAGAAGGTAAGGGGGAGACGTTCTTCAGAAAATTCTGACCACTATTGCATATTATCTTCTGCCTGCCTGCCTGCCTAATCTCTTAATCTATTTGAGGGTATCAATTGATAAAGAAACATTTTTCCCCAGTGATGATACAGCATCTCCCTCTCTCACCTGTTAGGATGTCCAGCAACACATAGTTTTGCAATACTGTGAATAAACCTGTATTTGGTGGTTTGTGACAAGCTTCCCTGGATGCTTCAGGCCCATGGCTAGTTCTATCAAGATGCTTCTGAAAGAGGGATGCAGTGAGGTAAAGGTGACTATGGTATGGATCAGGGATTCAAGAGAAGCCAACAGGGGTGCAGTAGTCAGAAAAGTCAGCCTCCTTGGCTGATGCAGAAACAGCTTTAACGAGAGAGGAACTTCAGCAGAGTGATTTCCTGGGACAACTTGACCGTGGTATAGACAAAATCAGAGAGATCCTCCCACAAGGGAGGAAGGTAGTATTATAGAGTAAAATCACATAAGTAGGACAGCCCTGGTTAAGGAGGCAATTCTGCAGCCAAGATATGGAAAATAGAGGGTGAATCCCAGACAGAGTAAGTGCAACTCACAGCATGTAGCACCTCGAGGTATGGGTCTTTACCTCTGGCACTACTATGGAACAAGAAGCCTTTTGGGGATTCCTCAATCAACCCAAAAAAGAACAGATACCTTTGCAATTGTCTTTATTGTGCACAAAGATTAGAGGCCTGATGATTGATTTTTTGGGACAAGCAACTGCATTATTTTGAAGGTAGCTTTTCCAGCACTATAGAGTTGTATTCAGGCACATCTGTAAATGCAGGAGCTGGTCAGAAGAATTGACTGAGGCATTTAGGAAAACAAATCATATAGAATTAAAATGGTGAAATTACGTTCATGTGATTTGGTGATCTAAGGTAAGGTCACATGTGGCTGATTATGCCCTGGATACAGAGTGAAACTTGAGTTTCTTGAGAAACCTTGAGTGTAATGGACCCTCCAAGTAAGGGTCTGCAATGCTAGGGACTGTAAAACCTGCTACTAAGTCTATTAGTTCTGGGTTACTGTGCGCCTTTTTCATATGGGTATGTTTTCTTCTAAGGATTACTTTGGGAGTGTGAGAAGGGAGATAGAAATAATGATAGGGGACACTGGCTGCTTCTCTTACATAAGCTGCCGTTCTATGAAACAGACCAGGACAGCTGACTTCTCAGTCTGGAGAGGTTCAGGAGTTTGGGAGCAGGATCACCTACCTGGATTGCAGAACCTCTGGGTTACCTGTCCTTGCAAATCCCATGGCGTTCTGTTGGTTCTGCCATCTAGCAGGTGGTATTACCCATTTAAGATGTGATAGGTAGAACTACAAGTACACAACCTTGAGTCTAGCTGAAGTGGGAGTGGAGAGCAGGATTTCAAAGGGACCTTTCCACCATGGCTCCAAGGAAGGATTTCAGAAATTCCAGCAGACTGGATTAGGAGCTGAGCCTCAGTAGAGATACCTAAAGAATGGGACTAAGAGACTAGTTGGTGTCTGATGATGTCTCTAGACATTATCACAACAGAGTTCTGTAGGAGGGGGCATTAAGTTGATATGCCTTCACTCATGGGTACAGTGGTATCAGGGGTCCTGATATTATCTCACAAGAACCTAGCTTCTTCCTACTAGCTCTTCCATGAATTTAATAAGGGGGTGATGGTGATTTAAGTATTCCATTAACTTTTTTTTCCCATTCTTGATGACTGGGGGGTGAAAGGCACAATGTTGGCACTGAGTGATTGACCAGGGTGAAAGCACCTTATGTAATGAAGCTCTTGTAAAATGGGTACATCTATTACTATGTATTTCTTTAAGAACACTACACAATGGAATGACTTTTTTTTCTTTTTTTCCCTAGTAAATTTGTTTCTTCTTAACACACATTGATTTATGAATATTCTGGGGAGAGAAAAATTAGAGCTAAAGTGCAAAGACATTGAAGAGATTAAAAAAAAGAAAAAAAAAGAAAAAAAGTAGAGAACATAGCACATGTTTATTTACATTCAGTCTCTGTAGTTCTTTTTTTGGATGCAGATGGCATTTTCTGTACAAAGTCTGTTGCGATTGCTTTGCATCCCTGAACCTCTGAGGGGGACCAGGGCGTTTATAGTTGATCATCACACATTCTGCCTGTTACTGTGTACAGTGTACTCCTAGTTCTACTTGTTTGTATCAGTATCAAGTCATGTAACTCCCGGCCTTTCCAAAACCAGCCCATTCATCATTTTTATAGAATAATAATATTCCTTGGTCTTCAAATACCATAAGTTGTTCAGTCATTCCCCAATAAACAGACACATATTTATTGTTCAGTTCTTTGTGACCGCACAAAGAGCTGGCACATTGTGGCCCATGTGGGTCTGAAATGCTTTTTGTCTAAGAGGATTTTTGCTAGCCCAGAGGCTGTGCCAGTATGACAGGGGAACTCTGCCACCCACCGGGAAAGTGTATAGCCCATCCCCAAAGTATATTTGGAATCCTGGGCAGCTGGCAATTGAATGAAGTCCCTCTGGCAGGTTTGAAAGGGAGCATCTGGGAGAGCAAACTAAGCCCAAGCTGCCTTCAGAGGCTTGGATACATTGTGGTTGGGACGCATCTCACAGGAGGTGACAGCAGCCCTGGGAATCCTCCCTCACTCCCTCAGTGTTTTTGGGCTACTCCCTCCTACTTGTTAGATGCACAGAGTGTAAATGCTACATCCACACTCAGTTCCCACAGTTCTCTCTCAGTGTAGATGGCTCTCTTCTTCACAAGATCATTGGAACTGGCCTGAATCATGTCATTGTTGAAAAGTCACACATCCATCAGAATTGATCATTGTATAATCTTGCTGTTGTCATGTATGATGATCTCCTGGTTCTGCTCATATCACTTTGCATCAGTTCATACAAGTCTCCCCAAGCCTCTCTGGTATCATCCTGCTGATCATTCCTTATAGAACAATAATATTCCACAACATTCATGTGCTATGACTTATTCAGCATTTCCCAGCTGATGGGCATCCACTCAGTTTCCAGTTTCTTGCCACTACAAACAGGGCGGCAGAAACATTTCTGCACATGTGGGTCCCTTTCCCTTCTTTAGGATCTCTTTGGCAAATAAGCTCAGTAGAAACGATGCTAGATCAAAGGATATGCACCTTTTGATTGCCCTTTGGGCATAGCTCCATATAGCTTGGCAGAATGGTCGGATTCATTCACATTTCCACCAACAAAACATTAGCGTCCCAGGTTTCCCCCAAAAGCCTTTCCATATTGGTTACATTGAGAAAGTTTCTGTCCTGTTTGGGTTCTTTGATATCTAGTAAGAAATCCTCTATTTGCAAAAGCTTTCCAGCATTGATAATAGTCATAAAGTTTCTCTTAAGTGGGGGTACAGTCAGGATCAGTACAATTAGATTTGTCTAAAACCCTTTCCACAGTGGTTACAACCCTAAGGCTGCTCTCCAGTATGGATTCTCTGGTGTAAAATAAGAGATTCCTTTTTTCTTAAGCCTTTTCCACACTGGTTACATACATAAAGTTTCTCTCCAGTGTGGATTCTCTGATGTAAATTAAGAGTTCCTTTTTGTATAAAACTTTTTCCACATTGGTTACATTTATAAGGTTTCTCTCCAGTATGGATTTTCTGATGTACAGTAAGAGCTTTCTTGTCTCTAAAGGCCTTTCCACATTGGTTACATTTATAAGGTTTCTCTCCAGTGTGGATTCTCTCATGTACAGTAAGAGCTCTCTTGTCTCTAAAGGCTTTTCCACAGTGGTTACATTCATAAGGCTTCTCTCCAGTATGGATTCTCTGATGTACAGTAAGATCTCCTTTTTCCCTAAAAGCCTTTCCACATTGGTTACATTTATAAGGTTTCTCTCCAGTGTGGATTCTCTGATGACCAATAAGACATCCCTTGCTTCTAAAAGCCTTTCCACACTGGTTACACTCATAAGGTTTCTCTCCAGTGTGGATACTTCGATGTTTAATAAGAGTTCCGTTTTCTCTAAAAGCCTTTCCACACTGGTTACATTCATAAGGCTTTTCTCCAGTGTGGGTTCTCTGATGTAAAATAAGAGATTCCTTTTTTCTAAAACCTTTTCCACACTGGTTACATTCATAAGGTTTCTCTCCAGTGTGGATTCTCTGATGTAAAATAAGAGATTCCTTTTTTTTTAAACTTTTTCCACACTGGTTACATCCATAAGGTTTCTCTTCAGTGTGGATTTTCTGATGTATAGTGAGAGCTCGCTTGCTTCTAAAACCCTTTCCACATTGATTACATTCGTAAGGTTTCTCTCCAGTGTGGATTCTGTGATGTACAATCAGAGCTCTCATGTCTCTAAAGGTTTTTCCACATTGGTTACATTTATAAGGTTTCTCTCCAGTGTGGATTCTCTCATGTCCATTAAGAGCTCTCTTGTCTCTAAAGGCCTTTCCACATTGGTTACATTCAAAGGGTTTCTCTCCAGTGTGGATTCTTTGATGGCTAATAAGAACTCCGTTTTCTTTAAAAGCCTTTCCACATTGGTTACATTTATAACGTTTCTCTCCAGTGTGGATTCTCTTATGTCCAGTAAGAGTTCTCTTGTCTCTAAAAGCCTTTCCACATTGGTTACATTCAAAGGGTTTTTCTCCAGTGTGGATTCTTTGATGGCTAATAAGAACTACATTTTCTTTAAAAGCCTTTCCACATTGGTTACATTTATAAGGTTTCTCTCCAGTGTGGATTCTCTGATGTCTAGTAAGAGCTCTCTTATCTCTAAAACCCTTTCCACATTGATTACATTCATAGGGTTTCTCTCCAGTGTGGATTCTCTCATGTACAGTAAGAGCAGTCTTGTCTTGAAATGCCTTTCCACACTGGTAACATGCATAAGGTTTTTCTCCATTGTGGATTCTTTGATGTCTAATAAGAGCTCTGTTTTCTGTAAAACCCTTTCCACACTGGTTACATTCATAAGGCTTCTCTCCAATATGCATTATGTGATGTCTAGTAAGAACTGCCTTGTCTCTAAAAGCCTTTCCACATTGGTTACATTTGTAAGGTTTCTCTCCAGTATGGATTCTCTGATGTCTAACGAGATCACTCTTTTGTCTAAATCTTTTTCCACAATGGTAACATTCAAAAGGTTTCTCTCCTGTGCGGATTCTCTGACGTAAACTAAGAAATGCTCTATTTGAAAAAGCTTTTCCACCCTGGTTGCATTCATTAGGTTTCTCTCCTGTGTGAATTCTTGATTGTACAATAAGATTTTCCTTTTTTATAAAACCTTTTCCATGTTTGGTACATTCACGATGTCTCTCTCCAAGTTGGATTCTCTCATGTGTTGCACAGCTTTTTGTCCAAGTAAAGTCACAGAATCCATCACCCATGAACCACTGCTTGGGAGTTTCTACCACAGAATGGCTTAGCTCTGCAGGAGTTTCTTTCATTTCAAGTTTGATCTCTCCTTGTTTAAAAAAAAAAAAAAAAAAGAAGAAGAAGAGAGCAAACAATAAAGCAAACATAGTTATGATGCAGACATACACACACATACACAGTCACTCACTCGTGTATATTTATCATCCCTTCCCTCCATCAGCAGAAGAGAAACTCAGTCATTTTCTTTTTTCCTAGGCAAGAACCAACCATTTTAAGTCCCATTAGTTCACATTCCCAACATGATCTAATTTCTTTTTTCTTTTTTTTTTTTAAAATTTTATTTTATTTAATAATAACTTTGTATTGACAGAATCCATGCCAGGATAATTTTTACACGACATTATCCCTTGCAATCACTTATGTTTCGTTTTTTCCCCTCCCTCCCTCCTCCCCCCACCCCCCCAGGATGGCAAGCAGTCCTATATATGTTAAATATGTTGCAGTATATCCTAGATACAATACATATTTGCAGAACCGAACAGTTCTCCCGCTGCACAGGGAGAATTGGATTCAGAAGGTAAAAATAACTCGGGAAGAAAATCAAAAATGCAAATAGTTCACATTCATTTCCCAGTATTCCTTCTTTGGGTGTAGCTGCTTCTGTCCATCATTTCTCCAATGAAACTCGGTTAAGTCTCTTTGTCAGAAAAATCCACTTCCATCAGAATACATCCTCATACAATATCGTTGTAGAAGTGTATAATGAACATGATCTAATTTCTAAGGAGTTTCTTGCACAATCACAGTGGAACCTCATAATAAACTTGTGACAATGCAGAGAGTGCCTTCATTCTCCTTAGGTGCACAACTCGGGTCACCAGCTCAGAATGGCTGAGTGACTCGATCCAAATCCCAGCAGCTGAGACTAGAATTTACACCCTGTGAATGGGAAAGCTCTGCTTCCATTATTTCACAATCATCGCCACTCTTAATTTTCTCCTTTCCCTTTCATTATCTGCGCTTTGCCTCTTTTTCATAGACATGACACCTAGTGCATATCTAGGAAATACTCAAATTGTTTCATGATCTGTCCTGTCTGTACATATAATAAATTTCCATGCTGATCACTTTTAATTCAATTTTTTTTCCTATTACATTATATAAGATCATATTCAGCAGGCTAACACAGTTAGTTTTTGTATTTACCTGAGGTAAAAGTGATTTTGTTCTGACCCTAACTTTTTTTGAGATCGCTATTACTTATTTCTTTTTTAAAAATTATCATTAAGTGTCTCCTGCATATCCCAAGATAATTTTTTTTAAAATGCATGAAATTATCCACATCTGAGAATGTCTCAAACAGAAAATTGAGTTGATCACCCTGAAATATGGAAGGATAGTGCGGCTGCAGTATTATAGTCCTTTCCCTTTTAGAATCCCTTTTTCTTAAACAATTAAGATAAAGATCCAAGGGATTTGACCCAAAAATGTCTTTGTGGCACCTAAAGTGGTGAATAAATGTCTGATTTGGTTATAAAGGTAGCTGTACTCTGGGACCACACACATGGGCACATTTCTACCTTTAAGTCTTTCTGCAGTGATTTCAGTCTATCATGATCACCAGTACACTGCTGTGGAGGACTGTGCCCTGAGTCCATGAAACTCTGGCTGCTTCTAAGTGCAGATTCTTCTGGTTTCTCACCTTGACATCAGATTGTTCTCAGCATTTCAGGAAGGCTGGACACTCATGTACAAATGGCCACAGGCCTGCAAAGTCCCTCAAGGGCTGTCTCGCCCTGGATTAGAGTAGTTCTCTCCTTCCTGGGTTAGCTAGCAACCCCATCTCATCCAAGCTCTAATCCCCTGAGCAAGATGTGCTAAAAACAATATATGTAATTGATGCTTGAGTTATTTAGGGCAATATTTCTCATGAGCCTATATATATATATATATATAAATAATTTTTTTAAAAACAGTAATTAGCAATGGCTTTTGACTGGCTAGAGTTTAAAAAAAATGAATTTCCATGTCTCCACAGGAGCTTGTCCAATTCTTTTTTTTTCTATATCATATATGTAAGACCATGTTCATCATTTCTGTTTCAAAATCAGAATACAATTACAGTGGATAGAATGTGGGTAGGGCCTTGAACCCTTGCAAGTCAAGTTATAGGATCTCTGTTAAATTCAGTTGCTTTATCTGTAAAATGGGTTTAATAGTAGCACTTAAGTCCTCTGGTTCTCATGAGGATGAAATAAGACAATGCAGAGCATGGCAGACAGGGCTGTATAAATGCTACTTGTTTTATTTCACTTTGGCTCTTTCCTCCCCAGTTCTACTCCCCTTCTTAAAACATCATGATACTCACCAATTAATGATGCACTGGGCCACTTAATTATTCAGTTCATCTGGTGCACAGTGGGACTCTCCACAGTTGCTGGCATATTGTCTGTCCCACCAGTCTGTGGCGGCGACCTCCATGAGAGCAGGGATGTCCCTAACATCTCTTTGTGTTCCTGGTGTTTAGCCCAGGGCTGCCCTCTAGTAGACCTTTAATTGTTTACTGACAAGAAGTTCTAAGAAATGGCTCATATCTTGAACCTAATCCCTTTGGGGACTTTCAGGAGAGCTCCATTGTCCCAAATCCCAAACAAGGACTTCTTACAGGATGACAGATGAGCAGTGGAAAAGCCTTACAGGACCTTGGAGTGGGATCGACTCATTTTGTGGAGCGGACAGCCAGATTCACTGACTAGTCCCAGACACAGCTGCCTAGAAATATCCAATACAGAATTCCAAGTTTGACCTTTCTCCCCTAACTCAGCATTTACTTCAGGGTAACTCCCAGAAGCCTCTTGTAACCACAGCTCTCATACACCTGCTTTCACCTCACTCACCTGCAGAGCATCTCCTCAGGCCTTCTTGGCCCAGCATCCACAGTGCTTCCCCTTGCTCAAAATAAGAGATCACCTCTTCTTTGGGAACTGGAAGCCCTGGGTATAGAAATCAGTAAGAGAAGAAGATGGAGAGAAGTTGGTCACTTAGTTCTCCTTAGGGAAAATGTGAGGATCCAGAGCTGCTCCAAGCCGAAATTCAGCCCCTCTTGTTCAGACATATCAGTCAATCATCAGGCCTGTAAAGCAAGTCAGCTAAGGCAGGATGTGCCCACTATTTTTACAGCTTCCCCTGAGAAAGCCAAAGGCCCTTCCTCCCACATCCTGTCCTGAGAGGCTCCCTTCTGGCAGAAACTTCTGATCCCAAACCTGGGTTGCTAACTGTGTAGCTCTGAGCAAATCAATTAAATTCTGATTGTTTTCCTGTTTCTTCAACTCTGAATTGGGGATAATAATATCACCTGACTTGAAATCTGAAGATGAGATTAAAGTGACATAATATTTTGTTGTACTTTTAACTTATAAACAAGCATTTCATTATCATAGCATAATAAAAAGATGATTGGACATGAAACTGTAAATCCACAACACACAATGCTATTGCTTTCACTTAGAAAAGGAAATTATCAAGTAAATTTTTCCCTTCCATTTGCCTGTGCTCAGTCTAGCGATGGCCGCAATTGTATAAAAATGTAAAATTACGCTATCCATCTTTCTATTTATGAGTTTTTCTCTCTAGATGCAAACAGCATCTTTTGTGATTCATCCTCTGTCATAAATTTCAGTCCTTAGAAGCACCAAAATAACTTACTTGCTGGAAGTTGTTCTTAAATAATATTGTTACAGTTAGTAAAGAAAGCATATGGCAAAACCCCTGGCAAACAGCAAGTGGAAATAAGTACTTATTCCCTTCTATTCCTTTCCCACCCCTTGTGCTGGAATATGAGGCCAATCCAAAGGCAGATAAAGGAGAAACTCCCTAGTTGAGGGAGAAGCAGGTGCTTTGGCTACAAAGTGATGCTTGCTAAAAAGAATAATATTTCAAATAGTGGATCCATCTGAAAAAGGACGGAATTAAAAGGAAAAGCAAAAGGAAAGGCTGAGCAGTTTTCAGAGCTTTTGGAGGACAAAATTTGTATCAAGGTAGAGGCTAACCTCTAAGATTAGTTCCATGTTTAAGATGCTTCCCCTGATTTAATCTTTGACCTGGGAATGGGTAAGAGAGAGCTTCCGGAACAATAAAGGAAATCTCCAGGTCCTGTCAAACAATACAAGGCCAGTCTTTTGCCTTCCCTTCCCCCACCACAAAGCCTGTATACTAGGCAATGAGGATATTCCCTTTGATTGCAGACTTGCAATTATCAGAGGAGGTGCTCTTACCCAAGGAGAGCAGGTTCCAGGTGTTCTCCACCATGACCTCCTTGAACAGCTCCTTCTGAGAGGGGTCCAAGAGCCCCCACTCCTCCTTGGTGAAGTCCACAGCCACATCCTTGAACGTCACAACATCCTGCAGCATCAAAAGTCAGAAGATGTGGGGCTGAAAGATCCTTCAGAATGAAAGAGCTCAGCCCCTCTAATTTGCAGGATGAAACGGAAACACAGAGAAGGGATTTGCACCAAAGTCATAGACTTTCTGTCAGTCAGAGTCAACTCTTGAACCACTGGTCATTAAGAGACTGATTGAATTTTAGATCTGTTGAAATAAAGCTGAGAAATGACTTATTACGGAACGCGTAAGGAAGGGCATCCTAGGGCCACATGGCACATTCCCTTAATGAATTCTTCCATACTCTTCATTGGCAACCCTTCTGCTCATCCAACCCTATTTCCTATTTCTCACTCCCTGTGCCTGTTTTACCTTTTCCTTTTATCAAGGGCCTCTTCTCCAAAATAAACCACCTTTTACCAAAGGGAATTGCCAATGTGAATTTACCATGTTCATATCGAGCTAGGAATTGCTTCCCTGAACTTGTCCTGGTCTATGTGTATGGCACATTTCACAGTTTGTTTCCTTTATTCTATTATTTCACTTTTAGATGACAGACTTTAGAAAAGAAGGCATCTGCGCAGTTGGTCTCCAAGGAGTCGCAGAAAGCTCCTACAGCACAGCCCGAGAATGGGGACCTTTGAGTATTTAACTGCATGAAGTGTGAAGGCAAAAAGACCCTGTGAGCAGAGCAGCTATGTTCCACAGAACGGAAATCTAGGGAAAACAGCCAAGGAAGGTGGACAATAAGGAGAGGGAGAGAAATCCCTGTTAGAAAAGGGAAGAAAAATGGACGAAAGTAGAAAACTAATGAACAGGATGAGTTGAAGGGCAAGAGAGGGAGGAGAATCTACAAGAGAACTAAGAGGAAAAGGAAGATGATGAAATGCAGAATGAGATTAAGGAGAAGGGATGATCAAATGTCTAGAGAAACTTGAAATAAAAGACTTATGGCATTTTCTAAAGGGAACAATAGGAGAATATGCATATTTCTTTTCAATACATGGTACTTTTACAAAAATTAACCATTGGGACACACAGATCCTCTACCCAGATGAAAAAAGTCAGAAATAATCATTATACTCTGTTATTTCCTAAAGAAATAAGAATGAAAATTGGTTCAAAGATGACTAACAAAAAATACAGGCTAAAAGGAGATTTACTAGAGTCAGAGGACAAATCTTATAAATGATAAATTTGTATAGGAAAATGAAAATGATTAATTAAGCCATATCCCAAAATTTCTTGGGTTCAGCTGAAGCAGGCCTTGTCAGCTGGGGAGGGGAGAGGAATAGACATACCCTCACACATTAAGAATATATAAAAAAAGAGATGTTTAATTGAATGTGCATTCAAAAAAATTAGAAAAAAAATTGATGAAAAACTGAAAATAAGTACAAATAATGACATATTAAAATTAGAGGGGAAATAGATTGAGATTAATTAGATGTAAAAAAATGACAAATACCAAAATGGCTTCTTTGAAGTGATTCAAAAAGTGAAGAAAACCCTTAGCTAGTATGATTGAATGTAAAAGAGCATAAAATCCAGTCACTGAAACAGCAAATTGCAAAGGTGAAATGGGAGCCCTCCTTTGGGAGCCTCTCCCATGACTAGCTTGTATGCTTTCTTGTGAATAAAGCTCCTGATGGCCAAGAGAAAAATTCTCACATCAAACAACATCAGCTTCATAAAAGAGATGTCCGAAGGAAAATTCCCAGGAAACCACCCCCAAAATGCAGAGCTGCCAAGTCAATGAGAAAAAGCCTGCAGGCCTCCAGAAAGAAAGTCCAGTAGAATTCAAGTACCAAGGAGCCACCATTAGGACCAGACACAATTTGGCAGCAACTTTCATTAAGGAGCAGAGGATTTGGAAAAGTATGTTAAAGAAGGGAAAGGACCTGACCTTATGACCAAGAGCAAATTATGAAGCAAAAACAAATGGAATGCTTTCAGGGAAAAAGCACCTTAATGAAAGTCCTTCCCAGCATTCCTAAGGAAAAGCCCACAAATGTAGAAAACTTTCTAAATTGAGACCCATGAGGAGAAATACAAAAAAGAATCCAGAATGAATTAGCCTCAGGGACTCAAAATATAAGCAAGAACTAGTTATATACAATCATAGTGAGTGACATGTGTTCCCTCTGATTCTTATTTGGGCTCACAGAGGGAATCAAAGAAGAGTAAAGCGGGGAGGGATTCTGTTATGTCTGGATGATCTTAAGCAGAGACTGGAAAGAGGGGAAGAGGGTGGAGAGAGAGGAGGGCTAGGAAATATTGTCTCTGGCAAGGAGGGTCCGGGACTAGAAAGCTCTACAAGCAAGGGGGTGGGGACATCTGAGCCTCAGTCATCTAGTCAAAGGAAGGAAGAATTCCCAGGACATAGGCAGATAAAAGGAGAAATGCAGTTTACTCCCCAGTGAATTGACTGGAGTCCGTTCTATCTATTATACTCTTCCAAGTCAACCCAGGGCCTGCTGCAGCCTAGAGCAATCTCACGGTCTCTGCCAGTTCCTGGCACTCTGCACAGGGGAGTTTAAGTTAAACCAGCAAAAGAAACAGTTGGTGTAGTACTTTGGGGCCCAGGAATGACAGAGGTGAGGATGAGAATCCCAGCAGCCTCTTTTAGACAGGAGAGATGGGTCCTTGTGCCTGGGCAGGTCGTGGAAGCACCAGAGCAGCGGGATGGCCCAGAGCTCTGTGTCGTAGAACTGCTGTGCGGGGACCCAAGGCCTTTCTCAGTGCTTATTGGCAGGAGCCCAGGAATGGTCAAGGGAAGGGTTTCAGGGAGACCTGGGAAGGCTTGGGGGACCTGAGGCACGAGGACAGGAGCAGCTCAGAAGGATTGTGTGTGTCTGTCCGTCTTTCGGGTCCCAATGTGCCAAGGATCCTAGGATGCAGTTGGGCAGGGCAGTGTTACTACTGGTTCCCCTGTTTTTATGCAGAAATGACCACTACATCAGGCCCCGAAAACTCCACCGCCCGTCCTCCATGTCTAGGGAAATGGCTGTGACTGCTGATGTTGGTCAGGTCTGGGGATGGACTGCACTCACCTGCCGAGGTCCGAGGCTCTCAGGGCCCATTTCCTCTGGCTCCAGGCTCCCCGTAGAGGTAGCAAACACCCAGAGTGACTCCTCTTTCTCAAGTTCCTCCCTTTGGCACCTGGTCTTTATCTCGGGGTCTTGCTGCTACCACACTTGAGGGACCTATAAAAGTGACAACAGCCAAAGCTCTTACTAACAAAGGTCACAGCTAACCATGGGGGGCTTTACTTTTCAGCCTCTCTGAAAACCCAGAAAAATCCAGGAGCCCCCAGGAGAATCCCTCCCTTCTTTCCCTCTGCACAGAAAAGCCCAGCTTCCCCTCATCCTGGCCCCAGGCTGACTGCCTTTGATTTCATGGCCTGGGAGAATGCTGTTTGGGGCCCTGAGAGCAAAAGTGTTCTAATTTCACCCCACTTTTGCTGTTTGCCTTTCCCCCAATTCTTGGGCCAGCCCTAGGTCACCAGAAGAATCTGCAGAGGGAGAAGTATCCCAGGGGAGGAGAGGACTTTCTGCTTTTTCTCAGCAGGAGGCAAGCCTACAGGGATTCCTAGTGGAGTGTGACGTCCTGCAGGAGTTACAAAGTCCCTGGCCCTCCTGGTGGGGGAGAGACTGCACAATAAAAAACAATGCGAAGAGGGCCAGGATGGGAAAGGGAGGTTGTCTGAAAACTGCTCCCCTCCTTTTACTTCTTTTCTGCCTACTCTCTCCATTGTACCTCACCCATAGAGCTACAAGGGTGTTAGGGATCCCAGATGAGAGACCTTCAGCCTCCATGGCTCCTGAGTCAGAGCTCTCCCCCTCCCACCCCCCAGCGATCCTCTGCCTCCCCTCCCCCCAAATAACACACACATTATTCTGGAAAACAGACTGACTGCTTTGGGGAAGAGGGAGCAAAAGTGGGAGGTGGAGGATGGGGAGGACTCTTGGAATGGAAACCCCAGGAAATGACCAGAGAAAGCCTGAGCCTGGAGACAAAATCCAGTCTCACATTGAACTCTGAGGGCTCAGAGAGAAGAGGGGCCAGGGAAGCAGGAGGTTTGGAGAACAGGGCTAGGGTCAGGGAGGAAAGACAGACTAAAGGAGGTCATGGAAGTCAGGGGGGTGAGAAGTGCTGGACAGCTGAGTTTAGGAAAGAAGGAAGACTGTGCGCTGAGGTGTACCTAGGAGTTGGGGAGGGATGCTGGGACCTTCTGGTAGCGCTTAGGCAGGAGTAAGGTAGGACAGCAGAATCTCTCAGGAAGGGATGGGATGGGGAGATGGGACAGCTGCGTCCTGATCAGAAGGCTGAAATTATGGACAGTCTGAAGTCTGGGAAAGTGAGACCCAATGGGAAATCTGGGCGAGTTTGGGAAGTGATTCGGAGTCTGGAGAAGGTGAAGGGTGCGGCGGGGTCTCATGCAGGAGGCAGCCTTGGGAGAAAGGTGCGCTCCTAGCAGAGCGCGAGGTCATGTACCCCAAGGTCAAAAGAGGAGACCCAAAGGCAAGGGCACCAGTGGGAGCCGGGAAATATGGGGCATGCTGGCTCAGACCTACCTGGGAGCTGCAAGCACAGGCTTGAGTGCAGGAATGCCGAGAGATCTCAGGGGCAAGGGAAAAAAAGAGGAGAGCCCTGAGCTCGCCGGGGGAAAGGGGGAGAGAGCTGAGCTCTCAGGGGGAAAGGGGGAGAGAGCTGAGCTCCCGGAGGAAAAGGGGAGAGATCTGAGCTCCCGGAGGAAAAGGGGAGAGATCTGAGCTCCCCGGGGGAAAGGGGGAGAGAGCTGAGCTCGCCGAGGGAAAGGGGAGAGAGCTGAGCTCTCAGGGGGAAAGGGGGAGAGATCTGAGCTCCCCGGGGGGAAAGGGGAGAGAGCTGAGCTCCCCGGGGGGAAAGGGGGAGAGCTGAGCTCCCCGGGGGAAAGGGGAGAGAGCTGAGCTCCGGGGGGGAAAGGGGGAGAGAGCTGAGCTCCCCGGGGGAAAGGGGGAGAGATCTGAGCTCCCCGGGGGAAAGGGGGAGAGATCTGAGCTCCCCGGGGGAAAGGGGAGAGAGCTGAGCTCCCGGGGGGAAAGGGGAGAGAGCTGAGCTCCCGGGGGGGAAAAAGAAGAGGCCGGAGGAACTCGCAGGAAAAAAAACGGAGACAGAACAAAACTCCCGGGGAGAGCAGTTTCTACAACAGGGAAGTCAAAAGGGATGGAAAGCAAAGGAGGCGGGGAAAGCACCGGGATCCCCGTTCAGACTTCCTGTTTCCGGACAGTCTGGGCGGGTCTTCCGGGTCCATAGAGCCCCGCCCCATCCCTCCCCCAGGATGCTTCAGCCTTTTCCTCCAATCACACTCAGGCCCTGGATTTTTTTGCCGATGATGCCGGGGATGCAGAGAAACTCGAGTTTGTAGGAAGACCCTGAATCTAAGGGACCCCCGGTAAGGTCCGCAGTGGCCTGGGACCGTTAGTTCTGGGTTAACGCGCTCCTTTATCACGGGGGTAATCTTTCTTCCAAGGGCTCCTTTGGGAGGGCGAGGAGAAGGGGGATCGCAGTGATGACGGGCCCGGCTGCTTCCCTTCCATAAGCTGCTGCTCTATGAAGGGACCGGGCGGCTGCTTCTCAGCCTGGGGAGCGTCAGGAGTCTGGGAGCAGGAGCGCCCGCCTGCATCGCAGAACCTCTGGCAAGTCCCGTGGGGGGTTAGGGTTAGGGTCAGCTTGTTTGTGTCAGTCACGGAACTCCAGGCCTTTCCAAAAGCAGCTCAGTCATCACTTTTACAGAACATTAACAGTCCATCGCCTCCATGTGCCACTAGTTTTTCGGCCATTCCCCCATCGATAGACAGCTACTTATTTTCCGGTTCTTTGGGACCCCTCAAAGAGCTGCCGCATTTTGTCCCGTGGGGGTCTGGGATGATTTTTTTCTAAGAGGATTTTTGCTAGCCCAGAGGCTGTGGCAGTTTGAGGGGGACTCTGCCACCCAGCGGGAAAGTGTACAGACAATCCCCAGAGCATATTTGGAACCATGGGCAGCTGGCAATTGGATGAAGACCCTCTGCCAGGTTTCAAAGGGAACACCTGGGAGGGGAAACTGGCCCCACGCCGGTGTCAGAGGCTTGTTTACATTGCGCTTGGGGCAGCTGGGACTCATCTCACAGGCGGTGACAGCAGCCCTGGGAAATCTCCCTCACCAGTATTTTTGGGCTACTCCCTCCCACTTGGTGGCTCCTCAGTGCCTGAATGAAGACAGGTTTAAAGGAGGGAGAAACGAGTTCTTAAGAGAATCCATTGGATCCACTGTAGTCCTAAGAAGTTCACATCCCTCCTTTGGAAGCTTTTCTTGCTCTGTAATAAGCATTCTCTTCTGGGCCAGGGCAACTTCTCCCTTCCGCCTTTGTGCTGAGATGGATAAGCGAAAGTTTGTACTTTGGGGGCAAACATAAGTTCCATGGAGACTTCTGCTCTAGAAGGTTTGCCGTCCAGCATCTGGAGAGTTACCGCCAGGGTTTCAGCTGTTTGGCCAGTGTAGTCATTTGCTTTCTCATGGAGATTGTTTTCTCAGCTGTGCCCAGGAAGCGTCATTGCTGCCATGGCCTGGGGAAGCAATAAACAGTCTAATATTTGAGATTTGCTTTTTAATGGACTGACCTGAGGAGGAGGCCCTGATGTTTCCTTACCACCCTAAAGTCAGGGCTACTCCAAAGGCACATCTGCTCTGGGTGCAGACATTCATCCTTTTGCCTTTTCTTAACTGACCAGCCTGATTACTGCCCCGAGTTCAGCTTGTTGGGCTGAGTGGCCATGATGGAGTGATGAAGTTTAAGGCATTTCTGTGGCAGGGGTGATGCCCTAAGCAGCGACCAAATCTCCTTCCTCACTTCTGGAGCAGATGCAGCAGATCCCGGTCAAAGTGGGCTCCCTCTGAGGGGGTTCTCTTCAGGTCCTCCCAGGGAGAAAGACATCCAGATAACTTGCACAGTCATGGTCTGCAGCCCATCCTCAGATTCTCAGGTAGAAAGGGGGCAGGACTGATTGTGTTTCTGATGGTCCCTTCCAGGGTAGCTCGCCTGCTAGAGGACAGTGCTGAGGGGAGGTGAATTCATAGCAGTGTGGGGTTTCAGCAGCATAGGGAACAGGAGCCATTTAGGGAGAATGGAGACAAATGTCCTCAGGGGTGGAGACTAGGGCTGCTGTGGCCTCTGCTGCTTGGAGGCAGCCTGGGAGGTCTTTACTATATCATTCAAAGCTTTATTATAGTACCCCACGGCACAGAAGTTTTCACCCTGTTTCTATGCCAATATGCCAAGTACGTTCCCTCCTTTCTCACACATAAATAAACCAAATGAGAGAATAGTTGGGGAGGCCTGAAGTTGGGCAGTGTTGGAAGGCAGACTTCAAGAATCAAAGGAGTTTTGAGCTTATGGGGGAAAGCCAAGCACTGAGGACATCAAGATTTAGGTGTCCATAAAGTACAATGGCAAAGCTGAGAAGTCAGGGATCCAGAGAGGAGAGTAACCTGTTAGATCCAGGAAGGCACAGAGCCAATGCTTGAGGTAGGGAGCAGAAAGCTGAATGCTCCCTTAACCCTAACCCTAACCCTAACCCTAAATTTTTATTTACCTGAGGTAAAAGCAATGTTGTTCTGACCCATTATTTTTTTTGAGATAGATATTACTTATTTCTTTTTTTAAAAAAAATTATCTTATGTGCCCCCTTCATATACTGACAAACACAAATCTTTAAAAATGTATGAAATTATCCACATCTGAAAATGTTTCAAACAGAAAATTGAGTTCATCATCCTGAGATATGGAAGCGTAGTGCAGGCTGCACTACTGCAATCCTTCTCTTTTAGAACCTCACCAAAGCCTTGAACGACTGATCCAAGGGATCTGACCCAAAAATGTCTTAATGACACTTAGAGTGGTGAATAATTGTCTGATTTGGTTATAAAGGTAACTGTGATCTGGGACCACACAGATTTGCACGTTTCCACATGTACACGTCTTTCTGCAGTGATTTCAGTCTATCATGATCATCAATAGACTGTTGTGGAGGACTGTTCCCTGAGTCCATCAAACTCTGGCTGCTTCTAAGTGCAACAGATTCTTCTGGTTTCTCAGCTTGACATCAGATTGTTCCCAGTATTCCAGGAAGGTTGGACACTCATGTACAAATGGCCACAGGCCTGGATAGACCCTCAGGGCTGTCTCTACCTGGACTAGAGTAGTTCTCCCCCACCTGGGTTATCTAGCAATACATCTCATCCAATCTCTAATCCCCTGAAAAAGATGTGACCTGGGTCTGTATTCTTGCAACAGTGCTGGCAGGCTATTTGGAAAGCATGGTGAGGAAATGGGGACAGGAGAGGACATCATGAAATCATCATGGAAGGCCACAATCTTTCTACCAAAACAGACCTTAAAGTGCTGCTCATTGACATGTTTAAGCTTATTTTCTAATTTGAATATTTCCTCTGATTATGTTACTCTTCTATCTGGAATTGTTTGGCTAAATGGATTGGTCATTCAGTAGGGTTTCAGTTGCTATCCTTTCAAAGACTGTGATTATATAAATATTATTTAAAAACAACATAAAACAATATTTGTAATTGAGCCTTGAGTCATTTAGAGCAACATTTATCATGAGCCACTAGAAATATAAAACTTTTTTTTTTTTTAACAATAATTAACAATGGCTTTTTTTGCCTATAGTTTAGAAATAAATTTCCATGTCTCTACAGGAGCTTGTCCAATTCTCCTGTTTTCTACATCATACATGAAAGACCATGTTCATCACATCTGTTTCAAAATCAGAATACAGTTGCAATGGATAAAATGTGGATAGGGTCTTGAATCAGGAAGCCCAGGGTTTTACTCAGACCTGAGAACCTTGCAAGTCAAGTTATAGGACCTCCGTTGGATTCAATTTCTTTATCTGTAAAATGGGTATAATAATAGCAGCTAAGTCCTCTGGTTCTCTTGAGGATGAAATAAGATAATGCAAAGCCTGGCACACAGGGCTGTATAAATGCTATCTGTTTTATTTCAATTTGAGAAGTCTCTGGTGCAGCCCTCTAGGCCTCTGGAGATCTCTTTTCTTAGGTATCCTGCAGTGAGTGGGGATTGAGAGCAGCTTCTAGCGAATGTGCTTCTCCAGTACAGGTCATTTGCAGAGATCTCCTTCTCTGTTAAAATTTGTAACAAAATAGATATTAATACAATCCTAGCCTGTTATTACAATAACCAGGTCAAGTAGTGAGAGCCAGCTTAAACTTTAACAACACTAACATGAACATGACTGGAACAGAGAATAACATAAAAAATAAAAAAGAGCTTTCTTTGAGAATGTACATATGTGTGTATATGTATGTATGTATATCTATATATAGTGTGTGTGCATATAGCTTTCAAACAAATAAGATTAGGACAAAAATTCCCTGTGGTATATGATAACATTGTGAAGGATGTAAGTGGAGGCCTCACTTGTGTGGGAGCCTTTTAATGTTGTCAATCACCTTGCTGAGGGGGTAATACTGTTTCTTCTGACCCTCTGAGTCCCCTTCTCTCTTAAGGGTCTTCCCAAACAGCCCATTGGCACCAATTTCTTTCTCTTCTCTTTGCTGACCAAGGCAGCCATCTGTTGATGTAGATATGGATGCCCAGGTCTGTGTGAATCCTGGATGAGTTGGAACTATTTAATAAAAGCCCAGGATCCTCCCCAAGGTTTAGATATTCTTTGGCAATAGCCTGGAATTCTGCATACTGCCAGGGCTTGAAACCATAGGTCATGAAAGTGGCTGACTTCAGGCATTTTTCCTGGGCAAATTTTGTCTTTCACTTTGAAAGGGAACAGAAGAGCTGGGGAGCTGCTGGAGTCTATTAGTTAAAGAAGGAAGAATTTAGGTAACTGAACAGTTTATATTCCTAAGATTTCTATTCATTATAAATTTTCTGAGGGGAGGATGAGATGATTCCTGGCAGAAAGCCTTCTAACATTGAGTCCATAGCTGGCTTGTACCCAGAGTGACCATTCTGCTAAGAAGCACTGTAGTTCATTTCAATGCTTTTCCTCATCAAGAATAATACAATTCTTGTATTTCCCATGAGTTATGTGATGGTAAAAAAGGACTGACTTGGTCCTGAAGGCAGTAATTCCCTTCTTCAGGTTTCTCTCCAGTGTCAATCCAGTGTAATAAAACCAACCTTTTAGTAAGAAACTTTCCACACTGGTTGCATTTATAAGGTTTCTCTCCAGTGTGGATTCTCTGATGTCCAGTAAGAGCCCCCTTTTCTTTTCAACTCTTTGAACACTGATTGCATCCATAAGATTTCTGTCCTGTATGAATTCTCTGGTGTTGAACAAGACCATTCTTCTGGGTTAAAGTCTTTCCACATTGATTACATTCATAAGCATTCTCTCTGGTGTGCTTTCTCTAATGTTGGATAACATTATCCCCCATTTTAAGGGGGATTTTACTATTGGTCCTCTTCTATCACTTTTCCCTGATTTAAGACAATGATCCAAGTAATTTGATCCTAAACTTTGTCAGAGGTGCCTTAAGTGATAAATAATTGTCCAAAGAAATTTTTTCTTCTGTATAAGTATGTGCATATTTTTTTATTATTATTATAGCTTTTTATTGACAGAACATATAGATGGATAATTTTTACAATATTGTCCCTTACACTCACTTCTATTCCAACTTTTCCCTTTCCTCCCTCCACCCCCTCCCCTAGATGGCAGGTAGTCTCACATATGTTAAACATATTAAAGTATATCTTAGATACAATATATATGTGTAGATACATACAGTTCTCTTGTTGCACAAGAAAAAATGGATTCAGATGGTAAAAATACCCTGGGAAGAAAAACAAAAATGCAAGTAGTCCACATTCATTTCCCAGTGTTCCGTCTCTGGGTGTAGCTGATTCTGTCTATCATTGATCTATTGGAACTGAATTTTATTTTCTCTTTGTCTAAGATATTCATTTCCATCAGAATACATCCTCATACAGTATTAAAGATGAAGTGTATAATGATCTCCTGGTTCTGCTCATTTTACTTAGCATCAGTTCATGTAATTCTCTCCAAGCTTCTCTGTATTCATCCTGCTGGACATTTCTTACAGAATAATAATATTCCATAACATTCATATACCACAATTTACCCAACCATTCTCCAATTGATGGGCATCCATTCAATTTCCAGTTTGTAGCCACTATAAAAAGGGTTGCCACAAACATTTTTGCATGTATGGATCCCTTTCCCTTCTTTAATATCTTTTTGGGATATAAGCCCATAGTATCACTGCTGGATGAAAGGATATGCACAGTTTGATAACTTTTTGAGCATAGTTCCAAATTGCTCTCTAGAATGGCTTGATCCATTCACAACTCCACCAATAATGCATCAGTGTCCCAGTTTTCCCAGACCCCTCCAACATTCCTCACTATCTTTTCCTATCCTCTTAGCCAATTTGACAGGTGTGTAGTGGTATCTCAGAGTTGTCATAATTTGCATTTCTCTGATCAATCAATAGTGATTTGGAACACCTGTTCATAGGAGTAGAAATAGTTTCAATTTCATCATCTGAAAATTGTTCATATTCTTTGACCATTTATCAATTGGAGAATGGCTTGATTTCTTCAAATTAGAGTCAATTCTCTATATATTTTAGAAATGAGGCTTTTATCAGAACCTGTAAATGTAAAAATCTTTTCCCATTTTATTGCTTCCCTTCTAATCGTGTCTGCATTAGTTTTGTTTGTATAAAAGCTTTTAAATTTGATATAATCAAATTTTTCTATTTTGTGATCAATAATGAACTCTAGTTCTTCTTTGGTCACAAATTTCTACCTCCTCCACAAGTCTGAGAGGTAAACTATCCTATGTTCCTCCAATTTATTTATAATCTCGTTCTTTATGCCTAAATCATGAACCCCTTTTGATCTTATCTTGGTGTACGGTATCATGTGGGTCCATGCCTAGTTTCTGCCATACTAATTTCCGGTTTTCCCAGCAGTTTTTGTCAAATAGTGAATTCTTATCCCAAAAGTTGGGATTGTCAAAAGTTTGGGTTTGTCAAACACTAGATTGCTAGAGTTGTTGATTATTTTGTCCTGTGAACTTAATCTATTCCACTGATCAACTAGTCTATTTCTTATCCAATACAAATGGTTTTGGTGACTGCTGCTTTATAATATAGTTTTAGATTAGGCAAAGCTAGGCTGCATTCATTTTTTTAAATTAGTTCTCTTGAAATTCTTGATCTTTTGTTCTTCCATATGAATTTTGTTATTTTTTTTTTAGGTTATTAGGTGCATATTTCTACTTCATCTATTTTCTTTCTTCAGTGATTCTAAACTATCATGATCAAGAGCACCCTGCTTTTGGATATTGTACAGTGATTATATCAAACTCTGCTACTAAGTGCAGCCTAGTTTTTCAGAAACTTAACTTGACATCAAATTGTTTACACAATTCCAAGAAGATTGGATATTCATATATAAATGGTCACAGGTATGCAAAGACCCTGAGTGGCTGTCTCTCAATGCCCCAGAGTGGTTCTCTCATTCAGGGGTTAATGTGTAATCACATCCTCTCAAACTCATAATCATAATTGTTTCTTGTAAACAACATAGTGTAGGATCATGGCTTTTAATACAATCTGCTATCTACTTACATTTTATGGGAGATTTATTAACCCCAAATTATACTTTTCTCTTTCCTTTTCTCCTTTCTTCCTTCCCAGGATTTTACTTATGAGTATTACATGCCTCAAGCAGTCCTTTCCCTTTAGAGACCCTACCCCTTTCTTATATCTTTCCCTTACTATTTCTCTTTTCCCTTTTTTTTTGCCTACTCCTTCCCTTTTCCCCTTTGCCCTCTCACTTTTCTACAGGATGAGAGACATTTCTTGGTGACACCAAATATATCTAATATTCTTTCTTTGGGCCAAATCTAATGACAGTGTCTAGGCTCTTTTTTTCATCATATATTTCAGGGAGTCCAGTAATCCTGAGATTATTTCTCCTAGATCTATTTTCTAGGTCGGTCATTTTCCCAATTAGGCATTTTACATTTCTTTCTATTTTTTTTTTCATTTTTGGGGGTTTTGCTTGACTGATTCTTATTGTCTTATTGAGTCATTCATTTCCATTTGTTCAATTCTAAATTTCTGTGAATTGTTTTCATTTAATTTTTTTACTTCTTTTTGTATTTGTCTAATTTAAATTTTAAATAAGTTTTTTTGTTCTATAGATTTTTTTTCCCATTTCACAAATTCTATTTAAGGACTTATTTTCTTTTTCCATTTCACAAATTCTGTTTTTCTGGGAGTTGCTTTCTTTTTCCATTTTATCACATTTATCTTTTAATGAGTTATATGCCTTTTCCATTTCACTGAGTCTATTCTGTAGTCAATTTTCTTCAGATAGTTTCTGTGTTGTTCTTTCCAGACACTCTTGCAAATTTTTCATTTCCTTTCCCCATTTTTCTTCTAGCTCTCTTTTAAGATACTTTTTAATTTCTTGTAGAAGAGTCTTTTGTGATGGGGGCCAGGTTATTTTGCCTTTTGGGGCTTCACCTGGAGACAATCTGCCTTCAGTCTCCTCAGGGTTAGAAATCTATTCTTCTCTTTTCCCCATTTTGGTCTCTCTTCAGACTGTAATTCTATGTATGTGGACAACATTTTCCATCTTGAGTCTTTTGGAACTGTCTCAGATCATTGTATTGCTGAGAATAGTTAATTGTATCATAGTTGATTCATAAAATGTCTCTCTAGTGTGTCTTCTCTGATGTGTAGAGTAAGTGATTCCCCATTTCAAAAAGCAATTCCCCAATGATTATATTAGGGATTACAAACCATAAGGTTTCTCTCCAGTGTGAATTATCTTGTGTCTAGTAGGAACTCACTTAAAAAAATTTTTTTTTCTGTCGCTTTTGATTTTCAAAACATATGCATGGATTTTTCAAAACTGACACTTGTAAAAACGTATATGATCAATATCACCCTCCCCCCTTATCCTCACCCCCTCAACTATATGGTAAGTAATCCAATATATATTAAACATGGTAAAAATATATCTTAAATCCAATATATGCATACATATATATGTAATTATTTTGCTGTATAAGAAAAATCAGATGAAAAGAGGGAAAAATGAGAAAGAAAAGAAAATGTAAGCAAACAACAACACAAAGAGTGCAAATACTACGTTGTGATCCACATTCGGTTCCCACGGTCCTCTCTCAGTGTAGATGGTTCTGTTCATCACAAGATCATTGGAACTGGCCTGAATTATGTCATTGTTGAAAAGAGTCATGTCCATCAGAATTGATCATTGTATAATCTTGCTGTTGCCATGTATGATAATCTCTTGGTTCTGCTCACTTCACTTTACATGAGTTCATGTAGGTCTCCCCAGGCATCTCTGGTATCACCCTGCTGATCATTCCTTATAGAACAATAATATTCCACAACATTAATGTGCTATAACTTATTCAGTATTTCCCAGCTGATGGGCATCCACTCAGTTTGCAGTTTCTTGCCACTATAAACAGGGCTGCAGAAACATTTCTGCACATGGGGGTCCCTTTCCCTCCTTTTGGATCTCTTTGGCAAATAAACCCAGTAAAAACATTGCTAGTTCAAAGGCTATACACCTTTTGATTGCCCATTGGGCATTGTTCCATATTGCTCTGACAGAATGGTTGGATCTGTTCACAACTCCATCAACAATGCATTAGTGTCCCAGGTTTCTTCCTAAAAGTCTTTTCACATTCTTTACATTCAGAAGGTTTCTTTCCAGTTTGAGTTCTTTAATATCTAGTAAGAAATCCTCTATTTGCAAAAGCTTTCCAACATTGATTATAGTCATAAAGTTTCTCTTAATTGTGAGTACGCTCTGTTCAGTAAGACTAGATTTATGTCTAAAAGCTTTTCTACACTGGTTACATTCCTAAGGCTTCTCTCCAGGGTGTATCATCTAATATCCAGTAAGACCTCCCTTCTAAAAGTCTCTCTACATTGGTTACATTCAAAGGTTTTTCTCCACTGTGTGCTTACTGATATATAAGATTTCCCTTCCTTCTTGCAAAGGGCTGAAACTCTTGAGTTCATGCGCTGGAGTTGTATGGCTGAGCACTTAAGGCTAACTACCGATTGGACAATACTTTATTGGCATATACTTGGAAAATGGTCCATCCCACTCTCCTGTGCTGGCTTGATAATTGGTGTATAGAGAGAATTGTATACAGAGACTAGGGGGTGGAGTAAGACTAGCCAGAGTCAGTTCTGGGTGGGAGACACAGAAGGAAGGTTATGGAGATTCTGCACCCATCCAATTCACTCCTACCTCTAAAGATCAAGAATAAAGACCAAGGACTTTTGCTTATCCTGACTTCAACTAATTCTAAGGTATCCAGGGTGCTAACTCAGTCACCACACTTTTAAACCCTTTCACAGTGGTTACATTAATAAGGTTTCCCTCCAGTGTGTATTCTCTGATGTAAAATAAGAGACTCCTTTTTTCTAAAACTTTTCCCACACTGGTTGCATTCATAAAGCTTCTCTCCAGTGTGCATTATCTGATACCTAGTAAGATCTCTCTTGTTTCCAAATGCCTTTCTACATTAGTTACATCCATAAGGTTTCTCTACAGTGTGGATTTTCTGATGTCTAGTAAGAGCTCCCTTTTCTCTAAAACCCTTTCCACATTGGTTACATTCATAAGGTGTCTCTCCAGTGTGAATTTTCTGATGTTCAGTAAGAGCTCCCTTTTGTCTAAAAACCTTTCCCCACTGATTACATTCATAAGGTTTCTCTCATGTCTGTGTTTGCTGATGTACAGTGAGATGTGCGTTCTTTCTTAAACCCTTTCCACAGTGGTTACATTCATAAAGTTTCTCTCCAGTGTAGATTTTCTCCTGTCTAGTAAGAACTGTCTTTTCTCTAAAATCTTTTTCACATTGGTTACATTCACAAGGTTTCTTTCCAGTGTGCATCATCTGATGACTTTTAAGAATTCCCTTTTCTCTAAAACCTTTTCCACATTGGTTACATTTATAAGGTTTCTCTCCAGTGTGGATTCTCTGATATACAATAAGAGCTCCCTTTTGTCTAAAAGCGTTTCCACACTGGTTACATTCATGAGGTTTCTCTCCTGTGTGGATCTTCTGATGTACACTAAGATCTTTCTTGTCTCTAAAAGCCTTTCTACATTGGTTACACTTATAAGATTTCTCTCCAGTGTGCTTGTAAGTGCAACAGATTCTTCTGTTTTCTCAACTTGACATCAGATTGTTCTCAGCATTTCAGGAAGCTTGTATCCTCACATTCAAATGGCCACAGTCCTGCAAAGTCCCTCAGGGGCTGTCTCTCCCCAGACTAGAGTGGTTCTCTCCTTCCTGGGTTACCTAGCAAACCCATCTCATCCAATCTTTAACCTCCTGAGCAAGATGTGCCAAAAACAATATTTGTAATCGACCCTTGAGTACTTTAGGGTAACATTTATCATGAGCCAACATAAATATAAATCTTTTCTTTTCTTTTTTTTAACAGTAATTAACAATGGCTTTTGACTGGCTAGAATTTTTAAAAAAATGAATTTCCACGTTTCCACAGGAGCTTGTCCAATTCTTTTTTTTTTTCCTATATCATACATGAAAGACCATCTTCATATCTGTTTCAAAATCAGAATATAGTTACAATGGATAGAATGTGGATAGAGCCTTGAATCATGAAACCCAGGGTTTTAATCCCACCTCAGAACTTTGCAAGTCAAGTTATAGGACCTCTGTTAGATTCAGTTTCTTTATCTGTAAAGTGGGCATAATAATAGTACTTAAGTCCTCTGGTTCTCACGAGGATGAAATAAGACAATGCAGAGCATGGCACACAGGGCTGTATAAATGCTACCTATTTTATTTCATGTTAGTTGTTTCCCCCCCCAGTTCTATTCCCCTTCTTAAACCATCATGATCCTCACCAATTAATGATGCACTGAGGCACTAAATTATTCAGTTTTTCTGGTGCACAGTGGATCTCTCCACAGTTGCTGGTGTATTGTCTGCCCCACCAGTTTGTGGTGGGGGAACTCCATGAGGGCAGGGGATGTCCCTTACAGCTCTTTATGGTGCTGATGTTTAGCCCAGGCCTGTCCTGTAGAGGCCCTTAAGTGTTTTCTGACTAGAAGAAGTTCTAAGAAATAGCTCATGTCCCAAACCTAATCCCTTTGGGCACTTTCAGGAGAGCTCCATTGCCCCAAATCCCAAAGAAGGACTTCTTACAGGATAACAGATGAGCAGTGGAAGGGCCCTACAGGGCCTTGGAGTGGGACCCACTTATTTTGTAGAGTAGACAGCCAGATTCACTGACTAGCCCTGGACACTGCTGCCAAGAGCTATCCAATAAAGGATTCCAGGTTTGGTCTTTATTCCCCAACTAAGCATTTACTTCAGGGTAACTCTCAGAAGCCTCTTGTAACCAGTTAAAGTGAGGATAGAGTGATACAATATTTTATTTTTAATTTATAAACAAACATTTCAGTATCATAGTACAATAAAAAAGATGATTGCACATGAAACCGTAAATCAACAACGCACAACTTGCTATTCCTTCAAATAAACAACAAAATTATCAAGAGAATATTTTCCTTCTCTTTACATGCCCCACCCTGGGGATGGCTGCCACTACATAGAAATATATATACATATATAAATAATAAACACACAGGCATGTAAATATATATCTGTGTTTACATATATAAAATTAGGCTATCCATATTTTTATTTATCAGCTTTTTATCTGGATGCAAATATCATCTTTTTTGATTTATCCTTTGTCAAGAATTTCGGTCCTTAGAATCAGCAAAATAACTTATTGGTGGGAAGTTGTTCTTAAACAGTATTGTTATTGTTTTGTAAAGAAAGCATATGGCACAGTCCCTGGCAAACAGCAGGTAGAAATTCATATTAAAACTACCTGAAAATATCATTTTACTCCAATGAGGTTGTCTAAAAGAATAGAAGAAAGTGACAAACTTTGAAGAGCATGTGGAAAAATTGAGAGACAGTTCATTGTTGATGAGAATTGTAAAATGAAACAACCATTTTGCAAAGCTCTTTGGCCATACCAAGACCGGATCCGTTCTAATCATTATGTGTGGATAAACTCGCTCAAAAATGGTTATAGCTGCACTCTTTCTGGTGGCTAAGAACTAGAAATTGCAGAGAAGCCTGTCGCCTGGGGAACGATCACAAAAGTTGTGGTACAAGATTATGATGGAATATCACTGTGCAATAAGAAGTGATGAACCCGATTATAGGAAAACTTGGAAAGCCTAGTGCAAATATACAGAAGGGGAAGAAGAACAGAACATTGTATGCAATAATAGCAATATTATTTGAAGAATAACTAAGTTACTGTATCTATTATAAGTATCCAAATTAACCAGAGAGGGCATATAAAGGGAGACATTATATATCAGGAGAAAGAATGGCTGAATAGAAATGTATAGAGAATAAATTTCAGATATATACTCATTTATATCTAATGGTAGCCAGGTCTAGGGTGTTGGAGGTAAGAAAAAAAGAAAAAAAAATTACATGATTTTTTTGTTGTCCATTCGAAAGGAATAGCATATTGTGCATAGTCAATTTATAGTTTCATGTACAGTCCTCTTTTTACTGTACTGTTATGAAAATATTTGTTGTATTCCATAAAAAAAAAGAATAGTTGAAACTAAATTAAAAAAACAAAAACAAAAACTAAAATCTTGCAATGATCAAATGGTGGGAGAATAAATGGAAGCAGTGTTATGTTTTATAGCCTTGATCTAAATGACCATTGCAGATGGCTGGTGCCACCATGAGGTGAAAAATGCTTGCTGCTGTGAAGGAAAACTGGCAACTCTGGACAGCTTACAGAAAAGCAGAGATGTCATCTTGCCAACAAAAGTCCAGAGTCAAAGCTTTGGGACTTTTAGGACTCTGTGAGACTTGCAGAACAAAGAAAGCTGGTGGGCCACAAAATCAGCACTTCAAACGTGTGATCCTGGAGAAAGTCCTTTGGAAAGTACTATGATACTGAAATAAGACAGTAATTAAAGAAATTAATTCAGACTATTTTCTGGAAGGCCAATCACTGAAGCTGAAATGCTTGAGCCACATAAAAGGAGAAGTTGAAGGTTGAGGATGCAATGGTAGTGTCAGGGGAACCAGGAACATGACCTTGCACAGATTTTGACAGCTGGAAGGGCCTGGCAGGCTGTGGCCCATGGGGTCAAAAAGAGTTGGACGATGCTCTATAAGCTTTCAGCTTCCTTTAAAGTGATACTGAAGGAAGCTGGGGCGGGGGGTGGGGGGTGGAGTGGGAGGGAGGTAGGTGTTGGAGGGAGGGAAGTGCATAGAGCTTGCAATCAGGAAGATTCAGCTTCATGAGTTCAAATGCAACTCTCATATAATTACTAGGTATAAGAACCTGGTCAAGTCACTTCACCATGTTTGCCTCAGTTTCCTCATTTGTAAAATGAGCCAGAGAAGGAAATAACAAACCACTCCAGATCATTTCCAAGAGCCCCCTTCCTATTTCCATAAACACAGAGTCCTACACAAGTGAAATACCTGGACAACAGATCAAGTGAGACTATCGTGCTGGCTTCAAGACATTCATGCTTAATTGATGATGGTGATTTCCATGCACAGATTGTATTAGTGAAAGCTTTCTTTCAGGGGTGATTGCATGGGTGATCATCAAGCCTGCTTGTCACAAGTAAAGTCAGGTTAACTGAGGCACAAAGTTCTGAGCATTAACAGTTTATTACTTAAACAAGACTTTCCTAATAAAGAGGGCCAATGACTTTGACACTGAACCCAAAGATGTGGAACATGGAAGGCAGCCCTCCCTTTCCCATTTTAAAGGCTAGAACCAAGAACAGAAGTTGGTGGGAGGGGAAACAATACAGATGGTTAAGGGATTGAGATCATCAAGGGTCAGGGCAATACAATTAGCTCCAAGTCTGAAATGTGACTGGGTAATGAACCTTCTTTTCCTCTTGAATATGTTGATACTTTCTACCTGGATCATGCTGAAACAATTTATGAGAAAGAACAAATCTTTACTTGTACAGAACTTTCTAGGGATGATACTTCCAGGAATAGCATCATCCTGACTGGCAGGAATTGCACCAGATGTCCTAGAATTGAATCTGGGTAGTAAAAAGTAGGGAAGATAATAGAATTCTGTGACATGAAGGGATTTGCCCTTGGTGTTAATTTAACAATTCCTTTTAGATTAAAGCATTTAATGAGAACAGTGTACTTTTTGAGTTAGCATTAGAGTTTTTCTTCAATGGAAAATGACTGAGAGGAAAAGTGAACTTTTGCATTTAACTGAAACACTGACCTTCTTCTAGGATATCAGGCTAGTTTTTCTCTATGACTTTTTGAAGGATGTTGTCCAAACTCTTTTTTGGATCATGATTTTCTTGTACTCCACTAATTCTGATATTATCTCACTTGGATCTATTGTCCATATTCCTTGTTTTTCCAAGGAGGGGTGGATGTGTGTATTGATTCTTGCTGTCTCAATGGAGACATTAGCTTCCACCAGTCTAATTCAAACTTTTAATGAATTGTTTTTTTTCAGGTAGCTTTTTAACCTTTTTCATTTGGCCAACTCTATTTATAAAGCTGTTTTCTTCAGTGAAATTTTTTTTTCTATTTTAAAACAGCTTTTTATTTTCAAAATGCATGCAAAGATAGTTGTCAACATTCACCCTTGCAAAATCTTTTTTACAAATTTTTCTCCCTCCCTTCTTCCACTCTCCTCCCCTTTTCAGCAAGTAATCCAATATAAGTTAAAGGTGTACAGTTATTATATCCACATTAATACATTATCACGCTGCCCAAGAAAGATCAGATCAAAAAACAAAACAAAACAAAACAAAACAAAAAAAAAATGAGAAAGAGGAAAAACTAGTAAACAAGAACAAAAGATGTCTGTAATATGTTGTGATGTACATTCGCTCTCCAGAGGTCTTTCTCTGGGTGTAGCTGGCTCTTTCAATCACAAGTCTATTGGAACAGGCCTGAATCACCTCACTTGAAAAAAGCCATGTCCATCACAGTTGATTGTCCCATAATCTTGTTCTTGCTGTTTTATGTAAAATAAGTGAATTATAAAGTGAATGCTAAGGAAGATGGCAAGCCAAATAAAGGGAGGACAGAATGGAGAATACAGCCAATGTTTTCAGGCAACTGGAATGGAAGAAGATAAGGGAGAGATGTTCTTCAGAAAATTCTGACCACTATTGCATATATCTTCTGCTTGCATGTTTAGAGCACTAACCTCTTATCCTATTTGAGGGTATCAGTTGACAAAGAAACAGCATTTTTCCCCACTTATGATACAGCATCTTCCTCTCTCACCTATTAGGATGGTTTTGCAATACTGTAAAGTCAAGTGAATAAACCTGCATTTGGTGGTTTGTGACAAGCTTCCCTGGATGCTTCAGGCCCATGGCTAGTTCTATCAAGATGCTTCTGAAAGAGAGATATAGTGAGGTAAAAGCAACTATGGTATGGATCAGGGATCCAAGAGAAGCTAAGAGGGTTGTCAGCCCCCTTTCCTGATGCAGAGACAACTTAAACTACAGAGGAACTTCAGCAGTGATTTCCTGGGACAACTTGACCATGGTGTAGACAAAATCAGAGAGATCTTCCCAAAAGGGAGGAAGGTAGTAGTATAGGATAGAACCACTTAAGAAGGACAGTCCTGGTTAAGGAGGCAATTCTGCAGCCAAGATATGGAAAATAGAGGGTGAATCCCAGACAGAGTAAGTGCAACTCACAGCATGTAGCACCTCGAGGTATGGGTATTTACCTCTGGCACTGCTATGGAACAAGAAGGCTTTGGGGGATTCCTACATCAACCCAAAAAAGAATAGATATCTTTGCAATTGTCTTTATTGTGCACAAAGGTTAGAGGCCTGATGACTGACTTTTTGGGACAGACAACTGCATTATTTTTAAGGTGGCTTTTCCAGCACTGTAGAGTTGTATTCAGGCAATCTGTGACCCTAGGCGCTGGTAAGAATTGACTGAGGCATTTAGGAAAACAACCCATATAGAATTACAATAAAGGTGAAATTATGTTCATGCGATTTGGTGATCCAAGGTGAGGGCACATGTTGCTGATTATGCCCTGGATAGAGAAACTTGAGTTTCTTGAGAGACTCCTGAGTGTAATGGACCCTCCAAGTAAGGGTCTGCAATACTAGGGACCGTAAAACCTGCTACCAAGTCCATTAGTTCTGGGTTACTGTGCGCCTTTTTCACATGGGTAGTTTTTCTTCAAAGGATTACTTTGGGAGTGTGAGGAAAAGGGGGATAGAAGTAATGAGAGGGGGCACTTGATGTTTCTTTTTCATAAGCTACTGCTTTGGGAAGCAGACCAGGACAGATGGTTTCTCATTCTGGAGAGGTTCAGGAGTTTGGGAACAGGATCACCTACCTGGATTACAGAACCCCCTGGTGACCTGACCTTGCAAATCCAATGGTGTTTTGTAGGATCTGACATCTAGCAGGTGGTATTGCCCTTTTAGAATGTGTGACAGGTGCAACCACGTGTACACAACCTTGAGTCTGGCTGAAGTGGGAGTGGTGAGCAGGACTTCAGAGACCTTTCTACCATGGCTCCAAGGAAGGCTTTCAGAGATTCCAGCAGACTCAATCACAAGCCTGCATTACGAGCTGAGCCTAAGTTATGATTTCTAAAGAATGGGACTGAGAGACAAGTTGGTAAATCTCTGCTAATGTCTATAGACAGTATCACAATAGAATTCTGTTAGGAGGGAGCATTAAGTTGCTATGCTTTCACCCATGGGTACAGTGGTGTCAAGGGTCCTGATATTATCTCATAAGGACCTAGCTTCTTCCTACCTAGCTCTTCCATGAATTTAATAAGGGGTGGTGGTGGTGGTGGTGATTCAAGTATTCCCTTAACTCTTTTTTCCATCCTTCATGACTGGGGGGTGAAAGGCACAATGTTGGTGCTGACTGATTGACCAGGGTGAAAGCACCTTAGGTAATGAAGCTCTTGTAAAATGGGTACATCTATTACTATGTATTTCTTTAAGAACCCTACACAATGGAATGATTTTTTTTCTTTTTTTCCCTAGTAAATTTGTTTCTTCTTAACACACATTGATTTATGAATGTTCTGGGGAGAGAAAAATCAGAGCTAAAGTGCAAAAGCATTGAGGAGATTTAAAAAAAGTAGAGAACATAGCACATGTTTATTTACATTCAGTCTCTGTAGTTCTCTGTGTGGATCAGATGGCATTTTCTGTGCAAAATCTGTTGGGACTGCTCTGTATCCCTGAACCTCTGAGGAGGACCAAGGCTTTTATAGTTGATCATTGCCCATTCTGACTGTTACTGTGTACAATGTATTTCTGGTTCTACTTGTTTGTATCAGTGTCAGGTCATGTAACTCCAGGCCTTTCCAAAACCAGCCCGTTCATCATTTTTTACAGAACAATAATATTCCATGGTCTTCAAGTACCACAAGTTGTTCAGCCATTCCCCAATAGACAGATGTTGGAATCCTTACAAAGTGTTAAGTCATTGGAGTTGATAGAGACAACAATTATCTAATTTAGTATGGTTCAGTATGATTGAGCTAATCCTATAAGGAGATGTTATGGGTCAGAACTTGAAACAAGGCACTGAGTAGAACTGATAGACAATAATGCTTGTGTTCACACCTTTAGAGAGTTCATATAAGCAAGAAGCTCTTAGGGCTAGAGAGCACTCTGGGAGGAAACCCATAATCCCACTCTCGGAGAACAAGCATAAATAGAGCTTCAGTGAGCCAGTCAAGTTAGTTCAGTTCGGAACATTGCCAAGAGGTGGAGAGAAGCACTCTGGAAGATACAGAAGCCCACAAACCATCTCTCAGAGGTAAGACAGATTCATTGCAACTTCTACCTTTGTGCTGACTGGAGGCTAAAGAAAGCAGAGGCAGAAGCAAAGGACAGACACATATTTATTGTTCAGTTCTCTGTGACCGCATAAAGAACTGGCACATTGTGGCCCATGTGGGTCTGAAATGCTTTTTTTCTAAGAGGATTTTTGCTAGCCCAGAGCTTATGCCAGTATGATGGGAACTCTGCCACCCACCGGGAAAGTGTACAGACCCTCCCCAGAGCATATTTGGAATCATGGACAGCTGGCAATTGAATGAAGTCCCTCTGCCAGGTTTGAAAGGGAACTCCTGGGAGAGGAAATTGAGCCCAACCTGCCTTTAGAGGCTTGTATACATGGTGCTTGGGGCAGCTGGGACTCATCTCACAGGAGGTGACAGCAGCCCTGGGAATCCTCCCTCACTAGTGTTTTTGGGCTACTCACTCCAACTTGTTAGATGCACAAAGAGTGTAAATGCTACATCCACACTCACTTCCTACAGTCCTCTCTCAGTATAGATGGCTCTCTTCTTCACAAGATCATTGGAACTGTCCTGAATCATGTCATTGCTGAAAAGAGTCACGTCCATCAGAATTGATCATTGTATAGTCTTGCTGTTGCCATGTATGATGAACTCCTGGTTCTGCTCACTTCACTTTACATCAGTTCATGTAGGTCTCCCCAGGTGTTTCTGGAATCATCCTGCTGATCGTTCCTCATAGAATAATAATATTCCACAACATTAATGTGCTATGACTTATTCAGCATCTCTTAGCTGATGGGCATCCACTCAGTTTCCAGTTTCTTGCCACTACAAACAGGGCTGCAGAAACATTTCTGCACATGTGGGTCCTTTTCCCTTCTTTAGGATCTCTTTGGCAAATAAGTCCAGTAGAAACATTGCTAGTTCAAAGGCTATGCACCTGTGGATTACCCTTTGGTCATAGTTCCACATTGCTTGGCAGAATGGTCAGATCTGTTCACAATTCCACCAACAATACATTAGCGTCCTAGGTTTCCCCCA
The DNA here is from genome assembly GCF_016432865.1 of Antechinus flavipes. Classification (NCBI taxonomy): domain Eukaryota; kingdom Metazoa; phylum Chordata; class Mammalia; order Dasyuromorphia; family Dasyuridae; genus Antechinus; species Antechinus flavipes. The sequence continues at coordinate 325,657 of NC_067403.1, read as the reverse complement.
AAAGCCTTTCCACATTAGTTACATTGAGAAGGTTTCTGTCCAGTTTGGGTTCTTTGATGTCTAGTAAGAAATACTCTATTTGCAAAATTTTCCAACATTGATTACAGTCATAAAGTTTCTTTTAAGTGTGGATAAGCTCATGGTCACTAAGACTAGATTTATGTCCACAAGCCTTTCCACACTGGTTACATTCATAAGGCTTCTCTCCAGTGTGCATTATCTGATGTCTAGTAAGATGTCCCTTGCTTCCAAATGACTTTCCACATTTGTTACATTCATAATTCCGGTGTGACTTCTCTGATGTCCTTTAAGAACACCCTTGTCTCTAAAGGCCTTTCTACATTGGTTACATTTATAAGGTTTCTCTCCAGTGTGGATTCTCTGATGTAAATTAAGAGTTCCTTTTCGTATAAAACTTTTTCCACATTGGTTACATTCATAAGGTCTCTCTCCAGAGTGGATTCTCTGATGTAAATTAAGAGTTCCTTTTTGAATAAAACTTTTTCCGCACTGGTTACATTCATAAGCTTTTTCTCCAGTGTGGATTTTTTGATGTACAGTAAGAGATTTCTTGTCTCTAAAGGCCTTTCCACATTGGTCACATTTATAGGGTTTCTCTCCAGTGTGGATTCTCTCATGTACAGCAAGGGCTCCCCTGTCTCTAAAGGCCTTTCTACACTGGTTACATTCATAAGGTTTCTCTCCAGTGTGAATTCTCTGATGTCCTTTAAGAACTCCCTTGTCTCTAAAGGCCTTTCCACATTGGTTACATTTATAAGGTTTCTCTCCCGTGTGGATTCTCTCATGTACAGTAAGAGCTCCCTTGTCTCTAAAGGCCTTTCTACACTGGTTACATTCATAAGGTTTCTCTCCAATGTGGATACTTTGATGTTTAATAAGAGCTCCGTTTTCTGTAAAAGCCTTTCCACACTGGTTACATTTATAAGGCTTCTCTCCAGTGTGGGTTCTCTGATGGAAAATAAGAGATTCCTTTTTTCTAAAAGTTTTTCCACACTGGTTACATTCATAAGGCTTCTCTCCAGTGTGGATTCTCTGATGTAAAATAAGAGATTCCTTTTTTTTTAAACTTTTCCCACACTGGTTACATCCATAAGGTTTCTCTTCAGTGTGGATTCTCTGATGTATAGTAAGAGCTCGCTTGCTTCTAAAACCCTTTCCACACTGGTTACATTCATAAGGTTTCTCTCCCGTGTGGATTCTCTCATGTACAGTAAGAGCTCCCTTGTCTCTAAAGGCCTTTCTACACTGGTTACATTCATAAGGTTTCTCTCCAGTGTGGATTCTTTGATGTTTAATAAGAGCTCCGTTTTCTGTAAAAGCCTTTCCACACTGGTTACATTCATAAGGCTTCTCTCCAGTGTGGATTCTCTGATGTAAAATAAGAGATTCCTTTTTTCTAAAAGTTTTTCCACACTGGTTACATTCATAAGGTTTCTCTCCAGTGTGGATTCTCTGATGTAAAATAAGAGATTCCTTTTTTTTAAAACTTTTTCCACACTGGTTACATCCATAAGGTTTCTCTTCAGTGTGGATTCTCTGATGTATAGTAAGAGCTCCCTTGCTTCTAAAACCCTTTCCACATTGGTTACATTCATAAGGTTTCTCTCCAGTGTGGATTCTCTGATGTACAATAAGAGCTCTCATGTCTCTAAAGGCCTTTCCACATTGGTTACATTTATAAGGTTTCTCTCCAGTGTGGATTCTCTCATGTCCAGTAAGAGCTCTCTTCTCTCTAAAGGACTTTCCACACTGGTTACATTCATAAGGCTTCTCTCCAGTGTGGATTCTTTGATGGCTACTAAGAGCTCTATTTTCTTTAAAAGCCTTTCCACAATGGTTACATTCATAAGGTTTCTCTCCAGTGTGTAATCTCTGATGGAAAATAAGAGATTCTTTTTTTCTAAAATGTTTTCCACACTGGTTACATCCATAAGGTTTCTCTCCAGTGTGGATTCTCTGATGTACAATAAGAGCTCTCATGTCTCTAAAGGTCTTTCCACAATGATTACATTTATAAGGTTTCTCTCCAGTGTGGATTCTCTCATGTCCAGTAAGAGCTCTCTTCTCTCTAAAGGACTTTCCACACTGGTTACATTCATAAGGCTTCTCTCCAGTGTGGATTCTTTGATGGGTAATAAGAGCTCCATTTTCTTTAAAAGCCTTTCCACAATGGTTACATTCATAAGGTTTCTCTCCAGTGTGTAATCTCTGATGGAAAATAAGAGATTCCTTTTTTCTAAAACCTTTTCCACATTGGTTACATCCATAAGGTTTCTCTCCAGTATGGATTCTCTGATGTACAATAAGAGCTCTCTTGTCTCTAAAGGCCATTCCACATTGGTTACATTTATAAGGTTTCTCTCCAGTGTGGATTCTCTCATGTACAGTAAGAGCGCTCTTGTCTCGAAAGGTCTTTTCACACTGGTAACATTCATAAGGTTTCTCTCCAGTGTGGATTCTTTGATGTCTAATAAGAACTCCATTTTCTGTAAAAGCCTTTCCACACTGGTTACATTCATAAGGCTTCTCTCCAGTGTGGATTCTCTGATGTCTAGTAACACCTCTCTTGTCTCTAAAAGCCTTTCCACATTGGTTACATTCATAAGGTTTCTCTCCAGTATGGATTCTCTGATGTCTAATGAGGTCACTCTTTTGTCTAAATCTTTTTCCACAATGGTAACATTCATTAGGTTTCTCTCCTGTGTGAATTCTCGATTGTACAATAAGATTTTCCTTTTTTATAAAACCTTTTCCATCTTCAGTACTTTCACAATGTCTCTCTGTGAGCTGGATTCCCCCCTGTGTTACCCAGCTTTTTGTCCAAGTAAAGTCACAGGATCCATCACCCATGAACCACTGCTTGGGAGTTTCTACCACAGAATGGCTTAGTTCAGCAGGAGTTTCTTTTATTTCAAGTCTCATCTCTCCTTCCAAAAAAAAAAAAGAAAAAAAGAAAGAAAGAAAATAGCAAACAATAAAGCAAACATAGTTATGATGCAGATACACACACACACACACACACACAGATACACGAAGAGAAACTCAGTTATTTTCTCTTTTCCTAGGCAAAGAAAAAATTGAAAATGGGTAGAACCAATCATTTAAAGTCCCATTAGTTCATATCCCCAACATGATCTAATTTCTAAGGAGTTTCATGTACAATCACAGTGGAACCTCATAATAAACTTGTGACAATGCAGAGAGTGCCTTCATTCTCCTTAGATGCACAACTCGGGTCACCAGCTCAGAATGGCTGAGTGATTCGATCCAAATCCCAGCAGCTGTGCCTAGAATTTACACCCTGTGAATGGGAAAGCTCTGCTTCCATCATTTCACAATCATCTTCACTCTCAATTTTCCCCTTTCCTTTTTATTATCTGCACTTTGCCTCTTTTTCATAAACATAACATCTAGTGCATATATAGGAAATACTCAAATTGTTTCATGATCTCTCCTGCTTGTAAGCATAACAAATTTCCATGCTGATCACTTTTAATTCAATTTTTTTTCTATTACATTATATGAGATCATATTCAGCAGGCTAACATAGTTAGTTTTTCTAGTTACCTGAAGTAGAAGTGATTTTGTTCTGCCCCATAACTTTTCTCAAGATTGCTCTTACTCATTTCTTTTTAAAAAAATTATCTTTGTGTACTCTGCATATCCCAAGATGCAATTTTTTTAAATGCATGAAATCATCCACATCTGAAAATATCTCAAACAGAAAATTGAGTTCCTCATCCTGAGACATGGAAGGGTAGTACAGCTGCAATATTGTAGTCCTTTCCTTTAAATGATTGAGATAAAGATCCAAGGGATCGGACCCAAAAATGTCTTTGTGGCACCTTAAGTGGTGAATGAATGTCTGATTTGGTTATAATGGTAGCTGTGCTCTGGAACCATACAGATGGGCACATTTCCACAAGACTTTCTGCAATGATTTCCATCTACTATGACCACCAGTATACTGCTATGGAGGTCTGTGCCCATGAAAGTCCATGAAACTCTGGCTGCTTCTAAATGCAACAGATTCTTCTACTTTCTCAACTTGACAGCAGATTGTTCCCAGCATTTCAGGAAGGTTGGACACTCATGTACAAATGGCCATAGGCCGGCAAAGGCCCTCAATGGCGGTCTCTCCCTTGACCAGAGTGGTTCTCTCCCTCCTGGATTAGCTAGCACCCCGATCTAATCCAGTCTCTAGTTGCCTGAGCAAGACGTGCTAAAAACAATATATGTACTTGACCCTTGAGTCATTTAGGGCAATATTTGTCATGAGCCAACATGAATATAATTTTTTTAACAGTAATTAGTAATTGCTTTTGACTGGCTAGAGTTTAAAAAAATGAATTTCCATGTCTCCACAGGAGCTTCTCCAATTTTTTTTTTACACATCATACATGTAAGACTATGTTCATCATATCTGTTTCAAAATCAGAATACAGTTACAGTGTATAGAATGTGGATGGGGCCTTCAGTCAGGAAGCCCGGGATTTTATTCCCACCTCAGAACCTTGCAAGTCAAGTTATAGGATCTCTGTTAGATTCAGTTGCTTTAACTGTAAAATGGGTTTAATAATAGCACTTAAGTCCTCTGGTTCTCATGAGGATGAAATAAGACAATGCAGAGCATGGTACACAGGACTGTATAAATGCTACCTGCTTTATTTCACTTTGGTCCTTTCCTGTCCAGTTCTACTCCCCTTCTTAAAAATCCCCATCATAATCCTCACCAATTAATGATGCACTGGGCCACTTAATTATTCAATTCATCTGGTACACAGTGGGTCTCTCCACAGTTGCTGGCATATTGTCTGCCCCGCCACTCTGAGGTGGGGACCTCCATGAGAGCAGGGGCTGTCCCTCACATCTTTTTCTGTTCCTGCTGTTTAGCCCAGGCTGCCCTGTAGCAGGCCCTTAATTGTTTACTGACAAGAAAAAATTCTAAGAAATGGCTCATGCCACAAACTTAATCCCTTTGGGTGCTTTTAGGAGAGCTCCATTGCCCCAAATCCCAAACAAGGACTTCTTACAGGATGAGAGATGAGCAGTGGAAGGGCCTTAGAGGGCATTGGAGTGGGACCCCCTCATTTTGTGAAGCGGACAGCCAGATTCACTGACTAGCTCCGGACACGGCTGCTAAGAAATATCCAATACAGAATTCCAAGTCTGGCCTTTCTGCCCCAAATTGAGCATGTACTTCAGGGTAATTCCCCGAAGCCTCTTGTAACATTTCTCATATCCCTGCTTTCACTGCACTCACCTGGAGAGCATCTCCTCAGGCCTTCTTGATCCAGCATCCACAGTGCTTCGCTTTGCTCAAAATAAGCCTCTTCTCTGGGAACTGGAAGCCCTGGGCATGGAAATCAGTAAGAGAAGAAGATGGAGAGATGGTCACTTAGTTCCCCTTAGAGAAAAGTGAGGACCCAGAGTTGCTCCATGCTCAAATTCAGTCCCTGATGTTCAGACATTATCAGCTAATACTCAGACAATGGGACCTGTAAAGTAAGTCACCTAAGGCAGGATGTGCCCACTATTTTTACAGCTTCCCCTGAGAAAGCCAAATGCCCTTCCTCCCACCTCTTGTCCTGTGAGACTCCCTTCTGGCAGAAACTTCTGATCCCAAACTTGGGTTGCTAACTTTGTGTACCTCTGGGCAAGTCAATTTAATTCTGTTTGTTTTCCTGTTTCCTCAATTCTGAAATGGGGATAACAATATCACCTGACTTGAAATGTTAAGATGAGGTTAAAGTGACATAATATTTTGTTGTACTTTTAACTTATAAACAAGCATTTCATTATCACAGTTTAATAAAAAGATGATTGCACACGAAATCGAAAATCCACAACACACAACTTGCTATTCCTTTCAATTAAATAGGAAATTATCAAGTAAATTTTTTCCTTCCATTTGCCTGCGCCCAGCCTAGAGATGGCTGCAATTGCTTAGAAATGTAAAATTAGGGTATCCATATTTCTTTTTATCAGCTTTTTTATCTGGGTGCAAATAGCCTCTTTCTGGATGTGTCCTTTGTCATGAATTTTGGTTCTTAGAATCATCAAAATAACTTATTTTCTGAAAGTTTTTCTTAAACAGTATTGTTACAGTTTGTAAAGAAAGCATATTGTAGAGCACCTGGAAAACACAGATAGAAATAAATGCTTATTCCCTTCTCCTTTCCCACCTCTTGTGCTGGAATATGAGGGCGATCCAAAAGATGATTAAGGAGAAACTTCCCATATGGAGGACAACCAGGTGCTTTGGCTACAAATTGAAGCTCGCTAAAATGAGTAATAGTCCAAATATTGGATCCACCTGAAAAAAGAAGGAGTTGAAAGGAAAAGGAAAGGCTGAGCAGTTTTCAGAGCTTTGGAGGACAAAATTCATTTCCAGATAGAGGCTAACCTCTAAGATTAGTTCCACGTTTGAGATGCTTCCCCTGATTTAATCTTTGACCTGAGAATGGGTAAGAGCAAGCTTCGGGAACAACAAAGGACATCCCCAGATCCTTTCACACAATACAAGACCAGTCCTTTGCCTTTCCTTCCCCCACCACAAAACCAACACACAGGGCAATGAGGATATTCTCTTTGATTGCAGACTTGCAATTATCAGCAGAGGAGTCCTTACCCAAGGAGAGCAGGTTCCAGGTGTTCTCCATCATGACCTCCTTGAACAGCTCCTTCTGAGAGGGGTCCAAAAGCCCCCACTCCTCCTGGGTGAAGTCCACAGCCACATCCCTGAACGTCACAACCTCCTGCAGCATCAAAAGTCAGAAGATGTGGGGCTGAAAGATCCTTCAGAAGGAAAGAGTCAACTCCTCCAATTTACAAGAAGAAATGGAAACACAGAGAAGGGATTTGCATAAACGTCGTGGGCTTTCTGACAGTCAATTCTTGAACCACTGGTCATAAAGAGACTGATTGAATTTTGGATCTGTTGAAATAAAGCTGAGAAGTGATTTAATACGGAATGCATAAGGAAGGGGATCTTAGGGCCACAGGATATATTCCCTTAATGAATACTTCCATGTTCTTCATTGGTAACCCTACTGCTCATCCAACCCTACTTCCTATTTCCCACTCCCTGTGCCTGTTTTACCTTTTCCTTTTATCAAGGGCCTCTTCTCCAAAATAAACCACCTTTTACCAAAGAGAATCGCCATTGTGAATTTAACACGTTTACATAGAGCTAGGAATTGCTTCCCTGAACTTGTCCTGGTCTATGTGTATGGCACATTTCACAGTTTGTTTCCTTTATTCTATTATTTCACTTCTAAACAACAGGGTTTAGAAAAGAAGGCATCTGTGCAGTTCATCTACAAGGAGTGGCAGAAAGATCCTACGGCACAGCCCCCAGAATGGGGACCTTGGAGTATTTAACTGCATGAAATATCAAGGAAAAAAGACCTTTTGAGCAGAACAACTATGTTCCACAGAACGGAAATCTAGGGAAAACAGACAAGGAAGGTGGATAATGAGGAGAGGGAGAGAAATCCTTGTTAGAAAGGGGAAGAAATCCCGGGTTATTTATACCTTCTGAATCCAATTCTCCCTATGCAACAAGAGAACTGTTCAGTTCTGCAAACATATATTGTATCTAGGATATACTGCAACATATCCAACATATAAAGGACTGCTTGCCATCTAGGGGAGGGGGTGTAGGGAGGGAAAGGACCTGACCTTATGGCCAAGAGCAAATCATGAAGCAAAAACAAATGGAATGCTTTCAGGGGAAAAGCATCTTTAATATGCTCTTATTACCTAAAGAAATAAGAATGAAAATTGGTTCAAAGATGACCAACAAAAAAATACAAAGCTAACAGGAGATTTACCTGAGTCAGAGGACAAATCTTAGAAATGATAAATTTGTAAAGGAAAATGAAAGTGATTAATTAAACCATATCCCCAAATTTCTAGGGTTCAGCTGAAGCAAGCCTTGTAAGTTGGTGAGGGGAGAGGAATAGACATACCCTCAAATACTAAGAATATAAAAAAAGTGATGTTTAATTGAATATGCATTCAAAAAAATTAGAAAAAAAATGAAAAACTGAAAATAAGTACAAATAATGACATATTAAAATTAGAGGGAAAATAGATGGAGATTAATTGGATGTAAAAAAAAAAATGACAAACACCAAAATGGCTTCTTTGAAATCATTCAAAAAGTGGAGAAAACCCTTAGCTATTATGATTGAATGTCAGAGAGCATAAAATCCAGTCACTGAAACAGCAAATGGTAAAGGTGAAATAGGCACTCTCCTTTGGTAGCCCTGGTCGCCTCTCCCATGAGTAGCCTGTATGTTTTCATGTGAACAGAGCTCCTGATGGCCAAGAGAAAAATTCTCAGATTTCTTTCTGCATCTACTTCGAACATCAGCTTCCTGAAAGAGATGTCCAAAGGAAAATTCCCAGGAAACCATCACCAAAATGCAGAGCTGCCAAGTCAATGAGAAAAAGCCTGCAGGCCTCCAGAATGAAAGTCCAGCACAATTCAAGTTCCAAGGATCCAGCATCAGCCACCAGACATAATTTGGCAGCAACTTTCATTAAGGAACAGAGAATTTGGAACGGTGTGTAAAAGAAGGGAAAGGACCTGACCTTATGGCCAAGAGCAAATCATGAAGCAAAAACAAATGGAATGCTTTCAGGGGAAAAGCATCTTTAATGAAAGTCCTTCCAAGCATTCCTAGGGAAAAGTCCACAAATGTAGAAAACTTTCTAAGTTGAGACCCATGAGGAGAAATACAAAATATAATCCAGAATGAACTAGCCTCAGGGCCTCAAAATAAAAGGAAGAACTAGTTATATACAAATTGTATAATATACAAATTATATAACTTGTATATAATTTGGGCTCACAGAGAGAATCAAAGAAGAGTAAAGCGGGGAGGGGTTCTGTGATGTCTGGATGATCTTAAGCAGAGACTGGAAAGAGGGGAAGAGGGTGGAAAGAGAGGAGGGCTAGGAAATGTTGTCTCTGGCAAGGCAGGTCCTGGACTAGAAAGCTCTACAAGCAAGGGGGTGGGAATATCTGAGCCTCAGTCATCTAGTCAAAGGAAGGAAGAATTCCCAGGACATAGGCAGATGAAGGGAGAAAAGCAGTTTACTCCCCAGTGAATTGACTGGAGTCAGTTCTCTCCATTATACTCTTCCAGGTCAACCCAGGGCCTGCTGAAGCCTAGAGGAATCATGATATCCAAGAACCTGGAGTGCCATGATACACTAATGTGACTCTTAATCCTTTTCTCCCAGTTGTTCTCACGGTCTCTGCCAGTTCCTGGCACTCTGTACAGGGGAGCTTAAGTTAAGCCAGCAAAAGAAACAATTGGTATATTACTTTGGGGCCCAGGAATGACAGAGGTGAGGACGAGAATCCCAGCAGCCTCTTTTAGACAGGTGAGATCGGTCCCTGTGCCAGGGCAGGTTTTAGAAGCACCAGAGCAGTGGGATGGCCCAGAGCTCTGTGTCCTAGAACTGCTGAGCTTGGACCCAAGGCCTTTCTCAGTGCTTATTGGCAGGAGCCCAGGAATGGTCATGGGGAGGGTTTCAGGGAGACCTGGGAAGACTTGGGGGACCTGAGGCAGGAGGCTCCTGACCTGAACAGGACAAAATTCTGCTTGAAGAGTTTTCTAGGAGCTTCAGGGGAACATGGTAGAGGAAACCAGGAGGAGGTAGGGAGACACTTTGTTTGGGGAGCGGTACTGAGCAAGCCCAAGGAGAGCAGACCTGCTCTCTCTGGAATGGAGATTCATGATGAACTGGTGGACCTTGGGTGTCCCTTATAATGAAGAGGAATGTAGAAACAAATGGTAAATTAGGAGTGTGTGTGTGTGTGTGTGTGTGTGTGTGTGTGTGTGTGTGTGTATCTGTCCTTCTTTCGGGTCCTAAGATCCAAGGGTCCAAGGATACAGTTGGGCAGGGCAGTGTTACTACTGATTCTCCTGTTTTTGTACAGAAATGACCCATACATCAGGCCCTGACAGCTCCATAGGCCATCCTCTATGTCTAGGGAAATGGCTGTGACTGCTGCAGGTCAGGTCTGGGGATGGACTGCACTTACCTGAGGAGGTCCGAGGCTCCCAGGGCCCATTCCCTCTGGCTCCAGGCTCCCTGTGGAGATAGCAAACACCCAAAGTGACTCCTTTTTCTCAAGTTCCTCCCTTTGGCACCTGGTCATTATCTCAGGGTCAGCTGCTCCCACCTTTGAGGGGCCTACAAAAGTGACAACAACCAAAGCTCTTACTAACAAATGTCACAGCTAACCATGGGGGGCTTTCATTGTAAGTCTCTCTGAAAACCCAGAGAAAGGCAGGAGCCCCCAGGAGAGTCCCTCCCTTCTTTCCCTCTGCATGGAAAAGCCCAGCTTCCCCTCATCCTGGCCCCAGGCTGACTGCCTTTGATTTCATGGCCTGGGAGAATGCTGTTTGGGGCCTTGAGAGCATTCTAATTTCACTGTAGTTTTGCTGTTTGCCTTTCCCCCAATTCCTGGGCCAGGCTAGGTCACCAGTAGCTGGAGAGGGAGAAGCATCCCAGGGGAGGAGAGGAGTTTCTGCTTTTTCTCAGCAGGAGGCAAGCCTACAGGGATTCCTGGTGGAGTGTGAGGTCCTCCAGGACTTACAAAGACCCTAGCCTTGCCTCTCGGGGAGAGACTGCACCCTAAAGAACAATGCTGAGAGGGTCAGGATTGGAAAGGGAGGTTGTCTGAAGACTGCTCCCCTCCTTTTACTTCTTTTCTCCCTCCTCTCGCCATCGTTCCACTGAGAATATAGGGGTACAAGGGTGTTTGAGATCCCAGACGAGAGACCTTCAGCCTCCATGGCTCCTGAGTCAGAGCTCTCCCCTTCCCACCCCCCCAGCGATCCTCTGCCTCCCCTCCCCTCAAATAACATACACATTATTCTGGACAACAGACTGACTGCTTTGGGGAAGAGGGAGCAAAAGTGGGGAGGTGGAGGATGGGGAGGGTTGTGGAATGGAAACCCCAGGAAATGACCAGAGAAAGCCTGAGCCTGGGAGACAAAATTCAGTCTCGTGTTGAACTCTGAGGGCTCAGAGAGAAGAGAGGCCAGGGAAGCAGGAGGTTTGGAGAACAGGGCTAGGGTCAGGGAGGAAAGACAGACTAAAGGAGGTCATGGAAGTCAGGGACAGTGGGGTGAGAAGTGGTGGACAGCTGAGCCTAGGAAGGAAGGAAGACTGTGCCCTGACGTGTATCTAGGAGTTGGGGAGGGATGCTGGGACCTTCTGGTAGGGCTTAGGCAGGAGTAAGGCAGGACAGCAGAATCTCTGAGGAAGAGATGGGATGGGGAGACGGGACAGCTGCGTCCTGAGCAGAAGGCTGAAATTATAGACAGAGTCTGAAGTCTGGGAAAGTGAGACCCAATGGGAAATCTGGGCAAGTTTGGGAAGTGATTCGGAGTCTGGAAAAGATTTAAGGGTGGGGGAGCTCATCCTACAGGCAGCCTTGGTAGAAAGGTGTGCTCCTGGTAGAGCTGGAGGTCATGTGCCCCAAGGTCAAAAGAGGAGACTCAAAGGCCAGGGCAGCCAGTGGGAGTCGGGAAATATGGAGCGTGCTGGCTCAGACCTACCTGGGAGATGCAAGCACAGGCTCGGGTGCAGGAATGCCGAGAGATCTCAGGGGCAAGAGAAAAAAAGAGGAGAGCCCAGAGCTCACCGGGGGAAAGGGGGAGAGATCTGAGCTCTCAGGGGGAAAGGGGGAGAGATCTGAGCTCTCAGGGGGAAAGGGGGAGACCCGAGCTACCAGGAGCAAACAGGGAGAGATCTGAGCTCTCAGGGGGAAAGGGGGAGACCCGAGCTACCAGGAGCAAACAGGGAGAGATCTGAGCTCTCGGGGGAAAGGGGGAGACCCGAGCTACCAGGAGCAAACAGGGAGAGATCTGAGCTCTCAGGGGGAAAGGGGGAGACCCGAGCTACCAGGAGCAAACAGGGAGAGATCTGAGCTCTCAGGGGGAAAGGGGAAGATCCGAGCTACCAGGAGCAAACAGGGAGAGATCTAAGCTCTCAGGGGGAAAGGGGGGAGAGATCTGAGCTCTCAGGGGGAAGGGGGGGGGAGAGGAAAGACCGGAGGAACTCGCAGGAAAAAAAAGCGACGACAGAACAAAACTCCCAGGGAGTTTCCACAACAGGGAAGTCAAAGGGGACTGGAAAGCAAAGGAGGCGGGGAAAGCACAGGGATCCCAGTTCAGACTTCCTGTTTCCGTAAAACCCAGTCTGGGCGGGTCTTCCTGGTCAATAGAGCCCTGCCCCATCCCTCCCCCAGGATGCTTGAGCCCTTTCCTCCAATCACACTCAGGGCCTGGACACATTCTGCTGATTAAGTCCTGGATACCGAGTGAAATTTGAGTTTGTAGAGAGATCCTGAATCTAATGGATCCTCCAAGTAAGGGTCTGCAAGGCTAGGGACCGTAAAACCTGCTACTGAGACCATTAGTTCTGGGTTAATGTGCTCCTTTTTTCACATGGGTAATTTTTCTTCTAAGGATTCCTTTGGGACTGTGAGAATGGGGATAGAAATAATTATAGCGGGACTGGCTGGTTCCCTTACATAAGCTGCTGCTCTATGAGACAGACCAGGGCATCTGGCTTCTCGGCCTCGAGAGGTTCAGGAGTTTGGGAGCAAAACCACCTACCTGGGTTGCAGAACCTCCTGGTGACCTTGTAAATCCCATGGTGTCCTGTAGGTTCTGCCGTCTAGCAGGTGGTATTGCCCATTTAGGATGTGACAGGTGGAACTACAAGTACACAACCTTGAGTCTGGCTGAAGGGGGAGTGGAGAGCAGGACTTCAAAGGGACCTTTCCCCATGGCTCCAAGGAAGGCTTTCAGGGATTCCAGCAGACCCAATCACATGCCTGCATTACGAGCTGAGCCTCAGTTGAGATTCCTAAAGAATGGGACTGAGAGACAAGTTGGTAAATCTCTGATATTGTCTGAGCCAACACAATAGAGTTCTATAGGAGGGAGCATTAAGTTGTTGTGCTTCCCACCCATGGGTACAGTGGTATCAGGGGTCCTTCCCTTCCTCCTACGGAGCTCTTTCATGAATTTAATAAGGGAGGTTTCAAGTATCCCATTAACTCTTTTTCCCATCCTTGATGACAATGTCGGTGCTGACTGATTGACCAGGATGAAAGTACGTTAGATAACGAAGCTCTTGTAAAATGGGCCCATTTATTACTATGTATTTCTTTAAGAACCCTACATAATGGAATGTTTTTCTCTTTTTTTCCTAGTAAATTTATTTATTCTTAATATACATGGCTTCATGAATGGTCTTGGGAGACAAAACAGAGAATAAAAGTGCAAAATCATTGAAGAGACTAAAAAATAAAAAGAAAAAAGTAGAGAACATAGTAGGTGTAGATTTGCATTCAGTCTCCTTAGTTCTTTGTGTGGATCAGAAGGCATTTTCTGTGCAAAGTCTGTTGGGATTGTTTTGTATCCCTGAACCTCCGAGGAGGACCAAAGCTTTCATAGTTGATCATCGCCCATTCTGACTATTACTGTGTACAATGAACTCCTAGTTCTGCTTGTTTGGCTCAACATCAGGTCATGTAACTCCAGGCCTTTCCAAAACTTGCTCATTCATCATTTTTACAGAACAATAATATTCCATTGCCTTCATTTACCACAATTTGTTTGGCCATTCTAAAATCAATAGACATGTACTTATTTTCCAGTTCATTACGACTCCACAAAGAGCTGGTGCATTTTGTCCCATGTGGGTGTGGGATGATTTTTTTTTTCTAAAAGGATTTTTGTTAGCCCAGAGGCTGTGGCAATATGAGGGGAACTCTGCCACCCACTGGAAAGTGTACGAGCATCCCCAAAGCATATTGGGAACCATGGGCAACTGGGCAATTGAATGAAGACCCTTCTGCCAGGTTTGAAAGGGAACATCTGGGAGAGGAAACTGGCCCCAAGCTGGCGTCAGGGCAGTGGGGAGTCATCTCACAGGCAGTGACAGCCGCTCTGGGAACCCTCCCTCACCAGTGTTTTTGGGTTACTCCCTCCTACTTGGTGGTTCCTCAATGGCTGAATGAAGAGAGGTTTAAAGGAGGGAGAAACGAGTTCTTAGGAGAATCGCAAGTCCATTGGCTCCATTGTCCTAAAAAGTTCACATCCCTCCTTTGGAAGCTTTTTTTGCTCTGTGATAAGCATTCTCTTCTGGGCCAGGGCAACTTCTCCCTTACACCTTCAGGCTGAGATGTATAAGCTAAAGTTTGTACTTTGGGGGCAAAGTATAAGTTCCATGGAGACTTCTGCTCTAGAAGGTTTACTTTCTAGCATCTGGAAAGTTACCACCGGAATTTCAGCTGTTTGGTCAGTTACAGTTACAGACCAATTTGCTTGGTCATGAAGGTTGTTTTCTCAGTAGTGCCCAGGAAGTGTCATTGCTGCTATGGCCTGGAGAAGCAATAAAGAGTAAAATTTGAGATCCCTGTTTTTGGCTTTTAATGGACTGACCTGAAGAGGAGGCCCTGATGTTTCCTTAGCACTCTAAAGTCAAAGCTACCCCAAAGGCACAGCTGCTCTGGGTGCATATAGTCATCCTTTTGTCTTTTCTTAACTGAAGAGCCTGGCTATTGCTCCGAGTTCAGCTTGTTGTGCTGAATGGCCATCTGAGAGTGATGAAATCTGAGGCACTTCTGTGGCAGGGGTGATGCTCTAAGCAGAGACCAAACCTCCTTCCTCACTTTTAGGCAGATGCATCAGATCCCCGGCAAAGTGGGCTCCCTCTGAGGGGGTTCCCTTTAAATCCTCCCAAGGAGAAACTTGCACAGTCATGGTCTGGAGCCCATCCTCAGATTCTCAGGTAGAAAGGGGGCAGGACTGATTGTGTTTCTGATGGTCCCTTCCAGGGTGCTCGAGGACAGTGCTGAGAGGGGGGTGAATTCATAGCAGTGTGGAGTTTCAACAGCATAGGGAGCAGGAGCCATTTAGGGAGAATGGAGACAAATGTCCTCAGGGGTGGAGACTAGGGCTGCTGTGGCCTCTGCTTAATGGAGGACTCCTGGGAGGCCTTTACCTTATCATTCAAAGCTTTATTATAGTACCCCATGGCACAGAAGCTTTCACCCTGTTTCTGTGCAAATCAACCAAGTGTGTTCCCTCATTTCTCAGAGACAAATAAAACTGATGAGAGAGAATAGTTGGGGAGGCCTGAAGTTGGGGAGTATTGGAAGACAGACTTTAAGAATCCAAGGAGTTTTGAGCTTATGGGGAAAAGCCAAGCACTGAGGACAGCAAGCTTTAGGTGTCCATAAAGTGTAAAGGCAAAGCTGAGAAGTCAGGGATCCAGAGAGGAGAGTAATTTGCAAGACTCAGGAAGGCACAGAGCCAATGTTTGAGGTAGGGTGCAGAAAGCTGAGTGCTCCCTTTAAGATGAGCCAGTCTGGGGAAAGGCCGGAGGTAGGGTGTCCTTGGACCTTTACAGAGGGGAAGGCAACCTGGGGTTTGTTCCTAGGTACCTTGTGGCCTCTTGCTGCTAAACCCCTCAGCAGGTCCACAGCATCCCTAACAGAAATGTCTTGGGAGCAGGAACAAAGGACATCATCAACACACTGGAGGAGGACTGAAAATGTAAGAGTCACATCCTGTTGTAATATCTGTGAGAAATAGATGGTGACTCAGTGAATTCCTACAAAGGAAATCCGGGGCATGACCATCCCTCCCTGTAAAAGCAAATAGGAATTAGCTTTTTGGGACAAGTGAGACTGAAAAGCAGCTGCTGCTGACTTACATTTCCATAAAGTGACTGGCCCAGCATGGTACAGGGTAAGTAGAGTGTCAGGGGTTGGGGCAATAGGGACTCTGGGTATTACAGTAGCATTAACTTCTTGGAGATCATGAACAATTGCCCACCAGGGATTTAGATGAGCCCAGTTGTACAACAGTAGGGGGGACACTAATAAGTGACATGATGTCAATAGCATCTGAAGCCCCCACCTGGAGGGGAAGGCAGAAGAGTTTAAAACTTGGAGTGTGGAGCCAGCCCCAACTACCCAGCACCTCATTCCCCTGTATGAGCAAGGAGACCTCTCCAACAGGAGTCATAGGGGTATCCACAGTGGGCATCAAGAGCGTGGTTGAGTCTGCCATCCCACTGGTGGGCAGATTCCCCAGGGCCCTGTTTGGTGTCTCGGACCTTTGCCACATCAGCAGGTCATGGGAAAGCAAGGAGTGCAGTGTCAAGGACCTGTTCACCCCCAACTTGGGTGAGGGGGTAATACTGCTTATCTCCACCCTCTGAGGCCCATTCTGTCTCAAGCCCCTCCCCCAGGTTCTTCCCAAGCCCCCTGTTGGCACCAATCCCTTGTCACCCCTTTGCTGACCAAGGCCGCCATGTGTTGACATAGATATGGATGCCCAGGTGTGTGTGAATCCTGAGTGAGTTGGAACTGTGCAGCAAAGCCTGGGATCCTCCCTGAGGCTGGGACACTCTTTGGAAATAGCCTGGAGTTCTGCACACTGCTGGGGCTTGAAACCAAAGGGCATGAAAGCTGCTGACTCAGGCATTCTTCCTGGGCACCTTTTGTCTTGCACCTTGCAAGGGAACAGAGGAGCTGGGGAGCTGCAGGAGTCTGTTGGTTAATGGAGAGTTTAGGTAATTGGGCAGGTGACATACGAAAAGTTTGTATTCCTTATATATTTTCTGAGTGCAGGATGAACTGATTCCTGGCTGAAAGCTTCTAACATTGAGTGTATAGGTGTGGTGTTCTTTTCTCTTCTTTACAATAATATAAAAATGGTTCTTCTCTGGGAGAGAGAGCAGGTTTCTCGGGGAGGTTTTCTTGGAGGCAGCCTTAGTTGCAGTTGAAAGTAATAATCACCTCAAAACATAGTTAGGTGATAAAAGTTCAGATCTTTTATTGTCTCCAATATAGCCTGGTTAACTTAGAGGCCTATCTCTCTGCTTGGTTCCAAGAGCTCCCTCCGAATGTTTCCAAATCCAAAGGTTAGTCCTTCAGCCCAGCCAGCCAAGTGGAAAATGGAATGGATCTCTCTTGCAGCTTTGTCCTTTGCTTCTGCCTCTGCTTTCTTCAGCCACCCATCCAGCTCCACTCTCCATGTCCTTCAGTTGAATTCTCTCGACTGGGCTTATATATGACTCTTCTGAGAGAATGGGATTATGGGTTTTCTCCCAGAGTGCTCTTTGGCCCTAAGAGCTTCAAGGGAAGTGTGAATTCGGATATCTCACACTAAACCCTGAAATCTCCCAAATGTGTGAACTCCAGTGAGTAAAAGTGTGAACACAAGCATTGTATCAATTAAATTGAGTTAACACTAGTATTCTAACATCTCCCTTGAGTTATCACCTTGTTTCAAGTTGAGTTAACACTAGGATTCCAACATCTCCCCCTTTCTTTTGTTTTAGAACATAGGGTGGTTCATGACCTCCCTGACTTCTCAAGGAGGTGAGAACCCCCCAAAAAAGGTGATCATGCCTTCCTTGACATCTTATGAAGGCAGATGAAAACACCAAAGGAAATAGGAAATCAAATCAGATTATCAGGTTTCTAAAAGGGCTCATTTGAAACAGGTACACATAAATCCATCAATATGGGAGGCATTACACATAATTTACATAAGCACATAGTAATATCACACAGGCTAGTAGTAATGTAACAAATAACATGAATCAACCTGAGAATTTACACATGTCCATAAGTCCTAGAAATAGTCCCAAAAGAATCCATTGTCCATTAGTTCATGTGCCAGGAATCTAATAGTTCCTGCAAGCTCTGAAGTACTGCAATAGTCTCATCAACAATTTTTCCACTCAAGGAATCCAATGATTCTTTCTGGTTTTTCAAGAACTAAAACAGTCTCATCTTGTGTTAGGAAATCCAATGATTCCTGAAGATTTTTAAAAGTTCTTTTAACAGTCTCATTGTCAGCCATGCTCTTTCAGCGTCAGATGTTTCTTAAATATTCTCCTTTGTTTTGAAGTTTTTTCTCTTTTTCTGTTTCATCTCAGGGAATCCAATGATTGTTGCTGATTTTTCAGGAACTGAAAGCTGAAGATTTTAAAGTTCTTTTAACAGTTTCATTGTCAGCCATGCTCTTTCAATGAAGAGCACAATCAGCAACAGAACCACCCGATATTTCTTGGGACTTCTCCTTCATTTCAAGGGTCTGTTCCATCTCTCTGTGATAGACAAGGTGAATGTGGCTTGTTGGTACCTCTGATTCCTTCTCCACCTGAAGATATACAAGCGAACCCTCTCCCCCAAGCAGTTAGCCTATCTGGTCCCTTCCATTCACCACTTTTTGGATCTCTCCATATCACCTGGCGATTATCTAAAGATAGTGGAGCTGCTCGCACTGGACACTGTTCTTCTGATAGGTTATAAAACCTGTCTGCCGGAGCCAGTGCATCTTTATCAAAGATTAAAAAATTAATGGTATAGAGAACTAAATTTAGAAGTTCTCTAGGGTTACCCGTGGCTCCCCCTTTCTTTTGTTTTTTGAGGAGTGTCTTAATATCCCTGTTTCTTCTTTCTACGATTGCCTGACCTTAAGGATTAAAGGGTATGCCAGTGGTATGTAAAATCTTATACTGTGCACAAAAGTGTTCAAAATGTTTGGATCTATATGTAGGTCCATTATCTGTTTTTATTTCTTGTGGCACACCCTTAATTGCGAATGCTTGAATGAGGAATTCAGTGACTACTCGGGCTGTCTCTTTTGCTGCTGGTATGGCAAAAGTGAATCCTGAAAAGGTGTCTACCACAATGTGGATAAAAGACAGACGACAAAAAGATTTATAATGGGTCACATCCATTTGCCAGATTTCATTAGGTCTCAAATCATGAGGGTTCTTCCCTGGAGGGAGCGTAGGAGAGTGGAAAGGAAGGCAAGCTATACAGCTTTTTACTGTGCTTCTAGCTTTCTCTTTTGTAATCCCAAATTGTAAATGCAAAGCTCGAGCAGCCTGATGGTATTTAGAATGGGATTCCTGGGTCTCCCAAAATAAAGGAATACTGGCTAACATAGTTAAAAGGCTATCTGCCTTTGAATTTCCATGAAAAATAGGACCTGGAAGTCCACTATGTGAGTGGACATGCAAGATATAAATCTTTCCTGGATGCTTTCTCACTTGCACTTGAAGTTCCTTAAAGAGCTGATATATATTAGAAGCCGCAAATTTTATTTGGGCTGTGGCAATTCTTTGTACCACACCTACTGAATAGGCTGAATCAGATATTATATTTATGTCTCCTGGGTAATAAGTAAGAGCTAACATGATTGCATATAATTCGTTCTGCTGAGTGGCTGAAAAGGAGTTCTGACTACTCTCTTTAGAGTTAAGTCATGAGAGTATACAGCACAAATACTGTATTTGGATGCATCTGTAAAGATAGTTGGTCCTTTAAGAGGAACCTTAGAAACCTTTTCTTCAAGAATCCATTGCCAATTATGCAATAGTCTGGTAATCTTTAATGGAGACCCATGTGCAAAATTTGGAGTCATGGCCAGTAAAATTTGCCACTCTGGGATGGTCTCGCAACATACATTAATTTGTGCATTTGTATAAAAGGTGTATATCTTGTCAGGTCTTGTCCCAGATAATTGTACTGCTCGTTTAATGGCCTTTAATAAAATTCTAGCCACAAGCACTGGGTAAGGAGTAAGGCTTTGTTCTGGTTGTGCCGGGAGGTTCACCCACTCTATCACACTGTCTCCTTGATGAAGGACTGCTGTGGGTGATGATCTCCAGATTTTAGAAAAACATGGAAATCCTAGTGTAAAATACAGAAGGGTGAGAAGAATAGAGATAAGACAACATTGTGTGCAGTAATAGCAATATTGTTTGAAGAATACCTTTTTTTTTTTTTGAAGAAAAGCTTTTAAGTTACTATATCTATTATAAATATCTAAATTAACCATAGAGGGCATATGAAGGCAGATACTAAATATATTAGGAGAAAGAATGGGTGAATAGTAATGTATGGAGAATAATGTTCAGATATATAACTTATTCATATCTAGTGGTAGCCAGGTCTAGGCTGTTGGAGGGAAGAAAAGGAGAAAAAGAATGACATGACTATAATGAGTGGGGCTGAAGAGCAGCTTTTAGCAAATGTGCTTCTCTAGTACAGGCCATTTGCAGAGATCTCCTCGTATAAAAATTGTAATAAAATAGATGTCAATGCAATCCTAGTCTGCTATTGCAATAACCAGGTCAGGTAGTGAGTGCCAGCTTAAACCTTAACAGCACTGACATGAACATCACTGGAGCAGAGAATTTTCCTTTTAGACTGACAAATTCAATTAAATGACTCTCAACCAAGAATTGCATTTGATATACAGAAGCAACTCACCCTGTCATACGTATTTATTGAAACCAACTGAAAAACTATGACTCTACCTATTCATGCATTACCTGCACACTAAACTTCAAGGACACATGCACTGCCCCCTATCCTGGCACAGTCACGCCCATACATCAAGCACAGGCTGCCATTGTCTCCTCCTGCCCAGCAACACTCCAACTTCATGCTAACGCTCGGATGCCAAGGCCAAGGAGCCAACATCAAACATCCTGGCACCTCGCTGGCCCTGCCAACAGCTGCCCCTTACCCAGGAGCTGGGCATTAACAGCTACCTTGGGGCCTCCTGCTGATTATATGTCAGCTTCCCACTAGGCAGCCCTTCAGAGACAGTAACCTGCCTGCTCCCTGTGGACACCCTCTCAGGGAAAGCAGCAGCAGTCAATTACATGCCAAGTACATGCTACCCCCTCACTTGCCAAACCAGCAACACAAGCGGGCCAGTCAAAGGTAATAGTGACCTCTCCCTCTCCCCCTCAGCAGGTCAGCTGAATCCCATTTTCTACAGGCCCTTGTCTAGTAATCAGCTACAATGCATTTAGGGTTTCCCTTGTTGTGACTGATTCATGCAATGGGGGGATGGGGAACTCTGGCTCTTGTAAGAAAGCCACAGTTGTCACTAAGAGACCTTGAGGAGAGGAGGAGTCCCTGAACACAGACAGGTCCAAACCGCTCCATCCCCCTGTCCAAATCTCCCTTGTTCTTGTTGCTCTTGTGGCAGTTTAGGGGCTGAAACCTGGGGATCTAGAGCGACAGAGAGCTTGCAGCCTTCTCTGGGGGTTCATCTCCTTCCCTGGCATTCTCAGGTAAGTACACATGGTCTAGAGCAGAAAATACAGCAATGCGACTTGTGTTGTGTGAGGAGTACAGTCGTATCACTGACTTACTAGAGTGCCCCAGGAAGGCTCAGCAAAGCTGGCTTACTTTAGTTTCTTCCTGGGAGTCTCAAGGTTTTCCCAGACTGAGCTAATGAGTCTGCAAACTTTCTAGAGTCTGAAGTGAGGGGAAGAGAGGAGAACGAGGGAAACATTTGTGAAGGTATTCACAAATAGCAAATTGAACTTTGTTAAAGACATAAGAACATGAGTTGTTCCCCCAATGAACACGTGAAATGAATGACAGTTTTTCAAAGAAGAAATCGAAAGAATTAATAGTCATGTTTTTAAAAGGCTCTAGATCATTACACATCATAGAAATTCATATTAATAGTACTTGGAAATATCATTTTACTGCTACCAGATTGTCTAAAAAGGTAGACAGGGAAAGTGACAAATGTTGAAGAGGATATGGAAAAACTGAGAGACAATTGTTGGTGGGAATTATAATATGAAATAACCATTTTGCAGAGCCCTTTGGGCATACCAATGGATCCATTCTAAACATTGTGTGTAGAAAAACATGCTCAAAAATGTTTGTAGCTCTTTGTGGTGGCTAAGAACTAGAAATGGGAGACTTGCCTGTCACCTGGGGAACGATCACACAAGTTGTGGTACAAGTATATGATGAAATACTACTCTGATATAAGAATGAACTCCAGATTTTAGAAAAACATGGAAAGACTAGTCAAAATACAGAAGAGTGAGAAGAACAGAATAAGAAAAGATTGTATGCAATAATAGCAATATTTTTTGAAGAATAACTAAGATACTATATCTACTGTATCTAATATCCAAATTAACCATAGAGGGCATAACAAGGGAGACACTGTATATGTTAGGAGAAAGAACTGATGAATAGAAATGTATATAGAATAAATTTCAGATGTATACTTATTTATATCTAATGGTAGCTAGGTCTAGGATGCTGGAGGGAAGAAATAAATGAAAAAGAATTACATGATTTTTTGTTGTCCATTTGAAAGGAATAGCAAATTGTGTATAATCAATTTATAGTTTCATGTGTGGTCATCTTTTTACTATACTGTTATTCAAATACTTTTTGTATTCCATAAATCAAAAAAAAATAAAGAATAGTTGAAACTAAATTAAACCCTAAAATCTTGTAATGGTCAAACAGAGGAAGAAGAAATTGAAGCAGTGTCATGTTTTATAGCCTTGCTCTAAATGACCATTGCAGATGGCAGGTGCTACCATGAAGTGAAAAAAAAATGCTTGCTGCTTTGAAGGAAAACTATAGCAACTCTGGACAGCTTACAAAAAAGTAGACTTGTCACCTTGCCAACAAAAGTTCAGAGTCAAAACTTTGGGACTTCCAGGAATCTGTGAGACTTGCAGAACAAGGAAAGCTGGTGGGCCACAAAATCAACACTTCAATCGTGGTCCTGGACAAAGTCCTCTGGACAGCCAAAAGATGACATAAGTCAGTAATTATTATTATTATTATTATTATTATTATTATTATTATTATTTTGAATTGTAATTATTTTTTTCCTTTTTTTAAATTTATAATAACTTTTTATTGACAGAACCCATGCCAGGGTAATTTTTTTTACAACATTAACCCTTGCACTCACTTCTGTTCCGATTTTTTTTAACCCCTCCCTCCCTCCCTCCACCCCCTTTCCTAGATGGCAAGCAGTCCTATATATGTTAAATATGTTGCAGTATATCCTAGATACTATATATGTTTGCAGAACTGAACGGTTCTCTTGTTGCACAGGGAGAATTGGATTCAGAAGGTAAAAATAACCCGGGAAGAAAAAGAAAAATGCAAATAGTTTACATTCATTTCCCAGTGTTCTTTCTTTGGAGTAGCTACTTCTGTCCATCATTTATCAATTGAAACGGAGTTAGGTCAAAGAAATCCACTTCCATCAGAATACATCCTCATACAGTATCGTTGTTGAAGTGTATAATGATCTTCTGTTTCTGCTCATTTCAATAAGTCAGTAATTAAAGAAATTAATTCAGACTATTCTTTGAAAAGTCAATCACTGAGGGTGAAATGTTTGAGCCACATAAAAGGAGAAGTTGAAGGCTGAGAATGTAGTGTCAGGGCAACCAAGAACATGACCTTGGAGAGATTTGACAGCTGGAAGGTCCTGGCATGCTGGGGTCAAAAAGAGTTGGACATGATTGGATGACTCAATGGCCAATGCTCTATAAGCTTACAGGCTCCTTTAAAGTGAGACTGAAAGCAGCTAGGGTGTGGGGGAGAGGGACCTAAGTGCATAGAGCTTGCCATCAGGAAGTTTCAGCTTCATGAGTTCAAATCTGGTCTCATATAATTACTAGGTGTGGGACCTGGTCAAGTCACTTCACCTTTTTAGTCTCAGTTTCCTCATTTTAAAATGAACTAAAGAAGGAAATAACAAACCACTCCTAGATCGTTGCCAAGAACCCCCTTCCTATTTCCACAAACACAAAGACTCATACACAAGTGAAATGCCTGGACATTTCAGTGATCAGTGATCAAGTGAGACTATCGTGCTGGTTTCAAGACAATGACAGTGATTTCCATGCACAGATTGTATTAGTGAAAGCTTTCCTTCAGGGGTGATCGCATGGGTGTTCTAAAGATCATCAAACCTACTTGTCACAAGTAAAGTCAGGTCAACTGAAGCACAAAGTGCTGAGCATTAACAGTCTGTTACTTAAGCAAGACTTTCCTAATAAAGAGAGCCAATGACTTTGACACTAAACTCAAAGACGTGGAACATGGAAGGCAGCCTCCCCCTCCCATTTCAAAGGCTAGAACCAAGAACAGAAGTTGGTAGATGGGGAAACAGTACAGATGGTTAAGGGATTGAGATTATCAAGGGGCAGGGGAATGCAATTAGTTCCGAGTCTGAAATGTGACTGGGTAATGACCCTTCTTTTCCTCTTTGAGTATGTTGATGCTTTCTACCTGGATCATGCCGAAACAATTTATGAGAAAGAACAAATCTTTACTTGTACAGAACTTCCTATGGATGATACTTCCAGGAATGGCATCATCCTGGTTGGGAGGAATTGCACGAGATGTCCTAGAATTGAATCTGGGTAGTTAAAAGTGGAGAAGATAATAGAATTTGTTGACATGAAAGGATTTGCATCTGGTGTTGATATAACAATTCCTTTTGGATTAAAGCATTTAATGAGAGCAGTGCATTTTTTGAGTTAGCATTTGAATTTTTCTTCAGTGGAAAATGACTGAGAGAAAAACAGAACTTGTGCATTTATCTGAGAGGAACACTGACTTCTTCTAGGATACCAGGGTAGATTTTCTCTATGACTTTTTGAAGGATGTTGTCCAAACTCTTTTTTGGATCATGGATCATGGTTTTCTGGTACTCCACTAATTCTCAAATTATCTCACTTGGATCTATTCTCCATATTGCTTGTTTTTCCAATAAGGGGTGTGTGTGTATTGATTCTTGCTGTCTCATTGAGACATTAGCTTCCACTAGTCTAATTCAAATTTTTAATGAATCAGTTTTTTTTTCAGGTAGCTTTTTAACCTCCTTTTTCATTTGGCCAGCTCTATTTATAAAGGTCTTTACTTCAGTGATTCTTTTTTTTTTTTTAATAGCTTTTTATTTTCAGAATGCATGCAAAGATAGTTGTCATCACCCTTGCAAAATCTTTTGTTACAAATTTTTCTCCCTCCCTTCCCCGACTCTCCTTCCCTAGATAGCAAGTAATTCAATATAAGTTAAAGGTATGCAGTTCTTATATCCACATTAACACATTATCATGCTGCCCAAGAAAAATCAGATCAAAAATGAAAAAAAAAATTTGAGAAAGGAAAAAGCAAGTAGACAACAACAAAAGAAGTTATTGCTATGTTGTGACTTGCATTTGGTCCCCAGAGGCCTCTCTCTGGGTGTAGCTGCCTCTCTCTGACATAAGTCTATTGGAATAGGCCTGAATCACCTCATTGTTAAAAAAAGCCATGTCTGTTGATTGTCCCAGCATCTTGTTTTTGCTGTCTGTACCTTTCTCTTGGTTCTACTCTTCACTTAGCATCAGTTCATGTAAGTTTTTCCAGGCCTCTCTGACATTGGCCTTCTGACCATTTCACATAGAACAATATTCCATTACTTTTATGTACTATAACTTATTACCCCTGGATAGGTTTTGTAAATAAAAAGTTTAGATAAAATAAAAAATAAAAAAAAGATAATCATAGTATTATTTCCTTATTTTCTCCTTCTGATCAAAAGGTTGGAATGACCCTGAAGATTGATGAGGAACATTGATTTGAGACAGGATTTGGATTTTATGTTAAAAGGAGTGAGTTATAAAGTAAATGCCAAGGAGGATGGCAAGCCACAAAAAGAAGAGAAACATCAAACCAGGAACGGCAGAATGGAGAATACAGCCAATGTTTTCAGGCAACCGGAATGGAAGAAGGTAAGGGGGAGACGTTCTTCAGAAAATTCTGACCACTATTCCATAAATCTTCTGCTTGCATTTTGAGAACTAAGCTTTTATTCTATTTGAGGGTATTGGTTGACAAAGGAACAATATTTCTTCGCAGTGATGATACAGTATCTCTCTGTCTCACCTGTCAGGGCCCCCAGCACCTTATGGTTTTGCAATACCGTGAGGTCAAGTGAATAAATCTGTGTTTGGTGGTTTGTGACAAGTTTCCCTGGATGCTTCAGGCCCATGGCTAGTTTTGTCAAGATGCTTCTGACAGAGGGGTACAGTGAGTCAAAGGTGGCTATGGTATGGATCAGGGATTCAAGAGAAGCCAACAGGATTGTAATAGTCAGGAAAGTCAGCCTCCTTTGCTAATGCAGAGACAGCTTTAACCAGAGAGCAACTTCAGCTGAGTGATTTCCTGGGACAACTTGAGCACGGTGTAGACAAAATCAAAGAGATCCTCCAAAAAAGAGGAAGGCAGTGATATAGCGTGGAACCACATAAGAAGGACTGTCCTGGCAAAGGAGGCAATTTTACAGCCAAGATATGGAAAGTAGAGGGTGAATCCCAGGCAGAGTAAGTGCAACTCACATCATGTAGCCCCTGCAGGGATGGGTGTTTACCTCTGGCACTGCTATGGAACAAGAAGCCTTTTGGGGATTCCCACATCAACCCAAAAATTGAATAGATGCTTTTGCAATTGTCTTTATTGTGCACAAAGTTTAGGGGTCTGATGTCTGATTTGTTGGGACAGGTTCCTGCATGACTCATGTTTAAGGAGGCTTTTCTAGTGCTATAGAGTTCTATTCAGGGACATCTGTGGCCACAGGTGCTCTGAATATAGAATTAAAATGAAGTTGAAATTACAAAACATGAAATTCAGTGATCCACAGTGAGGGCACATGTTGCTGATTATGCCCTAGATACAGAGTGAAACTTCAGTTTGAGAGAGATTCTGAGTGTAATGGACCCTCCAAGTAAAGGTCCACAATGGTAGGGACTATAAAACCTGCTACTAAGACCATTAGTTTTGGGTTAATGTGCGCCTTTATTATATGGGTAATCTTTCATCTAAGAATTACTGTGATAATGTGAGGAGAAAGGGGATAGAAGTAACGATTGGGGGCACTGGCTACTTCCTTTACATAAGCTACTGCTCTATGAATCAGACCAGAACAAGTGGCTTCTCCATCTGGAGAGGTTCAGGAGTTTGGGAGCAGGACCACCTACCTGGATTGCAGAACTTCCTGGTGACCTGACTTCCAAATCCAGTGATGTCCTGTAGGTTCTGCCATCTGGCAGGTGGTATTGCCCATTTAGGATGTGCCAGGTGGCACCACAAGTACACAACCTTGAGTCTGGCTGAAGGGGGAGTAGAGAGCAGGACTTCAAAGGACCTTTCCACCATGGCTTTCAGAGATTCCAGAAGACCCAATGACAGGACTGCATTAGGAGCTGAGCCTCAGTTATGATTCCTAAAGAATGGGACTGAGAGACAAATTGGTAAGTCTCTGATAATGTCTGTAGACATTATCACAACAGAATTGTGTAGGAGGCAGCATTAAGTTGCTATGCTTTCACCCATGGGTATAGTGGTATCAGGTGTCCTGACATTATCTCATAAAGACCTAACTTCCTAACCTAGTGCTTCCATGAAATTAATAAGGGGGTTCCATTATTCCATTAACTTTTTTTTCCACCCTTGATGACTGACTGGGGGGTGAAAGGCACAATGTTGGTGCTGAGTGATTGTCCAAGATGAAAGCACCTTTGTTAACGAAGCTCTTGTAACATGGGTATGTCTATTACTATTTAGTTCTTTAAGAACCCTCCATAATGAAATTATTTTTCTCTTTATTTCTCTAGTAAATTTATTTATTCTTAAAACACATTGCTTTATGCATGTTCTGGGGAAAGAGAAATCAGAACTAAAGTGAAAAACTATTGAAGAGATAACAAAAGAAAAAAAAGTAGAGAACATAGTGTTGATTTACATTCAGTTTCCTTAGTTCTTTGTGTGAATGCAGATGGCATTTTCTGTGCAAAGTCTGTTGGGATTGTTTTGTATCCTTGAACCTCTGAGGAGGACCAAAGCTTTCATAGTTGATCATCACACATTCTGACTGTTACATTGTACAATGTACTTCTGGTTCTGCTTGTTTGGATCAACAACCTGAGAAGCCATAGAAATTCTGGTAGGAAGACCCTCTGGGCAATAAATGCTGCTGCCATTGTTTGTCAGGCATGCCATTTCTTTCTCAAGTTCATTTTGCAAACAGGGAAACTGAGGCCAGGAGAATTAATATACTTACCATGGGTCACCAAGCTAGTTAGGGTCTGAGACCAGACTGAAACTTAGGATGAGTCTTTTGGACTCCAGGCCGAGCTTTCTCTAGCCACTGCAACCACCTGGCCACAGAGCAAGAGCATTACAGAGGCAAGGACCAAATTGGGAACCTTCTTTAGGTTATGGAGAAAACATGGGAGGTTCAAACAAAGAAAAATGCTACTTTGGCTTCATTGACTATATATGGCAAATCTTCAAATAGATGGGAGTATTAAATCTTCATGTCCCTTGGAGAAGCTGTATGACAGCCCAGAGGCCACAGTTAGCCTAGATGTGGCAAGTCCTCAAAGAGAGTGTGATGAGAAGTCTCTGGGACAGCCTCTTGGCCTCTGGACATCTCTTGTGTTAGGTATCCTGAAGTGAGTGGGGATTGAGAGCAGCTTCTAGTGAATGTGCTTCTCCAGTACAGGTCATTTGCAGAGGTCTCCTTCTCTGTTAAAATTTGTAACAAAATAGATATTAATACAATCCTAGTCTGCTATTACAATAACCAGGTCAGGTAGTGAGAGCCAGTTTAAACCTGAACAGCACTAACATGAACATCACTGGAGCAGAGAATAAAGTAATGAATAAAAAAGAGCTTTGTTTGAGAATGTCACATATGTGTGTATATGTGTATATATGTATATATACGTGTGTATATACAGCTTTCAAACAATAAGATTAGGACCAAAAAATCCCTGTGGTATATGATAAAAATGTGAAGATATAAGTGGAGGCCTCACTTGTGTAGGAGCAGTTTAATGTTGTCAATCAGCAGGGAAAGATCTTTCGTTTCTTCCAAACTAGATAAATGAATGTAGAGGAACACACTTGTTAGGTAGGAAACTGATGGATGCTCATGGTAAAGCCTTCAGAGCTGCACTCTTGATGAGAAGTGACAGAACTGGGATAGGATGGAGTTCGAACTTTTTCAAGGGAATATAGATTAAGATTAGGAGAGTGGGAAGAAAAGATAAGGGAATTTAAAGGACTGGGTAAAATAAGGAATAGGAGGTGAAAGTAGTAGGGAGAGGGTAAAAGGAGAAGCTAATAAAGAAAGTAAGGAGTAAAAATAAGATAGAAGGTAATTCACAAACAGCAAATAGAACTTTGTTAAAGACATAAGAACATGACTTGTTTCCCCAAGGAATAAATAAAATGAATGGAAAGTGTTTCAAAGTAGAAATCAAAAGAATTTATAGTGATGTCTTTAAAAGGCTCTAGATGATCACAGATCAGAGAAATTAATATTAAAACTACCTGAAAATATCATTTTACTCCAATGAGGTTGTCTAAAAGGATAGTAGAAGAAAGTGACAAACGTTGAAGAGCATGTGGAAAAATTGAGAGACAGTTAATTGTTGGTGGGAATTGTAAAATGAACCAACCATTTTGTAGACCCCTTTGACCATACCAAGACTGGATCCATTCTAAACGTTATGTGTGGAAAAACTCACTCAAAAATGTTAGTAGCTGCACTCTTTCTGGTAGCTAAGAACTAGAAATTGCAGAGAATCCTGTCACCTGGAGAATGATCACACAAGTTGTGGTACAAGATTATGATGGAATACTACTGTAATTTAAGGAGTGATGAACTCCAGATTTTAGAAAAACATGGAAAGACTATTCCAAAATACAGAAGAGTGAGAGGCTCAAAAATAAAACAACATTGTATGCAGTAATAACAATAGTGTTTGAAGAATAACTAAGTTACTGTATCTATTATAAATATCCAAAATAACCAGAGAGGGCATATGAAGGGAGAAACTCTGTATTAGGAGAAAGAATGGATGAATAGAAATGTATATAGAATAAATTTCAGATGTATACTTATTTATATCTAATGGTAGCCAGGTCTAGGTTGTTGAAGGCAAGAAAAAAAGAAAAAAATTACATGACTTTTTGTTGTCCATTTGAAAGGAATAGCATATTGTGCGTAATTGATTTATAGTTTCATGTGTGGGCATCTTTTTACTGTACTGTTATGAAAATGCTTGTTGTATTCCATAAATAAAAAAAATAAAGAATAGTTGAAGCTAAGTTAAAAAAAAAACAAAACTAAAACCTTATAATGATCAAACAGTGAGAGAAGAAATCGAAGCAGTGTCATTTTTTATAGCCTTGCTCTAAATGATCATTGCAGATGCCAGGTGCCACCATGAAAGTGAAAAGATGTTTACTGTTCTGAAGGAAAACTATGGCAACTCTGGAC
This sequence comes from Antechinus flavipes, assembly GCF_016432865.1. Lineage (NCBI taxonomy): Eukaryota > Metazoa > Chordata > Mammalia > Dasyuromorphia > Dasyuridae > Antechinus > Antechinus flavipes. Next base: position 295,430 of record NC_067403.1, on the reverse strand, counting down.
AGCTTACAAAAAAACAGAGATGTCACCTTGCCAATAAAAGTCCAGAGTCAAAGCTTTGGGACTTCCAGGACTCTGAGACTTGCAGAACAAGGAAAGCTGGTGGGCCACAAAATCAGCACTTCAGTTGTGGTCCTGGAGAAAGTCCTTTGGACAGCAAAAGGATGAAATGTCAGTCATTAAAGAAATTAATTTAGACCATTATCTGGAAGGTCAATCACTGAAGCTGAAATATTTGAGCCATGTAAAAGGAAAAGTTGAAGGCTGAGGATGCGATGGTAGTGTCAGGCAACCAGGAACATGATCTTGCACGGATTTTGAAAGCTGGAAGTGCCTGGCATGCTGTGGTCCTTGGGGTCAGAAAGAGTTGGACAATGTTGTATAAGCTTTCAGCTTTCTTTTAGGTGAGACTGAAGGAAGCTAATTACTAGGTATGAGAACCTGGTCAAGTCACTTCACCCTGTTTGCCTCAGTTTCCTCATTTGTAAAATGAGTCAGAGAAGGAAATAACAAACCACTCCAGATCTTTTCCAAGAACCCCCTTCTTATCTCCATAAACACAGAGTCCTACACGAGTGAAATGCCTGGACAGCAGATCAAGTGAGACTATCATGCTGGCTTCAAGACAATCATGCTTAATTGATGATGGTGATTTCCATGCACAGATATTATTAGTGAAAGCTTTCCTTAGGAGTGATTGCATGGGTGGTCTAATGACCATTAAGCCTCCTTGTCACAAGTAAAGTCAAGTCAACTAAGGTACAAAGTTCTGAGCATTAACAGTTTGTTACTTAAGCGAGACTTTCCTAATAAACAGGGCCAATGACTTTGACACTGAACTCAAAGATGTGGAACATGGAAGGCAGACCTCCCCCTCCCATTTTAAAGGCTAGAATCAAGAACATAAGTTGGTAGATAGGGAAACAGTACAGATGGTTAAGGGATTGAGATTATCAAGGGTCAGAGCAATGCAATTAGTTCCAAGTCTAAAATGTGACTGGGTAATGACCCTTCTTTTCCTCTTTAGTATGTTGATCTTTCTACCTGGATCATGCAGAAACAATTTATGAAAAATAACAACTCTTTACTTGTACAGAATTTCCTAGGGATGATACTTCCAGGAATGGCATCATCCTGGCTGGCAGGAATTGCAAGAGATATCCTAGAATTGAATCTGGGTAAAAGTAGGAAAGATAATAGAATTCCTTGACATGAAGGGATTTGCACTTGGTGTTATATTAACTTGGTGTTAATATAACATTTCCTTTTGGATTAAAGCATTTAATGAGAGCAGTTTACTTTTTGAGATAGCACTAGAGTTTTTCTTCAATGGAAAATGCCTGAGAGGAAAACTGAACTTTTGCATTTAACTGAGAGGAACACTGAACTTCTTCTAGGATACCAAGGTAGATTTTCTCTATGACTTTTTGAAGAATGTTGTCCAAACTCTTTCTTGAATCATGATTTTCTTGTACTCTACGAAGTCTCAAATTATCTCACTTGGATCTCTTTTCCATATTCCTTGTTTTTTCCAAGAAGGGGTGTGTGTATTGATTCTTGCTGTCTCCTGGAGTCATTAGCTTCCACTAGTCTAATTCAAAATTTTAAAATAATCATTTTTTTCAGGTAGCTTTTTAACCTCCTTTTTCATTTGGCCAACTCTATTTACAAAGTTCTTTTCTTCAGTGAATTTTTTCTTCTATTTTTAAATAGCTTTTTATTTTCAAAATGCATGCAAAGATAGTTGTCAACATTCACCCTTGCAAAATCTTTTGTTATAAATTTTTCTCCCTCCCTTCCCCCACTCTCCTTCCCATAGACAGCAAGTAATCCAATGTAAGTTAAAGTGTGCCATTCTTATATCCACATTAACACATTATCATGCTGCCCAAGAAAGATCAGATCAAAAATGAAAAAACAAAAAACAAACAAAAAAACCTAAGAGAAAAGCAAGCAAACAACAACAAAAGATGTCTATAATATGTTGTGATGTACATTCGCTCTCCAGAGGCCTTTCTTTGGATGTAGCTGGCTCTTTCCATCACAAGTCTATTGGAACAGGCCTGAATCACCTCATTGTTGAAAAAAGCCATGTGTGCAGTTGATTGTCCCATATTGTTTTTACTGTCTGTACCTTTCTCTTTTTTCTACTCACTTCACTTAGCATCAGTTCATCTAAGTTTCTCCAGGTCTCTCTGACATCAGCCTTCTGACCATTTCTCATAGAACAATATTGCATTACTTTCTTCTACTATAACATTACCCATGGTTAGGTTTTGTAAATAAAAAGCTTTAACAAAAAAAAAAAAAGATAATCAGAGTAATATTTCCTTACTTTCTCCTTCTGATCAAAAGTTTGGAATGACTCTGAAGATTGATGAGGAACATTGATTTGAGACAGGATAGGGATTTTATGTAAAATAAGTGAATTATGAAGTGAATGCCAGGGAAGATGGCAAGCCAAATAAAGAAGAGAAACATCAAACCAGGGAGAACAGAATGGAGAGTACAGCCTATGTTTTCAGGCAACCAGAATGGAAGAAGGTAAGGCAGAGATGTTCTTTAGAAAATTCTGACCACTATTCCATAAGTCTTCTGCTTGCATATTTAGAGCACCAAGCTTTTATTCTATTTGAGGGTGTCAGTTGACAGAGAAACAGCATTTTTCCCCAGTGATGATATAGCATTTCCCTCTCTCACCTGTTAGGATGTTCAGCACCCCATGGTTTTGCAATAATGTGAGGTCAAGTGAATAAATCTGCATTTGGTGGTTTGTGACAAGCTTCCCTGGATGCTTCAGGCCCATGGCTAGTTCTATCAAGATGCTTCTGACAGAGCGATGCAGTGAGGTAAAGGTGACTGTGGTATGGATCAGGGATCCAAGAGAAGCCAACAGGGTTGCAGTAGTCAGGAAAGTCAGCCTCCTTGGCTGATGCAGAGACAGCTTTAACCGAGGAACTTCAGCAGAGTGATTTCCTGGGACAACTTGACTATGGTGTAGACAAAATCAGAAATCCTGCCAAAAGGGAGGAAGGTAGTAATATAGGGTAGAACCACTTAAGAAGGACAGTCCTGGTGAAGGAGGCAATTCTGCAGCCAAGATATAGAGAGGAGAGGGTGAATGCCAGACAGAGTAAGTGCAACTTAGGCATGTAGCACCTCCAGGTATGGTTATTTACCTCTGGCACTGCTATGGAACAAGAAGCGTTTTAGGAATTCCCACATCAACCCAAAAAAGAATAGATAACTTTATAGTTGTCTTTATTGTGCACGGAGTTTAGAGGTCAGATGATTGATTTTTTTGGGACAGGCAACTGCATTGACTATTTTTTAAGTAGCTCTTCCAACACTATAGAGTTGTATTCAGGCACATCTGTGCCACAGGAGCTGGTCAGAATTGATTAAGGCATTTAGGAAAACAACCCATATAGAATTACAATCAAGGTGAAATTATATTCATGGGATTTGGTGATCCAAGGTGAGGACACATGTTGCTGATTATGTCCTGGATACAGAGTGAAACTTGAGTTTCTTGAGACCCTTGAGTGTAATGGACTCTCCAAGTAAAGGTCTGCAATGCTAGGGACTGTAAAACGTGAAGTAAGAGCATTAGTTCTGGTTTAATATGCGCCTTTTTTATATGGGTAAGTTTTCTTCTAAGGATTAACTTTGGGAGTGTGAGAAGGGAGATAGAAATGATAGGGGGCACTGGCTGCTTCCCTTACATAAGCTATTGCTCTATGAAGCAGACCAGGACAGCTGGCTTCTCACTTTGGAGAGGTTCAGGAGTTTGGGAACAGAACCACCTACCTGGATTGTAGAACCTCTGAGTGACCTGTCCTTGCAAGTCCAATGGTGTCCTGTAGGTTCTGCCATCTAGCAGGTGGTATTGCTCATTTAGAATGTGCCAGGTAAAGCTATAAGTATACAACCTTGAGTGTGGCTGAAGGGAGAGTGGAGAGCAAGACTTCAAAGGGGCCTTTCCAGTATGGCTCCAACGAAGGCTTTCAGAGATTCTAGCAGACCCAATCATAGGGCTGGATGGAGCTGAGCCTTGATTGAGATTCTCAAAGAATGGGACTCAGAGACAAGTTGGCAAGTCTCTGATAATGTCTGTAGACATTATCACAACAGAGTTCTGTAGGAGGCAGCATTAAGTTGATATGCTTTCACCCATGGGTACAGTGGTATCAAGGACCTAGCTTCTTCCTATTAGCTCTTCCATGAATTTAATAAGGGGTGGGAATTTAAGTATTCCATTAACTCTTTTTCCCATCCTTGATGACTGGGGGGTGAAAGGCACAATGTTGGCACTGAGTGATTGACCAGGGTGAAAGCATCTTAGGTAATAAAGCTCTTGTAAAATGGGTAAATCAATTACTATGTATTTCTTTAAGAACCCTACAAAATGGAATGATTTTTTTTTCCCCTAGTAAATTTGTTTCTTCTTAACACACACTGACTTATGAATGTTCTGGGGAGAGAAAAATCAGAGCTAAAGTACAAAACCATTGAACAGATTTAAAAAAAAAAAAAAGAAAAGAAAAAAAGTAGAGAACATAGCACATGTTTATTTACATTCTGTCTCCGTAGTTCTGTTTGTGGATGCAGATGGCATTTTCTGTGCAAAGTCTGTTGGGATTGCTTTGCATCCCTGAACCTGTGAGAAGGACCAAGGCTTTTATAGTTGATCATCATGCATTCTGACTGTTACTGTGTACAATGTACTTCTGGTTCTATTTGTTTTTATCAGTGTCAATGAAATTCCAGGCCTTTCCAAAACCAGCTTGTTCATCAATTTTACAGAACAATAATATTCCATGGTCTTCAAGTACCACAAGTTATTTGTCCATTTCCCAATAGACAGACACATATTTATTGTTCAGTTCTTTGTGACCACACAAAGAGCTGGCACATTGTGGTCCATGTCGGTCTGAAATGCTTTTTGTCTAAGAGGATTTTTGCTAGCCCAGAGGCTGTGCCAGTATGACAGGGGATCTCTCCCACCCACCGGGAAAGTGTACAGACCATCCCCAAAGCATATTTGAAATCATAGGCAGCTGGCAATTGAATGAAGTCCCTCTGCCAGGTGTGAAAGGGAGCTCCTGGGAGAGGAAATTGAGCCCAAGCTGCCTTCAGAGGCTTGGATACATGATGCTTGGGGCAGGTGGGACTCATCTCAGAGGAGGTGACAGCAGCTCTGGGAAACCTCCCTTACCAGTGTTTTTGGGCTACTCGCGCCAACTTGTTAGATGCATAAAGAGTGTAAATGCTACATCCACACTCACTTCCCACAGTCCTCTCTCAGTGTAGATGTCTCTCTTCATCACAAGATCATTGGAACTGTCCTGAATCATGTCATTGTTGAAAAGAGTCACATCCATCAGAATTGATCATTGTATAGTCTTGCTGTTGCCATGTATGATGATCTCCCTGGTTCTGCTCACTTCACTTTGCATGAGTTCGTGTAGGTCTCCCCAGGCCTCTCTAGTATCATCCAGCTGATCATTCTTTATAGAATAGTATTCCACAATATTAATGTGCTATGACTTATTCAGCATTTCCCAGCTGATGGGCATCCACTCAGTTTCCAGTTTCTTGCCACTACAAACAGGGCTGCAGAAACATTTCTGCACATGTGGGTCCCTTTTGCTCCTTTAGGATCTCTTTGGCAAATAAGCCCAGTAGAAACATTGCTAGTTCAAAGGCTATGCACCTTTTGATTACCCATATTGCCATAGCTCCATATTGCTTGACAGAATGATTAGATCCTTTCACAGTTCCAACATATACATTAGCATTCTTTGTTTCCCCCAAAAGCCTTTCCACATTGCTTACATTGAGAAAGTTTCTGTCCAATTTGGGTTCTTTGATATCTAATAAGAAACTCTCTATTTGCAAAAGCTTTCCAGTATTGATTACAGTCATAACGTTTCTCTTAAGTGTGGGTACGCTTGTGGTCAGTAAGACTAGATTTATGTCTAAAAGCCTTTCCACACTGGTTACATTCCTAAGGCTTCTCGGCAGTGTGGATTCTCTGATGTAAAATAAGAGATTCCTTTTTTCTTAAACCCTTTCCACATTGGCTACATTCATAAGGTTTCTCTCCAGTGTGCATTATCTGATGTCTAGTAAGATTTCCCTTGCTTCCAAAGGACTTTCCACATTCGTTACATTCATAAGGTTTCTCTCCAGTGTGGATTCTCTGATGTACAATAAGAGCTCGCTTGTTTATAAAACCCTTTCCACACTGGTTACATTCATAAGGTTTCTCTCCAGTGTGGATTCTCTGATGTAAATTAAGAGTTCCTTTTTGTATAAAACTTTTTCCACATTGGTTACATTCATAACGTTTCTCTCCAGTGTGGATTTTCTGATGTACAATAAGAGCTTTCTTGTCTCTAAAGGCCTTTCCACATTGGTTACATTTATAAGGCTTCTCTCCAGTGTGGATTCTCTCATGTACAGTAAGAGCTCTCTTCTCTCTAAAGGCCTTTCCACACTGATTACATTCATAAGGTTTCTCTCCGGTGTGAATTCTCTGATGTACAGTAAGATCTCCCTTTTCTCTAAAAGCCTTTCCACATTGGTTACATTTATAAGGTTTCTCTCCAGTGTGGATTCTCTCATGTACAGTAAGAGCTCTTTTGCCTCTAAAGGCCTTTCCACACTGGTTACATTTATAAGGTTTTTCTCCAGTGTGGATTCTTTGATGTCTAATAAGAGCTCCGTTTTCTGTAAAAGCCTTTCCACACTGGTTACATTCATAAGGTTTTTCTCCAGTGTGGATTCTCTGATGTAAAGTAAGAGATTCCTTTTTTCTAAAACCTTTTCCACACTGGTTACATTCATAAGGTTTCTCTCCAGTGTGGATTCTCTGATGTAAAATAAAAGATTCCTTTTTTTTAAAACTTTTTCCACACTGGTTACATCCATAAGGTTTCTCTTCAGTGTGGATTCTCTGATGTATAGTAAGAGCTCGCTTGCTTCTAAAATCCTTTCCACACTGGTTACATTTATAAGGTTTCTCTCCAGTGTGGATTCTCTGATGTACAATAAGAGCTCTCATGTCTCTAAAAGCCTTTCCACATTGGTTACATTTATAAGGTTTCTCTCCAGTGTGGATTCTCTCATGTCCAGTAAGAGCTCTTTTGTCTCTAAAGGCCTTTCCACATTGGTTACATTCATAAGGTTTCTCTCCAGTGTGGATTCTTTGATGGCTAATAAGAGCTCCATTTTCTTTAAAAGCTTTTCCACACTGGTTACATTCATAAGGTTTCTCTCCAGTGTGCATTCTCTGATGTAAAATAAGAGATTCCTTTTTTCTAAAACCTTTTCCACACTGGTTACATTCATAAGGTTTCTCTCCAGTGTGCATTATCTGATGTCTAGTAAGATCTCCCTTGCTTCTAAAAGCCTTTTCACAGTGGTTACATTCATAAGGTTTCTCACCAGTGTGGATTTTCTGATGTCTAGTAAGAACTGCCTTGTCTCTAAAAGCCTTTCCACATTGGTTACATTCGTAAGGTTTCTCTCCAGTATGGATTCTCTGATGTCTAACGAGATCACTCTTTTGTCTAAATCTTTTTCCACAATGGTAACATTCAAAAAGTTTCTCTCCTGTGTGGATTCTACGATGTAAACTAAGAAATGATCTATTTGTAGAAGCTTTTCCACCCTGGTAACATTCATTAGGTTTCTCTCCTGTGTGGATTCTCGATTGTACAATAAGATTTTTCTTTTTTATAAAACCTTTTCTACATTCGAGACATTCACAATGTCTCTCTCCAAGCTGGATTCTCTCATGTGTTGCACAGCTTTTTGTCCAAGTAAAGTCACAGGATCCATCACCCATGAACCACTGCTTCAGAGTTTCTACCACAGAATGGCTTAGCTCTGCAGGAGTTTCTTTCATTTCAAGTCTGATGTCTCCTTCCAAAAAAAAGAAAGAAAGAAAGAAAGAAAAGAGCAAACAATAAAGCAAACATAGTTATCTTGCACACACACACACACACACACACACACACACACTCATATATATTTGTATTCACTTCCCTCCATCAGAAGAGAAACTCAGTCGTTTTCTCTTTTCGTGGGCAAAGAAAAAATTGAAAATGGGCAGAACCAATCATTTTAAGATCCATTAGTTCACATCCCCAATATGATCTGATTTCTAAGGAGTTTCATGCACAATTATGGTGGAACCTCACAATAACCTGTGATAACACAAAGAGTGCCTTCAGTCTCCTTAGGTGCACAACTCAGGTCACCAGCTCAGAATGGCTGAGTGACTCGATCCAAATCCCAGCAGCTGAGACTAGAATTTACACCCTGTGAATGGGAACACTCTGCTTCCATTATTTCACAATCATCTCCACTCTTAATTCTCCCCTTTCCCTTTCATTATTTGTGCTTTGCCTCTTTTTCATAGACATGACATCCAGTGAACATATAGGAAATACTCAAATTGTTTCATGATCTGTCCTGCTTGTAAGCATAACAAATTTCCATGCTGATCACTTTCAATTTAATTTTTTTTCTAATATATTATATGAGATCATATTCGGCAGGCTAACACAGTTTTTGTATTTACATGAGAAGTGATTTTGTTCTGCCCCATAACTTTTCTTGAGATAGCTATTATTTCTTTTAAAAAAATTATCGTTATGTATCCCCTGCATATCCCAAGATACAATTTTTTTTTTAAATGCATGAAATCCTCCACCTCTGAAAATGTCTCAAACAGAAAATTGAGTTCCTCATGCTGAGATATGGAAGGATAGTGTAGCTGCAGTATGGTAGTCCTTTCCCTTTTAGAATCCCTTTCCTTTAAACGGTTGAGATAAAGATCCAAGGGATCTGACCAAAAAATGTCTTTGTGGCACCTTAAGTGGTGAATAAATGTCTGATTTGGTTATAAAGGTAGCTGTTCCATGGGCACAGTTCCATAAGACTTTCTGCAGTGATTTCTGTCTACTATGACCACCTGTACACTGCTGTGGAGGAGTGTGCCCTGAGCCCATGAAATTCTGGCTGCTTCTAAGTGCAAGAGATTCTTCTGGTTTCTCAACTTGAAATCAGATTGTTCCCAGCATTTAAGGAAGGTTGGACACTCATGTACAAATGGCCACAGGCTGGCAAAGTTTCTCAGTGGCTGTATTTCTCCGGACCATAGAAGTTCTCCATTCTGAGTTACCTAGCAAGCACATCTCATGAGATCTCTACTCACGTGAGCAAGATGTGCTAAAAACAATATATGTAATGGATCCTTGAGAGCCATTTAGGGCAACATTTGTCACGAGCCAACATAAATATAAATCTTTTTTTTTTTTATTTTTTAACAGTAATTAGCAATGGCTTTTGACTGGCTAGAGTTTAAAAAAATGAATTTCCATGTCTCCACAGGAACTTGTCCAATTCTTTTTTTTTTCCCCCTACATCATATATGTAAGACCATGTTCATCATATCTGTTTCAAAATCAGAATACAGTTACAGTGGATAGAATGTGGGTGGGGCCTTGAATCAGGAAGCCCAGGGTTTTATTCCCACCTCAGAACCTTGCAAGTCAAGTTATAGGACCTCTGTTAGATTCAATTTCTTTATCTGTAAAATGGACATAATAATATCACTTAAGTCCTCTGGTTCTCATGAGGATGAAATAAGACAATGCAGAGCATGGCACACAGGGCTGTATAAATGCTATCTGTTTTATTTCACTTTGGCTCTTTCCTCCCCAGTTCTACTCCCCTTCTTAAACCATCATGATCCTCACCAATTAATGATGCACTGGGGCACTAAATTATTCAGTTTATCTGGTGCACAGTAGGTCTCTCACAGTTGCTGGAACTGTCCCAAATCCCAAACAAGGACTTCTTACAGGATGACAGATGAGCAGTGGAAGGGCCTTACAGGGCCTTGGAGTGGGCCCAACTCATTTTATGGAGTAGACAGCCAGATTCACTGACTAGCCTGGACACAGATGCCAAGAAATATTCAATAAAGAATACTGAATCTGGCCTTTCTCCCCAAACTGAGCATGTACTTCAGGGTAACTCCCAGAAGCCTCTTGTAACCACAGCTCTCATATCCCTGCTTTCATTTCACTCACCTGCAGAGCATCTCCTCAGGCCTTCTTGGTCCAGCATCCACAGTGCTTCCCTTTGCTCAAAATAAGAGATCGCCTCTTCTCTGGGAACTGGAAGCCCTGGGCATGGAAATCAGTAAGAGAAGAAGATGGAGCTAAGTTAGTCATTTAGTTCTCCTTAGGGAAAAGTGAGGATCCAGAGCTGCTCCAAGCTGAAATTCAGCCCCTGATGTTCAGACATATCAGTCAATACTCAGCCACTGGGGCCTGTAAAGCAAGTCACCCAAGGCAGGGTGTGCCCACTATTTGTACAGCTTCCTCTGAGAGAGAGCCAACAGCCCTTCCAATCACCTGCTGTGCTGTAAGGCTCCCTTCTGACAGAAACTTCTGATCCCAAACCTGGGTTGCTAACTTTGTGTAACTCTGGGCAAGTCAATTAAATTGTTTGTTTTCCTGTTTCCTCAACTCTGAAATGGGGATAACAATATCACCTGACATGAATTTTTTTAAAATAGCTTTTTATTTACAAGTTATATGTATGGGTAATTTTACAGCATTGACAATCGCCAAATCTTTTGTTCCAATTTTTCCCCTCTTTCCCCCCACCCAGTCCCCTAGATGGCAAGATGACCAGTAGATGTTAAATATATTAAAGTTTAAATTAGATACACAATAAGTATACATGACCAAACCACTATTTTGCTGTACAAAAAGAATCGGACTCTGAAATATTGTATAATTAGCCTGTGAAGGAAATCCAAAATGCAGGCATGCAAAAATATAGGGACTGGGAATTCAATGTAATGGTTCTTAGTCATCTCCCAGAGTTCTTTCGCTGGGCTTAGCTGGTTCAGTTCATTACTGCTCCATTGGAACTGATTTGGTTCGTCTTATTGCTGAAGATGGCCAGGTCTATCAGAATTGATCATCATATAGTATTGTTGTTGAAGTATATAATGATCTCCTGGCCCTGCTCGTTTCACTCAGCATCAGCTCATGTAGGTCTCTCCAGGTCTTTCTGAAATCATGCTGTTGGTCATTTCTTACCAAACAATAATATTCCATAATATTCATATACCACAATTTATTCAGCCATTCTCCAATTGATGGGCATCTGTTTCCAGTTTCTGGCCACTACAAAGAGGGCTGCTACAAACATTCATGCACATACAGATCCCTTTCCCTTCTTTATGATCTCTCTGGGATATAAGCCCAGTAGAAACACTGCTGGATCAAGGGTATGCACAGTTTGATAATTTTTTGAGCATAGTTCCAAATTGCTCTCCAGAATGGCTGGATGTGTTCACAATTCCACCAACAATGTATTAGTGTCCCTGTTTTCCCACATCTTCTCCAACATTCCACATTATCTTTCCCTGTTATTCTAGCCCATCTGACAGGTGTATCATGGTATCTCAGAGTTGTCTTAATTTGCATTTCTCTGATTAATAATGACTTGGAGCATCTTTTCATCTGGCTAGAAAACAGTTTCAATTTCTTCATCTGAGAATTGTCTGTTCATATCCTTTGACCATTTATCAATTGGAAAATGGCTTGATTTCTTATAAGTTAGTCAATTCTCTATATATTTTGGAAATGAGTCCTTTATCAGAACCTTTTACTGTAAAAATATTTTCCCAGTTTATTGCTTCCTTCTAATTTTGTCTGCATTAGTTTTGTTTGTACAAAAACTTTTCAGTTTGACATAATGAAAATTTTCTATTTTGTGATCAATAATGATCTCGAGTTCTTCTTTGGTCATATATTCCTTCTCTTCCACAGATCTGAGAGGTAAACTATCCTGTGTTCCTCTAATTTATTTATAATCTCATTCTTTATGTTTAAGTCATGAACCCATTTTGACCTTATCTTGGTGTATGGTGTTAAGTGTGGGTTGATGCCTAGTTTCTGCCATACTAGTTTCCAATTTTCCCTGCAATTTTTGTCAAACAGTAAGTTCTTATCCCAAAAGCTGGGGTCTTTGGGTTTGTCAAACACTAGATTGCTATAGCTATTGACTGTTTTGTCCTTTGAGCCTAACCTAGTCCACTGATCAACTAATCTATTCCTTAGCCAATACCAAATGGTTTTGGTAACTGCTGCTCTATAATATAATTTTAGATCTGGTACAGCTAAGCCACCTTCATTTGATTTTTTTTTTCATTAATTCCCTTGAAATTCTTGATCTTTTGTTTTTCCATATGACCTTTGTTATTTTTTCTAAGTCATTAAAATAGTTTTTTGGGAATCTGATTGGTGCAGTGCTAAACAAATAGATTAGTTTAGGTAGTATTGTCATCTTTATTATATTTTATCACCCTATCCAAGAGCATTTAATATTTTCCCAATTGGTTAGAGCAGACTTAATTTGTGTGAAAAGTGTTTTGTAGTTTTGCTCATAAAGTTTCTGATTTTCTCTTGGCAGATAGATTACTAAGTATTTAATATTATCAATAGTTACTTTAAATGGAATTTCTCTTTGTAACTCTGACTGTTGGATTTTGTTAGTGATATATAAGAATGCTGATGATTTATGTGGGTTTATTTTGTATCCTGAAACTTTGCTGAAGGTGTGGATTATTTCTAATAACTTTTTAGTAGAATCTCTGGGATTCTCTAAGTATACTATCATATCATCAGCAAAGAGTGATAATTTGGTTTCCTCACTGCTTACTCTAATTCCTTTAATCTCTTTCTCAACTCTTATTGCCAAAGCTAGCATTTCTAATACAATATTGAATATTAATGATGATAGTGGGCAACCTTGTTTCACTCCTGATCTTATTGAGAATGGTTTCAATTTTTCCCCCATTACATATGTGCTTACTGGTGGTTTTAAATAGATAGTGCTGATTATTTTAAGGAAAAGTCCATTTATTCCTATACTCTCAAGTGTTTTTAATAGGAATGGATGTTGGATTTTATCAAATGCTTTTTCTGCATCTACTGAGATGATCATATGGTTTTTGTTAATTTGGTTATTAATATGGCCAATCATACTGATAGTTTTCCTAATAGTGAATCAGCCCTTCATTCCTGGTAAAATCCTACTTGATCATAGTGTATTTTCCTGGGGGTGATTTTCAGTAGGCTTTTTGCTAATATCTTATTTAAAATTTTAGCATCAATATTCATTAGGGAGATTGGTCTATAATTTTCTTTCTCTGTTTTCAACCTACCTGGTTTAGGTATCAGTACCATGTCTGTGTCATAAAAGGAATTTGGTAGGACTCCTTCATTCCCTATTTTATCAAATAATTTGTATATAGCATTGGGGCCAATTGTTCTTTAAATGTTTGGTAGAATTCACATGTAAATCCATCTGGTCCTGGGGATTTTTTCTTAGGGAGTTGATTAATAGCTTGTTGTATTTCTTTTTCTGAAATGGGACTATTCAAGCAATTTACTTTTTCCTCTGTTAATCTGGAAGCCTATATTTTTGGAGGTAGTCATCAATTTCACGTAGGTTATCAAATTTATTGGCATGAAGTTGGGCAAAGTAACTCATTATTTCTCTAAATTCCTCTTCATTGGTGGAAAGTTCTCCCTTTTCATTTTTAAGACTTCTAATTTGATTTTCCTCCTTCCTTTTTCCTAATCAAATTTACCAAAGGCTTATCTATTTTACTGTTTTTTTCATAGAACCAACTCTTAGTTTTACTAATTAGCTCAACAGTTTTTTTTTTACTTTCAATATTATTAATTTCTCCTTTTAATTTTAGAATTTCAAATTTAATATTTGATTTGGAGTTTTTAATTTGGTCTTTTTCTAGTTTTTTTAGTTGCAAGCCCAATTCATTGATCTTCTCTTTCTCTATTTTATTCAAATAAGCCTCTAAGGATATAAAATTTCCTCTTATTACCACTTTGGCTGTATCCCACAAATGTGTCTTCATTGTCATTATCTTGAGTGAAATTATTAATTGTGTCTATAATTTGATGTTTCACCCAATTATTCTTTTAAGATGAGATTGTTTAGTTTCCAATTACTTTTTGGTCTATTTACCCCTAACGTTTTGTTGAATGTAGTTTTTATTGCATCATGATCTGAAAAGAAAGCATTTACTATTTCTGCCTTCTTGCATTTAATTTTGAGGTCTTTAGGTCCTAATATATGGTCAATTTTTGAATAGGTTCCATGAACTGCTGAGAAGTATATTCATTTCTGTTTCCATTCAGTTTTCTCCAAAGATTTATCATACCTAATTTTTCTAATATTATAGTTACCTCTTTAATTTCTTTCTTGTTTGTTTTGTGGTTTGATTTGTCTAATTCTGAGAGTGCAAGGTTGAGATCTCCCACTATTACAGTTTTGCTGTCTATTTCTTCTTTCAACTCTCTTAACTTCTCCTTTAGGAAGTTAGATGCTATACCACTTGGTGCATATATGTTTAATATTGATATTGCTTCGTTGTCTATGCTACCCTTTAGCAAGATATAGTTTCCTTCCTTATCTCTTTTGATTAGATCAATTTTTGCATTTGCTTGATCTGAGATAAGGATGGCTACCCCTGCTTTTTTGACTTCACCTGAAGCATAATAGATTCTGCTCCAGCCTTTTACCTTTACTCTATATGTATCTCCCTGCTTTAAATGTGTTTCCTGTAAACAACATGTTATAGGGTTCTGACAGTCTGCTATACGCCTCTGCTTTATGGGAGAGTTCATCCCATTCACATTTATGGTTAAAATGACTAATTCTGTATTTCCTGCCATCTTGTTATCCCCAGATTATGTTTTTCTTTTACTTGCCCCCCCCAACCCTCTTTCTCAATTTTAAACTTATATGTCCCACTTGTATCACGATGCTCACCCTCTTTAGGATCCCTCCCTTCCCCCCTTTGAATCTCTTCCCATTTCTTGTACCCTTCCCTTATTACTCTTTTTCTTTTCCCTTTTCCTCTCCCCCTTTTTAATGAGGTGAGAAAGGATTTTCTGTAAAACAAGTATGTCAATTATTTTCTCTTTGAGCCAACTCTGATGAGAGTAAGATTCACACAATGTTCCTCCCCCTCTCTGAGTTCCCTCAGATATGATAAGTTTCCTTTGCCTCTTCATGGGATGTAGTTTCCCTCTTTTTATCCCCCCTTTCCCCCTTTTCTGACATTATCCCTTTTCCACTTCTACTTTTTTTTTTAATATTATATCAGTAAAATCAAATTATACATGTAGTCTTTTTGTATATCCACAACAGAAATACAATTCTCAAGAGTTCCTTTTCTTTTCTGCATCTCTTGAGTCCTATGGTTGGAGATCAAATTTTTTTGTTTAGTTCTGGTTTTTTCCTTAGAAACAAAAGGAATTCATTTGTTTCATTGAATGTCCATCTTCTTAACTGGAAGAAAATGCTCAGCTTAGCTGGGTAGTTTATTCTTGGCTGCATTCTGAGTTCTTTTGCCTTTCGGAATATCAGATTCCAGGCCCTTCGATCCTTTAATGTGGAAGCAGGCAGATCCTGGGTGATCCTTATTGTGGCACCTAGATATTTCAATTGTTTTTTTCTGGCTGCTTGTAAAAAATTTTCCTTAATCTGATAGTTCTGAAATTTGGCCAATATATTCCTTGGAGTTTTATTTTAGGGTCTTTTTCAGAAGGTGTTTGATGAATTCTTTCAATGCTTATTTTACCTTCTGATTCTATTATCTCTGGACAGTTCTCTTTGATGATTTCTTGTAAAATAGCTCTTTTTTTCATCATAATTTTCGGAAAGTCTAATAATGCTCAGATGACCTCTCCTAGATCTATTTTTCAGGTCTGTCATTTTTCCAAGTAGATATTTCATGGTTTTTTCCAATTTATCATTTTTTGGGTTTTGCTTGACTGATTCTTGCTGTCTCAATGAATCATTCGTTTCTATTTGTTCAGTTCTGATTTTTAATGAATTATTTTCTTCATTAGCTTTTTTCACTTCTTTCTGTATATGTCCAATTGAGTTTTTAAATGAATTATTTTACTCTATGGAATTTTTTCCCATTTCATTAATTTTTTTTTTTTAGTGAATTATTTTCTTTTTCCAATTCACAGATCCTACTTTCTTTCAAGTTCTTTGTCTTTTCCAATTCACAAACTTTACTTTCCAGAGACGTTTTTACTTTTTTTCAATTCACAAATTTTGTTTCCCTGCACTTCCTAGGAATTTTTTACTTTTTCCAATTCATATTTCAAAGCTTCTCTTTCCTTTCCCCATTTTTCTTCTAATTCTTTTTTGAGACTTTTAATGGTCTCTTCTATGAAAGTGTTATGTAAAAGGGGACAGGTAACATTCCTCTTTGGGTATTGTCTGGTCACTGTTTTCTATTAGTGTCTTTGGGGTTGCAGACCTGCTCTTTTTCTGTATAGAAACTATGGATAGTCCTTTTAATTTTTTTACTCATTTTTTAAAGCCTTTAGGGTATGCCTTCAGGGCAAGGGGTTATTTGCTAGTAAACTCTAGGGCTTCAGGCTCTGAGGTGTAGAAGTGCTCTGAGTGAAAGTTTCCCCTTCCCCCAACCAGAGGTGATTTAGCTAGGCTGAACTATGGATGTACCCAATGGAGCCCTGCAGTTTAGCAACTGCCCTAATGCTAGAGACTAAGTGGTGAAAGTGTCCCTGCCCCAGGCCAGAGCCCCTTGTGGGCTGTGGGTATTAGCAGCTGACCAGCAAATAGCCCGGTTCAGATGGAAGTCTCTGCCCAGACACAAATCACCCTGAGAAAGTTCTATTGCCCCAAGCCGAGCCACCAACTGCACAGATTAGAGGCTGCCCCGGGCTGTGCCCCCTGGAGGTGCAGGTTCGCAACTGCCCCAAGGAAAAACCCCATACAGCAGGTTGGGGCTGCGAGCTTGTGCTGCAATCTGTGCTCTCACTTCCAGTTAGAGCCTCTAGTTCTCTCCCTACCTGCGCTGATCTTCAGCTGGTGAATTGTTGTACTTCCAATCTTTATGAGTTGTATCAGTTAAGTCTATTTTTGAGGCTGAGTATAATATTGATATTGAGGGTAAGAGAGGAGCTTAGAAAGTTGCATGTGCCTTCTCTGACACCTTGGCTCCGATCCTCAACATGAAATGTTAAAATGAGGTTAAAGTGACATGATATTTTGTTGTACTTTTAACTTATAAACCAGCATTTCTTTATCATAATATAATTAAAAAGATGGTTGCACATGACACAGAAAAATCCACAACACACAACACTATTCCTTTCAATTAGAAAAGGAAATTATCAAGTAAATCTTTTCCTTCCATTTGTCTACACTCAGTTTAGAGATGTCTGCAAATGCATAGAAATGTAAAATTACACTATCCATATTTCTGAGTTTTTCTCTCTAGATGCAAACAGCATCTTTCTTGATTCATCCTCTGTCATAAATTTCAGTCCTTACAATCATCAAAATAACTTACTTGCTGGAAGTTGTTCTTAAACAGTATTGTTACTGAATTGTAAAGAAACATGTGGTAGAGCACCTGGTAAACAGCAGGTAGAAATATGTGCTTATTCCCTTCCTTTCGTGCTGGAATATGAGGGCAATGTAAAGGCAGATTAAGGTGAAACTTCCCATATGAAGGACAAGCAGGTGCTTTGGCTACAAACTGACGCTTGCTAAAAAGAATAATATTCCAAATATTGGATCCATATGAAAAAGGAAGGAGTTGAAAGAAAAAGGAAAAGGAAAGGCTGAGCAGTTTTCAGAGCTTTGGTGGACAAAATTCACATCCAGGTAGAGGCTAACCTCTAAGATTATTAGTTCCATGTTTGAGATGCTTCCCCTGATTTAATCTTTGACCTGGGAATGGGTAAGAGAGAGCTTCGGGAACAACGAAGGACATCCCCAGGTCCTGTCACACAATAGACCAGCCCTTTCCCTTCTGTTCCCCCACTGCAAATCCTGTACACTGGGCAGTAAAAGTATTTCCTTTGATTGCAGACTTGCAATTATCAGGGGACGTGCCCTTACCCAAGGAGAGCAAGTTCCAAGCGTTCTCCACCATGACCTCCTTGAACAGCTCCTTCTGAGAGGGGTCCAAGAGCCCCCACTCTTCCTGGGTGAAGTCCACAGCCACATCCTTGAACGACACAACCTCCTGCAGCATCAAAAGTCAGAAGATGTGGGGCTGAAAGATCCCTCAGAAGGAAAGAGCTCAACCCCCTCCAATTTACAGGAAGAAATGGAAACACAGAGAAGGGATTTGCGCAAAGATCATAGGCTTTCTGACAGAGTCAATTCTTGAACCACTGGTCATAAAGAGACTGATTGAATTTTGGATCTGTGGAAATAAAGCTGAGAAGTGACTTATTACGGAATGCATAAGGAAGGGCATCCTAGGGCCACAGGGCATATTCCCTTAATGAATTCTTCTATACTCTTCATTGGTAACCCTACTGCTCATGCGATCCTATTTCTCACTCTCTGTGCCTGTTTTACCTCTTCCTTTTATCAAGGGCCTCTTCACCAAAATAAACACCTTTTACCAAAGAGAATTGCCAATGTGAATTTGACACATTTACATCCAGCTAAGAATTGCTTCCCTCAACTTGTCCTGATCTATGTGTATGGCACATTTCACAGTTTGTTTCCTTTATTCTATTATTTCACTTCTAGACAAGAGGGTTTAGAAAAGAAGGCGTCTGTGCAGTTGGTCTACAAGGAGTGGCAGAAAACTCCTACAGCACAGCCCCAGAATAGGGACCTTGGAGTATTTAACTGCATGAAGTGTCAAGGGAAAAAAATCCTGTGAGCAGAGCAGCTATGTTCCACAGAACGGAAATCTAAGGAAAACAGCCAAGGAAGGTGGACAATGAGGAAAGGGAGAGAAATCCTTGTTAAAAAGGGGAAGAAAAATGGACGAAAGTAGAAAACTAATGAACATGATAAGTTGAAGGGCAAGAAAGGGAGGAGAATCTACAAGAGAACTAAGAGGAAAAGGGAGATGAAGAAATACAGAATGAGATAAAGTAGAAGGGTGAACAAAAGTCTAGAGTAACTTGAAATAAAAGACTTACGGCATCTTCTAAGTGGGACAACAAGGGAATATGCATATTTCTTTTCAACATATGGAACTTTTACAAAAATTAACCATTGGGATTTTTGTATCCCAAATGATCCCAGACCCAGATGAAAGAAGTCAGAAATATTCATTATATGCTCTTATTACCTAAAGATATAAAATGAAAATTGATTCAAAGATGACCAACAAAAAATACAAAGCTAATAGGAGATTTACCTGAGTCAAAGGACAAATCTTAGAAATGATAAATTTGTAAAGGAAAATGAAAATGATTAATTAAACCATATCCCAAAATTTCTAGGGTTCAGCTGAAGCAAGCTTTGTAAGTTGGGGAGGGGAGAGGAATTAGACATACCCTCACACATTAAGAATATAAAAAAAGAGATGTTTAATTGAATATGCATTCAAAAAAATTAGAAAAAAATAAATGAAAAACTGAAAATAAGTACAAATAATGACATATTAAAATTAGAGGGGAAATAGATTGAGATTAATTGGATGTAAAAAAATGACAAACACCAAAATGGCCTCTTTGAAATGATTCAAAAAGTGGAGATCATACTTGGCTAGTATGATCAAATGTAAGAGAGCATAAAATCCAGTCACTGAAACAGCATATGGCAAAGGTGAAATGGGCACCCTCCTTTGGGTGCCTTTATGCTTTCATGTGAATAGAGCTCCTGATGGTCAAAAGAAAAATTCTCAGATTTCTTTCTGCATCTACCTTGGACAACATCAGCTTCCTGAAAGAGATGTCCGAAGGAAAATTCCCAGGAAACCATCGCCAAAATGCAGAGCTGCCAAGTCAATGAGAAAAAGCCTGCAGGCCTCCAGAAAGAAAATCCAGTACAGTTCAAGTACCAAGGAGCCACCATTAGTTCCAGACACAATTTGGCAGCAACTTTCATTAAGGAGCAGAGAATTTGGAACAGGATATGACAGAAGGTAAAGGATCTGACCTTATGGTCAAGAGCAAATTATGAAGCAAAACCAAATGGAATGCTTTCAGGGAAAAAGCACCTTAATGATAGTCCTTCAGAGGGCTCAGTGGTTAGAGCACCAGCCCTGAAGTCAGGAGGACCTGAGTTCAAATCCAGCCTCAGACACTTAACAATTCCTGGTTGTGTGACCATGGGCAAGTCACTTAACCCCAACTGCCTCAGCAAAAGCAAAAAGAAGAAGAGAAACAAACAAAAAGGTCTTCACAATGGCAAAAGCAAACAGTCTCTCCTCCCCTTCCTTTTCCACTCCCCTGCCTCCACCCACCAGAATCGTCATTTCCTATACAACACATCAGGACTTGCACAAAGAGTGGGCGGGGGCCATTCTTTCTCCAAGCTTATATATTAATAGAGTATGGTCCAATTACTATTTAGCCTCACCTGCTTGGGACCTCAGTGCATGAATTCAAGCCTCAGCCCATTGCAAAAGACCACAAATATAGAAAACTTACAAAGTGAAGTCCCGTGAGGAGAAACACAAAATATAATCCAGAATGAACTAGTCTCAGGGCCTCAAAATAAAAGGAAGAACTAGTTATATACAATCATAGTGAGTGGCATGTGTTCCCTCTGATTCCTATTTGGGCTCACAGAGGGAATCAAAGAAGAGTAAAGCGGGGAGGGATTCTGTTATGTCTGGATGATCTTAAGCAGAGACTGGAAAGAGGGGAAGAGGGTGGAGAGAGAGGAGGGCTAGGAAATGTTGTCTCTGGCAAGGAGGGTCCGGGACTAGAAAGCTCTACAAGCAAGGGGGTGGGGACATCTGAGCCTCAGTCATCTAGTCAAAGGAAGGAAGAATTCCCAGGACATAGGCAGATGAAAGAAACAATGCAGTTTATTCCTAGTGAATTGACTGGAGTCCGTAACTCTTTGAGGTCAATCCAGGGTCTGCTGAAGCCTAGGGCAATCATGATATCCAAACCTGGAAATGCCATGACACACAAATGTGACTCTTAATCCTTCTTTTTCTCCCAGTTGTTCTCATGGTCTCTGCCAGTTCCTGGCACTCTGTACAGGGGAGCTTAAGTTAAACCAGCAAAAAAAAACAGTTGGTGTAGTGCTTGGGGCCCAGGAACAACAGAGGTGAGGATGAGAATCCCAGCAGCCTCTTTTAGACAGGAGAGATTGGTCCCTGTGCCAGGGCAGGTTTTAGAAGCACCAGAGCAGCGGGATGGCCCAGAGCTCAGTGCTTATTGGCAGGAACCCAGGAATGGTCAAGGGGAGGGTTTCAGGGAGACCTGGGAAGGTTTGGGGGACCTGAGGCAGGAGGACAGGAGCAGCCCAGAGGGACAGTTTCTGTTCTGATAACCAGGAAAATGGCTGGGGAAGCATCAAAGCTCGGCTCACGACCTAAACAGGACAAACTCTGCTTGAAGAGTTTTCTAGGAGCTTCAGGGCAACATGGCAGAGGAAACCAGGAGGAGGAGGGACAAACTTTGCGTGGAGAAGGGTACTGAGCAGGCCCAAAAAGAGCAGACCTGCTCCTCTGGAATGGAGATTCATGATGAAATAGTGGACCTTGTCAGTCCCTTATAATGAGGAGGGTGAAGTGGGAGGGGTGTGTGTGTGTGTGTGTGTGTGTGTATGTATCTGTCCATCTCTCGAGTCCTAAGATGCCAAGAGTCAAAGGATGTAGTTGGGCAGGGCAGTGTTACTACTGGTTCCCCTGTTTTTGTATAGAAACGACCAATACATCAGGCCCTGGCAGCTCCACAGCCCATCCTCCATGTTTAAGGAAACGGCTGTGACTGTTGCTATTGGTCAGTTCTGGGAATGGACTGCACTCACCTGAGGAGGTCCAAGGCTCCCAGGGCCCATTCCCTCTGGCTCCAGGCTCCCTGTGGAGATAGCAAACACCCAGAGTGACTCCTCTTTCTCAAGTTCCTCCCTTTGGCACCTGGTCTTTATCTCAGGGTCTTGCTGTTACCACACTTGAGGGACCTATAAAAGTGACAACAGCCAAAGCTCTTACTAACAAAGGTCACAGCTAACCAAGAGGAGCTTTAATTTTCAGCCTCTCTGAAAACCCAGAGAAAGCCAGGAACCCCCAGGAGAGTCACTCCCTTTTTTTTCCTCTGCATAGAAAAGCCCAGCTTCCCCTCATCCTGGTCCCAGGCTGACTGCCTTTGATTTCATGGCCTGGGAGAATGCTGTTTGGGGCCCTGACAGTAAATCTGTTGTAATTTCACCCCACTTTTGCTGTTTCCCTTGACCCAATTCCTGGGCCAGGCCTAGGTCACCAGAAGAAACTGGAGAGGGAGAAGGCTCCCAGAGGAGGAGAGGACTTTCCCCTCCTTTTCTCATCAGGAGGCAAGCCTATAGGGATTCCTGGTGGAGTCTGATGTTCTCCAGGAGTTACAAAGTCCCAGTCCCTCCTGGTTGGGGAGAGACTGTATCCTAAAGAACAATGTGGAGAGGGTCAGGATTGGAAAGGGAGATTGTCTGAAAACTGCTCCCCTCCTTTTACTTCTTTTCTGCCTACTCTCTCCATTGTCCCTCACGCATAGAGCTACAAGGGTGTTTGGGATCCCCTTCAGCTTCCATGACTCCTGAGTCAAAGTTCTCCCCCTTCTATCCCCGAGCGATCCTCTGCCTCCCCGCCACTCAAATAACACACACACACATTATTTTGGACAACAGACTGACTGCTTTGGGGAAGAAGGAGAAAAAGTGGGAGGTGGAGGATGGGGAGGGCTCTGGAATGGAAACCCCAGGAAATGACCAGGTTAAGCCTGAGCCTGAGAGACAAAATTCAGTCTCGTGTTGAACTCTGAGGGCTCAGAGAGAAGAAGGGCCAGGGAAGCAGGAGGTTTGGAGAACAGGGCTAGGGTCAGGGAGGAAAGACAGACCAAAGGAGAACATGGACGTCAAGGCCAGTGGGGTGAGAAGTGTTGGACAGCTGAGCTTAGGTAGGGAGGAACTGTGCCCTGAGGTGTACCAAGGAGTAGGGGAGGGATGCTGGGACCTTCTGGTAGAGCTTAGGCTTGGAGTAAGGCAGGACGGCAGAATCTCTGAGGGGGAGATGGGATGGGGAGACGGGACAGCTGCGTCCTGAGCAAACGGCTGAAATTATGACCAGAGTCTGAAGTCGGGGAAAGTGAGACCCAATGGGAAATATTGGCAAGTTTGGAGAGTGATTCGGGGTCTGGAAAAGGTTAAGGGTGGGAGCGCTCATCCTACAGGCAGCCTTGGTAGAAAGGTGTGTTCCTGGTAGTCATGGACGTACCCCAAGGTTAAAGGAGGAGACCAAAGGCCAGGGCAGCCAGTGGGAGTCGGGAAATATGGAGCATGCTGGCTCAGACCTACCTGGGAGATGCAAGCATAGGCTTGGGTACAGGAATGCCGAGAGATCTTAGGTACAAGGGAAAAAAGAGGAGAGCCCTGAGCTCGTTGGGGAAAAGGGAGAGACCCGAGCTCCCAGGAGCAAACGGGGAGAGATCTGAGCTCCAAAGGGGAAAAAAGCAGAGACCGGAGGAACTCGCAGGAAAAAAACCGGAGACAGAACAGAAGTCCCAGGGACAGGAGAGGGGACTGGAAAGCAAAGGAGGCGGGGAAAGCACTATGATCCCAGTTCAGACTTCCTGTTTCCGGACAGCCCAGTCTGGGCGGGTCTTCCTGGTTCATAGAGCCCCTCCCCATCCCTCCCCCAGGATTCTTGAGCCCTTTCCTCCAATCACACTCAGGGCCTGGACACATTTTGCTGATTATATCTTGGATACAGAGTGAAACTTGACTTTCTTTTTTTCTTTTTTTTTTTTTTTTATTTTTTTTTCCTTTTTTTTTTTTTTTAATAACTTTTTATTGACAGAACCCATGCCAGGGTAATTTTTTACAGCATTATCCCTTGCACTCACTTCTGTTACGATTTTCCCCCTCCCTCCCTCTACCCCTCCCCCAGATGGCAAGCTGTCCTTTACATGAAACTTGACTTTCTAGAGAGACCCGTGAGTCTTATGGATCCTCCAAGAAAGGGTCTGCAATGCCAGGGACCGTAAAACCTGTTCCTGAGAACATGTGCCTTTTACCACATGGGTAATTTTTCTTCTAAGGATTCCTTTGGAACTGTGAGAATGGGCATAGAAATAATGATAGCGGGACTGGCTGCTTCCCTTACATAAGCTACTGCTCTATGAAGCAGACCAGGGCAGCTGACTTCTCAGCCTGGAGAGGTTCAGGAGTTTGGGAGCAGGATCACTTATCTGGATTGCAGAACCTCCTGGTGACCTGATCTTGCAAATCCAAAGGTGTTCTGTAGGTTCTGCCATCTATTGGGTGGTATTGCCCATTTAGGATGGGACAGGTGGAATCACACAAGTACACATCCTTGAGTCTGGCTGCAGTGGGAGTGGAGAGTAGGACTTCAAAGGGTCCTTTCCACCATGGCTCCAAGGAAGGCTTTCAGAGATTCCAGCAGACCCAATCACAGGACAGGATTAGGAGCTGAGCCTCAGTTGAGATTCCCAAAGAATGGGACACAGAGACAAGTTGGTCAGTCTCTGATATTGTCCGAGCCAACACAATAGAGTTCTATAGGAGGGAGCATTAAGTTGCTATGCTTCACACCCATGGGTACAGTGGTATCAGGGGTCCTTCCCTTCTTCCTACCGAGCTCTTTCATGAATTTAATTAGGGAAGTTTCAAGTATCCCATTAACTCTTTTTTCCATCCTTGATGACTGGGATTGAAACTCAACACAATGTTGGTGCTGACTGATTGACCAGGATGAAATCACCTTAGGTAATGAAGCTCTTGTAAAATGGGTACATCTATTACTATGTATTTCTTTAAGAACCCTACATAATGGAATGTTTTTTTCTCTTTTTTTTTCTTAGTAAATTTATTTATTCTTAATACACATTGCTTTATGCATGTCCTGGGGAGAGAAAAATCAGAGCAAAAGTGCAAAACCATTAAAGAGATTAAAAAACAAAAGAAAAAAGTAGAGAACATAGCATATGTTGATTTGCATTCAGTCTCCTTAGTTCTTTGTGTGGATCAGATGGCATTTTCTGTACAAAGTCTGTTGGGACTGCTTTGCATCCCTGAACATCTGAGGAGGACCAAGGCTTTTATAGTTGATCATTGCCCATTCTGACTGTTATTGTGTACAATTAACTCCTGGTTCTACTTGTTTGGCTCAGCATCTGGTCATGTAACTCTAGGCCTTTCCAAAACCAGTTCATTCATCATTTTTACAGAACAATAACATTCTATCGCCTTCATGTACCGCAAGTTATTCAGCCATTCCAAAATCAATAGACATGTACTTATTTTCCAGTTCTTTACAACTGCACAAAGAGCTGGTGCATTTTGTCCCATGTGGGCCTGGGATGATTTTTTTCTAAAAGGATTTTTGCTACCCCAGAGGCTGTGGCAGTATGAGGGGAACTCGGCCACCTACCAGGAAAGTGTACAGACCAACCCTAGAGCATATTAGGAACCATGGGTAGCTGGAAATTGAATGAAGTCCCTCTACTGGGTTTGAAAGGAACATCTGGGAGAGGGCACTGGCCCCAAGCTGGCTTCAAAGGGTTGGATACATTGCGCTTGGGGCAGCTGGGACTCATCTCACAGGCGGTGACAGCAGCCCTGGGAAACCACCCTCACTAGTGTTTTTGGGCTACTCCCTCTTCCTTGGTGGTTCGTCAGTGGCTGAATGAAGAGAGGTCTAAAGGAGGGAGAAACAAGTTCTTAGGAGAATCGTGAGTCCATTGTATCCATTGTAGTCCTAAGAAGTTCACATCCCTCCTTTGGAAGCTTTTCTTGCTCTGTGATGAGCATTCTCTGCTAAGCCGTGGCAACTTCTCCCTTATACCTTAAGGCTGAGATGGATAAGCTAAAGTTTGTACTTTGGGGGCGAAGCATTAATTCCATGGAGACTTCTGCTCTAGAAGGTTTGCCTTCCAGCATCTGGAGAGTTACCACCGGAGTTTTAACTGTTTGGTCAGTGTAGTCATTTGCTTGGTCATGGAGGTTGTTTTCTCAGCTGTGCCCAGGAAGCGTCATTGCTGCCATGGCCTGGAGAAGCAATAAAAAGTCATATTTGAGATCCTTTTTTTGTTTTTTAATGGACTGTCCTGAGGAGGAGGGATGTTTCCCTACTACCCTAAAGTCAGGGCTACTCCAAAGTCATACCTGCTCTGGGTGTAGGTATTCCTCCTTTTGCCTTTTCTTAACTGACTAGCCTGGCTACTGCTCCGAGTTCAGCTTGTTGTGCTGAATGGCCATCTGGGAGTGATGAAGTTTGAGGCACTTCTGTGGCAGGGGTGATGCCCTAAGCAGCGACCAAACCTCCTTCCTCACTTCTGGGGCAGATGCATCAGATCCCGGTCAAAGTGGGCTCCCTCTGAGGGGGTTCCCTTCAGGTCCTCTCAGGGAGAAAGTAAGACATCCAAATAACTTGCACAGTCATGGTCTGCAGCCCATCCTCAGATTCTCAGGTAGAAAGGGGGCAGGACTGATTGTGTTTCTGATGGTCCCTTCCAGGGTGGCTCGCCTGCTCGAGGACAGTGCTGAGGGGGGCGGTGAATTTATAGCAGTGTGGAGTGTCAGCAGCACAGGGAACAGGAGCCATTTAGGGAGAATTGAAACAAATGTCCTGAGTGGTGGAGACTAGGGCTGCTGCTTGGAGGCAGCCTGGGAGACCTCTACCTTATCATTCAAAGTTTTATTGTAGTACCCCATGGCACAGAATCTTTCACCCTGTTTCTGTGCAAATCAACCAAGTGAGTTCCCTCATTTCTCTGAGGCAAATAAAACTGATGAGAGAGAATAGTTGGGGAGGCCTGAAGTTGGGGAGATTGGAAGGCAGACTTCAAGAATCCAAGGAGTTTTGAGCTTATGGGGAAAAGCAAAACACAGTGGACAGCAAGCTTTACTGTCCATAAAATGCAATGGCAAAGCTGAGAAGTCAGGGATCTAGAGAGGAGAGTAACCTATTAGACCCAGGAAGGCACAGAGCCAATGTTTGGGGTAGGGTGGGGTACAGAAAGCTGAGTGTTCCCTTTAAGATGGACCACTCTGGGGAAAAGGCCCGAGGTAGGCTGTCAGTGTACTCATTTGCTTGTCCATGAAGGCAGTTTTCTGCTGAGTATGAAACCCTGCTAAGAGGGCTGCCTCAACCTTTTATGAACAATAAGTTTCCTGCCACATTGCAGAAATGCCCTTGTTGAGCAAGGAACTTTGATTTGTAATTGTGGGAATGTGTGTAAGCCAAGAGTCATGAGCAAGGATGCCTTGTCAGGGCCTCTTGCCTGTGAGCAGGTTGCTAAACTGTTTCATCAGCTCTCCTCCTTTTGTGAGATACTGTACATATGCAAAGCTGAGAAGCTGCTTCTCTGAATTGGTCATTGTGGATTCCCTACTGTTCAGGCATTGATCACATTTGCAAAAATGTATATCAACAAGGCTGTATGGCATAATAAACTGGAGCTCTTTTCACACTCTCTGAGTCTTCTGCCTCATTCATCTTGCCTCTGAGATCAAAGGGCTCATATGCTATCAGCTCTTAAAAGACAGCTACAAAAACTGGCACCCAGGAACAGAGACAGGAATCTGGAATCCTGTCAGAGAATCACTTCCCACTCAATCACTGTTAAGTGGTCAAGACAAGGAGGACTCCAGAGAGTGAGCCCACTAACCTGCAGTATTTCCGGACCAGGCAGAATGTGGTGGAGACAGTTAAGTAACCTAAAGGGTCAGAAACCTACTCCCTTCAGACAGAGAAGCATATGTCAGAACTATATATAAATCTTTAAAAGAGCAGGGGTACACACTTCAATTAGGAGACACTAGGAAATTCCTGGACATTGCTTTCAAAGTTTCTCCATGTTTACCTGAGGAGGGCTGGGATAATTGTGAGAGATAGATTGTTCTTGGTGAACAGCTCACCGCTTATGAAAAGCAATGCCAGGAACCATTATATATATATATATATATACATATATATATACATATATATATATATATATATATATATATATATATATATGTATATATATATATATATATACATATACATATATATATACATATATATATATATATACATATATATATATTTATGATATATAATCTCATTAAACAAAGTATAAAATTAGAACCAGAAAAGAAAGTCAGGAAATTTACAGTTGGAGCACAAATAGGTCCATCTCTTAGCAGTAGATGTCCCTCTCCTGAGCCTGAGGAGAATGATAATGAATGGCCTCTCACCACCACCACCACCTTCGGCCCTACCTTATTTTTGTATCTATCCAGATCTGCAGTTTTTCAAAGGCTCTCCTAATGTAAAAAATGAACTGAGGAAAAGCTGGATAGAAATATAAAACAAAGACCAAAGCAATATTTAGTGGACAAAAAGCAAAAGTTAATTAGTTATTCTTTATCTTCACTTCAAAAAGTTTTGCAATCAGGCTAGAGATTAAGGAAAAGACACAGAGGGGTGGGAAGAATTATATCCTGTTATAAAGGAGGATGACCCTTTTAACCCAAGGGAGAGAAGACGCTGATATGAACCACTTCCCTTTAATGTTTTAACCCAGCTTAAGGACCCAGTTCATAAATATGGGCCCATAGCACCTTTTGTCACGTTACAATGTGGGACAATGTCCTGGGCAATGTTGTGCCCCAGTGATGGGAAAGCACTGGCAGTGCTGACTCCAGGCCAGATTGTATTGTGGATGACAGAATTTTTAGAATAGACTCGGTTGACTGCCACTCAGGTTGCTCCAGGAGTTATATTTTGAGCAACTTAGTGGCACAGGAGTTCATGCAGACACCAGAGATCAAATTCATTTTACTGAAGAGACATATCTCTGAATATCCCAATGTGCCAGAACAGCATGGAATAGGATTCCTATAGAAAAGGGTGAAAAAGGAAAGCTTTACCCCCAAAAGACAAAAAACTGCAGAGCCCTTCACTGATTTTGTTGCTTATTTATAGGATGCTGTAGCTAAGGCCATAGGAAATGTAGGAGGTGTAGATAGGATATTAAAGGCTTTGTTATGAAAGAATTGTCATTTAGACTGTCGCAGAGCAATGATTATTACGGCCTGCCCCCTCGTGCTGTTTGTGAAATGCTCATTTAACAATATTAAAGAGGAAAATTAAAAATCCTTGTTATAAATCCTCTACTACCCTGGTATTCATTGGCTATCCCAGTCATATAAATATATGAGGAAGTACGTGGATCTGTAATTATGATTAACACTGACAATATTGAAATATATCTTAACAAACGACAATGTATATTTCAAGGAATAGTCATTCCATCTGAACTAACAGTTAATACAGAAGATAATAATAGTGAATTAGCCTCACAGATGGGTCCAAATTCAGAGGCCATTGTACAAACATACTTTACAAAGGCTATCACACTCACTCGGCCGATACTGATCCTTACTTTGTTTTATACATATATATATTTTATTTTATTTTATAATAACTTTATATTGACAGAATCCATGCCAGGGTAATTTTTTTACATCATTATCCATTGCACTCTCTTCTGTTCCGATTTTTCCCCTCCCTCCCTCCACCCCTCCCCTAGATGGCAAGCCATCCTATATATGTTAGATATATTGCAGTATATCCTAGATACAATATATGTTTGCAGAACCAAACAGTTCTCTTGTTGCACAGGGAGAATTGGATTCAGAAAGTAAAAATAACCCGGGAAGAAAAACAAAAATGCAAATAGTTCACATTCATTTCCCAGTGTTCTTTCTTTGGATGTAGCTGCTTCTGTCCATCATTGATCAATTGAAACTGAATTAGATCTTCTCTTTGTCAAAGAAATCCACTTCCATCAGAATACATCCTCATACAATATCGTTGTTGAAGTGTATAATGATCTCCTGGTTCTGCTCATTTCACTTAGCATCAGTTCATGTAAGTCTCTCCAAGCCTCTCTGTATTCCTCCTGCTGGTCATTTCTTACAGAACAATAATATTCCATAACATTCATATACCACAATTTACCCAGCCATTCTCAAATTGATGGGCATCCATTCAATTTCCAGTTTCTAGCCACTACAAACAGAGCTGCCACAAACATTTTGGCACGTACAGGTCCCTTTCCCATCTTTAGTATTTCTTTGCTGACCCTTACTTTGAATAACCAACAGTTTGAAGGATTAATGGACACTGGAGCTGACAGGACTGAGGTAGTTGCTTCTCAGTGGCCCCCTTAGTAGTCTATGACTTTAGCTAACAATAGAGTGGCAGGGGTAAAAGGCAGTAAGGAGGCTTTGATGTCTGCTGAACCAGTAAATTGGCAAAAAGATGGAAAGACAGGAATCATTTTTCCTTTAATAATAGGTGACTTACATGTTAACTTGTGGGGTAGGGATATGTTACATCAATTAGGCATGGGAATTACCACAGCTTCCTGTTATTTCTGCTGTGGTTTTCACTACTCTAAAAATGACTACTGACACACTGGTAGGTAGAGGAATGGGCTATGTCTAAAGAGAAAACAGCTGCTCTACATCAATTAGTACAAGATTAATTAGAATTAGGAAATATTGAGGAAACAACTAGTCCATGGAACTCCTGTGTATTTGTTATAAAGAAAAAAATCTGGTAAATAGAGAAAGTTAACAGATTTGAGACAAGTAAACTCAGTTTTGACAGACATGGGTTCTTTATAGGCAAGATTGCCATCCCCAAACATGATCCCCAGGGAATGGCTCTTATGGATTGCTTTTACTCTGTTCTTCTTCACCCTGAGGACAGGGATAAATTTGCTTTCTCAGTACCAACATATTATTCTCAAAGACCTGTAGGGCTGGGGACTAACCCCAGAGTTGGCAGGCCAAGTGATATATGGCAAATGGATGTTACACATATGGGGGAAACATTCATTCATATTACATGTGACACTTATTCAGGCTTTGTATTTGCGTCCTCTCAGTGAGGAGAAGCTGCTTCATATGTAATAAATCATCTATTCCACTGTTTTGCCTCTATGGCTATCCCACACACCATTAAGACTGATAATGGACCTTCATATACCTCAAAAATATTAAAATAGTTCTTACAGGGTTGCTCCATACGTCATGTTTTAGGGATTCCTTACAAATTTATAGGACAGGCCATTGTAGAAAGAACTAATTAGACCCTCAAGAGATTTATCAAAAAACAAAAAGAGGGAGATGGAGGTAGGGTCACTCAGAAAGATATAGGTAAAGCAATGTACACAATAAATTACTTAAAATTTGATTCAGAGGATTTAAGTCCAGCTATGAAATATTTTTTGGTGCACATAGAGAATCCCTCAAATATTCCATCTTCATTAAGAAGGCCCCCAAAGAACGAGACCATAATAATGAAAAAGGATCCTGAAGCATGGGAGGGACTCTATAGGGTTCTAATGTGGGGGCCAAGATATGCATCTATCTCCACTCCTCCAGCAGTGGATCCCCACCAGGCATCTCAGAACTGTCCATAGAACTGAAGAGGAAAAGAAGGAAGAAGAGACGACCATCCAACAGGAGGAGAAGTACCCCCAAG
Source organism: Antechinus flavipes (assembly GCF_016432865.1). Classification (NCBI taxonomy): domain Eukaryota; kingdom Metazoa; phylum Chordata; class Mammalia; order Dasyuromorphia; family Dasyuridae; genus Antechinus; species Antechinus flavipes. The sequence goes on along the minus strand of NC_067403.1, from coordinate 263,851 downwards.
ACCAACAACAAGATGCTTTCTGTGTATCTGGGTTTGTGTTACATACAATCAGCATTGGCAACAGAGGCCAAAAGGCTGGCTGGACTCGTCATGGCCCACGATTGTCTCATGGGGGGTGGGGTATCATGTGACATATTGGGCATGCAGGGGATGCCCTGTCCGAGTGACACCCTCATTCTCAGGAGGGTTGCAGCAGTGCGTGTACATAATGGATCATCAGGTTGGCCCCTCACAAGCCTCTGTGGGACATATACTTGTCACTCAAGAATTGGGCCGGCAGTTTGGCACATGGAAAACCTTCTTGGGCCTTGGTTCCTTGGACAAATGGCACAAGAATTGAATACCAGTTCTACAGTAAAACCTGTCTAGAAGGGAAATATGTGTTCATGTGGGAGACTGTAACTGTTACTAAAGAAACATTAGCTTTTTACAATGTTACTTGTTGGAATTGTATACTGAAATTGAAAATCAGACTGTGTTTGTGATCACTAGAACTCATGTAGCAATGCTTCCTGTCAAAAGTGAGAAACAGACCTTAATCCCATTAGAAAAAAGAAGTATCCTTGGAAATAGGAGCTGAAGTAGAGTTATTGGAACTCCAGGCTCCATTACAATGTGAATCCAGATAAAACTGCTGAAAAAGTCAAGCAAAAAGGTTTGATAATACCTTTTTCATGGTGGTTAAAATTAGAATCATGGATCGCCCTGGGTGTTGTTGTGTTGTTACTACTTGCTTGCTGCTCTGTAATATTAGGATGCTTTTATAGATCTTTCCCACCATCCTTTCAGAGCTTGCAGCTCAAGAAAGGACTTTTTTTCTAAAAGATAAAAATTGTTGAGTTATGGGACCCTGCTAAGAGGGAGTACTGAGGCCACCTCAACCTTTGGTACACAATGTTTTCTGCCACATTGCAGAAATGCCCTTATTGAGCAAGGACCAATGATTTGTGATTGTGGTAACAGGTATAAGCTGAGGCTCACAGCTAGTTTCTCAGGAGCAGGTATGCCTTGTCAGGGCCTCTTGCCTAGGAGTGGGTTGCTAAATTGCTGGGCTGGCTCTTCTCCCATTGGCAGATACCATGCATATACAATGCCCACAAATTGTTTCTCCGAATGGTGATTGGGGATTGGCTACTGAACAGCAAGCACTGATCATGCTTGCAAAACTGTATATCAACAAAGCTGTGTAGCATAATAAACTGGAGGTCTTTTCACATGCTATTAGTTTCCCTCCTGGTTCATCTCGTCTCTGAGATCAAAGGGCTCAAAGGCTTTGGACTCTTAAAAGACGGCCCCAACAGTTTTCTCAGCTGTGCCCAGGAATTGTCATTACTGCCATGGCCTAGGGAAGCAATAAAGAGTCTAATAGAGCAGATTCTTGTTTTTGATTTTTAATGGACTGTCCTGAGGAGGAAGCCCTGATGTTTCCCTAGCACACGAAAGTCAGGGCTACTCTAAAGGCACACCCATTCTGGGTGTAGATATTCGTCCTTTTTTCTTTTCTTAACTGACGAGCTGGCTAGATATTTATTCTTCTGCACAAGTATGTGCATATTTCTACCTCATCTGTTGTCTTTCTTCAGTGATTCTAAACTATCATGATCAGGAGCATCCTGCTTCTGAGAATTGTGCAGTGATTATATCAAACTCTGCTACTAAGTGGAATCTAGTTTTTCAGAAACTTAACTTGACATCAAATTGTTCCCACAATTCCAGGAAGGTTGGATATTCATATGTAAATGACCACATGCATGCAAAGACCCTGAGTGGCTCTCTCAATGTCCCAAAGTGCTTCTCTTATTCAGGTGACTTGTAATCACATTCTATCAAACCCATAATCATAATTGTTTCTCATAAACAACATATTGTAGGATTCTGGCTTTTAATCCAGCCTGCTATCCACTTACATTTTATGGGAGAGTTCACTCCATTCTTATTTACAGTTAAAACTACTAATTCTGTGTTTCCTGCCGTCTTATTAGCCCCAAATTATACTTTTCTCTTTCCCACCTCTCCAGAATTTTACTTATGAGTACTATTTGACTCAAGCAGTCCTCTCCCTTTAGAGATCTTCCTCCTTTCTTATTCCTTGCCTCTAGTATTTCTCTTTTCACTTCTATTTTGCCTACCCCATTCCCTTTTCCCCCTTCCCCTCCCACTTATGTATAAGATGAGAGATGCTTCTTGGTGACACCAAATATATCTAATATTCTTTCTTTGGGCCAAATCTGATTGAGAGTAAGATTCACACAATATTCAACACTTTCCCTTCTTTGCCTCAATTATGTTTTCTTTGCCTCTTCCTGAGATGTAATTTCCCTCATTTTACCTCTACTTCCCCCCCCCTTTTTTTTTCTGTTACAATCCTCTTTCCATCTCTAGTTTCTTTTTTATGTAACAATAAAATCAGATTATACATGTACTCTCAAGGTATACCTACAACAGAAATGCAGTTCTCAAGAGTTGTTTTTTTTTTTTTTTTTTTTTTTTTATCTTTTTATGCTTCTCTTGAGTTATATATTTGGAGGTCAAATTTTTTTGTTTAGCTCTGGACTTCTCGTGAAAAATAGATGAATTTCACCAGTTTCATTGAATGTCCATTTTCTTACCTGAAAGAAAATGCTAAATTTAGCAGGGTAATTTATTCTCATCTTTAAGAATGTCAGAAAGGAGTTTGTGTTGTCTCCACCACCTTGGCTCTGCCCCAACAGTCCATCTGCACAACTTTTATGTAAAAACAGATCTTCAAGTACCACTCACTGGAATAAGGGTATTTTCTAATTTAAACTTATTCTTTACTTTTGGAGTTACTGAGTAGGAGAGGACATTTCTTCTTATACGTTGGGGAATACCATTTTGGCAACTTAATGGAAGAACGATTTGAGAGTAGAGTCCTGATTGAAATTAGGACCCACATAAAATGTGATAAGAACCTAAATTCTAATTCAATTGATGTGTGAATAAGGAACAATATTAAAGATAAAGTGTTCATATAAATGATCAAATTTAGCAAATGATTAGACATGAGAGTTGAGAGATAGTGTTACAAGATTTTCAATTTGGGTTATTGGGTGATGTGGTGTTACTCTCAACTGAAGTATGGATATTTGAAAGAGGGATATGATTTGGCTGGAAGTTAATAGGTTTTGTTTTGGATGTGATAAGTTTGATATCAATGAATTACCTAATTGAAAATGTAGAAGTACTAGGATGTATGAAATGATATATTAGACTGTATTCTAAACATTTTAGGAATATTGCTTTGTTTTTGTATTTTTTTCTTTTCTTTTTATTATAGCTTTTTATTTACAAAATATATTCATGAGTAATTTTTTAAGCACTGACAGTTGCAAAAGCTTTTGTTCCAATTTTTCCTCTTGTTCCCCCCACACCCTTCTCTAGATAGCATATAGACCAATATGTGTTAAATATGTTAAAGTATATGTTAAATACAATATATGTAGACATTTTTGTAATTTTTAATGAAATATTTTTCTAAAATTTGCTCTTTGATCTACTCAATTTCTAATTATTTTTGGTGCAATGACTGTTTTTTCACCTAATATTTTTTACAATTACATGTTAATAGTTTTCAACTTTTATCATTGTAAGATTTTGAATTCCAAGATGTTTTCCTTCCTCCATCTCTACCTCCCCTTCCTAAAACACCAAGCACAATGATGATTATACAGGTACGATCATGATAAACATTTTCCACATTAGTTGTGTTGAAAAAGAAGAATCAGAACCCAAAAGAAAAGACATGATGGGGGAAAAAAAAGTTAAAATACTCTGCTTTAATTCCTCTTTAGACTGTAATTCGCTCTGTATGTGGACAACATTTTCCATTTTGAGTCTTTTGGAATTGTCTTGGATCATTGTATTGTGGAGAATAGTTAATTGCATCATAGTTGATTCATAAAGTGTCTCTCCAGTGTGGATTCTCTGATGTAGAGTAAATGATTCCCCATTTCAAAAAGCAATTCCCCAATGATTACATTCATAAGGTTTTTTCCCAGTGTGAATTATCTGGTATCCAGTAGGAACACACTTTAAATATATATATATATATATAATGTTTATAGCTTTTGATTTTCAAGACATATGCATGGATTTTTCAATACTGACACTTGCAAAAACTTATGTTATCAATATCAGCCCGCCCCTTCTTCACACCCCCTCAACTATATGGTAAATAATCCAATATATATTAAACATGGTAATAATATATCTTAAATACAATATATGCACATATGTATATGCAATTATTCTGTTGTATAAGAAAAATAAGATCAAAAGGGGAAGAAATGAGAAAGAAAACAAAATGCAAGCAAACAACACAAAGAGTGCAAATGCTACGTTGTGATCCACACTCAGTTCCCACAGTCTTCTCTCAGTGTAGATGGCTTTCTTCATTACAAGATCCTAGGAACTGTTCTGAATCATGTCATTGTTGAAAAGATCCATGTACCCCAGAATTGATCATTGTATAGTCTTGCTGTTGCCATTCTGCTCACTTCACTTTGCATCAGTTCATGTAGGTCTCCCCAGTCCTTTCTGGTATCATCCTGCTGATCATTGCTTATGGAACAATAATATTCCATAACATTCATGTGCTATGATTTATTCAGCCATTCTTCAATTAATGGGCATCCACTCAGTTTCCAGTTTCTTGCCACTACAAATAGGGCTGCAGAAACATTTCTGCACATGTGGGTCCTTTTCTCTCTTTTAGGATCTCTTTGGCAAATAAGCCCAGTAGAAACAATGCTTGATCAAAGGATATGCATTTTTTGATTGCCCTTTGGGCATAGTTACATATTGCTGAACAGAATGATTGGATCCGTTCACAAGTCCACCAACAATACATTAGCATCCCAGGTTTCCCCCCAAAACCTTCCCACATTGGTTACATTCAGGTTTCTGTCCAGTTTGGCTTTTTTGATATTTAGAAAGAAATCCTCTATTTGTAAAAGCTTTCCAACATTGATTAGAGTTATAAAATTTATCTCAAGTGTGGGTAGGCGCATGGTCAGTAAGACTAGATTTATGTCTAAAAGCCTTTCCACACTGGTAACCCTCATAAGGCTTCACTCCAGTGTGAATCCTCTGATATAAAATAAGAGATTCCTTTTTGCTAAAACCTTTTCAATATTGGTTACTTTCCTAAGGCTTCTCTCCAGTATGTATCATTTGATGTCCAGTAAGAGCTCCCTTCCTTCTAAAAACCTTTCCACAGTGGTTACATGCATAAGATTTTTTTTCAGTGTGTGTTTGCTGATGTACAGTAAGATTTCCCTTCCTTCTAAAAGCCTTTCCACAGTGGTTACATTCATAAGGTTTTTCTCCAGTGTGGATTCTCTGATGTAAAATAAGAGCTCCCTTTTTTATAAAACTTTTTCCACACTGGTTACATTCATAAGGCTTCTCTCCAGTGTGGATTCTCTGATGTAAAACAAGAGATTCCTTTTTTCTAAAACCTTTTCCACACTGGTTACATTCATAAGGTTTCTCTCCAGTGTGGATTCTCTGATGTACAGTAAGAACTCCTTTTTCTCTAAAAGCCTTCCCACATTGATTACATTCATAAGGTTTTTCTCCAGTGTGGATTCTCTGATGTACAATAAGTTTGCCCTTATCTCTAAAAGCTTTTCCACACTGATTACATTCATAAGGTTTCTCTCCAGTGTGGATTACCTGATGTACAGTAAGAGATACCTTATATTTAAAAGTCTTTCCACATTGGTTACATTCATAAGGCTTCTCTCCAGTGTGGATTCTCTGATGTCCAATAAAACCTCCCTTGCTTCTAAAAGCCTTTCCACATTGGTTACATTCATAAGGTTTCTCTCCAGTGTGGATTCTCTGATGTACAGTAAGATCTCCCTTGCTTCCAAATGACTTTCCACATTGGTTACATTCATAAGATTTCTCTCCAGTGTGTATTGTCTGATGTAAAATAAAAGTTCCCTTTATTATAAAACATTTCCCACACTGGTTACATTCATAAGGCTTCTCTCCAGTGTGGATTCTCTGATGTAAAACAAGAGCTCCCTTTTTTATAAAACCTTTTCCACACTGGTTACATTGATAAGATTTCTCTCCAGTGTGTGTTTGCTGATGTACAATAAGATTTCCCTTCCTTCTAAAAACCTTTCCACACTGGTTACATTCATAAGGCTTCTCTCCAGTGTGCACCATCTGATGTTCGGTAAGACCTCCCTTTCTTCTAAAACGCTTTCCACATTGGTTACATTCAAAAGGTTTTTCTCCATTGTGTATTTGCTGATGTGCAGTACGATTTCCCTTCCTTCTAAAAGCCTTTCCACACTGGTTACATTCATAAGGCTTCTCTCCAGTGTGCATTATCTGATGTCTAGTAAGATCTCCCTTGCTTGCAAATGATTTTCCACACTGGCTACATTCATAAGGCTTCTCTCCAGTGTGAATTCTATGATGTAAAAAAAGAGATTCCTTTTTTCTAAAACCTTTTCCACACTGGTTACATTCATAAGGCTTCTCTCCAGTGTGCATTTTCTGATGTCTAGTAAGATCTCCCTTCCTTCCAAATGACTTTCCACATTGGTTACATTTATAAGGTTTCTCTCCAGTGTGGATTCTCTGATGTCTAGTAAGAACTACCTTTTCTCTAAAAGCCTTTCCACATTGGTTACATTTATAAGGTTTCTCTCCAGTGTGGATTCTCTGATGTACAGTAAGAGCTCCCTTTTCTCTAAAAGCCTTTCCACAGTGGTTACATTCATAAGGTTTCTCTCCAGTGTGTATTATCTGATGTCTAGTAAGTTCTCCTTTGCTTCCAAATGACTTTCCACATTGATTACATTCATAAGGTTTCTCTCCAGTGTGTATTCTCTGATGTGCATTAAAACCTCCCTTGATTCTAAAAGCCTTTCCGCAGTAGTTACATTCATAAGGTTTCTCTCCAGTGTGGATTCTCTGATGTGCATTAAAACCTCCCTTGCTTCTAAAAGCATTTCCACAGTGATTACATTTATAAGGTTTTTCTCCAGTGTGGATTCTCTGATGTACAGTAAGAGCTCCCTTACTTCTAAAATCCTTTTCACATTGGTTACATTCATAAGGTTTCTCTCCAGTATGGATTCTCTGATGTACAGTAAGAGATTCTTTTTTTATAAACACCTTTCCACACTGGTTACATTCATAAGGCTTCTCTCCAGTGTGCATTATGTGATGTCTAGTAAGATCTCCCTTGCTTCCAAATGATTTTCCACACTGGTTACATTCATAAGGCTTCTTTTCAGTGTGGATTCTCTGATGTAAAAAAAGAGATTCCTTTTTTCTAAAACCTTTTCCACACTGGTAACATTCATAAGGCTTCTCTGCAGTGTGGATTTTCTGATGTACAGTAAGAGCTCCCTTGCTTCTAAAATCCTTTTCACATTGGTTACATTCATAAGGTTTCTCTCCAATGTGGATTCTCTGATGTACAGTAAGAACTCCCTTGCTTCTAAAATACTTTTCACATTGGTTACATTCATAAGGTTTCTCTCCAGTGTGGATTCTCTGATGTATAGTAAGAGATTCTTTTTTTATAAACGCCTTTCCACACTGGTTACATTCATAAGGCTTCTCTCCAGTGTGAATTATCTGATGTCTAGTAAGATCTCCCTTCTTTCCATATGACTTTCCACATTGGTTACATTTATAAGGTTTCTCTCCAATGTGAATTCTCTGATGTCTAGTAAGAACTACCTTTTCTCTAAAAGACTTTCCACCCTGGTTACATTTATAAGGTGTTTGTCCCGTGTGGATTCTCGATTGTACAATAAGATTTTCCTTTTTTATAAAATCTTTTCCACATTCGATATATTCACAATGTCTCTCTCTAAGCTGGATTCTCTCATGTGCTGCACAGCTTTTTGTCCAAGTAAAGTCACAGGATCCATCACCCATGAGCCACTGCTTGGGAGTTTCTACCACAGAATGGCTTAGTTCTGCAGGAGTTTCTTTCATTTCAAGTCTGATCTCTCCTTCCAAAAAAAAAAAAAAAAAAGAAAGAAAGAAAGAAAAGAGCAAACAATAAAGCAAACATAATTATGATGCAGACACACACCCACACACACACACACACACACACACACACACACTCTCACATATATTTATATTCCCTTCCCACCACCAGCAGAAGAGAAACTCAGTCATTTTCTCTTTTCCTAGGCAAAGAGAAAAATCTAAAATGTGCAGAACCAATCATTTTAAGTCCCATTAGTTCACATCCCAAACATGATTTAATTTCTAAAGAGTTTCATGCACAATAACAATGGAGCCTCACAATAACCTGTGACAACACAGAGAGTGCCTTCATTCTTCTTAGGTGCACAACTCAGATCACCAGCTCAGAATGGCTGAGTGACTCGATCCAAATCCCAGCCGCTGAGACTAGAATTTATACACTGTCAACGGGCATGTTCTGCCTACAGTATATCAAAAACTATCTCCACTCTCAATTTTCCCCTTTCGCTTTCATTATCTGAGCTTTGTCTCTTTTTCACAGACATGACATCTGGTCATATATAGGAAATACTCAAATTGTTTCATGATCTGTCCTGCCTGTAACCATAACAAATTTCCATGCTGATGTCTTCAAATTCTAATTTTTTTTTTCTGTTACATTAACTGCGATCATATCCAGCAGGCTTACATAGTTGGCTTTTGTGTTCAACTAAGATAAAAGCGATTCTGTTCTGACCCATTACTTTTTTTTGAAATAGCTATTACATACTTCTTTTTTTAAAAAAAATTATCATTATGTGTCCCCTACATCTCCTGACAAACACAAGTTTTTTTAAAATATATGAAATTATCCACATCTGAAAATGTATCAAACAGAAAATTGAATTCATCATCCTGAGATATGGAAGGGTAGTGTTGGCTGCAGTATTGTAGTCCTTTCCCTTTTAGAATCTCACCAAACCCTTGAACGATTGAGGTAAAGATCCAAGGAATCTGTCCCAAAAATGATTTAGTGGCACCTAAAGTGGTGAATAAATGTCTGTTTTGGTTATAAAGGTAGCTGTGCTGTGGGACCACACAGATGGGCACATTTCTACCTTTACAAGTCTTTCTAAAGTGATTTCAGTCTATCCTGATCATCATTAGAGTTCTGTGCACTGAGTCCATCAAACTCTGGCTGCTTCTAAGTGCAAAAGATTCTTCTGGTTCCTCAACTTGACATCGGATTGTTCTGAGCATTTAAGAAAGGCTGGACACTCATGTACAAATGGCCACAGGGCTGCAAGGAACCTCAGGGGCTGTCTCTCCCCGGACCAGAGTAGTTGTCTCTCTCATGGGTTACCTAGCAACCCCATCTCATCCAATCTCTAATTGCATGAGCAAGATGTACTAAAAACAATATATGTCATTGACCCTTGAGTCATTTAGGGCAACATTTGTCATGAGCCAACATAAATATAAATCTTTTTTTTTTTTTTAACAGTAATTAGCAATGGCTTTTGACTGGCTAGAGTTTAAAAAAATGAATTTCCATGTCTCCACAGGAGCTTATCCAATTCTTTTTTTTTTTTTTTTTACATCACACATGTAAGACCATGTTCATCCTATCTGTTTCCTTTAAATGTGAGGCGGGGGACTTCCATGAGGACAGAGGATGGTCACTCACATCTCTTTTTGTTACTGGTGCTTAGTCCAGGGCTGCCACGTAGCAGGCCCTTAATTGTTTACTGACTAGTTACTGTTACTGACTAGAAGAAATTCTAAGAAATGGCTTATGTCCCAAATCTAATCCCTTTGGGCACTTTCAGGAGAGCTCCATTGCCCCAAAACACAAACAGTGACTTCTTATAGGATCACAGATGAGCAAGAGAAGGGACCTACAGAGCCATGGAGAGGGATCTACTCATTTTGTAGAGCAGACAGCCAGATTCACTGACTAGCCCCGGACACGGCTGCCAAGAAATATACAATACAGAATTCCAAGTCTGGCCTCTCTATCCCCAACTCAGCATTTACTTCAGGGTAACTCCTAGAATCCTCTTGTAACCACAGTTCTCACATCCCTGCTTTCACCTCACTCACCTGGAGAATATTTCCTCGGACCTTCTTGGTCCAGCATCCACAGTGCTTCCCTTTGCTCAAAATAAGAGATCGCCTCTTCTCGGGGAACTGGAAGCCCTGGGCATGGAAATCAGAAAGAGAAGAAGATGGAGAGAAGTTGGTCACTTAGTTCTCCTTGGGGAAAAATGAGGATCCAGAGCCGCTCCAAGCTGAAATTCAGCCCCTGATGTTCAGACATATCCATCAATACTCAGACAATAGGTCTTGTAAAGCAAATCACCTAAGGCAGGATGTGCCCACTATTTGTACAGCTTCTTCTGAGAGACATCCTCACACCTCCTTTTCTGTGAGACTCCCTTCTAGCAGAAACTTCTGATCCCTAACCTGGGTTCCTAACTGTGTACCTCTGGACAAGTCAATTAAATTCTGTTTGTTTTCCTCAGTTTCCTCAACTTTGAAATGGGGATAACAATATCATCTAACTTGAAATGTTAGGATGAGGTCAAAGTGACATAATATTTTGTTGTACTTTTAACTTATAAATAAGCGTTTCAGTATTGTAGTATAATAAAAAGATGATAGTACATGAAACTGTAAATCCACAATGTACAACTTGCTATTCCTTTCGAATAAAAAGGAAATTATCAAGTAAATTTTTTCCCTTCCACTTGCCTGCACTCAGCCTAGAGACGGCTGCAATTGCATAGAAAACAGAGATAGGTATCCAAAATTAGCTATCTGTGTTTCTATTTATGAGTTTTTTTCTCTGGATGCAAACAGCATCTTTCTCGATTCGTCATTTGCTGGAAATTGTTCTTAAGCAGTATTGTTACTGTATTGTAAAGAAACATATGGCAGAGCACCTGGTAAACAGCAGGTAGAAATAAGTGCTTATTGTCTTCCATTCCTTTACCACCTCTTGTGCTGAAATGTGGTGACCACACCAGCACCCAGGATACCTTAGAATCAGCCGGAGTCAGGATAAGCAAAAGTCCTTGGTCTTTATTCTTGGTCTTTAGACGCAGGATCGAATTGGATGGACACAGAATCTCCACAACCTCCTTCTTCCTCATTTCCCACCAAAGTGACCCTGGCTAGTCTTACTCCACCCTCTAGTCCCTCCTACAATCCTCTGTATACACCAATCATCGAGCCAGCACAGGCTAATGGGAAGGGCCATTGTCCAAGCATAAGCCCATAGAGTATCATCCAATCAGTAGTTAGCTTCAAGTGCTGGGGGGTCCTGACCTCAGTGCATCAGAGTTTCAGCCCTCTACACTGGAATATGAGGGTGCTCCAAAGGCAGATTAAAAAGAAACTTCCCATATGAGGGACAAACAGGTGTTTTGGCTACAGATTGACACTTGCCAAAAGGAATACTATTCCAAATACTGGACCCATGTTAAAAAGGAAGGAGTTGAAAGGAAAAGGAAAAGGAAAGGTTGAGCAGTTTTCAGAGGTTTGGTGGACAAAATTCGGGTCCGGGTTAGGGTTAGTTCCACGTTTGAGATGCTTCCCCTGATTTAATCTTTGACCTGGGAATGGGTAAGAGAGAGCTTCAGGAACAACAAAGGACATTCCCAGGTCGTGCCACACAATGCAAAGTCCAGCCCTTTCCCTTCTCTTCCCCCACGGCAAACCCTGCATACTGGGCAATGAAGGTATTCCCTTTGATTGCAGACTTACAATTATCAGGGGACGTGCCCTTACCTAAGGAGAGCAGGTTCCGGGCGTTCTCCACCATGACCTCCTTGTACAGCTCCTTCTGAGAGGGGTCCAAGAGCCCCCACTCCTCCTGGGTAAAGTTCACAGCCAGGTCCTTGAATGTCACAACCTCCTGCAGCATCAAAAGTCAGAAGATTTGGACTTAAAAACCATTCATAAATAGAGTCCAACCCCCTCCAATTTACAGGAAGAAACAGAAACGGAGAGCAGGAATTTGCCCAAAAGTCAGAGGCTTTCTGAGAGTCAGAGTCAACACTTGAACCCGTGGTTATTAGGAGACTGATGGAGTTTTGGATCTGTTGAAATAAAGCTGAGAAGTGACTTATTATGGAACGCATAAGGAATGGCATCCTCGAGCCACAGGGCACATTTCTTAATGTGCCTGTTTTAGCTCTTCCTTTTATCTATGACCTCTTCTATTAAATAAACCACCTTTTGCCAAAGAGAATGACAACTGTCAATTTTACACATGTTTATATTGAGCTAGGAATTGCTTCCCTGATGTAGTCTTGGTGTATATGTAAGACGCATTTCACAGTTTATTTTCTTTATTGTATTATTTCACTTCTGAAAAACAACAATGTTCTGAAAAGAAGCCATCTGTGCGGTTGGTCTACAAGCAGTGGCAGAAAGCTCCTACAACACAGCCTCAGAATGGGGCCCTTGGAGCCTTTCACTGCATGAAGGGTCAAAGAAAAAAAGACCTGGTGAGCAGAGGAGCTATGGGACAGAGAACGAGAATCTAGGGAAAACAGCCAAGGAAGGTGGACAATGAGGAGAGGGAGAGAAATCCTTGTTAAAAGGGGAAGAAAAATGGATGAAATTAGAAAACTAATAAACAGGATGCGTTGAAGGGCAAGAGAGGAAAGAGAATCTATAAGAGAACTAAGAGGACAAGGGGGATGAAGAAATGCAGAATGACAAAGTAGAAAGGATGGACAAATGTCTAGAGAAACTTTAAGCAAAGAACTTAACAGCATCTTCTAAATGGGACACCAGAGGAATATGCATATTTCTTTTCAGCACATGATACTTTTACAAAAATTAACCACTGGGATACAGAGATCTTCCACACAGATACAAAAAAGCAGAAATAATCAATATACTCTTTCATTCCCTAAAGAAATAAGAATGAAAATTGGTTCAAAGATCATCAACAAAAAATACAAACCTAAAAGGAGATTTACCTGTGAAATATTATATAATGACTGAGTCAGATGACAAATCTTAGAAATGATAACTTTGTAAAGGAAAATTAAAATGATTAATTAAATCATTATCATAAATCAAATTATCGTAAGTCATTAATTAAATTAAATGATACCCCAAATTTTCTAGGCTTCAGCTGAAGCAAGCCTCAGAAGTGGAGGTGGGGGGGAAGGGAGACTTATCATCATACGTTAACAATATAGAACAAAAGAGATGCTAAACTGAATATGAATTAAAAAAAAAAACTAGAAAAAGTAAATGAAAAACCCAAAATAAGTACAAAAAATGAGATATTAAAATTAGAGGAAATAGATGAATAAATAAATTGTATATTTTTAAAAATGACAAAAACAAAAATAGCTTCTTTGAAACGATTAAAAATGTAGAGAAAACCCTTAGCTAATATGATTGAATGTAAGAGAGCATAAAATTCAATCACTGAAATAGCAAATGGCAAAGCTGAAATGGGCACCCTCCTTTGGGAGGCCTGGTCGCCTCTCCCATGACTAGCCTGTACGTTTTCATGTGAATAGAGCTCCTGATGGTCAAGAGAAAAATTCTCAGATTTCTTTCTGCATCTACCTCGAACAACATCAGCTTCCTGAAAGAGATGTCTGAAGGAAAATTCCCAGAAAACCATAGCCAAAATGCAGAGCTGCCAAGTCAGTGAGAAAAAGCCTGCAGGCCTCCCGAAAGAAAGTCCAGTACAATTCAAGTACCAAGGAGCCACCATTAGAACCAGACACAGTTTGGCAGCAACTTTCATTAAGGAGCGGAGAATTTGGAACAGGATATGACAGAAGGCAAAGGACCTGACCCTATGGCCAAGAGCAAATTATGAAGCAAAAACAAATGGAATGCTTTCAGGGAAAAAGTACCCTTAGTGAAAGTCCTTTCCAGCATTCCTAAGGAAAAGCCCACAAATGTAGAAAACTTTCTAAATTGAGACCCATGAGGAGAAATAAAAATATAATCCAGAATGAACTAGCCTCAGGGACTCAAAATATAAAGAACTAGTTATACACAATCATAGTGAGTGACATGTGTTCCCTCTGATTCCTATTTGGGCTCACAGAAGGAATCAAAGTAGAGTAGAGCAGGGAGGGATTCGATTATGTCTTGATGATCTTAAGGAAAGACTGGAAAGAGGGGAAGAGGGTGGAGAGAAAGGAGGGCTAGGAAATGTCCCTGGCAAGGAAGGTCCTTTTCTAGACATCTCTACAAAAAAGGGACATCTGAGCCTCAGTCATTTAGTCAGAGGAAGGAAAAATGCCCAGGACATAGGCAGATGAAGGGAGAAATGCAGTTTACTCCCCGGGAGTAATGGACTAGAGTCAGTTCTATCCATTATACTCTTCCAGGTCAACCCAGGTCCTGCTGCAGCCTAGAGCAATCATAATATCCAAGAATCTGGACTGCCATGACACACTTAAGTAACTCTCGTAATCCCTCCTTTGCTCCCAGTTCTCACAGTCTCTGCCAGCGCCTGATACTTTGCACAGGGGAGCCTAAGTTAAATCGGCCAAAAAAACAGTTGGTATAGCACTCGGGGGCCAGGAACAACAGGGATGAGGACGAGAATCCCAGCAACCCCTTTTAGACAAGAGAGATCGGTCCCTGTGCCAGGGCAGGTCTTAGAAGTCCCAGAGCAGCAGGCTGGCCCAGAGCTCTGTGTCCTAGAACTCCTGTCTTTGGACCCAGGGCCTTTCTCAGTGTTTACTGGCTGGAACCAAGGAATGGTCAAGGGGAGAGATTTGGGAATTCCTGGAAAAGCTTGGGGTACCTGAGGCAGAACGACAAGAGCACCCCAGAGGGACAGTTTCTACTCTAATGACCAGGACTCCCGACCTGACCAGGACAACTCTATGTGAAGGGTTTTCTAGGAGCTTCATGGGAACATGGCACAGGAAACCAGAGTGGGGATGGGACAGGGGAGGGAGAAACTCTGGGAGGAGAGAGGTACTGGGGCAGGTGCAACCTGAGCAGACCTGCTCCCTCTGGAATGGAAATTTATGATGATGTGTGGACTCAGTCCCTTGTAATGAGGAAGAATGTAGAAATGAATGGTGAAGTGTATGTTTGTGTCTGTCTCAGTGCCCGAGATGTCAAGGGTCCAAGGATGCAGTTGGGCAGGGCAGTGTTACTACTGGTTCCCCCATTTTTGTACAGAAATGACCCATAGATCAGGCCCTAGCAGCTCCACAGTCCGTCCTCCATGACTAGGGAAATGACTGTGACTGCTGCTGTTGGTCAGGTCTGGGGATGGACTGCACTCACCTGCCGAGGTCCGAGGCTCTCAGGGCCCATTCCCTCTGGCTCCAGGCTCCCTGTGGAGGTAGCAAAGCAACCAAAGTGACTCCTCTTTCTCAAGTTCCTCCCTTTGGCACCTGGTCTTTATTGCAGGGTCTTGCTGCTACCGCACTTGAGGGCCCACAAAAGTGACAAGAGCCAGAGCTCTTACTAACAAAGGTCACAGCTAACCATGGGGGGGCTTTCATTGTAAGTCTCTGAAAACCCAGAGAAATCCAGGAGCCCCCAGGAGAGTCCCTCCCTTCTTTCCCTCTGCACAGAAAAGCCCAGCTTTCCCTCATCCTGGCCCCAGGCTGACTGCCTTTGATTTCATGGCCTGGGAGAATGCTGTTTGGGGCCCTGGGAGCAAAAGTGTTCTAATTTCACCCCACTTTTGCTGTTTGCCTTTGACCCAATTCCTGGGCCAGGCCTAGGTCACCAGAAGAAGCTGGAGAGGGGGAAGCATCCCAGAGGAGGAGAGGACTTTCCCCTGCTTTTCTCATCAGGAGGCAAGTCTTCAGGGATTCCTGGTGGAGTGTGAGGTCCTCCAGGAGGTACAAAGGCCCTGGCCCTGCCCCTGGGGGAGAGACTGCACCCTAAAGAACAATGCGGAGAGGGTCAGGATGGGAAAGGGAGGTGGTCTCAAGAAAACTGCTCCCCTTCCTTTGTCCTTCTTCTCCCTTCTCTCTCCATCCTTGTATTGTGGCCTCAGAGGTACAAGGGGCTTGAGATCCCAGATGAGAGGAGCCAAGTCAGCCTCCAGGGCTCCTGAGTCAGAGCTCTCCTTCCCCCTCCCCCTCCCCCATGTTCCTCTGCCTCCCCTCCCCCCAAATAACACACACATTATTCTGGACAACAGACTGACTGCTTTGGGGAAGAGGGAGCAAAAGTGGGAGGTGGAGGATGGGGAGGGCTCTGGAATGGAAACCCCAGGAAATGACCAGGGTAACTCTGAGCCTGGGAGACAAAATCCAGTCTGGCATTCAACCTTGAGGGCTCGGAGAGAAGAGGGGCCAGGGAAGGGGCAGGAGGTCTGGGGATCAGATCTAGGGTCTGGGAGGCAAGACAGACCAAAGGAGGTCCCGGCAGTCAGGGTCGGTGGGATGACAAGTGCTGGACAGCTGAGCCTAGGAAGGAAGGAAGAGTGGGCACTGAGGAGTGTCTAGGAGCGGGGGAGGAATGCGGGGACCTTCTGGTAGGGCTTAGGCAGGAGTAAGGCAGGACGGCAGAATCTCTGAGGAAGGGATGGGTCGGGGAGACGGGACAGCTGCGTCCTGATCTCAGGCTGCAAGGACGGACGAAGTGCGACCCAAAGGAAATGTGCGCCAGTTTGGGAAGTGATTGAGAGCCTGGAAAAGCTGCAGGAGGGGGCAGGGGGGCTCATCCAAGTGTCAGCCTTGGTAGAAAGGTGTGTTCTCGGTAGAGCTGGAGGTCACGTACCCCGACGTCAGAAGAGGCGCCCCAAAGGCCAGGGCAGCCAGTGGGAGTCGGGAAACAGGGGTCATGCTGCCTCAGACCTACCTGGGAGCTGCAAGCACAGGCCTGGGTGCAGGACTGCCGAGAGATCTCAGCTCCAAGGGAAAAACAGAGAAGATCCTTGCGCTCCCGGGGGAAAGGGGAGAGACCAAAACTCATTTGGGAATTTAGGGAAGCAACCTGAGCTAGAAGGGGGAAAAGCAAGAGACCAGAGGAGCACGCAGGGAAAAACGGGGACAGACCGAAGCGCCCAAAGAAGCTAGATCAGTTTCCGCAGCAGGGACGGCAAAATGGGCGAGAAGGCAGAGTGATCCCAGCTCAGACTTCCTTCCTACGGACAGCCCAGTCTGGGAGGGTCTTCCTGGTCCTAACAGCCCGCCCCGTCCCTCCCCCAGGAGGGTTGTGCCCTTTCCTCCAATCACATCCAGGGCCTGGACTTCGGGGCTCCCAGTGCCTCTTCCACCTTAGTCCTACCGCCCTCCCCTCCTCCCCCCGCATCGCAAAAAAGATCTGCCAAAAACTCCTCCCAGACCTCCAGAGTGCTCCCGGGCCATCCGCCCCGCCCCCAGGCTCTCTGAGAGCTCCTCCTCCCATCCTCCCCTCGCTCCTCCCCCCGCTCCTCCCCCCGCTCCTCCCATACTCCCCCCGCTTCCCCCTTCCTCCCCGCTTCTGAGCAGAATTTCTGCCCTGCTGAAAGTCCTCCCGTACCCTGAACAACGCGAAGTAAATGGCTCTTGGGGGAACCGGGTGCTGCACAGCATCAGTAAGTGCAAATCCAGGATGGATTGTATTGAATTGTGATTCTTTGACCCTCTACAAGCAGAGCAAACCTTAAGGGGCAATACTCTTAACATTCAGCAGTAAAACAAGGTGATGAGAGGTAAGAGCAAGGAAGAAGCATTAAAGGCCATTGGATCAGAATTCTTTCCTCCTACACTATAGTTACTACTCGCTCCTCTGGCTATTATTTTATCGGATTTTGATTAATCTCCCCCAAATTCTACTCTCCTTAAACCACTATCATCCTCACTAATTAGTGAGTTAGTAAATCACTGCCTTTAGTTCCTTTATGCAGTCCACAGTGGAGCCCCCAGTGGGTCTCTATCTCACTGTTGCTATGTTCTCTGACCCACGGTCTGTGACCTCCATGGGGGGCTCCCTTGAACCTCCTTTTGCTCCTGGTGCTTAGCCCAGAGCCTGGCTTGTAGTGGGCTCTTAAATGTTTGCTGCCCTGAAGAAATGAGCTCATCTTGGATCAACTCATCCCTTTAGGCTCTTTCAGGCCCCTAAATCCCAAACAGTGACATCTTACAGGATCCTAGGTGATCCCTGGAAGGGACCTGCCAGGCCATGGAGTGCAACCTCCTCATTTTACAGACAAGGAAACTTAGATTCCTTGACCAGCCAAGGACACCATTGTAAAGAAATATTGGGAAAAGAGTTTCTAGGCAGTTCTTCCCCAAGTCTAGCACTTACTTCTTGGTAACTGCTAGAACGGTCCTGAAACCACAAGTCTCTTATCACACCTGGTTTCCCTTCCCTCACCTGGAGAGCAGCTCCTCAGCCCTCCTTGGTCCAGCATCGAAGATACTTCCCCACATAAGACATCATATCTTCTCTGGGGCCTGGAACCCCTTGGCAGAGAAACCAATTAAGGATGAAGAGGGAGAGAAACTTGTCATTTAGTTCTCTACAGGGAAAAGGGGAGGATTCACTCAATTATGTCCACACAGATGAGTCTCTATACTCCCTCATTAGTGATTGTTTAACCCAAAGTAGAATATACTACATTATTCTATTTTTAAAAAATAGCCTTTTATTTTCTAAATCTAAGCAAACATCATTTTCAGCATTCACCCTTGCAAAACCTGGAGTTTCAAATTATTCTTCCTTCCGTTCCCCCACCCCCTCCTCTGGAAGCAAGCATTCCAATATATGTTAAACATATGCAGTTCTTCTATGCATATTCCCACATTTTTCCTGTTGCACAAGAAAGAAGATCCAAAAGGAAACTCAAGCAAGCAGACAATAATAGAAAAACAATAAACACTGTGTCATGATCCACTTTCAGTCCCCACAGCCGTCTCTGGTGCAGATGGCTCTCTCCATCCCAAGTCTGTTGGAACTGGTCTGAATCACTTCATTGCTGAAAAGAGCCACAAGCATCACAGCTGACCATCCATAATCTTGTTGTTGCCATGGAGAAGGTTCTCTTGTGCACAATTTGTTCCCATACAAAACCAAGCCCCTTGTCCCAACCCCTGCCTCATATCCTGCTAGACTCTGTTGTGGAAGGAACTCCCAGCCCAACACCTGGACAAAAGAGTGATATTGTGCCAGAGCAGCCTCAAGCCTGACCAATAGGGACCTTGGCTTTGGTGCAACTTCTCCTTAGAAGGATGGACTCATCCCAAGGTTTTCATTACCTAGAAGTTAAGAGGAGCTGGTAGTGCAATGAATAGAGACCTGGGCAGAGTCAGAAGTGCCAGTCTGGTATGTGTGAGGTAGTAGTGGCTCAGAGTTGTCTTAATTTGCATTTCTCTAATCAGTAGTCCAAATCTATTTTTTAAGGAGTTATTTTGTTGGTATAATTTTCCCCATCTCACTAAATCTATGTTCAAGTTGTTTTCCTCAGTCAGTTTTTGTGCTTCCTTTCTAAGCATCTGATTTTTTTTTTCCTTTGCAATTCTCCCGTACAGCTCTCATTTGTTTTTCTAATTTTTCTTTTCCCTCTTTTACTTGCTTTTTTATTTTTTTCTTGCTTATTTTAAAAAATCCATTTTGATCTCTTCTAAGAGAACCTTTTGAATTGGGTCCAATTCATATACCCTTTGAAGCTTCAGTTGCAGGCCTTTTGACACTGCCCTTCTTTTCTGAGTTTGTGTTCTGGGCTTCCTTAGCACCATCTTAGCTTTCCATGGCCAGGACTTGTTTTTGCCCATTTTTCAAAGTTGAGCTCTCTTCACAGGGCACAGGTGACACTGGTTCAACCCCTGTTCCAGGGGGACAGGGGCCTGTTCTCTGGCTTTTCTGGCTGGGGCCAGAGGAGCTAGAGCTTTGCCACCAGGCCTGATCTACTCTCTTGTGCCATGGTTTAGGGATTTGCACTTTGCCTTCTAGGCTGGGGCTGGAGACCTCACAGCTGCTCTGCTGAGTCAAGACTGAGGGTCCTGCTGCTGCTTTGTGCTGGGCTCAGAGACTCCCATCAGATGCCCTGTGGCACACCTGCTCTGGGCTGTGCTCCCATTTTACCCAATGGGTCAGACCTTTCCTGGAACCCTTTTCTCTTATCTTAAAAGGAAAAATTATTTCTGGCTGCCTTTCTTGTGGGTTCTGCCACTCTGGAATCCATTTAGAGACTTGATTTCCAAGGGAAACTGGGGAGAGCTCAGGCCCCTTCCTGGCTTCTCTCTGCCATCTTTGTTAAGTTATTTTCCTATTGCCACAGAGCTACAGAACCCAAATTTCAACCCACATCCTCTGACTCCAAATCTGATGCTCTTTCCATTCTAGCACAGAGTCTTCCTTGTAGGTGACCAGATGGAAAAGAAGGACCCACAATGCCTAAGAAGCTGTCTGCTATCCCTAGACAGCTTTCATTTTCCCTTCCTCCCCTTCCCTCTAGGGTCATAGCTACAACAGGCTAAGTGTTGAAGCCTTCAGCACAATAGCATTTGGGCCTAATCCCACTCTCCCTCCCTCCAGGGCCACTGATTGGCTCCACCTTCACACACTCACTATATTCATTGTGCAACAAGTCATATTTGGGGAGAACAGGAATAAGCAATTCCTGATGCTCACTCTTTGAAGCCTGAGGTGATGATTGTGCTATGTGCTATGCTCAGACCTCATGATACATATTGTGCTCATCTCCAGGACCATTTCATGTGAGTCAGGAAACAAGCACCTTTCAACAACGTACTATGTTCCAGGCAGAAAGCTAAGCCCTGGGGACCCACAGATTATCAAAGGACAGTTCCTGCGCTGAAGAGCTCCAAGTTCGGTGGCGGCGGGGATGCTAATCGAATTTTGCTGTTTTCTTCACCAGGTTGTGGCAGCTGCAGGGGCATGAAGCAGACACAGATTTCAGAGATCAAGTAGCAACTTAATTAATGCCTTTCAGAGTAAGGAATGAAGTTTGTAAACAGTAAGGAGACCTCCTCTTGCAGCAGAAAAGGGAGAGATTTTATACCCAACCCATCAATGGAAGGAAGAGGAAGGTGAATGACAATATAATCCTTTTCAGCTTCTGATTGCTTTCCCATGAGAAGTCAAGGAATCTAGGACCATGTGAGTGTTTTCTAATCCCGTGGGAATAGTTTGTTTCATTCAAATAGATTGTTTCCAGTCCTAGTGGTCATTATTTCATGGAGGACAGAACCAGAGTTTTGTGATGCAACAGGTTCTATGACCATTGGTTCACATTACTTAACATATATAGGAGAATGTTGTCAAGAGTGGCTTGATCATTTCAAGCTACATTGTAAGACTGATTCCCAGGCCACAAGAGGCAGCTCTGATAAATAAATAAATTATTAGTATATTCCTTATTCATATCATCTTGATAATTATGAAAATCATAATAATATTTCCTTTTTTTTCCTTCTGACCAAAAGGTTGGAAAAATCATGAAGATTGATGAGAAACATTGATTTGAGGCAGGATTTGGATTTTATGTAAAATAATGAGTTAAAAAGTGAATGCCAAGGAAGATGGTAAGGCAAATAAAAAAAGAAACATCAAACCAGGGAGGGCAGTATGGAGAATACTGCCAATGTTTTCAGGTACTGGGAGAGTAAATCAAAGGAAGATACGGGGGAGACATTCTTCAGAAAATTCTGATCCCTCTTCCATATATCTTCTTCTTGCACGTTTAGATCACTAAGCTCATATTGTATATGAGAGTTTCAGTTGACAAAGAAACAACATTTTCCCCCAGTGTTAATATAGCACATCCTTCTCTTACTTATTAGGGTGTCCAGTACCCTATGGTTTTGCAATACCATGAGGTCAAGTGAATAAGCCTGCGTTTGGTGGTTTGTGACAAGTTTCCCTGGATGCTTCAGGCCCATGGTTAGTTCTCTCAAGATGCTTCTGACAGAGGGGTACAGTGAGCCAAAGTTGGCCATGGCCTGGGTCAGGGATCCAATAGATGCCAATAGGATTGCAATAGTCAGGAAAGTCAGCCTCCATTGCTGATGACAGGACAGTCTTATCCAGAGAAGGATTTCCTGGAGCACGGTGTAGACAAAATTAGAGAGATCCTCCCAGAAAGGAGGATGGCAGTGATATAGGGGAGAACAACATAAGAAGGACAGTCCTGATGAAGGAGGCAATTCTACAGCCAAGATATGGAGAGTAGAGGTGAATCCCAGACAGAGTAAGTGCAACACACAGCTTGTAGCACCTCCAGGTATGGGTATTTACCTCTGGCACTGCTATGGGACAAGAAGGCTTTGGGGGATTCCTACATCAACCCAAAAAAGAATAGATATCTTTACAATTGCCTTTATTGTGCACATAGTTTAAGGGTCTGATGTCTGATTTGTTGGGACAGGTTCCTGCATAGTTTAAGGGGACTTTTTCAGCACTACAGAGTTCTATTCAAGGACATCTGTGGCCACAGGAGCTCTGAACATAGAATTAAAATAAAACTGCAATTACAATGCATGAGATTTAGTGATTCAAGGTGAGGGCACATGTTGCTGATTATGATCTGGTTACAGAGTGAAAAAAGTTTCTAGAGAGACCCCTGAGTCTAATGGACCATCCAAGTAAGGGTCTGCAGTGCTAGGGACCGTAAAACCTGCTACTAAGTCTGTTAGTTCTGGGTTACCGTGCGCCTTTTTCACATGGATAGTTTTTCTTCTCAGGATTACTTTGAGAGTGTGAGGAGAAGGGGGATACTGGCTGCTTCTCTTCCATAAGCTACTGCTCTATGAAGCAGACCAGGACAGCTGGCTTCTCAGCTTGGAGAGGTTCAGGAGTTTGGGAGCAGGACCACCTGCCTGGATTGAATGGTGCCCTGACCTAGAAAATCCAATGGTGTGCTAAAGGTTCTGCCATCTGGCAGGTGGTATTGCCCATTTAGGATGGGACAGGTAGAATCACAAGTACACTACCTTGAGTCTGGCTGAAGTGGGAGTGGTGAGCAGAACATCAAAGGGACCTTTCCTCCATGGCTCCAAGGAAGGCTTTCAGAGATTCCAGCAGACCCAATCACATGCCTGCATTAGGAGCTGAGCCTCAGTGGAGATTCCTAAAGAATGAGACTCCGAGACAAGTTGGTCAGTCTCTGATGTTGTTGGAGTTCTATAGGAGGGAGCATTAAGTTGCTATGCTTCCCCCCCATGGGTACAGTGGTATCAGGGGTCCTGATATTATCTCATAAAGACCTACCTTCCTCCTAACTAGCGCTTCCAAGAATTTAATAAGCAGGTTTTAACTATCCCATTAATTCATTTTCTCATCCTTGATGACTGGGGGTGAAACTCAGCACAATGTTTGTGATGACTTTGACCAGAATGAAAGCATCTTAGGTAATGAAGTACTTGTAAAATGGACACATCTATTGCTATTTGTTTCTTTAAGAATCCTATATAATTGAATGATTTTTCTCTTTTTTTCCTAGTAAATTTATTTATTCTTAATACACATTGCTTTATGAATGTTCTGGGGAGAGAAAACTCAGAGCAAAAGGACAAAACAATTGAAGAAATTAAAAAAAAAAGTAGAGGACATAGCATGTGTTGATTTACATTCATCTCCTTAGTTCTCTGTGTGGATCAGATGGCATTTTCTGTGCAAAGTCTGTTGGGATTGCTTTGCATCCCTGAACTTGTGAGGAGGACCAAGGCTTTCATAGTTGATCAACACACATTCTGACTGTTACTGTGTACAATGAACTCTGGGTTCTGCTTGTTTGGCTCAGCATCAGGTCATGTAACTTTAGGTCTTTCCAAAACTTGCTCATTCATCATTTTTACAGAACAATAACATTCCATTATCTTCATGTACCACAAGTTGTTCGGCCATTCCCCAACTGATAGACAGCTACTTATTTTCCAGTTCTTTGTGACCACACAAAGAGCTGCCACATTTTGTCCCATGTGGGTCTGGAATACCTTTTTTTTTCTAAGAGGATTTTTGCTAGTGCAAAGCCTATGGCAGTATGAAGGGAACTCTGCCACCCTGCAGGAAAGTGTACAGACCATCCCCAGAGCATATTTGGAACCATGGGCAGCTGGCAATTGAATGAAGACCCTCTGCCAGCTTTGAAAGGGAACACCTGGGAGAGGAAACGCCCCAAGCTGGCCTCAGAGGCTTGGATACATGGTGCTTAGGGGCAGCTGAGACTCCTCTCAAAGGCGGTGACAGCAGCCCTGGGAAACCACCCCACCAGTGTTTTTGGGCTACTCGCTCCTACTTGTTAGGTCCTCAGTAGCTGAAGGAAAAAAAGGTTTAAAGGAGGGAGGAGGAGAATTGTGAGTCCATTGGCTCCATTATATTCCTAAGAAGTTCACATCCCTCCTTTGGAAGCTTTTCTTGCTCTGTGATAAGCATTCTCTGCTAAGCCGTGGCAACTTCTCCCTTATATCTTAGGGCTGAGATGGATAAGCTAAAGTCTGTACTTTGGGGGCAAAGCTTATGTTCCATGGAGACTTCTGCTCTAGAAGGTTTGCCGTCCAGCATCTGGAGAGTTATCGCCAGGGTTTCAGCTGTTTGGTCAGTGCAGTCATTTGCTTGGTCATGGAGGTTGTTTTCTCAGCTGTGCCCAGGAAGCGTCATTGCTGCCATGGCCTGGGAAAGCAATAAAGAGTAGTATTTGAGATCCTTGTTTTTGTTTTTTAATGGACTGACCTGAGGAAGAGGCCTTGATGTTTTCCTAGCACCCTAAAGTCAGGAATACTCCAAAATCATACCTGCTCTGGGCCTAGGTTTTCCTGCTGTTGTCTTTTCTTAACTGACTAGCCTGGCTACTGCCCCGAGTTCAGCTTGTTGGGCTGAATGGACATGAGGGAGTGATGAAGTTTGAGGCACTTCGGTGGCAGGGGTGATGCCCTAAGCAGCGACCAAATCTCCTTCCTCACTTCTGGGGCAGATGCATCAGATCCTGGTCAAAGTGGGCTCCCTCTGAGGAGGTTCCCTTCAGGTCCTCCCAGGGAGAAAGTAAGACATCCAGATAACTTGCACAGTCATGGTCTGCAGCCCATCCTCAGATTCTCAGGTAGAAAGGGGGCAGGACTGATTGTGTTTCTGATGGTCCCTTCCAGGGTGGCTCGCCTGCTCGAGGACAGTACTGAGAGGGGGGTGAATTCATAGCAGTGTGGGGTTTCAGCAGCATAGGGAACAGGAGCCATTTAGGGAGAATGGAGACCACCTCGTGGTGGAGACTAGAGCTGCTGTGGCCTCTGCTGCTTGGAGGCAGCCTGGGAGGCCTTTACCTTATCATTCGCACAGAAGCTTTCACCCTGTTTCTATGCCAATATGCCAAGTACGTTCCCTCCTTTCTCACACATAAATAAACCAAATGAGAGAACAGTTGGGGAGGCCTGAAGTTGGACAGTGTTGGAAGGCAGACTTCAAGAATCAAAGGAGTTTTGAGCTTATGGGGAAAAGCCAAGCACTGAGGACAGCAAGCTTTAGGTGTCCCTAAAGTGCAGGGGCAAAGCTGAGAAGTCCGGGATCCTGCCAGACCCAGGAAGGCACAGAGCTGATGTTTGGGGTAGGAGCAGAAAGCTGAGTGCTGCCTTTAAGATGGACCAGTCTGGGGGAAAGGCCAGAGGAGGGGCATCCTTGGACCTTTAGAGAGGGGAGGGCAAACTGGGGTTTGTTCCTAGGTACCTTGTGGCCTCTTGCTGCTAAACACCTCAGCAGGTCCACAGCATCCCTAACAGAAATGTCTTGGGAGCAGGAACAGAGGAGATCATCAACACACTGGAGGAAGACTGAGACCTGAAAATGTGAGAGGTCATGCCCTGTTGTAATATCTGTGAGAAATAGATGGTGACTCTGTGAATTCCTGCAAAGGAAATCCGGGGCATGACCATCCCTCCCTGTAAAAGCAAATAAATAAGTGACCCAAGGGCAGTAGCATCTGAAGCCCACATCTAGAGAAGGCAGAAGGGTTTAAACCCTAGGATGTGGAGCCAGTCCCAACTACAGGAGCATCTCATGCCCCTGCATGACAAGGAAACATCTCCTACAGGAGTCATGGGGATAAAGGTCTTAGTCTAATTCCCCTCCTCCTAGTCACCCCTTCCATGAGCTGAGTCCTGGTGAGTAATGGGGATTGGAGGGAGGGTCCTCCATGTTCTCTTTTCTTTTCAGAACTTCTCCTTTTACTTTCTTTCCTCTTCCACAAATAAAACAAGCTTCTGCCCTAATTGAGTTTGAAGGTGCAGGAGGGGAATGATTTGGGTTGGGCTGCTGGGGACAGCAAGGAAGGGGCTCCAGCAGTTGTAGAGGGCTTGCAAGCACACATTTCCTTGTTGCTTCCCCACGTTCCTTCTTGCTGTTTTCTTCCTCTTCTGCCAGAGTAACTGCTAGTCAGGCTGCAGTCTCAAGGAGGAAACTCATGTTAGTGTTGCCAATCAGGAGAAGTTAGCTGTTATTGTTTAGAGGTGGGGGGTGGGGGATGGGGGTGAGGGTTATTAGCCAAGGAATAAAGACACTGACCTTGTCCCACTGCATTGTCCCATTGGAGACCACGGTGGGCATCAAGAGCTTGGTTGAGCCTGCCATCACACTGTGTGGGCAGATTCCCCAGGGCCCTGTTTGGTGTCTCAGTTCTTAGCTAAATTGGTGGGTCAGGGGAAACAAGGGGTGCAATGTTAAGGTGCTTTTCACACCCAATTTGGTGAGGGGGTAATGCTGCTTCCCTCAACTCTCTGAGGCCTATTCTGTCTTAAGACCCTCCCTCAGGTCTTCCCAAGCCCCCTGTCATCACCAGTCCCTTGTCACCCCTTTGCTGCCCAAGACAGCCATGTGTTGACATAGATATGGATGCCCAGGTCTGCATGAATCCTGGATGAGTTGGAACTGTGCAGCAAAGCCTGGGATCCTCCCTGAGGCTGGGACACTTTTTGGCAAAAGCCTGGAGTTCTGCACACTGCTGGGGCTTGAAACCAAAGGGCACGAAAGCTGCTGACTCAGGCATTTTTTCTGCACAAATTTTGACTTGCATCTTGAAAGGGAACAGAGGAGCTGGGGAACGGTTGGAGTCTATCAGTTAGGGTCGGATGATTTTAGGTAATTGGGTAATTTACATTCCTAAAGTTTCTATTCATTATAAATTTTCTGAGGGCAGGATCAGATGATTCCTGGCAGAAAGCCTTCTAACACTGAGTCCATAGATGGCTTGTACCGAGTGACCATTCTGTTAAGATGCACTGTGGTTCGTTTCAATGCCTTTCCTCATCCAGAGTAATAAAATTGCTGTATCTCCCACAAATTATGTGATGGTAAAGAAGGATTAACTTGGTCCTGAAGACAGTGATTTCCTTCTTCAGGTTTCCCTCCAGTGTCAACTAAGTAATAAAACCAACAAACAATGTCTTGAATTCTTACAAGTTTGAGTCATTTCTCTGTATATGTTAAAAATTAGGCCTTTATCAGAACTACTGAATGTAAAAATGTTTGCCCAGTTTATTGCTTCTCTTCTAATCTTGTCTGCATTGGTCTTGTTTAGTCAAATACTTTTTAACTTAATATAATCAAAATTCTCTATTTTATGTTTAATAATGAGCTCCAGTTCTTCTCTGACCACAAATTCCTTTCTTCTTTATAGATCTGTGAGATAAACAATCATGTTTGTTAGTTTTTTAAATTTGCTCATAATATCACTCTTTAGATCTAAATCATGAACTTTATCTTGGTTTATGCTGTCACATGTGGGTCAATGTCTACTTTTTGCCACAAAAGTTTCCAATTATCCCTAAGAGTTTTTGTCAAATGAATGGATGCCCATCAATTGGAGAATGGCTGGGTAAATTGTGATATATGAATGTTATGGAATATTATTGTTCTGTAAGGAATGACCAGCAGGATGAATACAGAGAGGACTGGTGAGACTTACAGGAACTGATGCTAAGTGAAATGAGCAGAACCAGGAGATCATTATATACCTCAACAACGATACTGTTTGAGGATGTATTCTGATGGAAGTGGATCTCTTCAATAAAGAAAGCTAATTCAGTTTCAATTGATCAAGGATAGACAGAAGCAGCTACACCCAAAGAAAGAACACTGGGAAATGAATGTAAACTGCTTGCATTTTTGTTTTTCTTCCCGGGTTATTTCTACCTTCTGAATCCAATTCTCCCTATGCAACAAGAGAACTGTTCGGTTCTGCAAACATATATTGTATCTAGGATATACTGCAACCTATTCAACATGTAAAGGACTGCTTGCCATCTGGGGGAGGGAGTGGAGAGAGGGAGGGGTAAAATCGGAACAAAAGTGAGTGCAAGGAATAATGTTGTAAAAAATTACCCTGGCATGGGTTCTGTCAATAAAAAGCTAATTAATTAATTAATTAATTAATTGATTTTTTAAAGAAAGAGTTTTTGTCAAAAACTGAGGTCTTTGGGTTTGTCAAACACTAGATTACTAGAGTCATTGACAATTTTGTCCCATAAATCTAACCTATTCCAATGATTGACAACTCATTGTTAAGCCAATACCAATTGGTTTTGGTGACCATTGCTTTATAATAGTTTTAGGTCTGGTATAGCTAGGCCCCCTTTACTGAATTTTTTTTTTCATTAATTGCCTTATAATTCTTGACCTTTTCTCCTTCCAGATGAAGTTTATTTTTCGTAGATGTATAAAATAATTTCTTGGGAGTTTGATTGGTATCCCAATGTAGGTAGTACTGAATTTTTTATTACATTTGCTCCGCCTACATTTGAGCACTTGATAGATCTGACTATAGTTTTGTGGAAAGTGTTTTATAAGTGTGTTAAAAAAAGACAGTGTTTTTGCCTTGGCAGGAACTCTCATACATTTAAAAGTTTATTATTATTTTTTTTAACATGGTTACATTCATAAGACTTCTCCTCAGGGTGGATTCTCTGATGGCCAGTAAGAACACTAATTTCTCTAAAAGTCATTCAACCTTGGTTACATTCATAAGGCTTCTTTCTAGTGTGAATTCTCTGATGTCCCATAAAACCTCCCTTGCTTCTAAAAGCCTTTCCACATTGGTTACATTTATAAGGCTTCTCTCCAGTGTGGATTCTCTGATGTCCAATAAAACCTCCCTTGCTTCTAAAAGCCTTTCCACATTGGTTACATTCATAAGGTTTCTCTCCAGTGTGGATTCTCTGATGTCCAATAAGACCTCCCTTATCTCTAAAAGCCTTTCCACAGTGGTTACATTCATAAGGCTTCTCTCCAGTGTGAGTTCTCTGATGTACATTAAGACCTACCTTCCTTCTAAAAGCCTTTCCACATTGGTTACATTCATAAGGTTTTTCGCCAGTGTGGATTCTCTCATGTCCAACAAGAGCTTCCTTTTCTCTAAAAGTGTTTCCACATTGGTTACATACAAAAGGTTTTTCTCCTGTGTGGATTCTCTGATGTCTAGTAAAAGCTTTCCTTTGACTAAAATCTTTGCCACATTGCTGACATTCATAAAGCTTCTCTCCAGTGTGGATTCTCTGATGTCCAGTAAGAACTCGCTTTTCGCTAAAAGTCTTTCCACAGTGGTGACATTCATAAGGTTTCTCACCTGTGTGGATTCTCTGATGTACAGTAAGACTACGTTTATCTCTAAAAGCCTTTCCACAGTGGTTACATTCATAAGGTTTCTCTCCAGTGTGGATTCTGTCATGTCTAATAAGAGCTGTCTTGTGTCTAAAAGCCTTTCCACATTGGTTACATTCGTAAGGCTTTTCTCCAGTGTGGATTCTCTGATGTACAGTAAGATCTATCTTCCTTCTAAAAGCCTTTCCACACTGCTGACATTCACAAAGTTTCTCTCCAGTGTGGATTCTCTGATGTCTAATATGAGATCCCTTTTCTCTAAAATTCTTTCCACACTGGTTACATTCATAAGATTTCTCTCCAGTGTTTGTTTCCTGATGTACAATAAGAGTTCCTTTTTGTCTAAAACCTTTGCTACGCTGCTGACTATCAGAAAGCTTCTCTCCAGCGTGAATTCTCTGATGTACAACGAGACTTTTCTTTTTGATAAAACCTTTTCCACGTTCAGTACATTCACAATGTCTCTCTCTAAGCTGGATTCTCTCATGTGTTGCACAGCTTTCTCTCCAAGTAAAGTCACAGGATCCATCACCCGTGAATCGTTGTTTGGGAGTTTCTAGCACAGAATAGCTTAACTCTGCAGGAGTTTCCTTCATTTGCAATCTGATTTCTCCTTCCAAAATAAAAGAAAAAAAGAAAGAACAGAAAACACCAAACAGTAAAACAAATATAGCCATGATGCAGGCATGTGCGTGTGCGCATGCGCGCACACACACACATACACTCACAAATACATTTATATCCCCTTCCCTCCATCAGCAGAAGAGAAACTCAGTTATCTTCTCTTTTCTTAGAAAAAGAGAAAATTTTTAAATGGGCAGATACAATCATTTTACATCCCATGAATTCACATCCCAAACATGATTTAATTTTTAAGGAGTTTCATGCACAATAAATCTGTGACAACACATAAAGTAGCTTCATTCTCCTTAGGTGCACAACTCAGGTGGGCATCAGCTCAGAATGGCTGAGTGACTTGGCCCAAATCCCAGCCGCTGAGACTAGAATTAACACCCTGTGAATGAGTACCCTCTGCCTATAGCATGTGACAAATTATCTCTACTCAGTTTTTTTCTTTCCCTTTCATTATCTGCATATATTTTCACTCATTTTCATAGACATGACATTTGGTGCATATATATAAAATACTCAAATTGTTTCATGATCGGTCCTGCCTGTAACCATAACAAATTTCCATGCTTATCTCTTCCAATTCTATTTTTTTCTATCACATTATCTGAGATCATATTCAGCAGGCTAACAGTTGTTTTTCATACTTACCTGAGATAGAAATTATTTTGTTCCGACCCATTACTTTTTTTGAGATTAACTATTACTTATTTCTTTTTTTAAAAAAAACTATCATTATATGCCCCTTGCTTATCCTAAGATACACAATTTTTAAAAAATGCATGAAATTACCCACATTTAAAAATGTCTCAAACAGGAAATTGAGTTCATCATTCTGAGATATGGAAGGGTAGTCCAGGCTGCACTATTGTAATCCTTCCCTTTTAAAAGTTCACCAAGTCCTTGAACAGTTGAGGTAAAGATCCAAGGGATTTGACCCAAAAATATCTTAGTGGCACCTAAAGTGAATAAATGTCTGATTTGTTTATAAAGGTAGCTGTCCTCTGGGACCACACAGATGTGCACATTTACAAGTCTTTCAGCCATGATTTCAGTCTATCATGATCGACAATACACGACTGTGGAGGACTGGTCCAGCAAATTCTGGCTGCTTCTAAGAGCAAAAGATTCTTCTGGTTTCTCAACTTGACATCAGATTGTTTCCAGCATTCCAAGACGGTTGGACACTCATATTCAAAAGGCCACAGGCCAGCAAAGTCCCAGAGGGGCTGTCTCTCCCTGGACCAGAGTGGTTCTCTCCCTCCTGGGTTAGCTAGCAACCCCATTCATCCAATCTCTAATAGCCTGGGTCTACATTTTTGCCGCAGTGCTTGAAGGTTTTGTGACTTGCTTTATAGGCCCCAGTGGCTGAGTATTCCAGCAGTATTTGAAGGCAGATTACTTGAACACCATGGTCAGGGGGCAGGGACAGGAGAGGTTATCATGTAAGGACACAAACTTTCTACCAAAGCAGACCTTAAAGTCTGCTCATTGATATATATAAGCTTATTTTCTAATATGAACATTCGATTATGTTATTCTTCTTCTATCTGGCAGATTCACAAAATAATTGGTTGGCTACATGGGTTGGTCATTCAGTAGGATTACATTTGTGATCTTTTCAAAGGTTGTGATTACCTAAATATTAAAAAATAACATAAAGCAATATATGTAATTGGCCCTTGAGTCATTTAGGGCAACATTTGTCATGAGCCAATAGAAATATAATTTTTTTTAAACAGTACTTAGCAATGGCTTTTGACTGGCTAAAGTTTAAAAAATGAATTTCCGTGTTTCTACAGGAGACATGTTTTCTACCTCAAACAGGTATGGCCATGTTCATCATATCTGTTTCAAATTCAGTGGATAGAATGTGGACAGGGCCTTGAATCAGGAAGCCCAAGGTTTTAATCCCACCTCAGAACTTTACACATCAAGTTATAGGACCTCTGTTGGACTCATTTTTTTTCTCTTTAAAATGGGAATAATAATAGTACTTACGTCTTCTGGTTCTCATGAGAATGAAATAAGACAGTGCAGAGCATGACACACAGGGCTGTATAAATGCTAGCTATTTTATTTCACTTTGGATCTTTCCTCCCCTGTTCTGCTCTCCTTCTAAAACTATCATGATCCTCACCAATTAAGCACTTTCAGGAGACTTCCATTGCCCCAAATCCCAACAGTGACTTCTTATAGGATCACAGGTGAGCAAGGGAAGAGACCTACAGGGTCATGGAGTGCAACCCACCCATTTTATAGAGTGTACAGCCAGATTCACTGACTAGCCCTGGACATTGCTGCCAAGAAATATCCAATACAGAATTCCAAGTCTGGTCTTTCTCCCCCAAGTCAGCATTTACTTCAGGGTAACTCACAGAAGCCTCTTGTAACCACAGCTCTCATATACCTGCTTTCACCTGACTTACCTGGTGAGCATTTCCTTAGGCCTTCTTGGTCCAGCATCCACAGTGCTTCCCTTTGCTCAAAATAAGAGATTGTCTCTTCTCTGGGAACTGGAAGCCCTGGGCATGGAAATCAGTAAAAGAAGAAGATGGAGAGAAGTTGGTCACTTAATTCTCCTTAGGGAAAGGATGAGGATCCAGATTTGCTCCAAGCTGAAATTCAGCCCCTGATTTTCAGACATTACTCAGTCAGTGGGGCCTGTAAAGCAAGTCACCCAAGGCAGGATGTGCCCAATATTAGTACAGGTTCCTCTGAGAGAGAGCCAAAGGCCCTTCCTCCCACCTCCTGTCCTGTGAGGCTCCCTTCTGGCAGAAACTTCTGATCCCAAAGGTGGGTTAAAAGAGTTCCTGGGCTGGAGCAGCCTCAGACCTGTTCAAGAGGGACCGTGGACATGACACACATTTTTACAGAAGAAAAGATTCATTCCATAGTTTCCAATATCCAGAAGTTAAAACGAGCCAGTTGTGCAGTGGAGAGTCCATGGCATAGAGTCAGGTGAACTGAGTCTGAATTAAGCCTTGGATAGCTATTAATTGTATACATCTGAGCAAGTCAATTAAACTGTGTTTGTTTTCCTCAATTTCCTCAAATCTCAGATGGAGATAACAATATCGCCTCACTTGAAAAGTTGAGGATAAAGTGATACAATAGTTTATTTTTAATTTATAAGCAAACATTTCAATATCCTAGTGTTTTGAGCCTGAACTTGAAACAAGGTACTAAGTGGAATTGAGGAGACAATGGTTCAATCTAGTTTAGCATTTATTTCATCCTATGGCTATAATGATTAGTGTATACTCAGTGTGGAACATATAAACTAGAAGCTCAGCCTTGCAGGAGATTTTGAGACATTTGGAGAGAAGGCAAACGACTGGTGGCAGGAGCTTAAACTCTCAGAACCAAGGGGAGAAATTCAATCTGATTTTCATTCTTCCTGGTGGCTGGTCTGGACTCCTGCACTTCCCCCACTAAGACCAAGGCCAGACTGAAAGGCTATCCAGAAAGCTGCCCATATCCAGGAAGGAGATAATAAAGGATCTGGATTCTAAGAAAGCTAATCAGGCCCCAGGAAAGGAGACAAGACTTGGAAAGAGACAATAAAGGATTTGGACTTTAACACCTGGCTGTACTCGTGGTGATTACTGAACTGAAAAGGAGGCTGTCCAGAGACCCCAAGAAAACATCAACAGAGAACATTACATTTTAGAGAGAACCTTACATTTTGGCACCTGAACGTGGGACTAAGAATCTTCATCTGTGACCCAGAAATTAGGGTGAGTATAAAAATAGACAAGGAAACTTTGTTAAAGGCTAAAGTAGTACTTCAGCTAAAATGGGACAAATGTTTAGAAAGAAGAAGATTTCTCCACTGCAAGGAAAATCTGTCAAAAGCTTGGTCAGACTTATGAAAAAATAAGGTTTGATTGTAACTTGGGGGCAGATCACTAACTTTTAGAAATAGTACAATACACATCTCCTTGGTTCTCTAAGGAAAAAGAACTGGATCTAGAGGAGTGGAAATTAGTAGGAAAGCAACTATGTCAATACTACAATCATTATGGACCTGACCATTTCCAAAGACACACTTTATACATATAACTTAATACAACTGCTTTAGGAAATTATATAAGTTATAGAATAAGAAGAAAGAAGAAAGAACAGGAAGGGGAGGATCCTGGTAAACTAGGTGAAAAGGATGAAAAATCAGATAAGAATGGGGTTAAGTACAATTCTGAGTATGGTACTTCACAGCAGAAGCCATTAGGGCATTCCCCAACTGCTGACCTATCTCCTTCAATGAACCCTTCATGGATGGAGGGAGGAGGAGGGGGAAGGGGCAGTAACACAATCAACACCACCTATGAAGCAGCCTATGACAAGATTACAAAAAGGTACTGGTTAAGGCTAAAAAAGGAGAGGATATATCTGATTTAATAAATGTATACCCTATGATTGAAGAGCTTGACTCTTCAAGTCAACAATGGAGAAGGTATACTCCTTTTGATCTGGAAAAAAATTAAGGATTTGAAAAAAAGTTGCACTCTTTATGGGGCTACTTCATCTTATGTTAAGATGGTACTAGAGAATTTGGCTTAAGAAATTTTAACCCTCAGTGATTGGAAATCCATAGCGAGGACATGTTTAGAACCTGGACAAAACTTCTTGTGGCTTTCAGAGTATCATGAATTATGTAGGATTCAAGCCCTACGAAACAGGCAAACAGGAGTTAATGTACAAATCACCTTTGACCAATTAGCAGGTGAAGGTCAATATGCAGAGAATACAGCACAGATTAATTTCCCCATAGGAGCATATGAGCACACTGCTAAGGCTGCTATAAAAGCTTGGGGTTCCCTCCTAGGGAAAGATCGAGGTAAAATCTTCACAAAAATAGAACAAGGCCCCAATGAGCCCTTTGCAGATTTCGTGGGACGTTTGCAAACAGCTGTCACAAGAACCATTGGAGAAAATGCAGCTACAGAAATAATGACCAGGCATCCGGTTAAGGAAAATGCTAATGAGGGTTGCAGAAGAATTATATGGGGACTAGACAAAGATGCTCCTTTAGAGGAGATCATAAGGCGCTGTGCTACAGTGGGCACAAGTGCTTATTATACCCAGACTATGATGAACATGGGAAGACAGGGTCCCTTTTGGTAAGGGACTTCTAGAGAAAATCATGAATGTTTTCAGTGTGGAAAAATAGGATGTCTGAGAGCTCAGTGTAGGTACAGAGATAGAGTGAGAGAAAACCCCAAATCCCATATTCAAAATGCAACCGAGACTTCCACTGGGCCTCAGAATGTAGATTGACCCAGGGAAATGAGAGTGGGTCCAGTTTCAAGATATCATACAAAAGACATGTGGGGCATGATGGCAGCCCAGGTTGCACCTTTAGAAGTTCAGGACTCTGATGTGATCAATCAACCAAAAAGCAATCAGATGGCAGAAAGGGATTACAATTGGGGAAAATACAGGCTTTTTTAACCCAACAGAAAGGCAGCGTCCAGTTCCAGCAGCTCCAATGTAACTGCCAGATGAGGAGAAATTTAGAAAGTGGTAAATAAAAGGGACTAGATAGGTTAACTGCTTGGGAGAAAGGGTTTGCCTGTATTTCTACAAATGGAGAAGGAATTAGATGGGTGCCAACGAGTTGTATTCGCCTTGTCCATCAGAGAGAGACAGAAAAAAGAGAAAAACCTCAAAACAAAAAAGAAGACCTAAAAAAATCTGACACTAAAAGAACATGGCTTATAATGAGACTGTTATAGAACTTTAAAACTAGCAGGAATCATTGGATTCCCTGAGATGAAAAATTATTGATGAGACTACTGCAGGACTTCAAAACTTGCGGGAATTATTGAATTCCTGGCACATGAAGTAATGGACAATAGATTCCTTTTGGACTATTTCTAGGGCTTATGGACATGTATAATTCCTCATTTGATTCATGTTATTTGTCACATCATTACTAGCTTGTGTTACTATGTGCTTATGTAACTTATGTAATTATGTGTAATACCTCCCATATTGATGGATTTATGTATACCTGTTTTAATAATGACCCGCTAATCTGATTTGATTTCCCATTTCCTTTGATGTTTTCAGCTCCCTTCCTGAGACACCAGGGAGGGCGTGATCACCTCCTTTTTTAGGGTTCTCACCCCCTTGAGAAGTCAGGGAGGTCATGATCACCTATATTCTAAAAACAAAAGAAAGCAGGAGATGTTACGAGCCAGAACTTGAAACAAGGTACTAAATGGAATTAAGGAGACAGTGGTTAAATCTAATTTAGCATTGATTTAATCCTACAACAAATAATGGTTTCCTAGTGATATAATGACTGATGTATACTCAGTGTAGGGCATATAAGCTAGGAGCCTCAGCCAGGATTTATCCAGAGAGAAGGCAAAAGACTGGTGGCAGAAGCTTAAACTCTCAGAATCAAGGGGAGAAATTCAATTCAATCTTCAATCTTCCTGTTGGTTGGTCTGGACTCCTGTACTTCCCCCCTAAGTCCAAGGCCCGAGTGAAAGGCTCTCCAGAAAGTTGCCCAACCCCAGGAAGGAGAAAATAAAGGATCTGGATTCTAAGAAAGCTAACCAGGCTCCAGGAAAGGAGACAAGACTTGGAAAGAGACAATAAAGGATTTGGACTTTAACCTCTGGCTATACTCGTGGTGATTACTGAACTGAAACGAAGGCTGCTCCCAGAGACCCGAAGAAAACGTCAAGAGAACTTTACATCCTAGTATATTTTAAAAGGTGATTGCATATGAAAGTGTAAATCCACCATGCCCAACTTACTATTCCTTTCACATAGACAAGAAAATTATCAAGTAAAATTTTTCCCTTCACTTTGTCTACACCCACCCTAGAGATGGCTGCCATTGCATAGAAGCAGATACTTAATAATAAACACACAGACACATGTACACACACATACATATGTAAAATTATACTGTCCATATTTCCATTTATCAGTTACAAAGGATAGAATGTGGATAGGGCCTTAAATCAGGAAGAGTGGAATTTTAATCCCACCTCAGAACCTTGCAAATCACACGTACATATGTAAAATTAGGCTATCTATATTTCTATTTATCAGTTTTTTCCTCTGGATGCAAACAGCATCTTTCTTGATTCATCCTCTGTCATGAATTTAGGTACTTAGAATCAGCAAAATAACTTATTTGCTGGAAGCTGTTCTTAAACAGTATTGTTACTGTATTGTAAAGAAAGCATATGGCATAGCCTCTGGCAAACAGCTGGCAGAAATAACTGCTTATTCCCTTCTAGTCCTTTCCCACCCCTTGTCCTGGAATATGAGGGCGATCCAAAGATAGATTAAGGAGAAACTTCCCACATGAGGGACAAGCAGGTGCTTTGGCTACAATTTGATGCCTGTTAAAAAAAAGAATATTCCAAACATTAGACCCATCCAAAAAAAGAACAAGTTGAAAAGAAAAGCTGCCTGAGCAGTTTTCAGAGCTTTGGCGGACAAAATTCATGTCCAGCTAGAGGCTAACCCCTAAGATTAGTTCCATGTTTGAGACGCTTCCCTCGATTTAAACTCTGACCTGGGAATGGGTAAGAGAGAGCTTCAGGAACAACAAAGGACATCCCCAGGTCTTGCCACACATACAAGACCAGCTCTTTCCCTTCTTTTCCCCTCCTCCAAAGCCTGCACACTGGGCAATGAAGACTTGCAATTATCAGGGGAAGTGCTCTTACCCAGGAAGAGAAAGTTCCGGGCGTTCTCCACCATGACCTCCTTGAACAGCTCCTTCTGAGAGGGGTCCAAGAGCCCCCACTCCTCCTGGGTGAAGTCCACAGCCACATCCTTGAATGTCACAACATCCTGCAGCATCAAAAGCCAGAAGATGAGGAGCTAAAATACCCTTCAGAAGTAGAGTCTAATCCCCTCCAATGTACAGGAGAAAATAGAAACACAGAGCGGGGATTTGTTAAAGGGTTTTCCTGGAGCTTCTGGGGAGCTTGGAACAGGAAACCAAGAGAAGGGGAGAGAGACTTAAGGTGGGGAGGGGTGCTGGGCAGGCCCAACGAGAGCAGAGCTGCTCCCTCTGGAATGGAAATTCATGATGAAGTTGTGTGTATGTGTGCGTGTGTCTGTCTATCTGTCTCGGGGCCCAAGATGCCAAGGGTCCAAGGATGCAGTTGGGCAGGGCAGTGTTACTACTGGTTCCCCTGTTTTTATACAGAAATGACCCATACATCAGGCCCTGACAGCTCCAAAGGCCGTCCTCCATGTCTAGGGAAATGACTGTGACTGCTGCTGTTGGTCAGGTCTGGGGATGGACTGCACTCACCTGAGGAGGTCCGAGGCTCCCAGGGCCCATTCCCTCTGGCTCCAGGCTCCCCGTAGAGGTAGCAAAGCAACCAAAGTGACTCCTCTTTCTCAAGTTCCTCCCTTTGGCACCAGGTCTTTATCTCAGAGTCAGCTGCTCCCACCTTGAGGGGGCCACAAAAGTGACAACAGCCAAAGCTCTTATGAACAAAGGTCACAGCTAACCATGGGGGGCTTTCATTGTAAGTCTCTCGGAAAACCCAGTGAAAGCCAGGAGCCCCCAGGAGAGTCCCTCCCTTCTTTCCCTCTGCATAGAAAAGCCCAGCTTCCCCTCATCCTGGCCCCAGGCTGACTGCCTTTGATTTCATGGCCTGGGAGAATGCTGTTTGGGGCCCTGACATTTAAATTGTTGTACTTTCACTCCGATATTGCTGTCTGAGTTTGACCCAATTCCTGGGCCAATCCTAGGTTACTAGAAGAAGCTGGAGAGGGAGAAGCATCCCAGAGGAGGAGAGGACTTTCCCCTGCTTTTCTCATCAGGAGGCAAGCCTATAGGGATTCCTGGTGGAGTGTGATCTCCTCCAGGAGATACAAAGGCCCTGGCCCTGCCCCTGGGGGAGAGACTGCACCTTACAGAACAATGCCGAGAGGGTCAGGATGGGAAAGGGAGGTGGTCTCAAGAAAACTGCTCCCCTTCCTTTGCCCTTCTTCTCCCTTCTCTCTCCATCCTTCTATTGTGGCCTCAGAGGTACAAGGGGCTTGAGATCCCAGATGAGAGGAGCCAAGTCAACCTCCAGGGCTCCTTCCCCCTCCCCCTCCCCCATGTTCCTCTGCCTCCCTACCTCCCCTCCCCCCAAATAACACACACATTATTCTGGACAACAGACTGACTGCTTTGGGGAAGAGGGAGCAAAAGTGGGGAGGTGGAGGATGGGGAGGACTCTGGAATGGAAACCCCAGGAAATGACCAGGGAAAGCCTGAGCCTGGGAGACAAAATCCAGTCTCACATTGAACTCTGAGGGCTCGGAGAGAAGAGGGGCCAGAGAAGCAGGAGGTTTGGAGAACAGGGCTAGGGTCTGGGAGGCAAGACAGATCAATGGAGGTCATGGAAGTAAGGGGGGTGAGAAGTGGTGGACAGCTGAGCCTAGGAAAGAAGGAAGACTGTGCGCTGAGGTATACTAGGAGTTGGGGAGGGATGCTGGGACCTTCTGGTAGGGCTTAGGCAGGAGTAAGGTAGAACAGCAGAATCTCTGAGGAAGAGATGGGATGGGGAGATGGGACAGCTGCGTCCTGAGCAGAAGGCTGAAATTATGGCCAGTCTGAAGTGTGGGAAAGTGAGAGCCAATGGGAAATCTGGGCAAGTTTGGGAAGTGATTCGGAATCTAGAAAAGGTTAAAGGGTGTGGCGGGGTCTCATGCAGGAGGCAGCCTTGGGAGAAAGGTGCGCTCCTAGCAGAGCGCGAGGTCATGTACCCCAAGGTCAAAAGAGGAGACCCAAAGGCAAGGGCACCAGTGGGAGCCGGGAAATATGGGGCATGCTGGCTCAGACCTACCTGGGAGCTGCAAGCACAGGCTTGAGTGCAGGAATGCCGAATGATCCCAGCTCCAAGGGGGAGGGGGAAACAGGGGAGAGCTCTGAGCTCTTGGTGGGGGGGAGAGGAAGGAGAAGAGGAAGGGATCTGGACTCCCAGGGGGGAAGAGGGGAGAGATCTTAGTTCCAAGAGAAAAAGAGAGGAGAGCCCTGAGCTCCCAGGAGGTTAAAGGGGGAGAGATCTGAGCTCTGGGGGGAAAAGGGGAGAGATCCGAGGAGCTCCGGGAAAACCGGCGAAAGACCCGGAGGAGCTCCCAAGGAAAAAAGAGAGATACACTAAAGATCCCAGGGAAGGTAGAGCAGATTCCACAACAGAGAAGGCAAAGGGGGCGGGAAGGCAGAGCGATTTCAGCTCAGACTTCCTTCCTACGGACAGCCCAGTCTGGGAGGATCTTCCTGGTCCTAAGAGTCCCTCCCCGTCCCTCCCCCAGGATGTTGTGCCCTTTCCTCCAATCACACCCAGGGCCTGGACTTCAGGGCTCCCAGTGCTTCTCCCACCTTAGTCCTACCCCCCCCCCCCCCCCCATCGCAAAAAGATCTGCCAAAAACTCCTCCCAGCCCTCCAGAATCCTCCCGCGCCACCCGCCCCGCCCCCAGGCTCTCTGAGAGCTCCTCCTCCCATCCTCCCCCGCTCCTCCCATCCTCCCCCCTTCCTCCCCCCAGCTCCCCTTCCTCCCCGCTTCTGAGCAGAAGTCCTCCAGTATCCCGAACAACGGGAAGTAAATGGCTCTTGGGAGAACGGGAGAAAGTAAATGGCACAGCATCAGTAACTGCAAATCCAGGCTGGATTGTATTGAATTGTGATTCTTTGACTCTCTACAAGCAGAGCAGACCTTAAGGGGCAAAACTGGGCTTATTTCCCAAAGAGATACTAAAGAAGGGAAAGGGACCCGTATGTGCCACAATGTTTATGGCGGCCCTGTTTGTAGTGGCTAGAAGCTGGAAAATGCATGGATGCTCATCAATTGCAGAATGGTTGAATAAATTGTGATATATGAACGTTATGGAATATTATTGTTCTAGACAATTTTCAGATGAAGAAATTGAAACTATTACCACTCACATGAAAGAGTGTTCCAAATCACTTTTGATCAGAGAAATGCAAATTAAGACAACTCTGAGATATCACTACACACCTGTCAGATTGGCTAAGATGACAGGAAAAAATAATGATGAATGTTGGAGGGGATGCGGGAAAACGGGGACACTGATGCATTGTTGGTGGAGTTGTGAACGAATCCAACCATTCTGGAGAGCAATCTGGAATTATGCCCAAAAAGTTATCAAACTGTGCATACCCTTTGATCCAGCAGTGTTTCTATTGGGCTTATACCCCAAAGAGATACTAAAGAAGGGAAAGGGACCTGTATGTGCCAAAATGTTTGTAGCAGCCCTGTTTGTAGTGGCTAGAAACTGGAAAATGAATGGATGCCCATCAATTGGAGAATGGCTGGGTAAATTGTGATATATGAATGTTATGGAATATTATTGCTCTGTAAGGAATGACCAGCAGGATGAATACAGAGAGGCTTGGAGAGACCTACATGGACTGATGCTAAGTGAGATTAGCAGAACCAGGAGATCATTATACACTTCGACAACGATATTGTATGAGGATGTATTCTGATGGAAGTGGACTTCTCTGACAAAGAGACTTAACTGAGTTTCATTGGAGAAATGATGGACAGAAACAGCTACACCCAAAGAAGGAATACTGGGAAATGAATGTGAACTATTTGCATTTTTGATTTTCTTCCCGAGTTATTTTTACCTTCTGAATCCAATTCTCCCTGTGCAGCAGGAGAACTGTTCGATTCTGCAAATATGTATTGTATCTAGGATATACTGCAACATATTTAACATATATAGGACTGCTTGGGGGGGGGAGGAGGGAGGGAGGGAAAAAAGCGAGACATAAGTGATTGCAAGGGATAATGTCGTGTAAAAATTATCCTGGCATGGATTCTATCAATACAAAGTTATTATTAAATAAAATAAAATTAAAAAAAAAGGAATATTATTGTTCTGTAACAGCAGGAGGAATACAGAGAGGACTGGTGAGACTTACAGGAACTGATGTTGAATGAAATGAGCAGAACCAGGAGATCATGATATACTTCAACAACGATACTATATGAGGATCAATTCTGATGGACGTGGCCATCTCTAGCAATGAGATGAACCAAATCAGTTCCAATGGAGCAGTAATGAACTGAAGCTAATTGTACACTATTTCAGAGTCCGATTCTTTTTGTACAGCAAAATAACGGTTTGGTCATGTATGCTTATTGTGAATCTAATTTATATTTTAATATATTTAACATCTACTGGTCATCCTGCCATCTGGGGGAGAGGGTGGGGAGAAGGAAGGGAAAATTGGAACAAAAAGTTTGGCAATTGCCAATGCTGTAAAGTTACCCATACATATAACCTGTAAATAAAAGGCTATTAAAAAAAATTCAGCAGTAAAACAAGGTGATGAGAGAGGTAAGAGCAAGGAAGAAGCATTAAAGGCCATTGGATCAGAATTATTTCCTCCTACACTATAGTTACTACTTGCTCCTCTGGCTATTATTTTATCGGATTTTGATTAATCTCCCCCAAATTCTACTCTCCTTAAACCACTATCATCCTCACTAATTAGTGAGTTAGTAAATCACTCCCTTTAGTTCCTTTATGCAGTCCACAGTGGAGCCCCCAGTGGGTCTCTATCTCACTGTTGCTGTGTTCTCTGCCCCACGGGCTGTGACCTCCATGGGGGGCTCCCTTGAACCTCCTTTTGCTCCTGGTGCTTAGCCCAGAGCCTGGCTTGTAGTGGGCTCTTAAATGTTTGCTGCCCTGAAGAAATGAGCTCATCTTGGATCAACTCATCCCTTTAGGCTCTTTCAGGCCCCTAAATCCCAAACAGTGACATCTTACAGGATCCTAGGTGATCCCTGGAAGGGACCTGCCAGGCCATGGAGTGCAACCTCCTCATTTTACAGACAAGGAAACTTAGATTCCTTGACCAGCCAAGGACACCATTGTAAAGAAATATTGGGAAAAGAGTTTCTAGGCAGTTCTTCCCCAAGTCTAGCACTTACTTCTTGGTAACTGCTAGAACGGTCCTGAAACCACAAGTCTCTTATCACACCTGGTTTCCCTTCCCTCACCTGGAGAGCAGCTCCTCAGCCCTCCTTGGTCCAGCATCCAAGATACTTTCCCACATAAGACATCATATCTTCTCTGGGGCCTGGAACCCCTTGGCAGAGAAACCAGTTAAGGATGAAGAGGGAGAGAAACTTGTCATTTAGTTCTCTACAGGGAAAAGGGGAGGATTCACTCAATTATGTCCACACAGATGAGTCTCTATACTCCCTCATTAGTGATTGTTTAACCCAAAGTAGAATATACCACATTATTCTATTTTTAAAAAATAGCCTTTTATTTTCTAAATCTAAGCAAACATCGTTTTCAGCATTCACCCTTGCAAAACCTGGAGTTTCAAATTATTCTTCCTTCCGTTCCCCCACCCCCTCCTCTGGAAGCAAGCATTCCAATATATGTTAAACATATGCAGTTCTTCTATGCATATTCCCACATTTTTCCTGTTGCACAAGAAAGAAGATCCAAAAGGAAATTCAAGCAAGCAGACAATAATAGAAAAACAACAAACCCTATGTTGTGATCCACTTTCAGTTCCCACAGCCGTCTCTGGTGCAGATGGCTCTCTCCATCCCAAGTCTGTCGGAACTGGTCTGAATCACTTCATTGCTGAAAAGAGCCACAAGCATCACAGCTGACCATCCATAATCTTGTTGTTGCCATGGAGAAGGTTCTCTTGTGCACAATTTGTTCCCATACAAAACCAAGCCCCTTGTCCCAACCCCTGCCTCATATCCTGCTAGACTCTGTTGTGGAAGGAACTCCCAGCCCAACACCTGGACAAAAGAGTGAGATTGTGCCAGAGCAGCCTCAAGCCTGACCAATAGGGACCTTGGCTTTGGTGCAACTTCTCCTTAGAAGGATGGACTCATCCCAAGGTTTTCATTACCTAGAAGTTAAGAGGAGCTGGTAGTGCAATGAATAGAGACCTGGGCAGAGTCAGAAGTGCCAGTCTGGTATGTGTGAGGTAGTAGTGGCTCAGAGTTGTCTTAATTTGCATTTCTCTAATCAGTAATCCAAATCTATTTTTTAAGGACTTGTTTTCTTTGGTATAATTTTCCTCCATCTCCCTAAATCTATTTTTAAGTTGTTTCCTGTGGCCAATTTTTATGCTTCTTTTCTAAGCTTCTGACTTTTTTCTTTTGCAATTCTCCTGTACAATTCTCATTTCTTTTTCCAATTTTTCTTCTCCCTCTTTTATTTGCTTTTTTATTTTATATTTTTTTTACTTTTAAAAATCCATTTTGATCTCTTCTAAGAGAACCTTTTGAGTCCGACTCTTTTTATACAGCAAATTAACTGTTTGGACATGTATACAAATAGTGTATTTAATTTATAATTTAACATATTTAACATGTATTGGTCAAACTGCCATCTGGGGGAAGTGGTGGGAGTAAGGAGGGAAAAAGTTGGAACAAAAGGATTTGCAACTGTCAATGCTGAAAAATTATCTATGCATAAATCTTGTAAATAAAAAGCTATAATAATAATAAAAAAAGAACCTTTTGAGCTTGGGTACAATTCATATACTTTTTGAGGCTTCAGTTGCAGGCCTTTTGACACTGTTCTCCT
The DNA here is from genome assembly GCF_016432865.1 of Antechinus flavipes. Lineage (NCBI taxonomy): Eukaryota > Metazoa > Chordata > Mammalia > Dasyuromorphia > Dasyuridae > Antechinus > Antechinus flavipes. The sequence goes on along the minus strand of NC_067403.1, from coordinate 219,117 downwards.
TTTCTGAGTTTGTGGTCTGGTCTTCCTTGGTACCATCATAGCTTTCCATAGCCATGACTGTTTTTGCTCATTTTTCAAAATTAAGCTCCATTCCCAGGGCACAGGGGACACTGGTTCAATCTCCTGTTGCAGGGGAACAGGGGCCTGTTCTCTGGCTTTTCTGACTGGGGCCAGAGGAGATAGAATTTTCCTATCAGGCCTGATCTACTCTCTTCTGCCAGCATTTAGAATTTGTACTTTGCCTCCTGGGCTGGGGCTGGAGGTTGCCAGTTTTGGCAATTGTCAATGCTATAAAATTACCCATGCATATAACTACTAAATAAAAAGCTATAATAATAATAAAGAAAAAAAAAAGAAATGACAAACAAGATGATTTCAGAAAGGCCTGGAGAGGATTACATGAACTGATGCTGAGTGAAATGAGCAGGACCAGGAGATCATTATATACTTCAACAACAATACTATATGAGGATCAATTCTGATGGACCTGGCCATCTTCAGCAATGAGATGAACCAAATCAGTTCCAAAGGAGCAGTAATGAACTGAACCAGCTACAGTCAGCGAAAGAACTCTGGGAGATGACTATGAATGACTACATAGAATTCCCAATCCCTCTACCTTTGTCTGCCTGCATTTTCGATTTCCTTCACAGGCTAATTGTACACGATTTCTTTTTTTTTTTTTAATTTAATTTTTATTTAATAATGACTTTATATTGACACTCGTTTCTGTTCCGATTTTTTTTTCCTCCCTCCCTCCCTCCGCCCCCTCCTCTAGATGGCAAGCAGTCCTTTATATGTTGAATATGTTGCAGTATATCCTAGATAATTGTACAGTATTTCAAAGTCCAACTCTTTTTGTACAGCAAAATAACTGTTTGGACATGTATACACATATTGTATTTAATTTATACTTTAACATATTTAACAGGTATGGGACTATCTGCCATCTGGGGGAGGGAGTGGGGGAAAGGATGGAAAAAATTGGAACAAAAGGTTTGGCACTTGTCAATGCTGAAAAATTACCCATGCATATAACTTATAAATAAAAAGCTCCGTCCATACATCAAGCACAGGCTGCCATTGTCTCCTCCTGCCCAGCAACACTCCAACTTCATGCTAACGCTCGTATGCCAAGGCCAGGGAGCCAACATCGAACATCCTGGCACCTCGCTGGCCCTGCCAACAGCTGCTCCTTACCCAGGAGCTGGGCACTAACAGCTGCCTTGGGGCCTCCTGCTGATTATATGTCAGCTTCCCACTAGGCCAGCCCTTCAGGGAAAGGAACCTGCCTGCTCCCCGTGGATACCCCCCCAGGGAAGGCAGCAGCGGTCAGTTATGCTCCAAGTATATGCTACCCCCTCACTGGCCAAGCCAGCAACATGAGAGTGACACCCAAGGATGGGCCAGTCAAAGGTAATAGCGTTTCCCGCCCCCCTCCCAATGGGTCAGCTGAATCCCATTTTCTACAGACTCTTGTCTAGTAATCAGCTACAATGCATTTAGGGTTTCCCTCATTGTAATGGGGGATGGGGATGGGGAACTCTGGCTCTTGTTAGAAAGCTACAGGTGTTTTCACTCAGAGACCTTGGGGAGAGGAGGAGTCACTGAACACAGGCAGGTCCAACCCGCCCCTACCTCGCTGCCCGATTCTCCCTTGGTTCTTCTTGCTCTTGTGGTAGTTTAGGGGCTGAAACCTGGGGGTCTAGAGCGACAGAGAACTTGCAGCCTTCTCTGGGGGTTCAGCTCCTTCTCAGACATTTTCAGGTAAGTACATGGTCTAGAGCAGAAAATAAAGCAATGAGACTTGTGTTGGGGAGGGGTATCACTGACTTGCTAGAGTGCCCCAGGAAGGCTCAGCAAAGCTGGCTTACTTTGGTTTCTTCCCTGGAGTCTCAAGGTTTTCCCAGACTGAGCCAATGAGTCTGCAACCTTTCTCGAGTCTGAACAGAGGGGAAGAGAGGGCCGCTGACCCCTGGGGAAAATGAAGAAAGACTTTATGTAGATGGCACTTGAGCTGATCCCTTATGGAGTGCAGTGATTTCCAAGAACAATTCATTAAAAACAAGTTCTTGGAATTAAAATTCTTTGAACTAAACCATGAACAGCAGGGAAGTCTGGGTGGCCAGAGTGTGAGTGATAAGGCTTATTTCATCTTCCAGGTTTTCCTTCTGCGAGTATAGGCCAGTGTTTCAATGAGGTGGTTTCATGTGGGATTAGAAACTCATTCACAATGGTAGGTACACTGTAATCTGGTGATAAAAAGGGCAGAAAACATTTTTGTGTAAAGGGAAATATTGGCGTCAATTATTAAACGCTATGAGATGTTGGGGCTGGTAAAATGATGGCTTATTATTAAAGGATAACAAAAGAGCTTTGTTTTAAAATGTCAAAAAAGCCAGGTCCATCACAGCTGATTGTCCCATCATCTTGCTTTTGCTGTCTGTACCTTTCTCTTGGTTCTACTCTTCACTTAGCATCAGTTCATGTAAGTTTCTCCAGGCCTCTCTGACATCAGCCTTCTGACCATTTCTCATAGAACAATATTCCATTACTTTTATATACTACAACTTATTACCCATGGAGAGGTTTTATAAATAAAAAGCTTTAATAAAATAAAAAAGATAATCATAATAATACTTCCTTATTTTCTCCTTCTGATCAAAAGGTTGGAATGACCCTGAAGATTGATGAGGAACATTGCCTTGAGACAGGATTTGGATTTTATGTAAAAATAAGTGAGTTATAAAGTGAATGCCAGGGAAGATGGCAAGCCAAATAAAGAAGAGAAACATCAAACCAGGAAGGGCAGAATGGAGAATTCGGCCAACATTTTCAGGCAATCGGAATGAAAGAAGTAAGTGGGAGACGTTCTTCAGAAAATTCTGACCACTATTCCATAAATCTTCTGCTTGCATTTTGAGGACTAAGCTTTTATTCTATTTGAGGGTATTGGTTGACAAAGAAACAATATTTCTTCGCAGTGATGATACAGTATCTCCCTCTCTCACCTGTCAGGGTCCCCAGCACCCTATGGTTTTGCAATACCATGAGGTCAAGTGAATAAACCTGTTTGGTGGTTTGTGACAAGATTCCCTGGATGCTTCAGGCCCATGGCTAGTTCTATCAAGATGCTTCTGACAGGGGAGTACAGTGAGCCAAAGGTGGCTACAGTCTGGATTAGGGATCCAACAAATGCTAACAGGGCTGCAACTGTCAGGAAAGTCAGCCCCCTTTGCTGATGAAGGGCAGCTTTAACCAGGGAGGAACTTCAGCTGAGTGATTTTCTGGAAATAGGGACAACTTGAGCATGGTGTAAACAAAATCAGAAAGATCCTCCCAGAAGGGAAGAAGGCAGTAATATAGAGTAGAACCACATAAAAAGGACACACCTGGTGAAGGGAGCAATTTAACAGCCAAGATATGGAGAATAGAAGATGAATGCCAGACAGAGTAAGTACAACTCACAGCATATAGCACCTCCAGATATGGGTGTTTACCTCTGGCATTGCAATAGAACAAGAAGCCTTTTGGAGAATCCCCCATCAACCCAGAAATCTAATAGATACCTTTGCAATTGCCTTTATTACACTTGATCTTAGCCAAAAGGCCGAGAAGCGATTGCAATTGCCTTTATTGTGCACAAAGTTTACAGGTCTGATGTCCGCTTTGTTGGGATCGAGTCCTGCATTGATGACCTTTAAGAGAGCTTGTGGAGTATTATAGAGTTGTATTCAGGCACATCTGTGATCACAGGAACTCTGAATATAGAATTAAAATGAATCTGGAATTACAATGCATGAAATGTAGTGATCCAAGGTGAGGGCACATGTTGCTAATTATGCCCTGGATACAGAGTGAAATGAGTTTCTAAAGAGACCCCTGAGTGTAATGGACCCTCCAAGTAAAGATCTGCAATGCCAGGGATCATAAAACCTCCTACTAAGACCATTAGTTTTGGGTTACTGTGCACCTTTTTCACATGGATAGTTTTTCTTCTAAGGATTACTTTGAGAGTGTGAGGAGAAGGGGGATAGAAGTAATGATATGGGGCACTAGCTGCTTTCTTTACATAAGCTACTGCTCTATGAAGCAGACCAGAACATGTGGCTTCTCAGTCTGGAAAGGTTCAGGAGTTTGGGAACAGGACCACCTACCTAGATTGCAGGTCACCTCCTGGTGACTTGACCTTGCAAATCCCATGGTGTCCTGTAGGTTCTGCCATCTCGTGGGTGGTATTGCCCATTTAGGATGGGATAGGTGGCACCACAAGTACACATCCTTGAATCTGGCTAAAGTGGGAGTGGAGAGCAGGACTCCAAAGAGACCTTTCCACCATGGCTCCAAGGAAGGCTGTGGTGTTCTTTTTCTTCTTTAAAATTATATAAAAATGGTTCTCTCTGGGAGAAAGCAGGTTTCTTAGGGAGGTTTTATGGAGGCAGCCTTAGAATCCATTCAGATCAATAATCACCCAAAATGCAGCCAGGTGATAAAAGTACAAATGTTTATTTTCTCCTTCCAAAATAGCCTGGTTAGTTGAAGCTTATCTCTCTGCTTGATTCCAAGAGCTCTTGCAGATTGTCCTTTGCTTCTGCCTCTGCTTTCTTCAGCCAACAGCTAGCCAAGTGGAAAAATGGAATGGATCTCTCTTGCCCCAGAGAGAGGGCTTCTGGCGTAATTCCGCTGAAATCTGTCCGAGAGCCTCTGTCTGTTTCTTTTATATGAGAGAGAGGAATTGTGGGATACGAGAGAGAGGGATTATGGGTTTTCTCCCATAGTGCTCTCTGACCCTAAGAGCTTCAAGGGAGATGTGAATTCACAAAGTTACAAAGTTTACTTTGTGAATCTCCCATACTTGTGAACTCCATTGAGTAAAGGTGTGAACACAAGCATTGTATCAATTAGTTCTACTTAGCACCTTGTTTCAGGTTCTGGCCCAAAACATCTTTTTGTAAGATCAGATCAATAATCTATCAACTCTAATGAGTTAACAGTTTGTAAAGATTCCAACAGAAGGCTTTCAGAGATTCCAGCAGACCCAATCACAGGACTGGATTAGGAGCTGAGCCTCAAGATTCTCAAAGAATGGGACTCAGAGACAAGTTGGCAAGTCTCTTATAATGTCTGTAAACATTATCACAATAGAGTTCTGTAGGAGGGAACATTAAGTTGCTATGTTTCACTCATGGGTACAGTGGTATCAGGGATCCTGATATTATCTCATAAGGACCTAGCTTCTTCCTACTTAGCTCTTCCATGAATTTAGTGAGGGCGGTTTTAAGTATCCCATTAACTCTTTTTCCCATCCTTGATGACTGGGGGTGAAATGCACAATGTTGGTGCTGACTGATTGACCAGGATGAAAGCACTTTGGGTAATGAAGCTCTTGTAAAAGGGGCACATCTATTACTATGTATTTCTTTAAGAACCCTACATAATGGAATGATTTTTGTTCTTTTTCCCTAGAAAATTTCTTTATTCTTTTTTATAGATTTTTATTGACAAAACATATGGATGTGTAATTTTTCAACATTGACTTTTGCTTTTCCAACTTTTCCTCTTCTTCCCTCCACCCTCTCTCTTAGATGGCAGGTAGTCCCATACCTGTAAATATGTTAAATACAATATATGTATACGTATTTATACAGTTATCTTGTTGCACAAGAAAAATCAGATTTAAAAAGTAGGTAAAAATAACCTGGGAAGAAAAACAAATACAAGCAACCAACAACAGAAAGAGTGCAAATGTTATGTTTCCCAGTGTTCTTCCGCTGGATGTAGCTGGTTCTTTTCATTACTGATCAATTAGAACTGATTTGGATCCTCTCACTGTTGAAAAGAATCAATTGTTGAAAAGGGCTGCCACAAACATTCGTGCACATACAGATCCCTTTCCCTTCTTTATGATCTCTTTGGGATATAAGCCCAGTAGTAACACTGCTGGATCAAAGGGTAGGCACAGTTTGATAACTTTTTGAGCATAGTTCAAGTTATTCTCCAGAATGGTTGGATATATTCACAATTCCACCAACAATGTATTAGTGTCCCTGTTTTCCCACATCCCCTCCAACATTCCGCATTATCTTTCCTTGTCATTTTAGACAATCTGACAGGTGTGTAGTGGTATCTCAGAGTTGTCTTAATTTGCATTTCTCTGATTAATAATGACTGTGAGCATCTTTTCATATGACTAGAAATAGTTTCAATTTCTTTGTTCATATCCTTTGACCATTTATCAATTGAAGAATGGCTTGATTTCTTACAAATCAGAGTCAATTCTCTATATATTTTGGCAATGACTTCTTTATCAGAACCTTTGATTGTAAAAATGTTTTCCCAGTTTATTGCTTCCCTTCTAATCTTGTCTGCATTAGTTTTGTTTGTACAAAAACTTTTCAATTTGATATAATCAAAATTTTCTATTTTGTAGTCAATAATTATCTGTAATTCTTCTTTGGTCATAAATTCCTTCCTCTTCCACAAGTCTGAGAGGTAAACTCTCCTATGTTCCTCTAATTTGTTTATAATCTCATTCTTTATGCCTAGGTCATGGACCCATTTTGACCTTATCTTGGTACGGTGTTAAGTGTGGATCCATGCCTCATTTCTGCCATACTGATTTCCAGCTTTCCCAGCATTTTTTGTCAAACAGTGAGTTTTTATCCCAAAGCTGGGGTCTTTGGGTTTGTCAAACACTCGAGTATTAAAGTTGTTGACTGTTTTGTCCTTTGAACCTAACCTATTCCATTGATCAACTAATCAATTTCTTAGTCAATACCAAATGGTTTTGGTGACTGCTTGCTTTATAATATAATTTTAGATCAGGTACAGCGAGGCCAACTTTCTTTGATTTTTTTTTTTCATTAATTCCCTTGAAATTCTTGACTTTTTTTTTCTTCCATATGAACTTTGTTGTTATTTTTCCTAGGTCATTAAAATAGTTTTTTGGGAGTCTGATTGGTATAGCACTAAATAAATAGATTAGTTTAGGGAGTATTGTCATCTTTATTATATTTGCTCCACCTGTCCAAGAATACTTACTATTTTTCCAATTATTTAAATTTTATTTTATTTGTGTGGAAAGTGTTTTGTAATTTTGCTCATATAATTCCTGACTTTCCTTTGGTAGATAGATTCACAAATATTTTATGCTATTGACAGTTATTTTGAATGGAATTTCTCTTTGTATTTCTTGCTGTTGGATTTTGTTGGTGATGTATAAAAATACTGAGCATTTATGTGGATTTATTTTGTATCCTGCAACTTTTCTAAAGTTGTAAATTATTTATAATAGCTTTTTAGTAGAATCTCTGGGGTTCTCCAAGTATACCATCATATCATCCGCAAAGGATGATAATTTGGTTTCTTTATTACCCACTCTAATTCCTTTAATCTCTTTCTCAACTTTTATTGCCAAGGCTAGCAATTCTAATACAATATTGAATAATGATGGTGATAATGGGCAACCCTGTTTCACTCCTGATCTTACTGGGAAAGGTTCCAGTTTTTCTCCATTACGTAATATGCTTATTGATGATTTTAAATATATTCTCCTGGAGCGATTTGGAACTATGCTCAAAAAAGTATCAAACTGTGCATATCGTTTGATCCAGCAGTGTTACTACTGGACTTATATCTGAAAGAGATATTAAAGAAAGGAAAGGGACCTGTATGTGCAAGAATGTTTGTGGCTGCCCTCTTTGTAGTGGCCAGAGACTGGAAACTGAGTGAATCACCCATCAATTGGAGAATGACTGAATAAATTGTGGTATATGAATATTATGGAATATTATTGTTCTGTAAGAAATGATTAGCAGGATGATTTCAGAAAGGCCTGGAGGGACTTACATGAACTGATGCTGAATGAAATGAGCAGCAGCAGGAGATTATTATATACTTCAACAATACTATATGGTGATCAATTCTAATGGACCTGGCCCTCTTCAACAGTGAAATGAACCAAATCAGTTCCAATAGAGTAGTAATGAATTGAACCAGCTACACCCAGCGAAAGAATTCTGGGAGATGAGTTATAGCTCCTCTGCTGATCTACTGGCTTGCTGCCAGGGCAAAGTAGCCACACTGTGGTAAAGATCTCCCCAAAGAAATGGCTGAGATCACACCCCACCCCCCCTCAGGTCAGCTCAGTGTGAGCTGCCTTCTGTACTCACTTTCTGCTGTGCTGCCCCTGCCTGCCTTCAGTCTGTGCCCAATCTAACCGTCCCCACCCACGAGCAAAAACAGACCTTTTCTGGCAAAGTTCAAGGATATCTTCTGTTGGTAATTATTTGTGTTTTTTTTTTTTCAGTCAAGCCCTAATTTTTGGGCCTTGTCATGAAATAAAGTATTCTGAGAGCAAAGACAGAGATTAAGTAGATGTGTGTGTGTCCTCTCCACCATCTTGGCCGGAAGTCCCTCCAGGGTTCTGGAACACCTTTTCATATGAGTAGAAATAGTTTCAGTTTCATCATCCGAAAATTGTCTGCACCAAGTGGTATAGCATCTAAATTCCTAAAGGAGAAATTAAGAGAGCTGCAAGAAGAAATAGATAGTAGAACTATATTAGTGGGAGATCTCAACCTTGCACTCTCAGAACTAGATAAATTAAATCATAAAATAAATAAGAAAGAAGTCAAAGAGGTAAATAGAATATTAGAACGTTAGGTATGATAGATCTTTGGAGAAAACTAAATGGAGACAGAAAGGAGTACACTTTTTTTCTTGGCAGTTCATAGAACCTATACAAAAATTGACCCTGTATTAAGACATAAAGACCTCAAATTTAAATGCAGAAAGGAAGAAATAGTAAATGCATCTTTTTTTAGATCATGATACAATAAAAATTACATTCAATAAAAAGCCAGGGAAAAATAGACCAAAAGGTAATTGGAAACTAAATAATCTGATTCTAAAAAATAATGGGTGAAACAGCAAATAATAAACAAAATTATTAATTTCACCCAAGCAAATCACAATAATGAAATGACATACCAAAACATCTGGGACACAGCCAAAGTGATAATAAGGGGAAATTTTATATTCCTAGAGGCCTACTTGCATAAAATAGAAAAAGAGAAAATCAATGAATTAAACTGCAATTTAAAAAGCTAGCAAAAGAGCAAATTAAAAACCCTCCAAAACTAAACTTGAATTTAGGGGGGAAAAAAAAAGGTGAGATTAATAAAATTGAAAGTAAAAAAAAAACCTATTGAATTAATAAATAAAACTAAGAGTTGGTTTTATGGAAAAACCAAGAAAATAGACAAACCCTTTATAAATTTGATTAGAAAAAGGAAAGGGGGAAATCAAATTGTTAGTCTTAAAAATGAAAAAGAATAACTTGACACTAATGAAGAGGAAATTAGAGCAATAATTAGGAGTTACTTTGCCCAACTTTATGCCAATAAATTTGATAACTTAAATGAAATGGATGAATACCTTCAAAAAATATAGGTTGCCCAGATTAACAGAGGAAGAAGTAAATTGGTTAAATAGGCCTATTTTAGAAAAAGATATAGAACAAGCTATTAACTCCCTAAAAAAAAAAAATCCCCAGGATCAGATGGTTTTGCTTGTGAATTTTACCAAACAGTTAAAGAATAATTAATTCCAATGTTATATAAACTATTTGAAGAAATAGGGTTTGAAGGAGTCCTACCAATATTTCTTTTATGACACAAATATGGTTCTGCTACCTAAACCAGATAGGACAAAAACAGAAAAAGAAAATTATAGACCATTCTCCCTAATAAACATTGATGCAAAAATCTTAAATAAAATATTAGCAAAAAGATTGCAGAAAGTTATCCACAGGATAATATACCATGACCAAATAGGATTTATACCAGGAATGGAGGGCTGGTTCAATATTAGGAAAACTCTTAACATAATTGACAATATCAATAACCAAATTAACAAAAAAAATGATCATTTCAATAGATGCACAAAAAAGCATTTAATAAAAGCCAATATCCATTCCTATTAAAAACACTAGAGAGTATAGGAATAAGTGGACTATTCCTTAAAATAGTCAGTAGCATCTACTGAAAACCATCAGTAAACATCATATATAATGATAATAAACTGGAATCATTCCCAATAAAATCAGGAGTGAAACAAGGTTGTCCACTATGATCATTACTATTCAATATTGTATTAGAAATGCTAGCTTAGGCAAAAAGAGATGAAAAAAAGAGATTGAAGGAATTAAGAATAGGTAATGAAGAAACCAAATTATCACTGTTTGCAGATGATATGATGGTATAGTTAGAGAACCCCAGAGATTCTACTAAAAAAACTGTTAGAAATAATCTACAATGTTAGCAAAGTTGCAGGATACAAAATAAATCTACATAAATCTTCAGCATTTTTATACTTCACTAACAAAATCCAACTGCATGAGATACAAAGAGAAATTCCATTTAAAATAAAAGATCTGGGAATCTATATGCCAAGGGAAAGTCAGGAACTGTATGAACAAAACTACAAAACTACAAAACACTTTCCACACAAATAAAGTCAGATCTAAACAATTGGGAAAATATTAAGTGTTCTGGATAGGTTGCATGAATATAATAAAGATGGCAATACTACCTAAACTAATCTATTTAATGCTATACCAATCAGACTCCCAAGAAACTATTTTAATGACCTAGAAAAAACAACAAATTTCATCTGGAGGAACAAAAGGTCAAGAATTTCAAGGGACTAATGAAAAAAAAAATCAAATGACAGTGGCCTAGCTCTACCAGATCTAAAACTTTATTATAAAGCATCAGTCACAAAAACCATTTGCTATTGGCTAAGAAATAGACTAGTTCAGTGGAACAGGTTAGGTTCACCAGACAAAATAATCAATAACTATAATCATCTAGTGTTTGACAAAACCAAAGATCCCAATTTTTGGGATAAGAATTTATTTATTCTTTTTTTTTTAATTTTATTTAATAATAACTTTGTATTGACAGAATCCATGCCAGGATAATTTTTACACGACATTATCCCTTGCAATCACTTATGTTTCGTTTTTTCCCCTCCCTCCTTCCTCCCCCCCCCAAGATGGCAAGCAGTCCTATATATGTTAAATATGTTGCAGTATATCCTAGATACAATACATATTTGCAGAACCGAACAGTTCTCCTGCTGCACAGGGAGAATTGGATTCAGAAGGTAAAAATAACTCGGGAAGAAAATCAAAAATGCAAATAGTTCACATTCATTTCCCAGTATTCCTTCTTTGGGTGTAGCTGTTTCTGTCCATCATTTCTCCAATGAAACTCAGTTAAGTCTCTTTGTCAGAGAAATCCACTTCCATCAGAATACATCCTCATACAATATCGTTGTCGAAGTGTATAATGATCTCCTGGTTCTGCTCATCTCACTTAGCATCAGTCCATGTAGGTCTCTCCAAGCCTCTCTGTATTCATCCTGTTGGTCATTCCTTACAGAGCAATAATATTCCATAACATTCATATACCACAATTTACCCAGCCATTCTCCAATTGATGGGCATCCATTCATTTTCCAGTTTCTAGCCACTACAAACAGGGCTGCTACAAACATTTTGGCACATACAGGTCCCCTTCCCTTTTTTAGTATCTCTTTGGGGTATAAGCCCAATAGAAACACTGCTGGATCAAAGGGTATGCACAGTTTGATAACTTTTTGGGCATAATTCCAGATCGCTCTCCAGAATGGCTGGATGAATTTATTTATTCTTAATACACATTGCTTGATGAATGTTCTTGGGAGAGAATAATCAGAGCAAAAGTGCAAAACTATTGAAGAGATTAAAAAAAAATCAACAAAAAGTAGTGTTCATAGCATGTGTTCATTTACATTCAGTCTCCTTACTTCTTTGTGTGGGGATGCAGATGGGATTTTTTGTGCCAAGTCTATTGGGATTGCTTTGGATCTCTGAATCTCTGAGCAGGACCAAGCCTTTCATAGTTGATCCTTTCACATTCTGTTACTGTGCACAATGTATTCCTGGTTCTTCTTGTTTGGATCAGCATCAAGTCATGTAACTCCAACCCTTCCAAAAACCAGCTTGTTCATTATTTGTACAGAACAATAATATTCCATTGCTTTCATTTGCCAAAACTTGTTCAGCCATTCTCCAATACACAGACACATATTTATTTTTCAATTCTTTGCAACACCACAAAGAGCTGCCACATTTTGGCCCATGTGGGTCTAAAATGCTTTTTGTCTAAGAGGATTTTTGCTAGCCCAGAGCCTGTGACAGTATGACAGGCGAATGCTGCCACCCAGTGGGAAAGTGTACAGACCATTCTCAAAGCATATTTGGAACCATGGGCAGATGGCAATTGAATGAAGTCCTTCTGCCAGGTTTAGAAGGGAACTTCTGGGAGAGAAAACAGGTCCCAAGCTGGCTTCAGAGGCATCGATACCTTGGGGTTTGGGGCAGCTGGGACTCATCTCACAGGAGGTGACAGCAAACCTGGGAAACCGCCTTTACCAGTGTTTTTGGGTTACTTCCTCCAACTTGTTGGGTCCTCAATGGCTAAATGAAGAGAGGTTTAAAGGAGGGAGAAATGAGTTCTTAGGAGAACCATGAATCCATTGGCTTCAGTGTAGTCCTAAGAAGTTTACACCTCTCCTTTGGAAGCTTTTCTTGCTCTGTGATAAGCATTCTCTTCTGGGCCCAGCCAACTTCTCCCTTACGCCTTTGGGATGAGAGGCATAAGCTAAAGTTTGTACTTTGGGGGCAAAGCATAAGTTCCATTCATACTTCTGTTCTAGAAGGTTTGCCTTCCAGCATCTGGATAGTTACCGCTGGTGTTTCAGCTGTTTGGTCAATGCAGGCATTTGCTTGGTCATGAAGGTTGTTTTCTCAGCTGTGCCCAGGAAGTGTCATTGCTGCCATGGCCTGGGAAAGCAATAAAGAGTAGTATTTGAGATCCTTGTTTTTGGTTTTTAATGGACTGACCTGAGGAGGAGGCCCTGATGTTTCCTTAGCACCCTAAGTCAGGGCTACTCCAAAGGTACACCTGCTCTGGGTGCAGATAGTCATCCTTTTGCCTTTTCTTAACTGAAGAACCTGGCTACTGCCTGGAGTTCAGCTTGTTGTGCTGAATGGCCATGAGGGAGTGATGAAGTTTCTGTGGCAGGAGTGGTGCCTTAAGCAGCGACCCAAACCTCCTTCCTCACTTCTGGGGCAGATGCATCAGATCTCAGTCAAAGTTGGCTCCCTCTGAGGGGGTTCCCTTCAGGTCCTCCCAGGGAGAAAGTAAAACATCCAGATAACTTGCACAGTCATGGTCTGAAGCCCATCCTCAGATTCTCAGGTAGAAAGGGGGCAGGATTGTTTGTGTTTCCATGTCTGATGGTCCCTTCCAGGGTGGCTTGCCTGCTCGAGGACAGTGCTGAGAGTGGGGTGAATTCATAGCAATGTGGAGTGTCAGCAGCATAGGGAACAGGAGCCATTTAGAGAGAATGGAGACAATGTCCTGAGTGGTGGAGACTAGGGCTGCTGTGGCCTCTGCTACTTGGAGGCAGCTGGGAGGCCTTTACCTTATCATTCAAAGCTTTATTGTAGTACTCCATGGCACAGAAACTTTCACCCTGGTTCTGTGCTAATAAACCAAGTGCCTTCCCTCATTTCTCAGAGACAAATAAAATAGATGAGAGAGAATACTTGGGAAGCCTGAAATTGAGCAGTGTTGGAAGGCAGACTTCAAGAATCAAAGGAGTTTTGATCTTATGGGGAAAAGCCAAGCACTGAGGACAGCAAGCTTTTTAGGTGTCCTTAAAGTGCAGCAGCAAAGCTGGGAAGTCCGGGATCCAGAGAAGAGAGTAACCTGCAAGACTCAGGAAGGCACAGAGCCAATGTTTGAGGTAGGGAGCAGAAAGCTGAGTGCTCCCTTTAAGATGGATCAGTTTGGGGAAGGGTCGGAGGTAGGGTGTCCTTGGACCTTTAGAGAGGGGAGGGCAAACTGGGGTTTGTTCCTATGTACTTTGTGGCCTCTTGCTGCTAAACCCCTCAGCAGGTTCACAGCATCCCTAACAGAAATGTCTTGGGAGAGGAACAAAGGAGATCATCAACACACTGGAGTCCTGAAAATGTGAGAGGTCACGCCCTGTTGTAATATCTGTGAGAAATAGATGGTGACTCAGTGAATTCCTGCAAAGGAAATCCGGGGCATGACCATCCCTCCTTGTAAAAGCAAATAGGAATTGGCTTTCAGGGGCAAGTGAGACTGAAAAGCAGCTGCTGCTGACTTACATTTCCTTAAAGTGGCCCAGGATGGTACAGGGTAAGTAGAGTGTCAGGGGTTGGGGCAATAGGGACTCTGGGTATTACAGTAGCATTAACTTCTTGGAGATCATGAACAATTGCCCACCAGGGATTTAGATGAGCCCAGTTGTACAACAGTAGGGGGGACACTAATAAGTGACACGATGTCAATAGCATCTGAAGCCCCCACCCGAAGGGGAAGGCAGAAGGGTTTAAAACTTGGAGTGTGGAGCCAGCCCCAACTACCCCAGCACCTCATGCCCCTGTATGAGCAAGGAGACCTCTCCAACAGGAGTCATGGGGCTTCCCACAGTGAGCTTCAAGAGCTTGGTTGAGTCTGCCACCACAGTGGTGGACAGATTCCCCAGGGTCCTGTTTGGTGTCTCGGACCTTTGCCACATCAGCGGGTCATGGGAAAGCAAGGAGTGCAGTGTCAAGTTCCTGTTCACCCCCACCTTGGGTGAGGGGGTAATGCTGCTTATCTCCACCCTCCGCCCATTCTGTCTCAAGCCCCTCCCCCGGGTTCTTCCCAAGCCCCCTGTCATCACCAGTCCCTTGTCACCCCTTTGCTGACCAAGGCAGCCATGTGTTGACATAGATATGGATGCCCAGGTCTGTGTGAATCCTGGATGAGTTGGAACTGTGCAGCAAAGCCTGGGATCCTCCCTGAGGCTGGGACACTCTTTGAAAATAGCCTGGAGTTCTGCACACTGCTGGGGCTTGAAACCAAAGGGCATGAAAGCTGCTGACTCAGGCATTCTTCCTGGGCACCTTTTGTCTTGCATCTTGTAAGGGAACAGAGGAGCTGGGGAGCTGCAGGAGTCTGTTGGTTAATGGAGAGTTTAGGTAATTGGGTTGTTTACATTCTGTAATGTCTGGGCTAGCTGTCAGGAGGCTTAGGGACCAACTTGAGTCCTTGCTGTTAGTGGAGGAGTGAAGGAGGCAGGAGAGTTTAGCAGCAAGAGAGCTGCCACCGGTCCAAGATGGAGTCTGGAATCTGGAGCATGAAGTCTTCTCTGAGAGCTGCGGCTGAGAGAGTGTTTTGAGTCCTGGGCTCCCTTTAAACACTCTAGTACAACCAGGTCACTACCTCACACTGAGCATGGGCAACCACATTGAGCAGGTGCCAACTTGACTGGAGAGCCACCATATCACCATATTACCTTAAATATACTTAGGCAGAGTGATTACATCATTAGCTAGAGAATCATTATCCCATTATCCTCATGCTGAGTTTTAAGTATACCTTATAAATTTTCTAAGCATAGGCAGAAAGCAAGCCTTCTAACATTGAGTCCATAGGTGGCTTGTACCCAGAGAGACCATTCTGCTAAAATGCATTGTAGTTCATTCCAATGCCTTTCCTTATATTTCCTAATCCTTATAATTCCTAATAAGATTCCTATATCTACCATGATGGTAAAATGTACTGATTTGGTCTAGAAGGCAATGATTCCCTTCTTAAGGTTTCTCTCCAGTGTCAATGCAGTATAATAAAACCAACTTTCCAGTAACAAATATTCTACACTGGTTGCATTTATAAGGTTTCTCTCCCGTGTGGATTCTCTGATGTCCAGTAAGAGCTCCCTTTTCTCCAAAACTCTTTCAACACTGATTGCATCCAAAAGATTTCTGTCCTGTATGAATTCTCTGATGTTGAACAAGAGCATTCTTCTGGGTCAAAGTCTTTCCACATTGATTACATTCATAAGCGTTCTCTTCAGGATACTTTCTCTAAAGTTGGAGAACCCCACTCCCTTTTATGAGTCTTTCCACATTGGCTACATTCATAAGGTTTCTCTCACAAGTGAATTTTCTTATGTTCTGCATGTTTTGCTTTAGATCTCAAAGCCTTTTCACATTGATAGCTTTTGCAAGGTTTTTCTCCAGTATAAATTTTTTGATGTGCAGTACGAGGAGCTCTCTTTGTAAAAGCCTTTCCCCACTATTTCCAGTTATAATGCTTATCCCAAGGTTTACCTCCAAGTGAAATCATCATCAACTCATGAATCTTTGTAGGTGAATTTCTGCTAAAGACAGTTTTAACTTTGCAGTGCTTTCCTTCTTTTCAAGTCTGATTTCTTCTTCTGAAAAATCAACAAACAAATAAAGAATAACAAACATACTGACACTATAGACACACACAAGTATGCATTTATATACTTCTCCCTCAACAGTAGAACACAAACTCAGTTATTTCCTATTTTCCCAGGTAGAGAGAAAAATATTGGGCAGATCCAATCATATTAAAATTCCATTAGCTCCCATATCTCAAAGACGATTTCATTTACTATGAGCTTCATGCAGAATTATATTGGAGGTTCACAATAAACCTGCTACAACACAAGAAATGCCTTCATTCTTGTTGTGTGCATGAGTCAAGCCATGAGTTCAGAACAGCTGAGTGACTTGACCCAAATCCCAGCAGCTGAAACTAGAATTCATTCCCTGTGAATGGGCATGCTCTGGCCACAGTACTTAACAAATTATCTCCATTTCCAGTCTTTCCATTTCATTGCCTTCAATTTCATTCCTTTCTTCATAGATACAAGCTATTTTACTGCACACAAACTAAACATTCAATTTATTTCACTTTCTATCTCACCTGGAAACATAACAAATTTCTCTGATGCTCACTTTCAATTTTCCTGTTATGTTATCTAATTTTTCATTGGGAATATCAACACTTTTATTTTAAAATTTCTATCTTTAGATGCCATTGATCACTAAAATAAAGGAACATCCTTGCAATAAACATCATTTTAAAATGCATGAAATTATCCATGTTTGAAAATATCTCTCATATGGAGATTTGAGTTCAACATCTTGGCATGGATATGAAAGGCATGTTTTGCTGTTGCTCCTCTCGTATCCCTTTTCCCTTATTTGAGACAATGATCCAAGGAATTTGATCCTAAACTTTGCCGGGGTACTTTAAATGGATAATTGTCCAGAGATATTTATCTTCCTGTACAACAAATATGTGCGTATTCCCACCTCATCTATTTTCTTTCTTCAGTGATTCTAAACTGTCATGATCAGGACCACCCTGCTTTTGGGAATTGTGCAGTGATTATATCAGACACTATTTGTTTCTAAGTGCAGCCTAGTGTTTCAGTAACTTAACTTGAAATTAAATTTTCCCCACAACTCCAGGAAGGTTGGACCTTTAAATGCAAATGGTCACAGGTATGCAAAGACCCTGAGTGGCTGTCTCTCAATGCCCCAGAGTAATTGTCTCATTCAGGGGTTACCTTGTAATCACATCCTATCCAACCCATAACCACCAAGTCAAGATGTTATGTGGGCTTTCCTTCTTGCAGCAGTATTGGCAGGCTACTTAAAAAACAGTGTCACTTCATATTTAACATGTATAGGACTGCTTGCAATCTGGGGGAGGGGGTGGAAGGAGGGAGGGGAAAAGTCAGAACAGAAGTGAGTGCAAGGGATGTTGTAAAAATTACCCATGCATGGGTTCTGTCAATAAAAAGTTATAATTATTAAAAAATTAAATTAAATTAAAAAAACAAACAAACAAACAAAAACCAACCAGTGTCACTTGACGTGCAGAGAAGAGCCCACCATGAAATCATTGTGGATCTGCACAACTTTTATGTTAAAATAGACCTTCAAGTGCCATTCTCTGAAATGGTAAGGGTGTTTTCTAATTTAAACTTCTCTACTCTTCTTCTATGTAGCAGTTTCTCAAAGGAATTGGTTGGCAAGAACAGTTGGTCATTTAGTACAGTTTCCTTGAGCCTGTAGGTACTTTGCTAGTGGTAGAAAAAAAGAGAAGTTATATCTGAAGAAATTCTATCCTTTGAAAAGCATAGCAGGCAGGTAATTGTTTACTTGAACGTGTTCTAAGACAGAATTCATCTTGAATCACCTAATCTCTTTTGTCACTTTGAGGAATATGACATGCCCCACATCCCAAACAGTGGCTTTGGAAAGGAAGGTAGATGGTCACTGGAAGGGAGATTAAAAAGCCATGGAGTCCAACCTCTTCATTTTACAAATGGGAAAATTGAGTTTCAGGATTTAGCCTAGGAGTCTAGTGCTAAAAAATGTCTGAAAAAGAATACCAAGGCAGGTGTTACACCCCCATCCCTTGCCCTTACCTCAGGACAACTTGAAACCACTCCCAGCACTCCTAGAAATGCTTTCCCATCATTCACCTGGAAGACAGCCCCGCAGACCTGATTGATCCAGCGTCCATAGTGATTCCCCATTTTGAAAAGAAGAGATCACATCTTCTCTGAAAACTGGAAGCTCTGGAGAGTGGAATTAAGGATGAAGATGGAGAAAAACTTGTTAATTCCTTTTAGAGAAAGGGTTGAGGAGCTGCTTCATTTTGAGATTCATCCCATTATGTTCATGTATTGGAGTCTATGCTCACCCATTGTAAAGCAAGTGACCTAAAGTAAAATGTACTAGATTATCTTGTTGTATAAATATCTGTTTCTGAGAAAGAGCAAAAGGTCTGAGCTGTCTGCCTCCAGTTCTGTTACGCTCCATTCTGCCAGAAACTTTTAACCCCACAATTGAGGTAATGAAGTTTTTTAGGATGGATGCATGATTTAGCGAAAAAGCCTGATATTATAAGCAAATTAGGAGAACAAGAAATAGTCTGCCTCTCTAATATGTGGAGCACAAAGGAATATGTGGCCAAGGAAGAAGTAGAGAGCATTATGAAATGCAAGATGGATAATTTTGATCATGTTACATTCAAAAGGTTTTGTACAAACAAAACAACAGCAGCCAAGATTACAAGTGAGATAGAAAACTAGGGGGCAAATTTTATATTCAAAGATTCTGATAAAGGCCTCATTTTAAAAATATGCAAATAAGTGACTCAAATTTATAGGAATTTAAGCCATTCTCCAATTTCTAAATGGTCACAGAATGTGAACAATTTTCAGAAGAAGAAATTAAAACTATTTTTATTCATATGAAAAGATGTTTTAAATTACTATTGATCAGAAAAATGCAAATTGAGACACTCTGATGTATTACTACACACTTCTCAGATTAGCTAAAATGACAGTTTTTATTTCCATTCTCATCTGCATTGCTTTTATTTGTGCAAAACCTTTTTAATTTGATATAATCAAAATAATCCAACTTGCATTTCATGCTGTAATCCAGTTCTTCTTTGGCCAGAACCCTAACCCTAACCCTTTCTTTTGCACAGATCTGAAAGGTAGTTCTCCTTGTTTGCATGTAGTATCATTCTTTATCTCTAAATCATGAACCTCTTTTGACCTTATCTTGATTTAGGCCAAGCCTTGAAGTTCTCCAAAGTCTTCTTTTTTCCATAATATTTCCCAATTTTCCTAGGAATTTCTGTCAACTAAAGAGTTCTTATCACAGAAGCTGTGGTCTTTGGATTTAGCAAACATTAGAATATGTGTAAGGAAGAATAAGAAGGACATTTTTGGTAGACCACAGTCTGTATGAAGTGGAATACAGTATAATAATAGCGGAGAGATGGAAATGGTTTTAAATGACAAATAAAGGTCTTTTTACCTGATTCTGCAGACAAAGGGGAGTTTTTGGAGTTAGTGAGTAGGAGAGTGACATTTGCTCCTTTATGTTAGACAATATCTCTTTGGCAACTTGATGGAAGAAGGATTTGAAAATAGAGAATCTTGATTGAAATTGGGACATAAGATGTGATAAGAAACTGAATTCTAATTCAATTGATGTGTGAATAAATGAGTAATATCAAAGATATTGTTATCATAGAAGTGATCAAATTTAGCGATTGATTAGATATGAGTGTTTAGAGATAGTGTTACAGGATTTTAAATTAGGGTTACTGGAGATGTGGTGGTACCTTCAGCCCAGTAAGTTTATGTGGAAGACTGATATGATTTGGCTGGAAGTTAATAGCTTTTTTTTTTTTTTTTTTTTTTTTTATGTGCTAAGTTTGAGATTTCAGTGAAATACCTAATTGAAAATATATGGTAAGTACTTGGATATATGGAATAGCATATTAGGCTATATTAAGCTATTTTTGGAATATTGCCTCATTGTTGTAATTTTTTATGAAATTATTTTTGTCTATGATTTGCTCTTTGACCTACTCAGGTTCTAATAATTTTTAGCGCAATGATTCCTTTTTTTTTCCTTAATATTTTTTTTAACAATTATATGTTAATAGTTTTCAACTTTCATTATTGTAATATTTGGAGTTCCAAAATGTTTTTCTTCCTCCCTAACCACCTTCCTTTCCCAAAACTCCAAGCACAATGATGACAGATTAAGCAGGTACAATCATGATAAACATTTTTCATATTAGTCATGTTGCGAAAGAAAAATCATAAAGGAAAAGACATGAGGAAGAAAAAAACAAAAAAAGTAAAAATATTGAGCTTTGATCTCTATTCAGATTGTAGTTCTCTCTATGTATGTAGATAGATTTTTTCACCTTGAGTCTTTTGGAATTGTTTTAGATTATTGTATTGCTGAGAATAGTTAAGTGTATCATATTTGACTCATAAAGTGTCTTTTCAGTGTGGATTCTCTGATGTAGAGTGATTCCCCATTTCAAAAAGCATTTCCCCAAAGTTGACATTAATAAGGTTTCTCTCCAGTGTGAATTATCTGGTTTCTAGTAAGAACTTACTTTTGTTTTTTAAAAATTACTATTTTGTAGCTTTTTATGTTCTTTATTTTCTTTTTATTACTATTATAGTTTTTTATTTACAAAACATATGCATGGGTAATTTTTCAAGATTGATCCTTGCAAAAGTTTCTATTCCTACTTTTCCCTTTCTTCCCCCCACTCCTTCCCCTAGATGGCAGGTAGTCCAATACATGTTAAATATGTTAAATACAATATATATACACATATTTACACAGTTATCTTGCTGCACAAGAAAAATCAGATCTAGAAAGAAGGTAAATAAACCTTAGGAAGAAAACAAAAATGTAAACAAACAGTAACAGAATGGAAATGTATAGCTTTTTATTTTCAAAACATATGCATGGATTTTTCAACACTGACCCTTGCAAAACCTTACATATCCATTTTGGCCTCCCCCTTCTCCCCAACCCCTCAACTCCATGTAAGTAATTCAATATATATTAAACATGGTAAAATATATATCTTAAATCCAATATATGCATACATACCTATACAATTATTTTGCTGTACAAGAAAAATCAGATCAAAAGGGGAAAAAATGAGACAGAACAATAATGCAAGGAAATAAAAACAAAAGGAGTGAAAATGCTGTGTTGTGTTCCAAACTCAGTTATCACTGTCATCTCTCTGGTGTAGATGACTCTCTTTTTCACAAGATCATTGGAATCTGCCTGAATCATGTCATTGTTGAAAAGAGCCACATCCATCAGAATTGATCATTGTATAATTTTGCTGTTGTCAGCTATGATGATCTCAGTTCTGCTCATTTCAATCAGCATCAGTTCATGTAGGTCTCTCCAGGCTTCTGTAGAAAAAGCCTGCTGATCACAGAACAATAATAATCCATAACATTTATATACTATAACTTATTTAGCTATTCCCCAGCTGATGGGCATCCACTCATTTCGTTCCTTGCCACTACAAACAGGGCTGCCACAAATTTTTGCACATGTGGGCTCCTTTCCCTCAGTTAAGATATCTTTGGAATAAAAGCCCAGTAGTAACAATGCTAGATCAAAGGGTATGCACACTTTGATAACTTTTTGAGCATAGTTCCAAATTGTTCTCCAGAATGGTTGGATCCATTCACAATTCCACCAACAATGCATTAGTGTTCCAATTTCCACTTCCCCTCCAACATTCATCATTATGTTTTTCCTGTCATCTTAGCCAATCTGAGAGGTGTGTAATGGCACTTCAGAGTTGTCTTCGTTTGCATTTCTGTGATGGTAGTGATTAGAGGACCTTTTCATATGACTAGAAATGATTTTAATTTCTTTATCTGAAAATTATCTGTTCATATCCTTTGACTATTTATCATAGTTAAGGAACTGCTATGGGTTCCTTGAGATGGTGAGATCTCCTTGCTAGATCTTCTCCTGGGTGGCAGCACTAACTCCAGAAGCCTCCTGTCTGCGGCTCCCCATACACAATTCTGTGTGAGCTGTGCACTGGCAATCCCAGAAGAGAGACGACATAAATAGACAGCCCTGAGCAGTGCTCTCTCTCTTTCTTACTCTCCTATGGTTTTGCTTCCTGCTACCCCCACTGAGAGGATAACTGAATAAAGACAATGCTCACACCTCCTGGTCGGTCTGTCTCTGTGGTGGGTCCCCGAAGACTGGTAAGTTAACCTAGATGTGCCACTGACAGGTGGGCAGATAGAGTAGCCTGAAAGGGATGCTACAGCACTGAATAAGTAGATTGATTTAGGTCATATTGTCATTTCTATTATATTAGCTCAGCCTACACATGAGCACTTGATGGTTTTCTAATTGGTTAAATCTGACTTTAGTTTTGTGCAAAATGTTTTATGGGTGTGTTCATAGAGACCCTGACTTTGCCTTCGCAAAAACGCTTTTATGTGTGAAAGTTAATTTTATTAATTAATTTATTTATTGTAACATGGTTACATTCATAAGGTTTCTCCTCAATGATGGATTCTCTGATGGTCGGTAAGAATACAGATTTCTCTAAAAGTCATTCAACATTGGTTACTTTCCTAAGGCTTCTCTTCAGTGTGGTGTCTCTGAAGTACAATAAGACCTCCCTTCCTTTTAAAAGTCTTTTCCCAGTGGTTACATTCATAAGGTGTCTTTCCAGTGTGAGATTTCTGCTGTCTATCAAAAGCTTTCCTTTGACTAAAATCCATGCCACATTGCTGACATTCATAAACCTTCTCTCCAGTGTGGATTCTCTGATGTACAAAGTTTTCTTTTTTATAAAACCTTTTCCACATTTGTTACATTCACAATCTCTCTCTCTAAGCTGGATTCTCTCGTGTTGCACAGCTTTCTCTCCAAATAAAGTCACAGGATCCATCACCTATGAGTAGTTGCTTGGGAGTGTCTACCACAGAATGGCTTAGCTCTGTAGGAGTTTCCTTCATTTCAAGTAAGTTCTCTCCTTCTAAAAAAAAAAAAAAGAAAGAAAAGAAACAATACAAATGTAGCCATGATGCACACACACATCTGGGATCTGACCCAAAAATGTTTTAAGTGGTGAATACATAAAAAACTCTTGCGCCACCAGAAGGCAGTTCCCCAAAACTCCCTACCCGTGCGCCAAATCCCAAGGGGTTGCAGGAGCCAAGTGGGAGCCAAACCTCTCCATTTGGTTCCCTGAACCTGCCACTAGACCTGATCATTTGACTGACCACCAGAAACCCTAATCTCATTTTGGTTCCCTAAATCTAAACCTTATCAGTACTACTCGATCCTCTCCCTATTATTTTATTGGATTTTGACTAATCTCCCCCCAAATTCTACTCTCCTTAAACCATTATCATCCTCATTAATTAGTGAGTTAGTAATCCTTTATCCAGTCCACAGTGGAGCCCCCACTATCTCATTGTTGTTGTGTTCTCTGCCCCACAGTCTGTGACCTCCATGACAGCAGAGGAGGTCCCTCAAACCTCCTTTTGCTCCCCAGACCCTGGCATGTAGTGGGCTCTTAAATGTTTGCTGCCTTGAAGAAATGAGCTCATCTTGGATCAACTAATTCCTTTAGGCTCTTTCAGGAGAATTTCATGCCCCTAAATCTTAAAACAGTGACATCTTATAGGCTACTAGGTGATCACTGGAAGGGACCTGCCAGGCCATAGAGTGTAACCTCCTCCTTTTACAGACAGGGAAATGTAGATTCTTTGACAATCCAAGGACTCTATGGTAAAGAAATATTTAAAAGAATTTCTAGGCAATCCTTCCCCAAGTATAGCACTTATTTCTTGGTAACTGCTAGAACGATCCAGTAACCTTATCACACCTGGTTTCTCCTCTCTCACCTGGAGAACAGCTCCTCAGCCCTTCTTGGTCCAGCATCCAAGATACTTCCCCATATAAGACATCATATCTTCTCTGGGACCTGAAAGCCCTTGGCAGAGAAACCAGTTAAGGATGAAGAGGGAGAGAAACTTGTCATTTAGTTTTCTAAAGGGAAAGAGGGGAGGATCTAGAGCTACTCCATTTAGAGATTCACTCAATTATGTTCACACAGATGAGGCTCAACACTCCTCATTAGTACTGGTTTAACCCAAAGTAGAATATGCCGTATTATTCTATTGTACAATTATTATTTTTTTAATAATAGCCTTTTATTTTCTAAATATAAACAAACATCATTTTCAGCAAATCTGAAGTTTCAAATTATTCTTCCTTCCGTTCCCCCACCCCCTCCTCTGGAAGTAAGTACTCCAGTATATGTTAAACATATGCAGTTCTTCTATGCATATTCCCACCTTTTTTCTATTGCACAAGAAAAATAAGATCAAAAAGGAAAATAAAGCAAGCAGACACTAATAAAGAAAAACAATAAATACTGTGTCATGATCCACTTTCAGTCCCCACAGCCATCTCTGGTACAGATGGCTCTCTCCATCCCAAGTCTGTTGGAACTGGTCTGAATTACTTCATTGCTGAAAAGAGCCACAAGCATCACAGTTGACCATCCATAATCTTGTTGTTGCCATGTAAAAGGTTCTCTTGTGCACAATTTGTTCCCATACAAAACCAAACCCCTTGTCCCAACCCCTGCCTCATATCCTGCTAGACTCTGTTGTGGAAGGAACTCCCAGCCCAACACCTGGACAAAAGAGTGATATTGTGCCAGAGCAGCCTCAAGCCTGACCAATAGGGACCTTGGCTTTGGTGCAACTTCTCCTTAGAAGGATGGACTCATCCCAAGGTTTTCATTACCTAGAAGTTAAGAGGAGCTGGTAGTGCAATGAATAGAGACCTGGGCAGAGTCAGAAGTGCCAGTCTGGTATGTGTGAGGTAGTAGTGGCTCAGAGTTGTCTTAATTTGCATTTCTCTAATCAGTAGTCCAAATCTATTTTTTAAGGAGTTATTTTGTTGGTATAATTTTCCCCATCTCACTAAATCTATGTTCAAGTTGTTTTCCTCACTCAGTTTTTGTGCTTCCTTTCTAAGCATCTGACTTTTTTTTTCCTTTGCAATTCTCCCGTACAGCTCTCATTTGTTTTTCTAATTTTTCTTTTCCCTCTTTTACTTGCTTTTTTATTTTTTTCTTGCTTATTTTAAAAAATCCATTTTGATCTCTTCTAAGAGAACCTTTTGAATTGGGTCCAATTCATATACCCTTTGAAGCTTCAGTTGCAGGCCTTTTGACACTGCCCTTCTTTTCTGAGTTTGTGTTCTGGTCTTCCTTAGCACCATCTTAGCTTTCCATGGCCAGGACTTGTTTTTGCCCATTTTTCAAAGTTGAGCTCTCTTCACAGGGCACAGATGACACTGGTTCAACCCCTGTTCCAGGGGGACAGGGGCCTGTTCTCTGGCTTTTCTGGCTGGGGCCAGAGGAGCTAGAGCTTTGCCACCAGGCCTGATCTACTCTCTTGTGCCATGGTTTAGGGATTTGCACTTTGCCTTCTAGGCTGGGGCTGGAGACCTCACAGCTGCTCTGCTGAGTCAAGACTGAGGGTCCGGCTGCTGCTTTGTGCTGGGCTCAGAGACTCCCATCAGATGCCCTGTGGCACACCTGCTCTGGGCTGTGCTCCCATTTTACCCAATGGGTCAGACCGTTCTTGGAACCCATTTCTCTTATCTTAAAAGGGAAAATTATTTCTGGCTGCCTTTCTTGTGGGTTCTGCCACTCTGGAATCCATTTAGAGACTTGATTTCCAAGGGAAACTGGGGAGAGCTCAGGCCCCTTCCTGGCTTCTCTCTGCCATCTTTGTTAAGTTACTTTCCTATTGCCACAGAGCTACAGAACCCAAATTTCAACCCACACCCTCTGACTCCAAATCTGATGCTCTTTCCATTCTAGCACAGAGTCTTCCAAGTAGGTGACCAGATGGAAAAGAAGGATCCACAATGCCTAAGAAGCTGTCTGCTATCCCTAGACAGCTTTCATTTTCCCTTCCTCCCCTTCCCTCTACAGGCTACAACAGGCTAAGTGTTGAAGCCTTCAGCACAATAGCATTTGGGCCTAATCCCACTCCCCTCCTCCGCCCCCCCCACCTCCAGGGCCACTGATTGGCTCCACCTTCACACACTCACTATAGTCATTGTGCAACAAGTCATATTTGGGGAGAACAGGAATAAGCAATTCCTGATGCTCACTCTTTGAAGCCTGAGGTGATGATTGTGCTATGTGCTATGCTCAGACCTCATGAGACGTATTATGCTCATCTCTAGGACCAGTTCATGTGAGTCAGGAAACAAGCACCTTTCAACAATGTACTATGTTCCAGGCAGAAAGCTAAGCCCTGGGGACCCAAAGATTATCAAAGGACAGTTCCTGCGCTGAAGAGCTCCAAGTTTGGTGGAGGGGATGCTAATCGAATTTTGCTGTTTTCTTCACCAGATTGTGGCAGCTGCAGGGGCATGAAGCAGACACAGATTTCAGAGATCAAGTAGCAACTTAATTAATGCCTTTCAGAGTAAGGAATGAAGTTTGTAAACAGTAAGGAGACCTCCTCTTGCAGCAGAAAAGGGAGAGATTTTATACCCAACCCATCAATGGGAAAGGAGAGGGAAGGTAGATGACAATATGTTCCGTTTCATGGTCTGCATGCTTTCCCAAGTCCAGGAATCTAGGACCATATGGGTGTTTTCCAGTCTTGTGGGAATAGTTTCAGTCCAATAAATTGTTTCTAGTTCCAGTGGTCACTATTTCATGGAGGACAGGACCAGAGTTTTGTGATACAACAGGTTCTATAACCTTTGGTTCACTTTACTTAACATATATAGGAGAAAGTTGTCAAGAATTGCTTGATCATTTCAAGCTGCATTGTAAGACTGATTCCCAGGCCACAAGAGGCAGCTCTGATAAATATAAATTATTAGTATATTTATTAATCATATCTTCATATTTATGGAAATCATCATATTTCCTTATTTTTTCCTTCTGACCAAAAGGTCGGAATGACCCTGAAGATTGATGAGGAACATTGATTTGAGACAGGATTTGGAGTTTATGTAAAATAAGTGAGTTATAAAGTGAATGCCAAGGTAGATGGCAAGGGAAATTAAAAAAAAAAAAAAAAAAAAAAGGAAACATTAAACTCGGGAGAATGGAGAATACTGCCAAAGTCTTCAGGTACCCAGGAGAGTAAATCAAAGGAACATAAAGAGAAAACATTCTTTAGAGAATTCTGACCCCTCTTCCATAAATCTTCTGCTTGCTTGTTTAGAGCATGAAACAAGCTCTTATTTGATTTGAGGGTAGAGGTTGTCAAAGAAAAAACAAGCTTTCTTTCCGGTACGGATTCTCTGATGTCCCTTCTATATAAATGTCTTTACATACTGGCTACAGTGGGTTTTCTGATGTAGAGTAAGAACATGCCTTTTGTAAGTCTTTCCTCATTGGTTACATGCATACGCTTTCTCTCCAGTGTGGATTCTCTCATGTACATTAAGAGCTCCCTTTTTTCTAAAAGCCTTTCCACACTGGTTACACTCATAAGGTTTCTCTCCAGTGTGAATTCTCTGATGTCCAATAAAACCTCCTTTGCTTTTAAAAGCTTTTCCACATTGGCTACATTCATAAGGCTTCTCTCCAGTGTGGATTCTCTGATGTCCAATAAAACCTCCTTTGCTTGTAAAAGCCTTTTCACACTGGTTACATTCATAAGGCTTCTCTCCAGTATGGATTCTCTGATGTCCAGTAAAACCTCCCTTGCTTTTAAAAGCCTTTCCACATTGGTTACATTCATAAGGCTTCTCTCCAGTGTGGATTTTCTCATGTACAATAAGACCTCCCTTGCTTCTATAAGTCTTTCCACATTGGTTACATTTATAAGGCTTCTCTCCAGTGTGGATTCTCTGATGTACAGTAAGATTTTGCTTATATCTAAAAGCCTTTCCACAATGGTTACATTCATAAGGCTTCTCTCCAGTGTGGATTCTCTGATGTACAACAAGACTTCTCTTGTGTATAAAAGCCTTTTCACAGTGGTTACATTCATAAGGTTTCTCTCCAGTGTGGGATCTCTCATGGAAAGTAAGAGAGTCTTTTTTTGTAAAAGCCTTTCCACAGTGGTTACATTCATAAGGTTTCTCTCCAGTGTGGATTCTATTATGGAAAGTAAGAGATTCTTTTTTTATAAAAGCCTTTCCACAGAGATTACATTCATAAGGCCTCTCTCCGGTGTGGATTATCTGATGCACAATAAGAGCTCCCTTTTGTGTAAAAGCCTTTCCACACTGGTTACATTTATAAGGTTTTTTCCCATTGTGGATTCTCTGATGTCCAGTAAGAGCTCCCTTTTTTCTAAAACCTTTTCCACATTGCTGACATTCATAAGGTTTCTCCCCAGTGTGGATTCTCTGATGTACAATAAGAGCTCCTTTTTCTGTAAAAGCCTTTCCACACTGGTTACATTCATAAGGTTTCTCTCCAGTGTGGATTCTCTGATGTATAATAAGTTCACGCTTATATCTACAAGTCTTTCCACAATGGTTACATTCATAAGGTTTCTCTCCAGTATGGATTCTCTGATGTACAATGAGATCTCCCTTACTTCTAAAAGCTTTTTTACACTGGTGACATTCATAAGGTTTCTCTCCAGTGTGGATTCTCTGATGTACAATAAGCTCTCCCTTCCTTCTAAAAGCTTTTTTACACTGATGACATTCATAAGGTTTCTCTCCAGTGTGGATTCTCTCATGTTCAATAAGACTTTCTTTCCTTCTAAAAGCCTTTCCACATTGGTTACATACATAAGGCTTCTCTCCAGTGTGGATTTGCTGATGTGCATTAAAACCTCCCTTGCTTCTAAAAGCCTTTCCACAATGGTTACATTCATAAGGCTTCTCTCCAGTATGGATTCTCTGATGTGCAATAAAACCTCCCTTGCTTCTAAACGCCATTCCACAATGGTTACATTCATAAGGCTTCTCCCCAGTATGGATTCTCTGATGTACTATAAGAGATTCTTTTTTTATAAAAGCATTTCCACATTGGTTACATTCATAAGGTTTCTTTCCAGTGTGGATTCTCTGATGTATAATAAGATTATGCTTATATCTAAAAACCTTTCCACATTGCTGACATTCACATGGTTTCTCTCCAGTGTGGATTCTCTGATGTACAATGAGAGTTTCCTTTTTTATAAAGCCTTTTCCACATTTGTTACAATCACAATGTCTCTCTCTAAGGTGGATTCTCTCATGTGTTGCACAGCTTTCTCTGCAAGTAAAGTCACAGGATCCATCACCTAAGAATCGTTGCTCGGGAGTTTCTACCACAGAATGGCTTAGCTCTGCAGGAGTTTCCTTCATTTCTAGTCTGATCTCTCCTTCAAAAAAAAAAAAAAAAAAAAAGGAAGAAAGAAAGAAAAGAAAGCAGAAAACAATAAAACAAATATAGTCATGATGCAGACACACACACAAACACACTCACATATATTTATATTCCCTTTCCTCCATCAGCAGAAGAGAAACTCACTTTTCTCTTTTCCAATACAAAGGAAAAATCTTAAATGAGCAGAAGCAATCATTTTACATCTCATAAGTTCATATCCCAAACATAATTTCATTTCTAAGGAGCTTCATGCACAATTACAATGGAACCTCACAATAAATTTGTGACATCATAGAAAGTGAATTCATTCTCCTTGGGTGCACAACTCAGGTCACCAGCTCAGAATGGCTGAGTGACTCAGACCAAATCCCAGGAAATGAGACTAGAACTTTTATCCTGTGAATGGGCATGTTCTGCCTTCGTATATGACAAATTATCTCCACTCTCAGTGTTCCCCTTTCCCTTTCATTATCTGCACTTTCACTCCTTTTAGTAGATATGTCCTTTGCTTCATATATAGGAAATACTCACATTAATTCATGATCTGTCCTGCCTGTAACCATAACAAATTTCCATGCTGATCACTTTCAATTACATTTTTTCTATTACATTATCCAAGATCATATTCAGAAGGCTAACAGTTGTTTGTTTTATTTACATAAGGTAGAAGTGATTTTGTTCTGACCCATTACTTTTTTTGAGATAGCTATTACTTCTTTCTTTTTTAAAATTATCATTATTTGCCCCCTGCATATCCTCAAAACACAATTTTAAAAAATGCATGAAATTATCCACATTTAAAAATGTCTCACACATAAAATTGAGTTCATCATCCTGAGATATGGAAGGGTAGTGTGACTGCAGTATTTCAATCTTGCTCTTTTAGAATCTCACCAACCCCTTGAAGAATTGAGATAATGAATCAAGGGATCTGACCCTAAAATGTATTAGTGGCACGTTAAGTGGTGAATAAAATGTCTGATTTAATTATAAAAGTAGCTGTGCTCTGGGACCACACAGATGGGCACATTTCCACCTTTACAAGTCTTTCTGCAGTGATTTCAGTCTCTCATGATCACCAATGTGTTGCTGTGGAGGACCCTGAATCTATCAAACTCTAGCTGCTTCTAAGTGTAACAGATTCTTCTGGTTTCTCAAATAAATATCAGATTTTTCCCAGCATTCTAAGAAGGTTGGATATTCATGTTCAAATGGCCACAGACAGGCCTGCAAGGTCCCTCAGGGGCTGTCTCTCCCCAGAACAGAGTAGTTCTCTCCCTCCTGGGTTACCTAGCAACCCCATCTTATCCAATCTCTAATTGCCTGAGTAAGTAGTGACCTGGGTCTGCATTATTGCAGCAGTGCTGGCAGACCATTTGAAAATTATGGTCAGGAGGAAGGGACAGGAGAGGCCATCATGAAATCATCATGGAAGGCCACAAACTTTCTATCAAAATCGACCATAAATTGTCACTCATTTACTTGTACCAGGTTGTTTTCTAATTTGAACATTTCCTCTGGTTATGTTACTCGTCTTCTATCTGGCAGATTCACAAAGGAATTGTTTGGCTACATGGGTTGGTCATTCAATAGGGTTTTAGTTGCTGTCCTTTCAAAGGTTGTGATTATATAAATATTATTAAAAAAAAAAAAACACAACAACTTAAAGCAATACATGTAGTTGATCCTTGAGACATTTAGGACCACATTTGTCATGAGCCAAAAAAATATAAATTTTTATTAATAGTAATTAGTAGTAGGTTTTGCCTGGCTATAGTTTAAAAAATGAATTTCCATGTCTTCACAGAAACTTGTCCCAATTCTGTTTTCTGCCTCATACATGTAAGACCACATTCATTTTATCTGTTTCAAAATCAGAATACAATTAGAGTGGATAGAATGTGGATAGGGTCTTGAATCAGGAAGCCTAGGGTTTTAATGCCACTTGAGAAGCTTGCAAGTCAAGTTATAGAATCTCTGTTAGATTCACTTTCTTTATCTGTAAAATGGATATAATAATAACACTTAAATCCTCTGGTTCTCATGAGGATGAAATAAGACAATGCAGAGCATAGTACACTGGGCTGTATAAATACTATCTGTTTTATTTCACTTTGGCCTTTTCCTCCCCAGTTCTGATTTCCTTCTTAAACCATCATGATCCTCAACAATTAATGACATCCTGGAGTACTAAGTTATTCAGTTTATCTGTTGCACAGTGAGGCTCTTTGTAGTCACTGGGAATGTCTGCCCTGACCTCCAGGAGAGCAGGGGATGTCCTTCCCATCTCTTTGTGTTCCTTGTTTTTAGCCCAGGGCTGCCCTGTAGCAGGCCCTTACTTGTTTACTGACAAAAAGTTCTAAGAAATGGCTCATGTCCCAAACCTAATCCCTTTGGCACTTTCAGGAGAGTTCCATTCCCCCAAATTCCAAATCGTGACTTCTAGAGGATCACAGATGAGCACTGGTAGGGACCTACAGGGCCATGGAGTGGGACCCACTCATTTTATAGTGTGGACAGCCAGATTCACTGACTAGTTCCGGACACGGCTGCCAAGAAATATTCAATAAAGAATTCCAAGTCTGGCCTTTCTCCCCCAAACTCAGCATTTACTTCAGGGTAACTTCCAGAAGCCGCTTGTAACCACAGCTCTCATACATCTGCTTTCATTTCACTCACCTGGAGAGCAGCTCCTCAGGCCTTCTTGGTCCAGCATCCAGGGGGTTTCCCTTTGCTCAAAATAAGATGTCACCTCTTCTCTGGGAACTGGAAGCCCTAGGCATGGAAATCAGTAAGAGAAGAAGATGGAGAGAAGTTGGTCACTTAGTTCTTCTTAGGGAAAGGATGGGGATGCAGATCTGCTCCAAGCTGAAATTCAGCCCCTGATGTTTAGACATATCAGTCAATACTCACCCATTGGTGAGTACCCACTATTTGTATAGCTTCCTCTGAGAGAGAGCCAAAGGCCCTTCCTCCCACCTCCTATTCTGTGAGACCCCCTTCTAGCAGAAACTTCTGATCCCAAACCTGGGTAAAAAGAGTTCATGCTGGAGCAGCTCAGGACTGATCAAGAGGGACCTTGGACATGACACACATTTTTAAAGAAGGAAAGATTCATTCCATAATTTCCATTATCCAGAAGTTAAAGGAGCTGGTGGTGGAGTAGAGAGCCCTGGGCATAGAGTCAGGTGGACCCGAGTCTGAATTAAGCATTGGACAGCCACTAACTGTGTACATCTGGGAACATCAATTCAACTATGTTTGTTTTCCTCAGTTTCCCTCAAATCTCAAATGGAGATAACAATATCACCCGACTTGGAAAGTTAAGGTGATGATATAGTGATACAATAGTGATACAATGATACAATAGTGATACAATAATATACAATAATGATACAATATTTTATTTTATTCTTAATTTATAAGCAAACATTTCAGTATCATAGCACAATAAAAAGAAGATTGCACAAGAAACTGTAAATTAACAATGCACAACTTGCTATTCCTTTCAAATAGACAAGAAAATTATCAAGTGAATATTTTCCCTCACTTAGCATGCCCCCCCACCCTGGGGATGGCTGTTACTACATAGGAATAAATAAATATATATATATGTATGTATATATATACATATATACACACACACATATATACATATATATATGTATATATATATATACACATACATACACAAATAATAAACATACAAGTATGGAAATATATATCTACACATAGATATGTAAAATTACCCTATCCATGTTTCCATTTATGAGTTTTTCTCTCTGGATGCAAACAGCATATTTCTTGATTTGTCCTTTGTAATGAATTCCATCCCTTAGAATCGTCAAAGTAAATTATTTGCTGGAAGTTATTCTTTTTTTTTTTTAATTTTTAATAACTTTTTATTTACAAGTTAAATGCATGGGTAATTTTACAGCATTGACAATTGCCAAACCTTTTGTTCCAATTTTTCCCCTCTTTCTCCCACCCCCTCCCCTAAATGGCAGGATGATCAATACATGTTAAATATGTTAAAGTATAAATTAAATACAAAATAATTATACATGTCCAAACTTATTTTGCTGTACAAAAGAATCGGACTCTGAAATAGTGTACAACTAGCCTGTGAAGGAAATCAAAAATGCAGGCAGACAAAAATATAGGGATTGGGAATTCAATGTAACGGGTCTTGGTCATCTCCCAGAATTCTTTTGGGGAAGTTGTTCTTAAACAGTATTGTTACTGTATTGGAAAGAACGCATATGGCACAGCACCTGGTAAACAGCAGGCAGAAAAAAATGTTTATTTCCTTCTATTCCTTTTCCACCCCTTGTGCTGGAATACGGGGGCAATCTAAAGGCAGATTAAGGAGAAACTTCCCATATGAAGGACAAATAAGTGCTTTGGCTACAAACTGATGCTTGCTAAAAAAAATAATAATAATATTCCAAACATTAGACCCATCTGAAAAAAGGAAGGAATTGAAAGGAAAAGCTGCTTGAGCAGTTTTCAGAGCTTTGGCGGACAAAATTCGTGTCCACGTAGAGGCTAACCCCTGTTTAGTTCCCTGTTTGAGATGCTTCCCCTGATTTAATCTCACACAAGGCAAAGACAAGCCCTTTTCCTTCTTTTCCTCCACCCCAAAGCCTGCACACTGGGCAATGAGTAGATTGTAGAGTGTATTGTAGACTTACAATAGATGGATTGTAGATTTGCAATTATCAGAAGTGCTCTTACCCAAGGAAAGCAGGTTCCAGACATTCTCCATCATGACATCCTTATATAGCTCCTTCTGAGAGGGATCCAAGAGCCCCCATTCCTCCTGGGTGAAGTCCACAGCTAGATCCTTGAATGTCACAACCACCTGTAGCATCAAAAGCCAGAAGATGTGGAGCTAAAAGACCCTTCAGAAGTAGAGTCCAATTTCTTCCAATTTAGGGGAGGAAACAGAAACACAGAGAAGCAATTTGCCCAAAAGTCATAGGCTTTCTGAGAGTCAGAGTCAACTCTTGAATCTGTGGTCATTAAGAGACTGATTGAATTTAGGATCTATTGAAATAAAGCTGGGAAATGACTTATTATGGAATGCAATCTTAGGGCCACAGGGCATATTCCCTTAATGAATTCTCCCACACTATTTATTGGTAATCCTATTATTTTCCCAACCCTATTTCCTATTTCCCACTCCTTATGCCTGTTTTACCTTTTCCTTTTATCTATGACCTCTTCTCCAAAATAAACCACCTTTTACCAAAGATAATCTCCTTTGTGAATTTTACAGGTTTACATTGACCTAGGAATTGCTTCCCTGACCTTGTTGTGATCTGGGTGTAAGGCTCATTTCACAGTTTAAATTCCTTTATTCTATTATTTCACTTCTGGACAACAGGGTTTAGAAAAGAAGGCATCTATGCAGTTGGTCTACAAGGAGTGGCAGAAAACTCCTACAGCACAGCCCCAGAATGGGGCCTTTGGAGCCTTTGACTGCATGCAGTGTCAAGGAAAAAAGACCCTGCAAGAAGAGGAACTATGTGACACAGAACAAGAATTTAGGCAAAACAGCCAAGGAAGGTAGACAATGAGGAAAAGTAGAGAAATCCTTGTTAGAAGAGGGAAGGAAAATGGATGAAATTAGAAAACTAATGAACAGGATGAGTTGAAAGGCAAGAGAGGGAGGAGAATCTACAAGAGAACTAAGAGGAAAAGAGGGATGAAGAAATGCAGAATGAGATAAAGTAGAAGGGATGAACAAATGTCTAGAGAAACATGAAATAAAAGACTTAGGGCATCTAAATGGGACAACAGAGAAATATGCATATTTCTTTTCAACATATTGTACTTTTACAAAATTTAACCATTGGGATACACAGATCCTCTGCCCAGATGAAAAAAGTCAGAAATATCAATATACTCTTGCATTCCCTAAAGTAATAAGAATGAAAATCGGTTCAAAGATTACCAACAAAAAATACAAACCTAAAAGGAGATTTACTTAGGACATATTACATAAAGACTGAGTCAGACAATAAATCTTAGGATAACTTTATAAAGAAAAATGAAAATGATCAATGAAACAATATCCCAAAATTTCTGGGGTTCAGCTGAAGCAGGCCTTGGGCATGGGGGTGGAGAAACAGACTTACCATCACACATTAAGAATATAGAAAAAGAGAGGTTTAACTGAATATGCATTTTTAAAAAACTAGAAAAAATAAATTAAAAACCCAAAATAAGTACAAAAAGGAGATATTAAAATTAGAAGGGAAATAAATGAATAGATAAATTGGATATAAAAAATGACAAATAAAAACAAAAATGTTTGAAATGATTCATAAAGTGGAGAAAACTCTTAACTAATATGCTCAAAAAGAAGAGTCCATATAATATAGTCACTGAAATAGCAAATGGCAAAGGTGCAATGGGCACTCTCCTTTGGTAACCCTGGTAGCCTCTCCCATGACTAGCCTGTACGCTTTCATGTGAATAGAGCTCCTGATGGTCAAGAGAAAAATTCTCAAATTTCTTTTTGCATTTACCTCAAACAACATCAGCTTCCTGAAAGAGATGTTGGAAGGAAAATTCCCAGGAAACCATCGCCAAAATGCAGAGCTGCCAAGTCAATGAGAAAAAGCCTGCAGGCCTCCAGAAAGAAAGTCCAGTACAATTCAAGTATCAAGAAGCCATCTTTAGGACCAGACACAATTTGGCAGCAACTTTCATTAAGGAGCAGAGAATTTGGAACAGGATATGACAGCAGGCAAAGGACCTGACCTTATGGCCAAGAGAAAATTCTGAAGCAAAAACAAATGGAATGCTTTCAGGGGAAAAGCACCTTAATGAACGTCCTTCCCAGCATTCCTAAGGAAAAGCCCACAAATGTAGAAAACTTTCTAAGTTGAGACCCATGAGGAGAAATACAAAATATAATCCAGAATGAACTAGCCTCAGGAACTCAAAAGGAACAACTAGTTACATACAATCATAATGAGACAACATGTGTTCCCTCTGATTCCTGTTTGAGCTCACAGAGGGAATCAAAGAAGAGTAAAGTGGGAGGAGTTCTGTTATATCTGGATGATCTTAAGGAGAGAATGGAAAGAGGGGAAGAGAGTGGAGAGAAAGAAGGGCTAGGAAATGTTGTCTCTGGCAAGGCGGGTCCTGGACTAGAAAGCTCTACCAGCAAGGGGTTGGGGACATCTGAGCCTCAGTCATCTAGTCAAAGGAAGGAAGAATTCCCAGGAAATAGGCTGATGAAGGGAGAAATTCAGTTTACTCCCCAGGGAATGGACTCGAGTCAGTTCTATCCATTACACTCTTCCAGGTCAATCCAGTTCTTGCTGCAGTTGGGCAGGGCAGTATTACTACTAGGTTCTCCTGTTGTATAGAAACGACCCATAGATCAGGCCCTAACAACTCCACAGCTCGTCCTCTGTGTCTAGGGAAATGGCTGTGATGGTTGATGTTGGTCAGGTCTGGGAATGGACTGCACTCACCTGAGGAGGTCCGAGACTCCCAGGGCCCATTTCCTCTGGCTCCAGGCTCCCTGTGGAGGTAGCAAACACCCAGAGTGACTCCTCTTTCTCAAGTTCCTCCCTTTGGCACCAGGTCTTTATCCCAGGGTCAGCTGCTCCCACTTTTGAGGGGGCCACCAAAGTGACAACAGTCAAAGCTCTTACTAACAGAGGTCACGGCTAACCATGAGGAGCTTTAATTTTTAGTCTGTCTGAAAACCCAGAGAAAGCCAGGAGCCCCCAGGAGAGTTGCTCCCTTCTTTCCCCCTGCATGGAAAAGCCCAGCTTCCCCTCATCCTGGTCCCAAGCTGACTGCCTTTGATTTCATGGTCTGGGAGAATGCTGTTTGGGGCCCTGCCTATCCCCCAATTCCTGGGCCAAGTCTAGATCACCAAAACAAGCTAGAGAGGGAGAAGCATCGAAGAGGTGAAGACTTTCCCTTCTTTTTCTCAGCAGGAGGCAAGCCTACAGAATTCCTGATGGAGTGTGAGGTCCTCCAGGAGTTACAAAGGCCCTGGCCCTGCCCCTGCTCCAGGGGGGAGACTGCACCCTACAGAACAATGTAGAGAGGGTCAGGATTGGAAAGGGAGGTAGTCTCAAGAAGACTGCTCGCCTTCTTTTTACCCCTTCTTCTCCCTTCTCTCTCCATCCTTCTATTGTGACCTCGGAGGTACAAGGGGCTTTGGGATCCCAGAGGAGAAGAGACCAGTTAGCCTCCATGGCTCCTGAGTCAGAGCTCTCTCCCTAACTCCCCCCAACTGATCCTCTGCCTCCCTCCCTCCACTCCACCCAACTAACACAAACATGATCATTCTGGACAACAGACTGCTTTGGGTAGGAGGGAGCAAAAGTGGGGAGGTGGAGGATGGGGGGTGGGGGGAAGGTTCTGGAACCAGAACCCCAGGGAATGACCAGGGAAAGCCTGAGACTGGGAGACAAAATCTAGTCTGGCATTCAACTCTGAGGGCTCAGAGAAAAGGCGGGCCAGGGAAGCAAGAGGTCTGGGAATCAGGACAGACCAATGGAAATCATGGAAGACGGGCCAGTAGGGTGGGAAGTGTTGGACAGCTGAGCCTAGGAAAATAAGAAGCTTGTGCCCTGAGGTCTACCTAGGAGCTGGGGAGAAATGCTGGGACCTTCTTGTAGAGTTTAGGCTTGGAGTCTGAAAACAGGACAGCTGACTATCTAAGAGATGGGATGGGGAGCCGGGACAGCTGCGTCCTGATCAGAAGGCTGAAATTATGGACAAAGTCTGAAGTCTGGGAAAGTGAGACCAGTGGGAAATCTGGGCAAATTTGGGGAGTGATTGGGAGTCTGGAAAAGGTGGAAGCTCATCTAAGAGGCAGTTTTAATAGAAAGGTGTTTTTCTGGTAGACTTGTTGGTCATGTACCCAAAGGTCAGAAGAGGAAACTCAAAGGCCAGGGCAGCCAGTGGAAGTAGGGAAATGAGTCATACTGGCTCAGACCTACCTGGGAGCTGCAAGCACAGGCCTAGGTGCAGGAATGAAGAGTGATCTCAACACCAAGAGAGGCAAAGGGGGAGAGATCTGAGCTCCCAGGGGAAAGGGGGAAGAGATCAGAACCCACAATGGGGAAAAGGGGAGAGATTTTAGCTCCAAGGGAAAATGGAAAGAGATCTGAGCTGGGGGGGTGGGGGGAGTGGGAGTGGGGGGGGAGAAAAGAGGGGGTAGGTGGGAAGGGAAGAAATCTGAGCTACTGGAGAAGGAGGGGAAGAGATTTAGGCTCCCAAGGGCAAAAGGGGGAGCGAGCTGAGCTCCAAGGGTGAAAAGGGTTACCAGAGCTCTAAGGGGGGAAAGGGAGAGACCAGGGAAGCTGCCTGAGAAAAACGGGGAGAGACTAGAGGAACTTCCAAGGAAAAAAGAGACACGAGCTTCCAGGGAAAACCACCGGAGAGTGATAGAAGGGAATAAGGGGGAGAGATTTGAGCAAATCTCAGGGATCGGGGGAAAGGGAGAGACCCGAGCTCCCAGGGAAAACCAGAGACACCGGAGGAGCTCCTAGGGAAAAAACCGGGGACAGACCAAAACTCCCCGACAAGATAGAGAAGGTTCTAAAGCAAGGAAGGAAAAAGGGGTGAGAAGGTAGAGTGATCCCAAGTCTGACTTCCTGTTTCAGAGTCCAGTCTGGGAGGGTCTTCCTGGTCCTAAGAGCCCCGCCCCGTCCCTCCTCCAGGATGGTTGAGCCCTTTCCTCCAAGGACACCCAAGACGTGGACTTCAGGGTCCCACTGCTTCTCTCACCTTAGTCCTGGCCCCCTCACAAAAAGACTCCAGTCTTAAACTCCTCCCAGGCCACCCGCCCCGCCCTCAGGCTGTTCCTCTCTGAGAGCTCCTCCTCCCACAGTCATTCCCCGCCCCGCTTCTGACCTGAGCAGAAATACCGCCCTGCTGAAACGGCCTCTCCAGACTAACCCAAATAAAGGGAGCCCCTACTTTGAATTACTGGAAGCAAAAGGTTCTTGAGAAAATCGGCGCCCTGTATACTATTAGTAACTGGAATCCAGGCTGGATCGTATTGACTTCTCCCTTTGTCGTTGTGATCTTTGACCCTCTACAATCAGACCAGACCTTAAGGGGCAATACTCATAAAATTCAGCAGTAAAACAAGGTGATGAGGGATAAGAACAAGGAAGAAGCATTAAAGGCCATTGGATCAGAATTCTTTCCTCCTACACTATAGTTACTACTCGCTCCTCTGGCTATTATTTTATCGGATTTTGATTAATCTCCCCCAAATTCTACTCTCCTTAAACCATTATCATCCTCACTAATTAGTGAGTTAGTAAATCACTGCCTTTAGTTCCTTTATGCAGTCCACAGTGGAGCCCCCAGTGGGTCTCTATCTCACCGTTGTTGTGTTGTCTGCCCCACGACTCTGTGACCTCCATGACAACAGGGGATGTCCCTTGAATCTCCTTTTGCTCCTGGTGCTTAGCTCAGAGCCTGGCATGTAGTGGGCACTTAATGTTTGCTGACTAGAAGAAATGAGCTC
Organism: Antechinus flavipes; assembly: GCF_016432865.1. Classification (NCBI taxonomy): domain Eukaryota; kingdom Metazoa; phylum Chordata; class Mammalia; order Dasyuromorphia; family Dasyuridae; genus Antechinus; species Antechinus flavipes. The sequence continues at coordinate 178,923 of NC_067403.1, read as the reverse complement.
ATCTTGGATCAACTAATCCCTTTAGGCTCTTTCAGAAGAATTTTATGCCACTGTAATGCCAGAGAAACTGAGGCAGGATAGAGATTAGAGAGTATTTAATATTTTGTTGGGACCAAATGGATGCATTGTTTGGTCCCAGGGCTGAAGGAGACTATAGTGTCCAAGAATCCAGCAAACAACCTAACTTCTCAATGATATATATATACACATACATACATACATACACACACATATACACACTTGGCTTAGACTTTGGCGATAGACAGAGGCAAGGGTGGCGTCAGAGTGCTAAGAGTGGGAATGGGACTCTGACAGGGTGGGAGGGAGGCCCAGAAAGGGACGACATAATGGGGAGGCACCTGGGATGACATAATGCAAGGAGGTACTGGAGATGTGGAGAGGCTCCCAATATTCTAATAATGTCTGAGATGTAAGATCTTTATTCTATCAAACATTGTAATGATTAAGAGGGAAGGGTTATAGCCTGAGGCAAAGTAACTGTGGTAGGACAATTTAGGACAATTGTGGTGACTGACTTAGGACAATTATGGAAAATGAATCAGGACAATAAAAGAGAACTGTGGTACAACACCCCTAAATCTCAGATAATGACATCTTATAGGATCCTAGATGATCATTGGAAGGGACCTACCAGGCCATAGAGTACAACTTCCTCATTTTAAAGATAGGGAAACTTAGATTCATTGACCAGCCAAGCACACCATTGTGAAGAAATATTGGAAAAAGAGTTTCTAGGCAGTTCTTCCCCAAGTCTAGCACTTACTTCTTGGTAACTGCTAGAATGGTCCAGTAACCACAAGTCTCCTACACCTGATTTCCCTTCTCTCACCTGGAGAGCAGCTCCTCAACCCTTCTTGGTCCAGCATCCAAGATACTTCCCCACATAAGACATCATATCTTCTCTGGGGCCTGAAAGCCCTTGGCAGAGAAACCAGTTAAGGATGAAGAGGGAGAGAAACTTGTCATTTAGTTCTCTACAGGGAAAGAGGGGAGGATCCAGAGCTACTCCATTTTGATATTCACTCAATTATGTTCACACATATGAGTCTCTATACTCCCTCATTAGTGCTTGTTTAACCCAAAGTAGAATATGCCACATTATTCTGTTGTACAATTATTATTTTTAATAATTTCAGTCCATGGAATGTATTCAAAAATTGACCATATAGTGAGACATAAAGATCTCAAATTCAAATGCAGAAAGGCAGAAATAGTAAATGGATCCTTTTTAGATCACAATGCAATAAAAATTATATTCAATAAAAAACCAGGAGGAAAATAGACCAAAAAGTAATTGGAAACTAAATAATCTGCTCCTAAAGAATGAATGGGTGAAACAGCAAATCATAGACACAATTAATAATTTCACCCAAGAGAATGACAATAATGAAACAACATAACAAAATTTGTGGGATGCAGCCAAAGTGATAAGGGGAAATTTTATATCTCTAGAGGCTTACTTGCATAAATTAGAGAAAGAGAAGATCAATGAATTAGCCTTGCACATAAAAAAAGCTAAAAGAAGAGCAAATTAAAAAACCCCACTCAAACACCAAGCTTGAAATTCTAAAAATAAAAAGAAAGATTAATAACATTGAAAGTTAAAAAAAAAAAAAACTATTGAATTAATAGAGCTAAGAGTTGTTTATTTCAAAAACCAACAAAATAGATCAACCTTTGGTAAATTTGATTAGAAAAAGGAAAGAGGAAAATCAAATTGATAGTCTTAAAAATGAAAAGGGAGAACTTTCAACTAATGAAGAGGAAATTAGAGCGTTAATTAGGAGTTACTTTGCCCAACTTTATGCCAATAAATTTGATAACTTAAATGAAATGGATGAATATTTTTATAAATATAGGTTATCCAGGTTAACAGAGGAAGAAGTAAATTGGTTAAATGGTCCTATTTTAGAAAAAGAAATAGAACAGCTATTAATCAACTCCCTAAGAAAAAATCCCCAGGATCAGATGGATTTACATGTGAATTCTACCTAGCATTTAAAGAAAAATTAACTCCAATGCTATATAAACTATTTGAAAAATTTGGGAATGAAGGAGTCCTACCAAACTCCTTTTATGACACAGACATGGTACTGATACCTAAACCAGGTAGGACAAAAACAGAGAAAGAAAACTATAGACCAATCTCCCTAATGAATATTGATGCAAAAATTTTAATAAAATATTAGCAAAAAGACTACAGAAAATCATCCCCAGGACACCATGACAAAGTTGCAGGATACAAAAATAATCCATATAAATCCTTAGCATTTTTATACATCACTAACAAAATCCAACAGCAAGAGATACAAAGAGAAATTCCATTTAAAATAACTGTCAATAGTTTAAAATATTTGGGAATCTATCTGCCAAGGGAAAGTCAGGAACTATATGAGCAAAACTACAAAAACTTTCCACACAAAGTCAGATCTAATCAATTGGAAAAATATTAAGTACTTTGGATAGGTCGAGCAAATATAATAAAGATGACAATACTACCTAAACTAATCTATTTATTTAGTGCTACACCAATCAAACTCCCAAGAAACTATTTTAATGGCATAGAAAAAATTCATCTGGAAGAACAAAAGGTCAAGAATCTCAAGGCAATTAATGAAAAAAAAAAAATCAAATGAAGGTGTCCTAGCTGTACCTGATATAAAACTGTATTATAACGCAGCAGTCATCAAAGAGAGCTATTTTATTTCACTTTGGCTCTTTCCTCCCCAGGTTTGTTCTCCTTAAACTTTTATTAAATTATATTATATTAAACCAATTAATGATACACTGAGGCACTAAATCATTCAATTTATTTGGTACACAGTGGGTCTCTCCACAGTCATTGGTGTATTGTCTGCCCCATTACTCTTTGACCTCAATGAGAGCAGGGGACGTCCTTCACAGCTATTTGTGTTCCTGGTATTTAGCCCAGAGCTGCCAGGTAGCAAGCCCTTAATTTTTTACTGACTAGAAGAAGTTCTAAGAAATGGCAGGGTAGTGTTAGTGTTATTATTGGGTTCCCCCCATTACTGTTTTTGTATAGAAATGACCCATACATTGGGCCCTGAAACTGCACAGCCTGTCCTCCATGTGTAGGGAAATGGCTGTGACTGCTGATGTTGGTCAGGTCAATGGATGGACTGCACTTACCTGAGGAGGTCTTAGGATCCCAGGGCCCATTCCCTCTGGCTCCAGTCTCCCTGTGGAAGTAGCAAACACCCAGAGTGACTCCTGTTTTATCAAAGTCCTCTTTTTGTTTCCTGGTCTTTATCTCAGAGTCCTGCTGCTCCCACCCTTGAGGGGCCAGCAAAAGTGACAACAGCCAAAGCTCTTACCAACAAAGGTCACAGCTAACCGTGGAGCACTTTAATTTTAAGTCTCTCAAAAAAAAAAAAAAACCCAGAAAAATAAAGGAGCCCCCAGGAAAGTTCCTCTCTTCCTAACTTCTGCATAGAACAGCTCAGCTTCCCCTCATCCTAGACCCTAGCTGACTGCCTTTGGTTTCATGGCCTGGGAGAATGCTGTTTGGGGCCCTGAAAGTAAAACTGTTATAATTTCACCCCACTTTTGCTGTCTGCCTTTGACCCAATTCCTAGGCTAGACTTAGGTCACCAGAAGAAGCTGGAGAGGGAAAAGCACCCCAGAGGAGGAGAGGACTTTCCCCTCTTTTTCTCAGCAGGAGGCAAGCCTACAGGGATTCCTGGTAGAGTGTGAGATTCTCCAGGAGTTTCAAAGGTCCTGGTCTTGTCCTCAGGGAAGTTCTGCACCCTACAGAACAATGCAAGGAAGGTCAGTATTGGAAAGGGAGGTGCTCCTCTCCTTTTACTTCTCTTCTCCTTCTTCTCTTTTTCTTTCTACTGTGACCTCAGAGGTAAAAGAAGTTTTGGGATCCCAGATGAGAGGAGATCAATCAGCCTCAAAAGCTCCTGAGTCAGAGGTCTCCCCCCTGCCCCAACTGGTCCTCTGTCTACCTACCTCCCCTCTACCCAACTAACACACACATTATCATTCTGGACAACAGACTGCTGCTTTGGCTAGGTGGGGGCAAAAGTGGAAGGTGGAAGATGGGGAAGACTCTGGAATGGAAACCCCAGAAATGACCATGCAAGCCTGAGCCTGGGAGACAAAATCCAGTTTTGCATTCAACTCTGAGGGCTCAGAGAAAAGGCGGGCCAGGGAAGCAAGGGGTCTGTGGATCAGGGGTAGGGTCTGAGAGGCAAGACAGATCAATGGAAGTCATAGAAGTCAGGGCTAATGGGGTAAGATGTGGTAGAAATCTGAGCCTGGAAAAGTAGGAAGACTGTGCTTTGAGGTCTACGAGGAGCTGGGGAGGAATGTTGGGGACCTTCTGGTATAGCTTTGTCTTGGAGTCTGAAGGCAGCAAGGTAGAATTTGTAAATTCTATAAAATGAAATGGGGAAATGGGACAAATGGGTCCTGATCAGAAGGCTAAAATTATGACCAAAGTTTGAAGTATGGTAAAGTGTGACCCATTGGGAAATCTGGGCAAGTTTGGGAAATGATTGTCTGGAAAAATGTTAAAGGTTGGGGAGCTCATCCTGTAGGCAGCGTTGATAGCAACATGTGCTTCTGGTAGACCTGGTGGTCATGTACCCAAGGTCAGAAGAGGAGACCCAAAGGCTAGGGCAGCCAGTGGAAATCGGGAAATATGGGGAATGCTGTGTTTATCACCACCAGGGAGCTGCAAACACAGGCTTGGATGCAGGAATGCTCAGTGATTTCAGCTCCAAGGGAAAAAGGGGAGAGATCTGAGGCAAATTTGGCCTGAGACACTAGCCGACTGACCCTGGACGAGTCATCTAATTCCTTTGCCTCAATTTCCTCATCTAGAAATGGAGGTAACAATAGCACCCTTCTCCCAGTGCTGCTGTGAAAATAAAGTGTGATAATAATTGTAAGGCAGATAGCACGGTGCCTGGCACATAGCAGCCACAATATAATTGTGAACTGATGTTATTATTTTTTTATCTTTTAAGCTATTAATTGCTAATCCAGGCAATAAAGGTCCTCTCTAGCCTGATTTCAACTTACTTCCCCATGTTTATTTAGGACTATGTATTACCCATGGTGGATTGTTTTCCTGGCAAACTAGGTTTTTCTTTTTATTGCGTTCTAAACTTAATCTCTCCTAGATGTGTGCTTTCAATCTGTGTTACATTCCTGAAGTAGCTGTGCCCTCCCTCCCAAACCTCTGCCTCTTCTGAATTCTCTTCCTTCAAGGCCCAGCTCAAAGCTTTCCCTTCTCTGTGTCTTTTTCGAGTTGCAGCTGTTTTGCTGTGGAATGGACAATGGCTTACTTTTTTGATCGATTCTCACATGATGGCTAGTATTCTGTAAAGCCAGGACTCAGCCTGGTTTCACTTTCTTTGTTTTAAAAAGAAAAAAAAAAGTTTTATTAAAAGGTTTTATTAATAAACAGTTTAGGCAAGCAAGGGATAGTTTGCCTTTCAGATCTTTGGAGAAGGGAGCAAACAAAAAATAGAGAATATTATGAAGTGATTACATTAAATTGAAACATAAACAAAACCAACGCAGCCAAGATTAGCAGGGAAACAGAAAGATGGGCAATGATTTTATACCTGCTGTTTCTGATAAAACTTGCTTTCTAAAATACATAGAAACTGAGTCAAATTTGTATTCCCCAAATGGATAAATGATCAAAGGATATGAACAGAGATTTTCAGATAAAGCAATTATATCCATTTGTAGTGATTTAAAAATGGTATAAGTCAATATTAATGAGAGAAATGAAAATTAAAACAACTCTGAGGTAGCACGTAGTACCTATCAGATTGGCTAAGATGACAGGGAAAGATAATGACAAATGAGGGAGGGGAAATGAGAAAATTGGAACACTAATGTACTCTTGGTGGTGTAATGAATTTATCTAGCTATTCTGGAGATGATTTGGAACTATGCTCAAAGGTCTATAAAACTATGAATACTCTTTTTTATTATTATTATGGCTTTTTATTTATAAAACATATGCATAGGTAATTTTTCAACATTGACCCTTACAAAACTTCTGTTCCAACTTTTCCCTTCCTTCCCCTGACCCACTTCCCCTAGATGGCAGGTAGTCCAATACATGTTAAATATGTTAAAGTATATGTTAAATACAATATATGTATATATATTTATACTATTATTTTGTTGCACAAAAAAAATCGGATTTAGAAAGAAGGTAAAAAATAACCTGAGAAGGAAAACAAAAATGTAAGCTGACAATAACAGAAGGAATTGAAATTCTGTGTTGTGATTCATACTAATTTCCCATAGTTCTTTCACTGGGTGTAGCTGGTTCTCTTCATTACTGAACAATTGGAACTGATCTCTCATTGTTGAAGAGAGCCACACCCATCAGAATTCATCCTCATATAGTATTACTGTTGAAGTGTATAATGATCTCCTGGTTCTGCTCATTTCACTCAGCATCAGTTCATGTAAGTCTCTCCAGGCCTTTGTGAAATCTTCCTGCTGGTCATTTCTTACAAAACAATAATATTCCATAACATTCATATACCACAATTTATTCAGCCATTCTCCAATTGATGGGCATCCATTCAATTTCCAGTTTCTAGTCACTACAAGAAGGGCTGCCATAAACATTTTGGCACATACAGGTCCCTTTCCCTTCTTTATGATCTCTTTGGGATATAAGCCCAGTAGTAACACTACTGGATCAAAGGGTATGCACAATTTGATAACTTTGAAACATAGTTCCAAATTCCTCTCCAGAGTGGTTGGATCTGATCCCAACTCCACCAACAATGCATCAGTGTCCCAGTTTCCCCACATCCCCTCCAACATTTGTCACTATCTTTTCCTGTCATCTTAGCCAATCTGAGAGATATGTAGTGGTATCTCAGAGCTGTCTTAATTTCCATTTCTCTGATCAATAATGATTTGGAACACCTTTTCATATGTGTAGAAGTAGTTTCAATTTTATCATCTGAAAACTGTTCATATCCTTTGACCATTCATCAACTGAAGAATGGCTTGATTTCTTATAAATTAGAGTAAATTCTCTATATATTTTGGAAATGAAGCCTTTATCAGAACCTTTGACTAAAAATGTTTTCCCATTTTATTGCTTCCCTTCTAGTTTTGTCTGCATTAGTTTTGTTTGTACAAAACCTTTATAACTTGATATGATAAAAATTTTCTATTTTATGATCAATAATGATCTGTAGTTCTTCTTTGGTTGCAAATTCCTTTCTTCTCCACAGGTCTGAGAGGTAAACTATCCTGTTTATTTATTTATAATCTCATTCTTTATGCCTAGATCATGAATCCATTTTGACCTTATCTTGGTGTACAGTGTTAAATGTGGGTCAATGCCTAGTTTCTGCCATACCAATTTCCTATTTTCCCCAAAGATTTTGTCAAATAATGAATTCTTGTCCCCAAAACTAGGGTTTTGGGCTTTGTCAAAAACTAGATTGCTATAGTTATTGACTATTTTGTCCTGTGAACCTAACCTATTCCACTGATCAACTAGTCTATTTCTTAGCCAATACCAAATGGTTTTGGTTACCGTTGCTTTATAGTATAGTTTTAGATCAGGTACAGCTAGGCCACCTTCATTTGATTTTTTTTTTTCATTAGTTCCCTTGAAATTCTTGACCTTTTGTTCTTCCAGATAAATTTTGTTGTTATTTTTTCTAGGTAAGTAAAATAGTTTCTTGGGAGTTTGATTGGTATAGCACTAAATAGATTAGTTTAGGTAGTGTTGTCATCTTTATTATATTTGCTTGACCTATCCAAGAGCACTTAAATTTTTTCCAATTGTTTAGTTCTATTTGTTTGGAAAATGTTTTGTAATTTTGCTCAAATAATTCCTGACTTTGCCTTGGCAGTTAGATTCCCAAATATTTCATACTATCAGCAGTTATTTTCAATGGAATTTCTCTTTGTACCTCTTGCTATTGGATTTTGTTAGTACTGTATAAAAATGCTGATGATTTATGTGGATTTATTTTGTATCCTGCAACTTTGCTAACATTGTGGATTATTTCTAATAGCTTTTTAGTAGAATCTCTGGGTTCTCTAAGTATACCATCATATCATCTGCAAAGAGTGATAATTTGGCTTCCCTATTACCTATTCTAATTTATTTAATATATTTTTCATCTATTATTGCTGAAGCTACCATTTCTAATGCAATATTAAATAGTAATGGTGATAGGGGAAACCTTGATTTACTCCTGATCTTATTGTGAATGGTTCTAATTTATCCCCATTACATATGATGCTTTCTGATGGTTTTAAATAGATTCTACTGACTGTTTTAAGGAATAGTCCATTTATTCCTATACTCTCTAGTGTTTTTAATAGGAATGGGTATTGGATTTTTTCAAATGCTTTTTTTTTCTGCATCTATTGAGGACCATATTTTTTTTTTCTTAATTTGGTTATTGATATTGTCAATTATGTTAATAGTTTTCCTAATATTGAACCAGCCCTGAATTCTTGGTATAAATCCTACTTGGTCATGGTGTATTATCCTGGGGATAATTTTCTGTAATCTTTTTGCTAATAGTTTATTTAAGATTTTTGCATCAATATTCACTAGGGAGATTCTCTGTTTTCCTCCTACCTGATTTAGATATCAATACCATGTCTGTGTCATAAAAGGAATTTGGTAGGACTCCTTCAAACCCTATTTCTTCAATTAGTTTATATAGCATTGGAGTTAATTGTTCTTTAAATGCTTATTACAATTCACATGTAAATCCATCTGGTCCTGAAGATTTTTTCTTAGGGAATTGATTAATAGCTTGTTCTATTTCTTTTTCTAAAATGGGACTGTTTAAGCAATTTACTTCTTCCTCTGTTAATCTGGGCAACCTATATTTTTGAAGGTATTCATCCATTTTATTTAGGTTATCAAATTTATTGGCGCAAAGTTGGGCAAAGTAACTCCTAATTAATGCTGTAATTTCCTCTTCATTGGTTGAAAGGTCTCCCTTTTCATTTTTAAGACTAACAATTTGATTTTCCTCTTTCCCTTTTCTAATCTAATTTAATAAAGGTTTATCTATTTTGTTGGTTTTTGATATAACCAATTCTTAGTTTTATTTATTAATTCAATAGTTTTTTTTTTTTCCTTTCAATGTTATTAATCCTTCCTTTTATTTTTAGAATTTCAAGTTTAGTGTTTGAGTGGGTGGGTTTTAATTTGCTCTTTTTCTAGCTTTTTTATATGCAAAACTAATTCATTGATCTTCTCTTTCTCTATTTTATGTAAGAGATATAAATTTCCCCTTATTATCACTTTGGCTGCATCCCACAAATTTTGTTATATCTTCTCATTATTGTCATTCTTTTGGGTGAAATTATTAATGGTGTCTATGATTTGCTGTTTTACCCATTCATTCTTTAGGAGCAGATTATTGAGTTTCCAATTACTTTTTGGTCTATTTTCCCCTGGTTTTTTATTGAAGGTAATTTTTATTGCATCATGATCTAAAAATGATGCATTTACTATTTCTGCCTTTCTGCATTTGAATTTGAGGTCTTTATGTCTTAATATATGGTCAATTTTTGTATAAGTTCCATGAACTGCTGAGAAGAAAGTGTACTCCTTTCCCTCTCCATTCAGTTATCTCCAAAGATCTATCATACCTAACTTTTCTAGTGTTCTGTTTACCTCTTTAACTTCTTTCTTATTTATTTTGTGGTTTGATTTATATAGTTCCGAGTGTTCAAGGTTGAGATCTCCCACTATTATAGTTCTGCTATTTCTTCTTGCAGCTCTCTTAACTTCTCCTTTAGGAATTTCCATGCTATTCCACTTGTACATATATATTTAGCATTGATATTGCTTCATTATCAGTGCCACCCTTTAGCATTCCTTCCTTATCTCTTTTAATTACATCAGTTTTTGCTTTGGTTTGATCTGAGAGCAGGATGGCTATCCCTGCTTTTTTTTGACTTCACCTGAAGCATAGTAGATTCTGCTGCAGCCTTTTACCTTTACTGTGTATGTATCACCTTGCTTCAAATGGGTTTCCTGTAAACAGCATATTTTAGGATTCTGGCTTTTAATCCAGTCTGCTATCCACTTCTGCTTTCTGGGTGAATTCACCCCATCCACATTTACAGTTAAAATGATTAATTCTATTTTTCCTATCATCTTATTATCCCCCAGATTATGCTTTTCTCTTTCCTTTCCTCCTTACCTCTAATATGAAACTTATGAGCACTACTTGCCTCACATGGCCCTCTCTTTAAAATCCCTCCCTCCTTCTTAGAGTCCCTCTCCCTTTTTTAACCTTTCTCTTATTTTTCTATATTCCTTCTATTTAGCTTACCCCTTCCGTTTTTGCTTTTCCCCTCCCACTTTTCAATGAGATGAGAGAACTTTCTCTGTAAACTAAATATGCCTAATATTTTCTCTTTGGGACAAATTTGATGAGAATAAGATTCACACAATGTTCATATCCCCCCTCCTCCCTTCATTCTCTCAGATATAATAGGTTTCCTTTTCCTCTTTGTGAGATGTAGTTTTCCTCATTTTACCTCCACTTTTCCCTTTTTCTAGTATATTCTTTTTTCCACCTGTAGTTCCTTTTTTATATTGTAACAGTAAAATCAAATTATACATGTACTCTGTATGTATACCCTACAAGAAATACAGTTCTCGAGTTCTTTTTTTGCTTCTCTTGAGTCTTATATTTGGAGGTCAAATTTTTGGTTTAGCTCTGTTTTTTTCATCAGAAATAAATGGAATTCACCTATTTCATTGAATGTCCATCTCTTTTCCTGGAAGAAAATACTTAGTTTAGCTGGGTAATTTATTCTTGGCTGCATTCCAAGGTCCTTTGTCTTTCAGATTATTAGATTCCAGACCTTTCAATACTTTAATGTGGACACTGCTAGATCCTGAGTAATCCTTATTGTGGCTCCCCAGTGTAATATTCTCTCTAAAATTTAATTTTCTCTGTTGAGGTTTTTTGGGGTCTCTGGGAGCAGCCTTCGTTTCAGTTCAGTAGTCACCACAAGTGCAGCCAGGTGTTGAACTCCAAATCCTTTATTATCTCTTTCAAAGTCCTATCTTTTTCACTTTGGGTTTGCTAGTTTTCTGGAGGCCTTCCAGAATCTTAGTTTCAATGGGGAAACATAGGAGGAGAGCCTGCCATCAAGGTGGTATGAGATGGGATGAATCTGTTTGAGTCCAAAGGTTTGTGCTCCAGCCTTCAGCCTCCAGCCTTCTGTTCACTTGTTTCTGAATCTTTCTGGCCGAGGCTTCTAGTTTATATCCTCCACACTGAGAACAAACCAATCATTATATCATTAAGAAACCATTATTTGTTGTAGGATTAAATTAGTGCTAAACTAGATCTATTTATTTATTTATTTGTTTGTTTGTTTATTTGTTTATTTATTTGATTTTTATTTAATAATTACTTTATATTGACAGAATCCATGCCAGGGTAATTTTTTTTACAACATTATCCCTTGCACTCGTTTCTGTTCCGATTTTTCCCCTCCCTCCCTCCACCCCCTCCCCTAGATGGCAAGCAGTCCTATATATGTTAGATATGTTGCAGTATATCCTAGATATAATATATGTTTGCAGAACCGAACAGTTCTCTTGTTGCATAGGGAGAATTGGATTCAGAAGGTATAAATAACCGGGAAGAAAAACAAAAATGCAGATAGTTCACATTCGTTTCCCAGTGTTCTTTCTTTGGGTGTAGCTGCTTCTGTCCTTCATTTATCAATTGAAACTCAGGTCTCTTTGTCAAAAAAATCCACTTCCATCAAAATATGTCCTCATATAATATCGTTGTCGAAGTGTATAATGATCTCCTGGTTCTGCTCATTTCACTTAGCATCAGTTCATGTAAGTCTCGCCAGTCCTCTCTGTATTCATCCTGCTGGTCATTCCTTACAGAGCAATAATATTCCATAACATTCCTATACCACAATTTACCCAGCCATTCTCCACTTGATGGGCATCCATTCATTTTCCAGTTTATAGCCACTACAAACAGGGCTGCTACAAACATTTTGGCACATACAGATCCCTTTCCCTTCTTTAGTATTTCTTTGGGATATAAGCCCAATAGAAACATTGATGGATCAAAGGGTATACACAATTTGATAACTTTTTGGGCATAATTCCTGATTGCTCTCCAGAATGGTTGCATTCGTTCACAACTCCACCGACAATGCATTAGTGTCCCAGTTTTCCCGCATCTCCTCCAACATTCATAATTAGCTAAACTAGATTTAACCATTGTCTCCTCAATTCCTCTTAGTACCTTGCTTCAAGTTCTGGCCCATAACATCTCCTTGTAGGATTAAATCAATCATCTTGAACCATGCTAAATTAGATAACTATTGTCTTGATCAATTCCACTGACTTAGTACCTTGTAAGACTTCTTTGTTTCAAGTTCAGAGTTCTGGCCCATAATACCCCAGGTGATATGAGCCAGAACTTGAAACAAGGTGATAAATCAAGGGAGATGTTGGAATCCTAGTGTTAACTCAATGGAATAGATACAATGCTTATTGGTTTACACATTAGAGCAAATCCTTACAAAATGATAAGTCAGTTGCCTAATTTAGCATGGTACTTAGCAAATTCTTTAACTCACTAATGTATTTAAGTTCTCATTGGAATTCACAAGTATGGGAGATTCACAAAGTTAACTTTGTAACTTTGTGAATTCACACCTCCCTTAATCCCTCCCTCAGAGGAGGAGTCAACCTTTGGGAGATCATATATAAAGAAGCTCTTAGCGCTTCAAGATAGTTAGTTCAATTGAAAAGATTCAGAGTGGAGGAGAGTTCAGTTCAGAAGAAGCCCACTCTTGGAGGCAGAGCCAGATTCATTCACTTCATCTCACACCACCGTGGTGGCTGTCCTCCCCTAATGAGACCACGGCTGGTCTGAAAGGCTCTCCAGAAAGCTTCCCAGCCCCAGGCAAGGAGACAAGACTCAGAAGGACAAAATAAATGCTGCATTTGAGGTGATTATTACTCTGAAGTGAAACTAAAGCTGCCTCCAGAAAACTTCCCCAAGAAATCTCAGAGAGAACCATTATATTTTAAAGAAGAGAACACCACACCCCAGCATTTGAATTGTTTTTTTTTTTTTCTGTCTGCTTATAGTATTTTTTCCTTGGTCTGAGAGTTCTAGAATTTAGCCACAATATCCCTTGGAGTTTTAATTCTGAAGTCTCTTTCAGTAGGTGATCAATGAATTCTTTCAATGGCTATTTTACCTTCTGATTCTATGACATCTAAGCAGTTCTCTTTGATGATTTCCTGAAAAATAGTGTCTAGGCTCTTTTTTTTATCATGATTTTTAGGAAGTCCATTAATTCTTAGATTATCTATCCTCGATCTATTTTCCACATCTGTTGTTTTCCCAAGTAGGTATTTAACATTTTTTCTATTTTTTCTTTTCTTTTCTTTCTTTCTTCTTTCTTTTCTTTCTTTCTTTCTTCTTTCTTTCTTTCTTCTTTCTTTCTTCTTTCTTTCTTCTTTCTTTCTTTCTTTCTTTCCTTTCCTTTCCTTTCCTTTCCTTTCCTTTTTTTTTTCCTTTCCTTTCCTTTTTCCTTTCCTTTTCCTTTCCTTTCCTTTCCTTTCCTTTCCTTTCCTTTCCTTTCCTTTCCTTTCCTTTCCTTTTTTTTTTGTTTTGCTTGACTGATTCTTAATGTCTTGAGTCATTCATTTCCATTTGTTCATTTCTGATTTTTAATGAAGTATTTTCTTCATTTACTTTTTAAATTTCTTTTTGTATTTTTCCAATTGAGTTTTTAAATGAGTTGTTTTGTTCTAGGGATTTTTTTTTTTCATTTCGCCTTTTTTTTTCTCAAGGAGTTATTTTCTTTTCACACTTCACAAATTCTGTTTTCCTGGGAGTTGTTTACCTTTTCCAGTTCACATATTCTGTTTTTCAGGGAGTTGTTTTCCTTTTCCATTCTATGTTTTAATGAGTTATATGCCTTATCCAGACCCTCTTGCAAAGTTTTCCTTTCCTTTCCCCATTTTTCTTCTAGCTCTCTTTTAAGATTATTTTTAATTTCTTCTATCAGAGCCTTGTGTGATGGGGACCAGATCACATCCCTCTTTGGGGTCTCATCTAGAGACAATCTGTTTTTAGTCTCCTCAGAGTTTGAAATCTGCTCTCTAGAAGCTATCTATAGTTAGAGTCTGCTTTGCCTTTTTACTCATTAAAAACAACAACAACAACAACAATAACAACACTGCAGTCTGCTTTTGGGACAATGAGGGGTTACCGAGCTTCCTCAACAGACAACAAGAAGTGGCAGTGAAGCTGCAGTGGAAAGGCAGTAGCTGCCCTGAGTAGCTGCATTGGGATCATGTTGAGTCACTCCTGGTGTTGGGTGGGTATGGCCAGGTCCTGTGAGACTCAGGTGTTTGGGGGTACACTCATTACCCTCTGTGTTTATGTTGGAAGTTTTATATCTTCTCTGCTGATCTACTGGCTTGCTGCCAGGGCACAGTAGCTGATCCTGTGATAGAGTCCTGCCTGCAAATTTTCTGCCCTGCAGACCCTACCACACCCCTGTCTGCTCAGTGTGAGCTGCCCTCTATGCTCTGCCTCCCTCTGACTAAGCATGGTCCAGCCTCTTCGAAATAATGAGATAATAGACACAAAGTATTCATTTATTAATAATCAGAAAGTACTTTGTAACTATAAGTTCTTACTTATGCCCATGCCCAATGAAAACAGACCTTTTTTGGCGATCTTCGAGATTATCTTTTGTTGGTAATGTGATGCACTCCCAATCTTTGTGGGTTCTGTCAGTCCAGCACTAATTCAGAGACTGAATTTCATAAATAGTTTGAAAGTATTGGAGGAGCTCAGAATGAAGTGTGTGTCTTCTCTGCTATCTTGGCTCCACCTTCCTCCCCATGAATATACTTTGATCAAGAAGTGCCACTATTGGGTCTATATCTCAAAGACATCATAAAAGAGGGGAGAGGACCTACGTGTACAAAAATGTCCATAGCAGCTCTTTTTGTAGCAATAAGGAATTGGAAATTAAGCCCATCAATTGGAGAATGACTGAAGTGAGCAGAACCAGAAGAACATTGTACATATCAAGAGTAAGATTATGTGATGATCAACTATGATAGACTTAGCTCTTCTCAGCAATACTTCAATCCAAGACAATTCCAGTAGACTTAGGAATATACCATCCACCTCCAGAAAAAGAATTGTGGAGAGAGTTTGATGACTGAAGCTTACTATTTTTACTTTTCTTTCATTTCTCATATTTTTTTCCCTTTTTGTTCTGTTTTTCTTTCACAATATGACTAATGTAGAAATACTTTTTAAACAATTGTACATGTATAAACTGTATCAGATTGCTTGCTATCAAGAGAGAGGGAAGTAAAGGAGGGAGGGAAAAAATTTGAAACTTGAAATCTTACAAAAAATAAATGTGAAAAATTATCTTTACATGTAATTGGAAAAAAATAAAATTTTATTAAATAAAAAAAAAAATTGGTTATCACGCCCTTATTATTTCACTCTCTCTGTCTCTCAGCATACCCACTGGGAAGAGAAGGGCAAACAGGGAGGAAGAGTAGGAAGAAAAGAGGACTGGAAGAAGGTTCTTGAAATCAATTGTGACTAAATGAGAACAGTATTTTAAGAAAATAAATCTTGAGGATCATGTAATAAGTAGAATTTTCCCAATGCTAGAAAATGTACTTATGTCCAAGTTGAACCTCTAAATCTGAATCTGAAGCACTGCGGTCTCAGGGGATGATATTTCTTTGTTCAATGATAGAGAGAAATTGAGGAGATCATAAAGAAACATGTTTAGATAACCTCAAAAACTGTGTAGGGCTCCCAGAAAGGGATTACGCCTTTGAGATGAATTGGAATCAGTCTCTCAGACCTCGGTACAAAGACCCCATTTCCAAAGTCTGGAATTCTTAAAACCAAAATAAATGTCCTTGTAAATCCACTTGGTCATTGTTTCAGTTCTGATAGCTGAGAGTAATTCTATTTAGAGCAGAAACCCTGAGGGCTTTTCCCACCCCATTTTCATTGTTTTCATTTTCTTTTTGACTAAATAAAGGAGTTCATTCTTTGCTTCATTTCTTACTTGGCTTTAATCACTGAATGGGCATTGCCTCACTTGGACTGAGAACTGGGAAGAACCTTAGCTAAAAAAGGGCAAGGTCTTTCACTGACTCCATGGCCAAATATAGCTTTCCTCATCTATATCTTGCCACTGAACTCTGGCTCTGGAGGAGAAAATGAGACTGGACCTTGCAGATCCCTCTTTGATTTATATCCAATTCATTTGCATGTTTTGGCTCGCCTTCCTGAAGTCATGGTGCTCTTGGAGAAGGCAGAACAAATAAGAACCATCTGAATCCTAATCCTACTTTTTAAAAATTCTGAATCATCAGGGTCTCACTAAATTTTTATCTTAATGAGCCATGATGTTCAAAATATTTTTTTGTTTCTTTGCTTGCTTTTTAAAAAAATTTATTTATTTATTTTTATTATTCCAAATAACAGCAGTTATGTTAGCTGTTGGTATATAAACTTAGCCTTTTCACTTCTAGGAAAGACCAACAAATTAGAAATCAAAAAGAATTCAAATACATTTTTCTATTGTACAAAATCTGATTTCTAGCACTCTCCTTTATAGCAGTAGTAAGAACTTATGGTTACAAAGTATTTTCTGATTATTAATAAGTGAATACTTTGTGTCCATTATCTCATTTTGGTTTCATAGCATTCCCTGGGAGTTATGTCTGGATTACAACCATGAGTCTCCTTGTGTTCTACATGAAGAAATTGAGGTCCAGAGCACTTGTGAGTTGCCTAAAATCACATGGCAAGTATTTTTGAACTGAAGTTCATCAATCATTTGCATAATTAAAGAGGATTAAAGACACCTGGGAAGCACCATTTAGCCCAGTCCCACAAGGGTCATGAATCTCTTTTATGTGTGCATGTGTCTATGAATATATATATTCTATATACTTACCAGTACAGTTACTCATAGACACTGAAATCTTTTATTATGCATATATACATATATATGCAATCTCTTGTTTATTTACAGACATCCAGAAAATAATATAATTTGGTGTGTGTGTGTGTGTGTGTGTGTGTATGTTTGTTTGCTTCATTTTGTTCTTGAACAAAGAAATCACATCCCCCTGAGACTCCAGTGCCTCAGATTCTGGCCTCGAGGGTGAACTTAGATATAAGTAGGTTTTCTAGTCAATTGGGGAAATGCCATTTATTATATGATCCTCAAGATTTCTTTTCTTAAAACATAGTTCTCAGTCAGTAGAAACTGATTAGTTGTGATTTAATGAGCTTCCTTCTACTCTTCCTTTGCTCCTCCCTTCTCTCCCTCCCTGCCCTTCTTCTCTTCCCAGTGAGGGTGAAGGGAGGGAGAAGAAAAATAAATGCTGGGTGATTGTAGAGGGCTGAAACTCTGAATAGGTGTATTTGAATCAGACAACCAAGCACTTAAGGCTAATTATTTATTCCATATGAAACAATAACTCTATTAGCATATGTTTGGATAAATGGCTCTTCTCACAGTTGATGCTGGCTGAATATTTGGTGTTAAGATAATCCTAGGCAAGGATTAGAGGGTGGGTGAGAGAGGCCAGACTCACTTTGCCACTTTGTGGTATTCTCTTCTTTTTCTAGAATATGATGGTTCTCTGGGAGCAGGTTTCTTGGGGAGGTTTTCTGGAGGCAGCCTTAGTTTTGGTTCTGAGTAATAATCACCTCAAATGCAGCCAGGGATTAAAGTACAGTTTTTTATTGTCTCTTCCAAAATAGGCTGGTTAGTTTTCTTAGAGGCCTATCTCCTTCCTTGCTTCCAAGAGCTCTTGCAGCTTGTCTGCCAGCTTCAGCCTCCAGCTATCTCTGAATCTTGGTTCTTCTCCTCTGAATCCTTCATTCTGCCCGACTGCAGTCTCTAACTTGTCAATCTCTTGAACTGAACTCACTTTAATGACTCAGCTCTTTTTATGCTCTTTTAGAGATGTAAACTCAAAGCCTGACTCCTCCTCTGAGAATGGGATTATGGGAGGTGTGAATTCACAAAGTTACAAAGTTAACTTTGTGTATCTCCCACACTTGTGAACTCCAATGTGTGAGCTCTAATGTGTAAACTCTCTTAAAGGTGTGAGTGTGAGCTCTAATGTGTGAACCAATAAGCATTGTTTCTATCAATTCTATCAATCCTAGTTAACACTAGGATTCTAACAGAAGTTAGTGACTTTGGACTTGGGGAATCGAGGATACATCTTTGGTGAGCTTGTGGCTGTTTGCCTGCTTCTTTCACTTCTTCTAAAGACCAAGGACTTTTACTTATCTTGACTGGCTGACCCCAAGGCCCTCCAAGGAATAAGCCCGTACTTCACTGTGTTGGAAAAAATAAAATGTTTATCTTTTTCAATTACATGCAAAGATAGTTTATTTTGTAAGTTTTTGAGTTCCAAAATTTTCTCCCTCCCTCCCTTACTCCCCTCTCTAAGACAGCAATGATTTAAAATGTTGTGGAGTAGGAATTCCATACGTGAATAAGTTTGCTCACAGTTTAATGTTAGAATCCAGCCCATAGGTGTGTGTTTCTTTTCTCTTAGTTTTTATTCTTGTCTTTTCTTCTTATAAAACTTATTAATGTGCTTTGCTGTGTTTTCAAATCTATTAAAAGCTGAGCAGTATGATACATTTAATACTCAATATGGAGTCAACAGAGCTGAATTATAACACTCATGCTGACACTAATCCATTGAGTGACTTTGGGGACGTTAAATTCCCATCTTACCTTTGCCTGTCAAAAGAGAGGAAAGTCTTCAAACATCCTAACTTCCTATGACTTAGGAAGTGTGGGCAGAAATGGATTCTTTACCTTTCCTGAAATTGAGGAATTCACTGAAACCATTTTCTCTGTTACTTACTAAGTTCACAAAATATAAATTCTTCTGTTAAGGTTATGTGAATATTTAAATTCAATTTGGAATATAAATAATTATGCCTGTGACCAGTCACAAACATTCCAAGCTAACACTGGATAATAAATTGGCAGGAGAGGCTGGGTAGGAGGCCAGATGTGGGGTCCCAGCTCTGTGTGACTTTGGGCTTGTCCCCTCTCTGATCTCATCTTGACTAGTGTTTCCTCATTTGTGAAATGAGAAAAAAGACACTCTTCCTGGCTTTGTTAAGGTATTGTCTGTAAAAGTTTTGAATCATGGAATATTGCAGCTGGAAGGGACACATCCTTAAGAAAAAGAGCCATCTTAGTGTTTGCCCAGTCTCTTGAGAATTCAGCCAGTGCCATTCTAAGGGTCCAGTTTAGGGGAAAGAGTGATCTTGTTGCTTTGGTACTTTTAAAACATGTTTGAGTCCTTCATAGGCTGTCATCTCTTCCCTCTTCCACCCCTCCACTCTTCCACGCTAAATTCTGCAGGAGAGTGTGCATGCTTGGGGAGCTCATGTCCATGCTTCTGGGACAAAGAAGCTGAATAGAGGGAAGTAGAGCAAACTTATTGCTGTTGAGCAAGTTGTTCTTCCAACTCTGATGGAGCAGAGTGGCCACAGACACCCAGAACCATCAGGAGATTGCGTTTGATTTATTTATTACTTTGGTGGGAGCTAAAAAAAAAAAAAAAAAAAAAAAAAAGCTTCTTAATGTACACTGTAGCATTCAAAGGAAAAGAAAACTGCATTTAAGCAAACACCATTGTTAAAAAATCAGGAGTACAGCTGAAGGAATGCTTCAAGTGGTTCTTTCCTTTGATAAATGGGGTTTGCACTTTCTCTAAAGTGTTTCGAATTCTAATGCTGATTCAAAGACCCACCAGGAAATTGTACAATGTTATTTGCATTGACAAGATGGAACAATTGTGGTTTCCATTCCTTATCAGCGGGATGAAGGTAAATAACACAATATGATTTTTAAAAAAATGTTTATTTCTTTACTTTTTTGTGGATGAGATTAGGCCAGTATTTTTTTAATCCAATACACACACACACACACACACACACACACACACACACACACACAAACTATCTTGCTACACACAAAAAAAAATCAAATCAAAAAGGAAAAAATGAGAAAGATAATGAAATGCAAGCAAACAACAATAAAAGAGAGAGGATGCTATATTGAAAACCACACTCAGTTTTCATAGTCCTCTCTCTGGGTATACATGGCTCTCTTCATCACAAGATCATTGGAACTGATCTGAATGATCATATTGTTGAGAAGTACCATTAGAATTGATTATCATATAATCTTGCTGTTGCTGGTCCTGCTCACTTCACTCAGTATCAGTTCATCTAAGTCTCTCCTGGCCTCTTTGAAATCATCCTGCTGGTAGTTTCTTATAGAACAAAAATATTCCATAGCATTCATATACCATAATGATGAGGTTTAGATTTGGGGAACCCAAATGATATTAGGGTTTCTGGTAGTCAGGGAATTAAATGAGGTCTAGGGGCAGGTTCAGGGTTCAGTGTAGGTTTTGGCGCAAGGGTAGGGAATTTTGGGGGCTCTTTTTCTGGCAGTGCAGAGGCTCCTTGTAAAGGAATTTACAGACATGAAAACCTAGACTGATAAAAGGTTTATTATGGGAATTAGAAGTAAGGTTAAAGTCTGATGGGGGAAATAGGTGAGGGTAAAGAGAGAATGACATTGGAAAGAGTATTTCAGTGGGCAGAGGCCCTTGGTGTGCCAAATATAGCATAGCATGGCATGTTTGGAACCTCAGCAAAGAAAGGATTCTAGTTTGGCTCTTTTTATAATGAGAGATTTAGCTAAAGGGGGCCCGTGGGTGGATTCCCAAGTTGGCTCCTCACTGGGTTTCAGCTAGGGCTAGAATTTGAACTGAATTCAATGAGTTTCAGGACTGAGCTGACCCTACCCAGATAACAAAGATGAAACTGTTTGTACTTCAGGGTGTGGTCCCTCACTGAGGCAGAGTTGAAGGAAATTTTCTCCTTTAAGGATTTTCTGCGTTTCAGGGCCCCCTCTTCAATAATTTATTCAGTTATTCCCCAAGGGTTGTGCAGCCACTCAGTTTCCAGTTCCTTGCCACTACAAAAAGGGCTGCCACAAACATTTTTGCATATGTGTGTCCATTTCTGTTTTTTTATGAACTCTTTGGGATATAGACTCAATAAAGACACTGCTGGATCAAAGGGTATGAATAGTTTGATGGCTCTTTTGGCATAGTAGCAAATTGTTCTTCAGAATGGTTGGATCTATTCACTCCAGCAACAATAAATTAGTATTCCAGTATTCCTACATCCCCTAATATTTGGCATTATCTTTTCCTGTCATCTTAGCCAATTTAAGAGGTGTGTAGTGAGTGTACTTCAGAGTTGTCTTAATTTGCATTTCTCAGATCAATAGTGATTTAGAGCACCTTTCCATATGACCAGAACTGGTTTTAATTTCTTCATCTGAAAATTGTTCATATCCTATGAGCATGTATCAATTAAAGAATGGCTTGAATTCTTATAAATTTGAGTCAATTCTGTATATATTTTAGAAATGAGGCCTTTATCTGAACCTTTGAATGCAAAAATGTTCTCCCCATTTATTGCTTCCTTTCTAATCTTCTCTGCATTATTTTTGCTTGTACAAAAACTTTTTTTAACTTAATGTAATAAAAATTATCTATTTTGTATTCAATAATGAACTCAAGTGCTTCATTGGCCACAAATTCCTTCCTCTCCACAGATATGAGAGGTAAATTATGCTTTGTGCTTCTAATTTGCTTTTAATATTATCTTTCTGTCGAAATCATGAATCCATTTTGACCTTATCTTGGTGTAGCAGGTCAAGGCATAGTTTCTGCCACACTAGTTTCCAATTTTTCCAGGAGTTTTTGTTGAATAGTGAGTTCTTATCCCAAAAGCTAGGGTCTTTGTGTTTGTTGAACATTAGATTACTATAGTCATTGACTATTTTGTCCTGTAAAACTAACCTAGTCCACTGATCAACTACTCTATTTCTTAGCACCAAATGGTTTTGATAACTGTTCCTTTATAATATAATTTTAGATCTGGCACAGCTAGGCCACCATCATTTGGATATTTTTTCATTAATTCCCTTGACTTTCTTAAGCTTTTGTTCTTCCAGATGAACTTTCTGTTATTTTGTCTAGTTCTATAAAATAATTTCTTGGGAGTTTGATTGGCAGGCCCTGAATAAGTAGATTAATGTAGGTAACATTGTCCTTTTTATTATAGTCACTCCAGGCCCATATTTCTCCAAGCTACATTTGTCAGGAGGTATTTCCCTTCTTTGGGGCTCCTTTCCCTGGCCTTTTCTCTCTACCGCCTTTTGCATCTTTTGGGCCAGGGCTAAATCCCACCCGAATCTCGTCCTCTCCCCTCGGCTCAGTTTTCTCAGCTGACCAATATAAGTGACCATGTATGTAATATTTCCTGAGGGTAACACTCTCACCTGGTGGCTTTTCTTTTGTGAAAATTACATTTGTGTCTGTGTATGTGTGTGTGTGTGTGTGTGTGTGTGTGTGTGTGTGTGTGTAACCTGGTAAGGTTGATCCATCAGTGAACTAATAAGAAGCATTTATTCATGTTTATCAGGTGCCAGGCATTGCTCCCAGGACCAAGCATATAAGGAAGGCAGAGATCCAGAGCAGTGCACATTTTCATGGGGCATACGATAACATGTGAATAATTTGAGGATAACATCAGCTCATCTTTGAAAATCTTAACATACTTTATAAATGCTTGCTGTTGTTTCTCACCATTAGAAGGAAAGGCTCTACTAGCTGGGGCTACTGGTAGAAGCTTTCTTGCAGAAGGTGATGTTTGCACTGGTTCTCCATGGAAGTAAGGGGTTCTCAGGGGTACAGTTGGGCAAGAGGTGATTCTAAGCCAGGGAAGAGCTATTGCATTGATGACATAGAGACTGAGTATCTTCATACTTAAGGAGCACGGGCCATCTGGGTAGATCCCTGAGTCTGGGGCAGGAAGGAAGGAACACTGTTGTAAGAAGAGCAGAAAGGTGGGGGAGGCAGTCAGATTCTGAAGAACTTTGCATTTCAAAGGACAAGAACAAGGCTCTCTCTTTAGAGCAGCCCTATGTAGCTAGAATGGTGTTAGCCCCAGTTTTCCTTTTGAAAAAACTGAGGTATAATAGTTCCTGTCCTGATGACTTAATGAATATGAAACTATAATCACAATCAGAATGGTCCAGGTTGGTCTAGTGGGATTTAATGATAATAAAGCAGCAAACAATTCTTAAGGACTTATGGGGTCCATGGGCCAGTAAGTGATGACATGACAATTGCTGGGTGTTGGAATCCTTACAAAGTGTTAAGTCATTAGAGTTGATAGAGACAATAATTATCTAATTTAGCATGGTTCAGTATGATTGATCTGATCTTACAAGGAGATGTCATGGGCCAGAAGAAACAAGGTACTAAGTACAACTGATAAAAACAATACTGATAAAAAACAGCTTGTGTTCACACCTTTAGAGAGCTCATATAAGAAAGAAGCTCTCAGGGCCAGAGAGCACTCTGGGAGGAAACCCATAATCCCATTCTCTCAGAAGAGATCATATATAAGAAGCAGACAGAGGCTCAGTTGGGAGTTCAGCTGAAAAGATTGAGAGGGGAGCATCAAGTGAGTTCAGCCAGAAGCCCTCTCTCGGAGGCAAGAGAGAGATTCATTCCATCATCCACCTTTGTGCTGGCTGGAGGCTGAAGAAAGCAGAGGCAGAAGCAAAGGACAACTGCAAGAGTTCTTGGAACCAAGCAGAAAGATAGGCCTCTAAGAAAAACTAACCAAGCTATTTTGAAGGAAGAAATAAAATATTTGAACTTTTAGTACCTGGCTGCATTTGGATGATTATTATTTTTAACTGAAACTAAGGCTGCCTCCAGAAAACCTCCCCAAGAAACCTGCTCCCAGAGAGAACCTTATATTTTAAAGAAGAAAAACACCACAGCTGGGGATACAAAAATGACCCTGTCCCTTCTCCATAAGGAGCTTACAGCCAATAGGAGGAAATGCTATGTGTATAACACATACACATGCCTGAATTATGCATGTGTGTATACACATCCTTTCATTTTTGCATCGTATATTGTGAAAACAGACATGTATTGTGTACATGTGTGTACATGTAGACATATATACAAGCACATAGATACAGAGACCATAATATATATTTTTTAAGCTAGAAATAATATGGAGTTTATTGAGTCAGAAAGTGGTGTGAAGAGTGTCACATAGGCAGCTTTTAGGAGAATAATTTCGAGACTCAAGGCAAGGATTCTCATTAGACAATTGTACTATAGTTCCAGCAAAATGGGATAGAAAATTAGATAAGAAGTAAATCTTATTACTTAATTAATGCCAAAATTCAGCAAGGACTTGGCAGGAGGAAAAGTTTCTCTCTCAGGAGGAAGGCACTCTGTTCTATCTGTTCAGCTTCTCGGGAAGTGAATTCTTAGGCTTTATAGAGTAGATTGAGTTTATTCAGAAAGACAGCTCTGCTATCAGCTGACTTCTGGTCCCAAATGATTTTTGATTTTCACTGATGGACAAGGACCAGAATCTTTGCTTTCTATTTTACTGGTGATTTGACCTGGCTTTTAATGGAGCCTATCCAGGACCTGTTACCATAGGAGAACCTGGAAACATGGAATTTAGAGCTTAGGGACCATCTACTCCAAATTTTTAATTGGACAGTGGACAGTTTTGATGTTTGCTTAGAATGGACATCAGTCTTAGGGTTCACTGCTGAAATGAATCTATGAGATGATAATGATAGGTTGTATTTATGGAGTGCAAATATCTCATTTGATCCTCTTGACTACCCTGGGATGTAGGTGCTATTATAACCCTCATTTTACAGATGAGGAAACTGAGATGGTGATTAAATGACAGAACCAAAGTCATACATCTAGCAAGTATCTGAATTCAGGTCTTTCTTTACCCAGGTGCTACCTGTATCACCTATACTATCTACTTAAGAATTCGAAGACTTTTAGAGATTAAGTGACCTACTTAAAGTCTCATTGTCCATGCTTTTCTGGCTCCAGAACCAAAGCACTCTCTTTCAGTATTAATCACAGAAAATAGAATTGCAAAGTTGGAGAATTCTTCTTCTTGGATCCCTTTGTGTCATCTGAAGAAATTGAGGAAGTGACTCCTGCCTGGCTACACTGCTAGTGCAGCTCAGAATCAAAGCTGGACTTGGTTCTTCTGAGGAATCTGCCTCTAGAACCCAGGCTCTTCATCAGTTTCCTGATCAAGTGGGTTAATGTTTGTGACAGCTAGTACAGTGTCCAGCATGTACTCTCAGTGCTTCCCTTTTCCTAGTGAAATCTATGAACCCCTTCTCAAAACCACTTCTCAGTGTTTTTGAATGCATAACACAAAGATCACAGTGTTACAAAAGAAACCCAGGATACTGGACTTTATTCATCTTGAAATATGAAACTATTTGAAGGACAAAGTTCATGGCCTCCTGTTGTGATCTGTAAAAGATAGATTCTCAGAGTTAATAGGGACACAAGAATAGAGACTCTTAGAAGCCTGAGGGCTGGAGACAGAGGTTGTTAGAGCCAGATCAAATATAGAATCCAATATTCTCATTGTGTGCTCAGAAAGAAAGCCTGAGCCCAAGGCAAAAGGAACACTGACACAGTGCAGCCACTGCCACTTGTAGAGGAAGCTTAGACAATCCCCACCTTGAACCTAAAAGCAGACCTCAAATTTTTTTTTTTTAAAATGAGCCAAAAATCAAAAGAAACTCTGATCATAGATAGTTTTTTATGGTGAAAGAGAAGAATAGGTTTCAAATTCTGTGGTCACTAAAAGCAGATCATCTCCAGGTGAAGCCCCAAAGGATGATATAAATTGGTCACTATCTCATAAGGCTCTCTTAGAATGAATTAAAAAGGATCTTAAAAGAGAGCTAAAAGAAAATGTAGAAAGGAAATGAGAACTTTGCAAGATGGTTTAGAAAAGGAAATACAGAAATTATCTGAAGGAAATTCCTTACAAAATAGATGGAAATCGAAATGGAAATGGAAAAAGGATATAACTCCTGACAAAACAGATTTCACAAAATGGAAAAAGAAAACAATTCCATGAAATACAGAATTTGTGAAATGGGAAAAGAAAACAACTCCCTGAAAAAAAATTGTGAAAAAAAAAAAAAAACACCTAGAACAAAGCAAAATACAAAAAGAACTAAAAACGGTAATTGAAGAAAGAATTCACTAAAAATCAGAACTGAACAAATGGCAATGAATGACTTAATGAAACTGCAAGAATCATCAAGCAAAACAAAAAAAATGAAAAGAAAAATAGAAGACAATATAAAACACCTACACGGAAAAACAATTGACCTAGAAAGTAGATCTAGGAGAGACAATCTAAGGATTATTGGACTTCCTGAAAATCACAATGAAGAAAAGAGCCTTTACATTAACTTTCAGGAAATCATCAAAGAAAATTGCCCTGATGTCCTAGAATCAGAAGGTAAAATAGCCACTGAAAGAATTAACTTATCACCTCCTGAAAGAGACCCCAAAATGAAAACTCCAAGGAATATCATGGCTAAATTTCAGAACTCTTCAAACAAGAAAAAAATATTGCAAGCAGCCAGAGAGAAACAAATCAAATACTGAGGAGCCACAATAAGGATTGCCCAGGACCAAGCAGCTTCAACCTTAAAGAATTGAAGGACCTGGAATCTGATATTCCAAAAGCAGAGGAACTTGGATTACAGCCAAGAGTAAACTACCCAGCTAAACTGAGCATTTCTTTTCAGAGAAGATAGATATTCAATGACACAGGGGGATTTCATTTATTTCTGATGAAAAGACGAGAGCTGAACAACAACAACAAAAAAATATGACCTCCAAATACAGAACTCAAGAAAAATATAAAAAGGTAAAAAGGAAAGAACTCTTGAGACCTATATTTCTCTTATGGGTATACATAGAGAGTGCTGGCATAATTTGGTTTTACTGTCATAATATAGAAAAGAAACTAGAGCTGGAAAGGTAATTATACTGAAAAAAGGGAAAAATGGAGGTAAAATAAGGCAAATTACATCTCAGGAAGAGGCAAAGAGGCAAAGCAGACCTATTATAACTGAGAGAAAAAAGGGAGGGGGATGAACATTGTATGACTCTTTGGTTTCCCAGAGAAACTTGTCTCACCTTATAGGGAAGTGGAAAGGGAAAGGGAAAAGGAAAGGGGAAAGCTAATAGAAGGAAAAATAGAAATAGGGGAAAGTTTTAAGAAAGGGAGAGAGGAGCTATAAAAGGGGAGGGGCTATTTGAGGGAAGTTGTGGTCAGAAGCAAAATACTGTGGAGGAGAGAAAGAGGGAAAATAAAGAAAACTGCATAATTTGGGGTAAATAAGATGGTGGGAAATGGAGAATTAATCATTTTAATTGTGAATGAGAATGGAGTGAACTCTCCCATAAAAAAGAAGTGGATCACAGACTGGATTAAAAGCCAAAATCCTACAATATGTTGTTTTTAAGAAATACATTAAAGCAGAGTAATACAGAGTAAATGTAAAAGGCTGGAGCAGGAAAAAAAAAAAAAAAAAAAAAAAAAAGCAGGAGTAGCCATCCTGATCTTAGTTTAAGCAAAAGCAAAAACAAATCTAATTTTTTAAAATAACTTTTTATTGACAGAACCCATGCCAGGGTAAAAAATTATCCTTGGCTTCTGTTCCAATTTTTCCTCTCCCTCCCTTCACCCCCTCCCCCAGATGGCAAGCAGTCCTATACATGTAAAATATGTCATGGTATATCCTAGATACAGTATATGTGTGCAGAACCAAAGAGTTCTCTTGAAAAACAGATCTATTTGAAAGAGATAAGGAAGGAAACTATATTTTGCTAAAAGGTACCATAGCTAATGAAGTAATATCAATACTAAACATATATGCACTAAATGGTATAGCATCTAAATTCCTAAAGGAGAAGTTTGGAGAGCTGCAAGAAGAAATAGACAGCAAAACTATAATAGTGGGAGATCTCAACCTTGCACTCTCAGTACTAGATAAATCAAACCACAAAATAAATAAAAAAGAAGTTAAGGAGGTAAATAAAATATTAGAAAAATTAGGTATGATAGACCTTTGGAGAAAATTGAATGGAGACAAAAAGGAGTACTTTTTTTTTTCTGGCGATTCATGGAACCTATACAAAAACTGACCATACATTAAGGCATAAAGACCTCAAAATCAAATGGAGAAAGGGAGAAATAGAAAATGCATTTGTTTCAGATCACAATGGAATAAAAATTATATTCAATAGGAGTCCAGGGGAAAATAGACCAAAAATTAATTGGAAATGAAATAATATAATCCTAAGGAATGAATGGGTAAAACAGCAAATCATAGACACAATAAATAATTTCATCCCAGGAGAATGACAACAATGAGACAACATACCAGAATTTATGGGGTGCATCCAAAGCAGTAATAAAAGAAAATTTTATATCTCTAGATTCTTACTTATATAAAATAGAGAAAGAGAAGATTAGATTGAGCTTGCAACTAAAAAGGCTAGGATAAAAAAAAAGGCTAGAAAAACCTTAAATTAAATAACAAACTTGAAATTCTAAAAATGAAAGGGGAGATTAATCAAATTGAAAGTAAGAAAACTATTCAATTAATAAAAATAAGAATTGGTTTTATGAAAAAAAAAACACAAAATAGATAAATTTTTAGTTAATTTGATTTGAAAAAAGAAAGAAGAAAATCAAATTATTAATCTCAATAATGAAAAGGGAGAACATTCCATTAAGGAAAAGGAAATTTGAGCAATAAATAGGAGTTATTTTGCCCAACTACTTGTCAATAAATGTGATAACTTAGACAAATGGAGGAATGCCTACAAAAATAAAGATTGCCCAGATTAACAGAAGAGGAAATAATTTAAATAGCCCCGAATTTAGAAAAAGAAATAGAACAAGTTATTAATCAACTTTTAAACAAAAAACCTCTAGGACCAGATGGATTTACCTGTGAATTCTATCAAACATTTAAAGAACAATTAACTCCAATACTATGCAAACTATTTAAAAAATTAGGGATAGGACTTCTTCCCAATTCCTTTTATGACATAGACATGTATTATGTCTAATGACTAATTACTGATACCTAAACCAAGTAGGATGAAAACCGAGAAAGAAAATTATTGTTCATTTTCCCTAGTGAATATTGATGCAAACATCTTAAATAAAACATTAGCAATGAGATTACAGAAAGTCATCTCCAAGATAATACATCATGGCCAAATAGGATTTATGCAGGGCTGGTTCAATATTAGGAAAACTCTGAGCATACTTGACTATATCAATAACCAGAATAACAAAAATCATACACTTTTCTCAATAGATGCAGAAAAACCACTTGATTAAATCCAACACCCATTCCTGAAAATGATCAGTAGCATCTATTTAAAACCACTGGCAAGCATCATATGTCATGGGAACAAAGTAAAACCATTCCCAAAAAGATCAGGGGTGAAACAAGGTTGCCCACTATCACCATTAGTATTCGATATTGTATTAGAAATATTAGCTTTGGCAATAAGAGAAGAAAAATAGATTAAAGTAAATAGAGTAGGTAATGAGGAAACCAAATTATCATTTTTTGCAGATGATATGATGGTATACATAGAGAACCTTAGAGAATCAACTAAAAAACTGTTAGAAACAATCCTTAACTTTAGCAAAGTTGCAGGATACAAAATAAATCCACAAAAATCATCAGCATTTTTATATGTTACTAATAAAGTCCAGGAGCAAGAGACACAAAGAAAAATTCCATTTAAAATAACTGTTAATAATGTAAAATTTTTGGGAATCAACCTGTCAAGACAAAGTCAGGAATTAGATGAGCACAATTAGAAAAGACTTTCTAGACAAATAAAGTCAGATCTAAATAATCGAGAAAATACCAAATGCTCTTACATAGGTCCAGTAAATATAATAAAAATGTCAATATTACCAAAATCAATCTACTTATTTAGTGCTATACCAATCAAACCACCAAGAAATTATTTTACAGATCTAGAAAAGATAATAACAAAGTTCATCTGGAAGGACAAAAGGTCAAGAATTTCAAGGGAATTAATGAAAAAAATGCCAATGAGGGTGGCCTACCTATGACAGATCTAAAACTATGTTATAAAGCATTGGTCATCAAAACCATTTGCTACTGGCTAAGAAATAGAATGATCTATGAGTGGAATAGGTTAAGTAAACAGGACAAAATAGTCAATGACTATAGCAATCTAGTATTTGACAAACCCAAAGACACCAGGTTTTGGGATAAGTATTCACTATTTGACAAAAACTACTGGGAAAATTGGAAACTAGTATGGCAAAGACTAGACACTGACCCACGCCTAAAACCATATGCCAAGATAAGGTCAAAATGGGTTCATGATCTAGACATAAAGAATGATATTATAAATAAATTAGGAAAAAAAAAATATAGAATAGTTTACTTCTAGGACTTGTGGAAGAGGAAGGAATTTGTGACCAAAGAAGAACTGGAGAGCATTATTGATCATAAAATAGATAATTTTGATTTTATTAAGTTAAAAAAAGTTTCTGTACAAGCAAAACAATGCAGACAATATTAGAAGGGAAGCAATAAACTGGGAAAACAGTTTTACATTCAAGGGTTATGATAAAGTCCTCATTTCCAAAATATATAGAAAACTGATTCAAATTTATAAGAATTCAAGCCATTCTCCAATTGACACATGGTCAAAGGACATGAAAAAACAATTTTCAGATGTAGAAATTATAACCATTTCTAATCATATTAAAAGGTGCTGTAAATCATTATTGATCTGAGAAATTCAAATTAAGACAACTCTGAGGAACCACTTACTACACATCTCTCAAATAGGTTAAGATGACAGGAAAAGATATGACAAATATCGCAGAGAAAGTGGGAAAATTGGGACACTAATACATTGTTGGTGGAATTGTGAACTGATTCATCCATTCTGGAGAGCAATTTGCAACTATGCCCAAAGAGTTATCAAACTGTTCATGCCCTTTGATCCAGCAGTGTTTCTACTGGGCTAATATTCCAAAGAGATCTTAAAGGAGGGGAAAAGACCTATATGTGCAAAAATGTTTGTAGCAGCCCTTTTTGTAGTGGCAAGAAACTGGTAACTTATTGAAAGCCTATCAGTTGGGGCATGGCTGAATAAGTTATGGTACATGAATATTATGGAATATTATTGTTCTATAAGAAATGACCAGCAGGATGATTTCAGGGAGGCCTGGAGAGACTTACGTGATATGATGCTAAGTAATATGAGCAGAACCAGGAGATCACCACACATGGCAGCAGCAAGATTATACAATGATCAATTGGGATGGATGTAGCTCATTTCAACAATGAGATGCTTCAGGCCAGTTCCAGAGAGAGGATTATGGGAACTAAGTGTGGTTCAAAACATAACATTTTTAAACTTTTTGTTGTTGTTTGCTTGAATTTTATTTTGCTTCTCTTTTTTTTTCTGGTTTGATTTGATTTTTCTTGTATGGCAAGATAATTGCATAAATATGAATGTATATATTTAATTTAACATATGTTTCTACCATCTTAAGCATATATTGGATTACTTGCCATCTCAGGGTGTGATGGGGGCTGGGGGAGGAAATTGGAACATAAAGTTTTGCAAGGGGTAATGTCGAAGAATTCATGCATTTGTTTTAAAAAATAAAACGCTTTTAATAAAAACAAACAAAAAAAGAAATAAAAAACAAACAAACAAATAGCATTTGTTAAAGGAAAAGGTAGTACCAGGGACCATTCTAGTCCTAGAAGAGAAAAATTGCTAATCAGTTTCATCTCTTTGAACCTGTGACCTCATTCATCAAGTGAAGATAAGAACATCTCCTTGCCCTGGTTTTATAGGTATAAATGAGAGTGCACAAGTAAAGAATTTTAGGAACTTCATTTGCTGCTGTCAGTCAGCAAACATTTATTGACTGCCCACTGTGTATATGGCATCTTATCTAGCTCCTGTTGTATGTGGCTAGTTTGCTCAGTGTTTGCTAGAGTGCTAGATCTGGAGTCTGGATGACCTGAGTTCAAATGTGGCCTCCAACAGGTAAATGGGCAAGTCACCTCTCCAGTTGTCGCATTCTTCAGGATTTGACCAGCCACTGGAAATTTCCTAATTTTTCTTGAAGGAACATTGGCACCATCTCACTGGGAGTGATGGGTTTTGGTTTGGTGGTTGTCCATCCATTTGGGAAAAAATGACATGCGGCAGGTGCCAGAAGCTTTTCCTTGTTTATGCTTATAGCACCTGGGTCAGGGAAGGGGACAAGAAGTAGGTGAGATTGTCTGCAATGCACAGGCCAAGGGAAGCAGGTTTGCAGAGGTATTTGGACTGGGATCCTCAATTTCCTTGATCTCTTTTGACCTCATTCTGTTTAGTGAAGCTAGTATTATGCAGTCAAAGGTGACCCTTCAACCTAGAGATGATACATTTTCATGGGACTTTGGACCAAGATAATGATTTTTAGGGTCCTTCCCATGCTAACATTGTGTGTTCTAAGGATCTTGCACTATATAGCTTACTATGTTCTAAACTAACTTCTAATTTTGACATTCTGTGTTCTTTGCTATAGCATTCTATGTTCTAAGCTCAATTTCAGTTCTTCACATTCCACATTCTAAGCCTTCCCAGCTCTTCACATTCTGTGATCTAAGGTCCCTGATGTCTCTGCTGTTATAGGATCCTTTCTTGTTCCACTTTTCTGTGTTTTTTGACTCTTATATTTGGTGTTTTATGTTTATGTTTTTAATGTTTTTCTAATGTCCTGTTTTCTGTATTCTCAGCTCCCTTTCAATTTTAAAATTCTACATCTTGTATTTTAAAGTTTATTTCCTCTCTAATAGTTTGTTGTTCAAAATTATTTAAAGGAAGTGTGTGTGTGTGTGTGTGTGTGTGTGTGTGAGCCTTTTATAGGAAGGCATGCATTAGCAGCATATCTACTTTTTTCTGTTTTTAATCTTTTATTCAAATATAATAAATTATATATATTTAAAATTGCATATAAAGATAGTTTTTAACCTTCATTTTTGAAAAATATTGAACTGTAAAATTTTCTTTCTCCTTCCCTTACTTCTCCCCTTCCCAAGACAGCAAGCAATCTGATATAGGTTATATATTCACAATCATTTAAATATATTTCTGTATTAGTCATATGAAAGAAATATCAGAACCAAAGGGGGAAAAACATGCGAAAGAAAAAAAAGTAAATGAACAAAAGGGTGAGAATAGTATTCTGTGATCCACATTCATTCTTCATAGTTCTCTTTCTAGATTCAGATGACATTTTTTCCGTGTCAAGTCTATTGGAATTTTCTTAGATTACTGTATTGCTGAGAAGAGCCAAGTCAGTTGTAGTTGATCACTAGATAAACTTGCTGTTTCTGTGTACAATGTTCTCCTGGTTCTGCTCACTTCATTAAGCATCAGTTCATGTAAGTCTTTCCAAGATTTTTTGCTCAACAATTCTTACAGAACAATTATATTCCATTACACTCATATTCAGCAATTCCCCAATTGAGGGACATCCTCTCTTGTTCCAGTTCCTTATCACTACATAAAAGAGCTGCTCCAAACTTTTTTGCATATGTGGGTTCTTTCCCTTCTTTTATGATTTCTTTGGGATACTGACCTAGCAATGACAGAAAGGGTAAGTAATATTAAAAATAAATAAATAACAATAGCTTTTGCTTTTCAAAATACATGCAAAGAGACTTTTCAATATTCACCCCTATAAAACCCCACCTTACAAGGTTTTCTCTATTTTTCCCTTCTCCCCCCTCTCTGCACCCTTAGAAACCAAGACTTCAATATAGATTAAACATGTGCAATTCTTTTATACATATTTCCATATTTAACTCATAACCTTGGCTAAAGAAGTTTTGTTTGTGCAAAGCCTTTTTTAATTTAATAATAATTAAAGTTTTTCATTTTGATTTACACAATGTTATCTAGTTCTGAATTGGTCATAAATTCTCCCCTACTCCAAAGTTCTGAGATGTAGACTATCCCTAGTTCTCCTAATTTGTTTATAGCATTGCCCTTTATGTCAAAATCATTAACCCATTTTGACCTTAGCATAGGATGTGAGAAGTTTGTTTATACCTAGTTTCTGCTGTATTATTTTTCAATTTTACCAGAAATTTTTTTGTTAAATAATGAGTTTTTATCTCAGAAGCTGAAATTTGTTGAGTTTATCAAACAATAGATCACAATAGTCATGTACTATTGTGTCTTGTGTACCCAAACTATTCCACTGATCCACTACTCTGTTTCTCACCCAATATCAAATGGTTTTGTTGACTGCTCTTTCATAATACAACCTAACTTTCCATATGGCACACGAGACTACTTCATTTGCATTTTAAAGAAATTAATTTCTTTGATATTCTTGATCTTTTGTTCTTCCAGATGAATTTTGTTGTTATTTTTTCTATCTGTTAGATATACATATATTTGATTGGTATGGTACTAAGCAGATTAATTTAGGTGGACTTGTCATTTTTATTATATTAGCTCATCCTACTCGATGAGCAATTGATAATTTTTCCAATTGGTTAGATCTGACTATTTTTTGTGAGAAGTATTTTATAATTGTGTTCATATAGTTCCTGGGTATGTCTTGGCAGGTATACTCTCACATATTTTACATTGTCTACAATCCTTTTGAGTGAGTTATTTCCCCCTCTACTCTAATAGGCCTTTTGTGACTCTTCATGTGATGTAATTTAACCCACTTAACCTCTCTTTTGAACTTTTCCCTGTTCAATCCCTTTCCCATCATTTAACTTCTTTTTTATATCATTAAATCAAAATCAACTAATACTTCCTCTATCTAAATACACTCTTATAGTTCTTGAGTTACATATATCATTTTCTAATCTAGGGATGTAGACAGTTTAACCTTTAAATAGTTTTCTTTCTTTCCTGTTTACCTTTTTATGCTTTTGATGAGTCTTGTATTTGAAGACTGAATTTTCAGTTCAGTTTTGTGTTTTCCATCAGCAATGATTGAAAATCCCCTACATTATTGAATATCCATCTTGTTCCCTGAAAAATTACACTCAATTTTGCTGGATAGTTGATTCTTTATTATAGTTCAAATTCCTTTGTTCTCTAGAATATCATATTCCATGTCCTCCAGTCATTTAATGTGGAAGCTGCTAAGTCCTGACTATTCCTGATTGTGTTTCCTTTCTGTTTTTATCTTTTATTCAAATATAATAAATTATATATATTTAAAATTGCATATAAAGATAGTTTTTAACCTTCATTTTTGAAAAATATTGAACTGTAAAATTTTCTTTCTCCTTCCCTTACTTCTCCCCTTCCCAAGACAGCAAGCAATCTGATATAGGTTATATATTCACAATCATTTAAATATATTTCTGTATTAGTCATATGAAAGAAATATCAGAACCAAAGGGGGAAAAACATGCGAAAGAAAAAAAAGTAAATGAACAAAAGGGTGAGAATAGTATTCTGTGATCCACATTCATTCTTCATAGTTCTCTTTCTAGATTCAGATGACATTTTTTCCGTGTCAAGTCTATTGGAATTTTCTTAGATTACTGTATTGCTGAGAAGAGCCAAGTCAGTTGTAGTTGATCACTAGATAAACTTGCTGTTTCTGTGTACAATGTTCTCCTGGTTCTGCTCACTTCATTAAGCATCAGTTCATGTAAGTCTTTCCAAGATTTTTTGCTCAACAATTCTTACAGAACAATTATATTCCATTACACTCATATTCAGCAATTCCCCAATTGAGGGACATCCTCTCTTGTTCCAGTTCCTTATCACTACATAAAAGAGCTGCTCCAAACTTTTTTGCATATGTGGGTTCTTTCCCTTCTTTTATGATTTCTTTGGGATACTGACCTAGCAATGACAGAAAGGGTAAGTAATATTAAAAATAAATAAATAACAATAGCTTTTGCTTTTCAAAATACATGCAAAGAGACTTTTCAATATTCACCCCTATAAAACCCCACCTTACAAGGTTTTCTCTATTTTTCCCTTCTCCCCCCTCTCTGCACCCTTAGAAACCAAGACTTCAATATAGATTAAACATGTGCAATTCTTTTATACATATTTCCATATTTAACTCATAACCTTGGCTAAAGAAGTTTGTTTGTGCAAAGCCTTTTTTAATTTAATAATAATTAAAGTTTTTCATTTTGATTTACACAATGTTATCTAGTTCTGAATTGGTCATAAATTCTCCCCTACTCCAAAGTTCTGAGATGTAGACTATCCCTAGTTCTCCTAATTTGTTTATAGCATTGCCCTTTATGTCAAAATCATTAACCCATTTTGACCTTAGCATAGGATGTAAGAAGTTTGTTTATACCTAGTTTCTGCTGTATTATTTTTCAATTTTACCAGAAATTTTTTTGTTAAATAATGAGTTTTTATCTCAGAAGCTGAAATTTGTTGAGTTTATCAAACAATAGATCACAATAGTCATGTACTATTGTGTCTTGTGTACCCAAACTATTCCACTGATCCACTACTCTGTTTCTCACCCAATATCAAATGGTTTTGTTGACTGCTCTTTCATAATACAACCTAACTTTCCATATGGCACACGAGACTACTTCATTTGCATTTTAAAGAAATTAATTTCTTTGATATTCTTGATCTTTTGTTCTTCCAGATGAATTTTGTTGTTATTTTTTCTATCTGTTAGATATACATATATTTGATTGGTATGGTACTAAGCAGATTAATTTAGGTGGACTTGTCATTTTTATTATATTAGCTCATCCTACTCGATGAGCAATTGATAATTTTTCCAATTGGTTAGATCTGACTATTTTTTGTGAGAAGTATTTTATAATTGTGTTCATATAGTTCCTGGGTATGTCTTGGCAGGTATACTCTCACATATTTTACATTGTCTACAATCCTTTTGAGTGAGTTATTTCCCCCTCTACTCTAATAGGCCTTTTGTGACTCTTCATGTGATGTAATTTAACCCACTTAACCTCTCTTTTGAACTTTTCCCTGTTCAATCCCTTTCCCATCATTTAACTTCTTTTTTATATCATTAAATCAAAATCAACTAATACTTCCTCTATCTAAATACACTCTTATAGTTCTTGAGTTACATATATCATTTTCTAATCTAGGGATGTAGACAGTTTAACCTTTAAATAGTTTTCTTTCTTTCCTGTTTACCTTTTTATGCTTTTGATGAGTCTTGTATTTGAAGACTGAATTTTCAGTTCAGTTTTGTGTTTTCCATCAGCAATGATTGAAAATCCCCTACATTATTGAATATCCATCTTGTTCCCTGAAAAATTACACTCAATTTTGCTGGATAGTTGATTCTTTATTATAGTTCAAATTCCTTTGTTCTCTAGAATATCATATTCCATGTCCTCCAGTCATTTAATGTGGAAGCTGCTAAGTCCTGACTATTCCTGATTGTGTTTCCTTTCTGTTTTTATGGTTTCTTTCTAGCTGCTTGTGGTATTTCCTTTTTGATCTGATAATTTTGGAATTTAGCTACAATATTTTTTGGAGTTTTTCTTTTGGGGTCTCTTTCAGGCAGTGATGATTGGATTCTTTCAAGGGTTCTGATTCTAAGGTATTGAGGCTGCTTTTTTTTTTATGATTTCTTGGAAGATATTATTCAGACTCTTTTTTTTTTTTTTTTTTTTGCATTATGACTTTCAGATAGTCTAATACCTCTTACAATGTCTCTCTTGGACCTCTTTTCCAGGTCAGTTGTTTTTTCCAATGAGATATTTTACATTTTTCATCTATCTTTTTCATTTTTAAAAATTTTACATGACTGATCCTTGATTTCATAATAACTCGTTAGCTTTTACTCATCCAGTTCTAATTTTTAATGAATTATTTTCTTCAGTTTTCTTTTTTGTTTTCTTTTCCATTTGGCCCAACTCTTACTTTAGTGAGTTCTTTTTTATTATATATAACTTCTATTTTACCAAACTTATTTTTAAAGGAATGTTTCCTTCTATGTATTTTTGTGCTTCTATTTGCCAAGGTTTTTACATTTCCTGAAGTACTTCTGAGATTATTTTAAGCTGGAAAATTTCTTCAGTAATAATTTTTTTGGATTCTGTCATTCTAGAATCTGTTTTGAAGATTTATTTAGTGTTGTTTCTTACACAATATAGGAAAAAGTTAGGTAAATTCCTGACTTCTCTCTGCTACTTTCTGTCTCTGGTAGGAGGTGCTGTTATTATTATTTTTATTTTTTCCCTATTCAAGAAACAGAGACAGCCAGAGATTTTGTGCTTTGCCCATAGTCACATATCTAGCAAGTATGTGAAATGAATCTCACATCTTTCTGAAACTCAATTCTTCCTGACTCCAAGTCAAGATCTTTATTAGTACCTCTTAGCTATCTCTAGGACTATGTTATCCATAGATGAGAGGAAGCACAGGGTAGTGAGCAGATGAATAAGAAAAATCTATGCTTAAGTTATCCATTAAAAAATATTCTGGTTGTGTGAACCTGGACAGATAATTTCTCTGAGACTCTGGCAGTTCTCCAAGACCTTTAAGATACAGAAGAATTGCTGATCTACAACAATGACGGGAATTTGCATATTAGGAGTTCCCTCCATGGGATGACAGTGATTGTCTGGGAAATAAAAACTTCCTTCTAACCCCTAACTTAATGCCTTTCCTGGAGTAAGTACTCACTCAGTGCTTAGTGAACAAATGGAGGAAGAACTTTCAGATGCATGTCATCATGAAGACAGTCTGGCCATCTGAGTTGGGTCAGTCCCTCACCTGGCTTTTCACAAGTCTCAGATGAAATCCCACCTTTTACAAGAACAACTTGTCTGTTGATTATTGCATACACATATACACACTTATGTTTATGGATGAGTGTAGATGCACACTTGCATATATGTGTAGATGGAGATATATATACATATATGCATCTCTGTGCTTGTTTGTACATAGTTATTTGCCTGTCAGCTCCCCCAGAGCACTCTGAGTTCCTTGAAAGCAGGGGATTTCTCTGCTTCACTCATCACTTATTAGCTGTGTCATTGGGAGTATGTCACAGCCTGTCTGGGCCTCATGGGTATTCATCATTTGGAAATTTGAGCTCTCTAATGTCCTTGCCAGGTCTAAATCTAAAATTATGGATAATTTATTTAAATTTATGGATATTTCCCCCAACTTCTTTATCTTCCAAATGAAGTTTTATAAAACACTGAAAAGGGATTGGGAAGTCTGTGCTAAGGATATTCTGGTTTTTCTCTCAGATAATCAATATGGTGATAATAGTTTTTTCTAAAAGTGTTAACATCAGTGGATAATGACTTCAGGAAAAGCCCTTCCAAGCTGCATGTTTTGGTGGGACAGTCTGGAGAAATAATCTCTCCTTGTAATTTCCGTTCTGAAGTGGAAGTCAGGTACACTGACACTTATCTGAAAGCAGTCCTCCTTAAGAGGAATCTGCTCATCAGGTCCATTTTTACCTGAGGACCTGGAAGAAACACTTGAACTTGAAAAGCCTAAAAATCATTGATTGGACTTTATATCTGTGAAATAACAATCAAACAATCTGCATATAAATGAGGAAAAATTTTTGGGACTTTTCTTAGGGTGAAAGGCACTAGAGGCCCTTGCCTCTCATATTTTCTCAATCCTTCTGTTAGCTTTTAGGACTCAAAGGGCCCTTAGCAATCTCATCCCAGTCCAGCATTTTATGATGGGCAGGAGGGCCAAGGAGATTAAATTATCTCCCCAAGCTTCCCCCAGTAAGCATCAGGATAGGATTTAACCCCTTCTTTCTCTACTCTGCTCCACAGTACCTGCCCACCTCATAAGAGAGATAAAAAGATAAAAAGGATGTAAATTTGCCCATTTTTTGTCGGAATAGAAACACCAGTGATCATAGGATTTGGGGATACACAGAACTTTTAAAGTCCTTTTGTCCAACCCCCTTAGTTAAGAGAAAAGAAGAAAAGCCGACATCCAGAGAGGATCAGTAAATGCTAAAGTCATACAGCTAGTAAATAGTAGACAGTACTTGGGACCCTGGACTTCCAATATACATTCTTCCTATTAAACACAACACTGAATTTCATATAAACTTTCATCCTTTTAAAATGAAGAGTTGGAATTTTTTTCATAAAAACCCCACAAAAATAAAATAAAATACTTAGAATAGATGATCTCTAAGATCTATTCCTGTACCATAATCAGATATGCTTTTACATTCTTTTATTTATTATTTAATATCATTTTATTTATATTTGACTTCATGTAGGAGTATCCTGGTAGAGACTTAAAAACCAGCCCTCTAGAGGGGAAAATGTACTCATGA
Organism: Antechinus flavipes; assembly: GCF_016432865.1. Taxonomy (NCBI): domain Eukaryota; kingdom Metazoa; phylum Chordata; class Mammalia; order Dasyuromorphia; family Dasyuridae; genus Antechinus; species Antechinus flavipes. The sequence continues at coordinate 138,460 of NC_067403.1, read as the reverse complement.
CACACTTTTAAGTTTAGTTTATATTATTGAGATTTCCCCCATTATTTTCTTAAATCTAGAAATCAACAAAACAGTTAAGTCAAGTTCTTATTTGTAGCTTTGCTGATTTCTGAGGTGTGAACATTCACGCTGAAAATTTAAGTCACTTCTTAAGAACCCATTTTATCTGATTCCAGCACATTCCAGAAGATCTTTACATCTCTATTTCTCTCTGTCTCAGTCTCTGTTTGTCTCTGTCTCTCTCTCTCAGTCTCTGTGTCTCTGTCTCTCTCCTACTCTTTCTGTCTCTCTGTTTCTCTCTCCCCCTCTCTTTCTTGTCTCTGTCTCTGTGTATATGTCTATATATTAATATGTGTATGTATATGTGAATATTTCAGCATTTGATTGTCACAACAGCCTTGAGAGGTCCATGAGATTTTTATGTCTTTTTTTTTTTTTTTTTAAGAAGGAAATTGAGGGCAATTAGGTTGCACAATGGATAGAGCAGCAGTACTGAATTCAGGAGGACTCTAGTCGAAATCTGGTCTCAGACATTTAACCCTTCCTAACTGTGGGACTCTGGGCAAGTCACTTAACCCTCAGTGCTTAGTGAACAAATGGAGGAAGAACTTTCAGATGCATATCATCATGAAGACAGTCTGGCCATCTGAGTTGGGTCAGTCCCTCACCTGGCTTTTCACAAGTCTCAGATGAAATCCCACCTTTTACAAGAACAACTTGTCTGTTGATTATTGCATACACATATACACACCTATGTTTATGGATGAGTGTAGATGCACACTTGCATATATGTGTAGATGGAGGTATATATACATATATGCATCTCTGTGCTTGTTTGTACATAGTTATTTGCCTGTCAACTCCCCCAGAGCACTCTGAGTTCCTTGAAAGCAGGGGATTTCTCTGCTTCACTCATCACTTATTAGCTGTGTCATTGGGAGTATGTCACAGCCTGTCTGGGCCTCATGGGTATTCATCATTTGGAAATTTGAGCTCTCTAATGTCCTTGCCAGGTCTAAATCTAAAATTATGGATAATTTATTTAAATTTATGGATATTTCCCCCAACTTCTTTATCTTCCAAATGAAGTTTTATAAAACACTGAAAAGGGATTGGGAAGTCTGTGCTAAGGATATTCTGGTTTTTCTCTCAGATAATCAATATGGTGATAATAGTTTTTTCTAAAAGTGTTAACATCAGTGGATAATGACTTCAGGAAAAGCCCTTCCAAGCTGCATGTTTTGGTGGGACAGTCTGGAGAAATAATCTCTCCTTGTAATTTCCGTTCTGAAGTGGAAGTCAGGTACACTGACACTTATCTGAAAGCAGTCCTCCTTAAGAGGAATCTGCTCATCAGGTCCATTTTTACCTGAGGACCTGGAAGAAACACTTGAACTTGAAAAGCCTAAAAATCATTGATTGGACTTTATATCTGTGAAATAACAATCAAACAATCTGCATATAAATGAGGAAAAATTTTTGGGACTTTTCTTAGGGTGAAAGGCACTAGAGGCCCTTGCCTCTCATATTTTCTCAATCCTTCTGTTAGCTTTTAGGACTCAAAGGGCCCTTAGCAATCTCATCCCAGTCCAGCATTTTATGATGGGCAGGAGGGCCAAGGAGATTAAATTATCTCCCCAAGCTTCCCCCAGTAAGCATCAGGATAGGATTTAACCCCTTCTTTCTCTACTCTGCTCCACAGTACCTGCCCACCTCATAAGAGAGATAAAAAGATAAAAAGGATGTAAATTTGCCCATTTTTTGTCGGAATAGAAACACCAGTGATCATAGGATTTGGGGATACACAGAACTTTTAAAGTCCTTTTGTCCAACCCCCTTAGTTAAGAGAAAAGAAGAAAAGCCGACATCCAGAGAGGATCAGTAAATGCTAAAGTCATACAGCTAGTAAATAGTAGACAGTACTTGGGACCCTGGACTTCCAATATACATTCTTCCTATTAAACACAACACTGAATTTCATATAAACTTTCATCCTTTTAAAATGAAGAGTTGGAATTTTTTTCATAAAAACCCCACAAAAATAAAATAAAATACTTAGAATAGATGATCTCTAAGATCTATTCCTGTACCATAATCAGATATGCTTTTACATTCTTTTATTTATTATTTAATATTATTTATATTTGACTTCATGTAGGAGTATGCTGGTAGAGGCTTGATAACCAGCCCTCTAGAAGGAAAATGTACTCATGACATACTTTGAAGTTTAGTTTATATTATTGAGATTTCCCCCATTATTTTCTTAAATCTAGAAATCAACAAAACAATAAATCAGGTTCTTATTTGTATCTTTGCTGATTTCTGAGGTGTGAACATTCACGCTGAAAATTTAAGTCACTTCTTAAGAACCCATTTTATCTGATTCCAGCACATTCCAGAAGATCTTTACATCTCTATTTCTCTCTGTCTCAGTCTCTGTTTGTCTCTGTCTCTCTCTCTCAGTCTCTGTGTCTCTGTCTCTCTCCTACTCTTTCTGTCTCTCTGTTTCTCTCTCCCCCTCTCTTTCTTGTCTCTGTCTCTGTGTATATGTCTATATATTAATATGTGTATGTATATGTGAATATTTCAGCATTTGATTGTCACAACAGCCTTGAGAGGTCCATGAGATTTTTATGTCTTTTTTTTTTTTTTTTTAAGAAGGAAATTGAGGGCAATTAGGTTGCACAATGGATAGAGCAGCAGTACTGAATTCAGGAGGACTCTAGTCGAAATCTGGTCTCAGACATTTAACCCTTCCTAACTGTGGGACTCTGGGCAAGTCACTTAACCCTAATTGCCTCAGCAAATAGATAGATAGATAGATAGATAGATAGATAGATAGATAGATAGATAGATAGAGAGATAGATAAAGAAGGAAACTGCTAGGGGAGGTTGAATGCCTTTTCCATGGTAACATGGTAACACAGGACTTCTTGATGTAAAGACTGGCCTTCTACCCAATATGTAATGATATTTTTAGTAGGTGCCATGACCTAAATTTTTCTTATGCTTCATCAGCCCCCTTAAATTTTCTGTAAACACACACATATACACACACATACATACATACACACACACACCATTATAATAATCAGCAATAGCATTGAGTATTTGATAACACATTACTTACTGAATGAATGAAAACTCATTGGTCATTAATAATTTCAGCTGATCTTTTAAATATAAATAAGTCAACATCATCTTTGACTCCTTCTGACCATTTCCGTTTTTCCTTTCTGGCTTCCTGGTCCTCTTATGGAATGAAAGCATCCACAGAAAACACTCTGCAATAAACTGTACCTAGAGGTAGAGGGGATGGACACCCTCCTCTGCCCACGTCCATTGCCTGATCTTTGAAGCTCTGTCATTTAGCTTATTCAGACCAGGGGCATTTGAATGAAAACAAGCTTTTATTTATTCTACAAATATGTATTAAGTGCCTGCCTTGTCTAGCATGTCATGCTCAAGGCTGGAGAATATGCAAATTTAGGTTCTTTTCTAAGACAGGAGCTTATAGGCTTTTCAGTAGAATATATCATGAATATGCTAAAATTAGCCCTAATAGAAGAATTGCATGAATACCTAACTCAGGAGTTCATTGCTAAAAAAACAGTTACAATATGAAATAGTATTTATTAAATAAATAGCTAATGAAAATAACCAACCCCGTTTTTAAAAATATCTAATAAAAACAGCAATAGATCTGCCCATTGTTTATAAACAGTCTCAAAGAAGACGACTGGATCAAGTTTATGTGGGTCTCAGTAAGTGATAGACCCAAGCCTTACACACAAGGTGTTTAGTCCAATGGCCAGAGTTCCTTCTAAAAGGCAGGGAAAATGAAAGCTAGAGCTAAGTGAAATATACAGACCCAACAGCAGCCACTTTCCATGATTGATTCATCATCACTGCTGCTGATTATGCATCCACTTGGACTGCACATTAGACTTAAGCCTTAATTCAGTTCTATAAGCATTCATCCACTGTGCCATAGCAACCAAAGAAAGAAAGTGCCATCTTGGTCTTCTGTGAAATAAGGGTTCAAAGGTAGGGAGGGATTCTGATCACTATATTCTGTTCTGGATAATTAAGTGTGCTTGGAATACTGGGTTCAGTTCTCAGCATCACACTGGAGCAGTAAATTGCTAAGCTTTATAGCCTCCACATAAGGGCTACCAGGATACTTCAGGGTCTTTGGTTCATCTTATTTGAGAACTGATTGAAACAGCTTGCATTTGTTTAGCCTGAAACTGGCAAGACCTGGCAGGGGAGACTGTCTGCAATTATTTGAAGGGCTGTTTTGGGAAAGGGGTGTTTGACTTATTCTGCTTGGCCATAGGAGGGAAGGGCCAAGGTCAGTGGGAAGGAAACCTTCCTGACCATTAGAATTCTGTCAGGGTGACTTGCACTGGGACATGGTGAGTATGTTCTTTACTGAAGGTCTCTTTCAACATCACTTTTCTGTACCTCTTTCTACATCAAAAAAATAAAATAAAAATTGGGTTCTTTCCAGCACTGAAACAATTTTTTTATTGTAATATTAACTTATAAAACTATGTATTGTGGTCACTTATCTTCAGTCTTTCTAACATTTAGTTTTCTCCCCTTCAAAATATGAATAATGATCTTTGCTCTGGCTGCATCTTAGGGTTTTTGTGAAGTGCAGATGAATATAAAATACTATATGTTGTCAATAATTATTATTATACATATTTTTATGGATTCTGTGGCATAATGCCCCCAAGAAACAGGTGAGTTCATATTTTATAGTGGTATGCCTAATTATGTTGGGAATGTATTCGGATGTTTTTACTGCATTCAAGTGACAAAATAGATGACTTTTGCCTATATTCCTAGAAAAAGGACTTTTTCCTAGAAATTTGCCTAGAATTCCTAGAAAAAATTTTAAAAAAGGACTTCAGTCATTGTACATTAAGTACCTGCTTGAACTATTAGTACAAGAAGCAAAGGAACTCAAAAAGAATTGGGAATTCTACAAATTCTAAGAGGTTGCTGATGGGATGGGGACATGAATTTATTAAGTGCCTTCTTTGGGCCAGGTAGGCCAAGACCCTCACGACAATTCAAGGAATTAAGTACTATTACTATATTCATTTTACAGCTAAAGAAACTGAGGCAGGCAGATGTGAAGTGACTTGCCCAGAGTCAAAAAATTACAAAGTGCCTGAAGCTGAATTTGAACTCAGATCTTCCTGGCTCTGTGACTAGCATTCTCTATGCCACTTTTTAAATACTATTACTACTACAACTACTACTATTACTACTGCTTATAACAAATAGTTATTGTTTACAGCTAGTAATAAGATCAGTATTAATAACCATTTAAATAAAATTTTCCTTACATATAACCCAAATTTTCTATCTAATAATTGTAAAGGGCAGGAACTTTGGAGTAATAAACTTAAGGCTCAATATGACTGAGTTAATCCTACAACAAAGTGTTAACTCAATGGAATTGATAAGATGATGGTTATCTAGTTTAGTTTGTCAGTTCTCTAGTTCAGTATGATTGGTTTAATCTTACAACAAATACACATAGATACACACACATATATGTAAATATATACATAAATTGACCTCATATTCTAAGTAGTTGCAAGACAGAAGAGTATTTTAATAATCAAATAATTTAGTATTATTATGAAATATCTTTGAACTTACACACATTTTGATTTGTGGTCTTGGTGACCATGAGAGGTAAAGGAGTCTGTGAGGCTCTGAGTGTGTAAAGAAAGGCATATGAACACTGTTGGTGAATACTCAGAACTGGAAATAACAGGGGAGACTTAGATGAAGGCAGCACCATTTCTGTAGAAGGTCAGTTATAACCACTGGTGATGCCTCAACATGCAGTAGACTACATTCCTCTGATCCTGGGGATCTTCACATTGAAATTTTCAGGTTGTCGTAGAAAGGATTCTGGCTTCAGGGTTTAGGTTGGATAAGTTGTTCTCCTATTTGATGAACCTCAGTTTCATGCAGGCAGCAGGGATGAAGGACAATCTATCAGCTCTCTAAACCTTTGGCCCCAGCTCTTCTCCTTTTTCTGGCATGAAAAAACATTTGTTGACTTTATTTTTTTTCTTCTAGCCTGGTGGCAGCTTGGGGGCAGCTGTCTTCAGGGACTCTGAGGAAAGATTGGAGAGGGAAAAAGTGGGGATTATGTGGCGAGAGTCTTTGGAAAGAGGGGTACTGGTGCTGGGGCACAAAGATATCTAAAGTTGATGCTTGAACAAAATTTCTCAGTCGTTCAATTTGGAGCCTCTAGTATTAGGTGGATGGACTGTGGAATAGGGAGGCTGAGGAAATCAGGGAGAGCTGAGGCGAAACTTGTCTGTCTTAGAACTGGAAAATAATGACCTTCAATAGGAAGAGGGAACAGAGATGAAGGCTTGGGCTGGTGCCTATTTCCCCTCATCCCCCAACAAAAGAAACCATAGAAGATAAAGAAATTCTGGTAGGAAGACCCTCTGGGCTCTAAATGCTGCTGCCATTGTTTGTCAGGCACGCCATTTCCTTCTCCAGGTCATTTTGCAGACAGGGAACCTGAGGCCAAGAGAATTAATATACTTACTTACCGTGGGTCACCAAGTTAGTTAGGGTCTCAGACCAGATTGAAACTTAGGATGAGTCTTTTGGATGCCAGGTCCAGCATTCTCTAGCCACTGCCACCACCTACTCACAGAGCAAGAGTGTTACAGAGGCGAGGACCAAATTGGGAACCTTCTTTAAATTATGGAGAAAACATGGGAGGTCCAAAATACAGAAAAACTCTACTTTGGCTTCTTTGACTAGATATGACAAATCTTTAAAGAGATTGGAGTATCAAATGATCATACTTGTCCCTGGAAAAGCTGTATGACAGCCCAGAGGCCATATTTAGACTAGATGTGGCAAGTCCTCAAAGAGATGGTTATGAGAATTCTCTGGTGCAGTCCTCTAGGCCTCTGGAGATCTCTATTGTTAGGTATCCTGAAGTGAGTGGGGCTGAAGAGCAGCTTCTAGAGAATGTGCTTCTCCAGTACAGGTCATTTGCAGAGGTCTCCTTCTCTGTTAAAATTTGTAACAAAATAGATATTAATACAATCCTAGTCTGCTATTACAATAACCAGGTCAGGGAGTGAGAGCCAGTTTAAACCTGAACAGCACTAATATGAACATCACTGAACTAGAGAATAACATAAAGAATAAAAAAGAGCTTTATTTGAGAATGTCACATATGTATGTATGTGTGTATATATGTATATATACGTCTGTGTATACAGCTTTCAAACAATAAGATTGGGACAAAAAATCCCCATGGTATATGATAATGTGAATGATATAAGTGGATGCCTCACTTGTGTAGGAGCCATTTAACGTTTTCAATCATCAGCGAAAGATCTTTCATTTCTTCCAAACAAGATAAATGAATGTAGAAGAACACAGTTGTTAGGTATGAAACTGATGGATGTGCATGGTAAAGCCTTCAGAGCTACAATCTTGATGATAAGTGAGAGAACTGGAATAGGATGGGGTTCAAAGGTATATAAAATTAGGAGAGATCAGAAATAGGAATTTAAAGACTGGGTAAAATAAGGAATACGAGGGTGAAAGAAAGTAACAGGGAGAGGGTAAAAGGAGAAGCTAATGAAGAAAGTAAGGAGTAATAATAAGATAGAAGGTAATTCAAAAATAGCAAATAGAACTTTGTTAAAGATATAAGAATATGAGTTATTCCCCCAATGGATAAATAAAATGAATGGACAGTTTTTCAAAGAAGAAATCAAAAGAATTTATAGCCATGTTTTTTAAAAGGCTCTAGATCATCCTAGATCAGAGAAATTTATATTAAAACTACCTAAAAATATCATTTTACTTGTACCAGATTGTCTAAAAGGATAGAAGAAGAAGTGATAAAGGTTGAAAAGGATGTGGAAAAATTGAGACAGTTAATTGTACGTGGGAATTGTAAAATGAAAAAACCATTTTGCAGAGCCCTTTGAGCTTACCATGACTGGATCCATTCTAAACATTATGTGTAGATAAATTCACTCAAAAATGGTTATAGCTGCACTCTTTCTGGTGGCTAAGAACTAGAAATTGCAGAGAAGCCTGTCACCTTGGGAACGATCACACAAGTTGTGATACAAGATTATGAAGAAATACTACTGTGATATAAGAAGTGATGAACTCCAGATTTTAGAAAAACATGTAAATCCTAGTGCAAAATAAAGAAAGGTGAGAAGAACAGAGATAAGATAACATTGTATGCAATAATAGCAATATTGTTTGAAGAATAACTGAGTAAGTTACTGTATCTATAATAAGTATCCAAATTAACCTTAGAGGGCATATGAAGGGAGACGCTATATGTATTAGGAGAAAGAATTGATGAATAGAAATGTATATAGAATAAATTTCCGATATATGCTAATTTATATCTAATGGTAGCCAGGTCTAGTGTGTTGGAGGGAAGAAAAAAAGAAAAAGAATTATATGATTGTTTTGTTATCCATTTGAAAAGAATAGCATATTGTGCACAATCGATTTATAGTTTCATGTGTGGTCATCTTTTTACTGTACTGTTATGAAAATGCTTGTTGTATTCCATAAATCAAAAAAAAAAATAATGAATAGTTGAAGCTAATTAAAAAAAAAACCCTAGAATCTTGCAATGATCAAATGGTGGGAGAATAAATGGAAGCAGTGTCATGTTTTACAGCCTTGCTCTAAATGGTCATTGCATGTGGCAGGTGCCACCATGAAGTGAAAAGATGCTTGCTGCACTGAAGGAAAACTATGGCAACTCCGAACAGCTTTTTTGTAAGCTGTTCAGAGTTGCCATAGTCACCTTGCCAACAAAAGTCCAGAGTCAAAGCTTTGGGACTTCCAGGAATCTGTGAGACTTGCAGAACAAGGAAGGCTGTTGGGCCACAATCAGCATTTCAATTGTGATCCTGGAGAAAGTCCTTTGGACAGCAAAAAGATAAAATAAGTCAGTATTTAAAGAAATTAATTCAGATCATTCTCTAGAAGGTCAGTGATTGAAGCTGAAATGCTTGAGCCACATAAAAGAAGAAGTTGAAGGCTGAGGATGCGATGGTAGTATCAGGGCAATCAAAAACATGACCTTGCACAGATTTTGACAGCTGGAAGAGCCTGGCATGCTGTGGCCCATGGGGGGTCAGAAAGAGTTGGACAATGCTCTAACTTCCTTTAAAGTGAGACTGAAGGAAGTTGGCAGGGGGAGGGGGCAAAGTGCATCAGGAAGATATAGCTTCATGAGTTCAAATCTGGTCTCATATAATTACTAGGTATGGGAACCTGGTGAAGTCACTTCACCCTGTTTGCCTCAGTTTCATCATTTGTAAAGTGAGCTGGAAAAGGAAATAACAAACCACTCCAGGATCTTTGCCAAGAACCCCCTTCTTATCCCCACAAACACAGAGTCCTACACAAGTGAAATGCCTGGACACCAGATCAAGTGAGACTATAGTGCTGGCTTCAAGGCAATCATGCTTAATTGATGACGGTGATTTCCATGCACAGATTGTATTAGTGAAAGCTTTCCTTCAGGGGTGATTCCAAGGGTGGCCTAAAGACCATCAAGCCTGCTTGTCATAAGTAAAGTCAGGTCAACTGAGGCACAAAGTTCTGAGCATTTACAGTCTGTTACTTAAGCAAGACTTTACTAATAAAGAGGGCCAGTAAGTTGAACACTGAACTCAAAGATGTGGAATGTGGAAGGCAGCCCACCCCCTCTCATTTTAAAGGCTGGACCCAAGAACAGAAGTTGGTGGGTGGGGAAACAATACACATGGTTAAGAGACTGAGAGTATCAAGGGGCAATGAAATGCAGTTGGTTCCAAGTCTGAAATGTGACTGGGTAATGACTCTTCTTTTCCTCTTGAATATGTTGATGCTTTCTACCTGGATTATGCAAAAGTAATTTATGAAAAAGAATAAATCTTGACTTGTACAAAACTTCCTATGGACCATACTTCCAGGAATGGCATCATCCTGGCTGGTAGGAATTGCACGAGATGTTCTAGAATTGAATCTGGATAGTTAAAAGTAGGGAAGATAATAGAATTCCTTGACATGAAGGGATTTGCACTTGGTATTTATATAACAATTTCTTTTGGATTAAAGCGTTTAATGAGAACAGTGTACTCTTTGAGTTAGGATTAGAGTTTTTCTTCAATGGAAAATGACTGAGAGGAAAACTGAACTTTTGCATTTAACTGAGAGAAACACTGACTTTCTTCTAGGATACCAGAGTAGTTTTTCTCTATGACTTTTTCAAGGATGATATCCAAACAGTTTTTTGGATCATGGTTTTCTGTTACTCCACTCATTTTCAAATTATCTTGCTTGGATCCCTTTTCCATTTTCCAAGAAGGGGTGGGTGTGTTTATTGATTCTTGCTGTCTCATTCAGTCATTACCTTCCACTAGTCTAATTCAAATTTTTAACAAATTATTTTTTTAGGTAGCTTTTTAACCTCCTTTTTCATTTGGCCAACTCTATTTATAAAGCTCTTTTCTTCAGTGAAATTTTTTTTTCTATTTTAAAATAGCTTTTTATTTTCAAAATGCATGCAAAGATAATTATCAACATTCACCCTTGCAAAATCTTTTGTAAGAATTTTTTCTTCCTCACTTGCCTCACTCTCCTCCCCTAGACAGCAAATCATCCAATATAAGTTAAAGTGTGCAATTCTCATATCTACATTAACACATTATCATGTGCCCAAGAAAGATCAGATCAAAAATTAAAAAAAAAAAAAAAACTGAGAAAGAAAAAAGCAAATAAACAACAATATAAGATGTCAGTGCTATATTGTGATGTAAATTCGGTCCCCAGAGGCCTTTCTCTGAGTATAGCTGCCTCTCTCCATCACAAGTCTATTGAAACAGGTCTGAATCACCTCATAGTTGAAAAAAGTCATGTCCATCACAGCTGATTATCCCATAATCTTGTTTTTGCTGTCTTTACCTTTTTCTTGGTTCTACTTTTCAATTAGCATCAGTTCAGGTAAGTTTCTCCAGGCCTCTCTGACAGTAGCCTTCTGGCCATTTCTCATAAAACAATATTCCATTACTTTCATATACTATAACTTATTACCCGTGGACAGGTTTTGTAAATAAAAAGCTTTAATAAAATAAAAAAAATAAAAAAAATCATAATCATATTTCCTTATTTTTTCCTTCTTATCAAAATGTTGGAAGGACCTGGAAGATTGATGAGGAACATTCATTTGAGACAGGATTTGGATTTTATGTAAAATTAGTGAGTTATAAAGTGAATGCCAAAGAAGATGGAAAGCCAAATAAAGAAGAGAAACATTAAATCAGAGAGGGCAGAATGGAGAATATGACCAATGTTTTCAGGCAACTGGAAAGAAGGTAAGGGGGAGACATTCTTCAGAAAATTCTGACGAAGAAACACCATGTCTCCCCAGTGATGATACATCATCTTCCTCTCTCACCTGTTAGGGTGTTCAGCACCCTAATGCTTACCCAATACCATGAGATCAAGTGAATAAACCTACATTTGGTGGTTTGTGACATACTTCTCTGAATGCTTCAGGCTCATGGCTAGTTCTATCAAGATGCTATGGAACAAGAAGGCTTTGGGGCCTTCCTACATCAACCCAGAAATCGAATAGATGCCTTTGCAATTGCCTTTATTGTACATGGAGATTAGAGGTCGGATGATTGATTTTTTGGGACAGGCAACTGCATTGATTATTTTTAAGGTGGCTTTTCTAGCACTATAGACTTGTATTCAGGTATATCTGTGACCGAAGGAGCTGGTCAGAAGAATTAACTGAGGCATTTGGAAAAACAAACCATATAGAATTAAAATAAAGGTGAAATTATGTTCATAAGATCTAGTGATCCAAGGTGAGGGCACATGTTGCTGGTTATACTCTGGATACAGAGTGAAACTTGAGTTTCTTGAGAAACCCCCGAGTGTAATGGACCCTCCAAGAAAGGATCTGCAACGGTAGGGACCATAAAACCTGCTACTAACAACATTAGTTCTGGTTTAATGTGCGCTTTTTTCACATGGGTAATTTTTCTTCTAAAGATTACTTTGGGAGTGTGAGGAGAAGGGGGATCGAAATAATGATAGGGGGCACTGGCTGCTTCTTTTACATAAGCTACTGCTCTATGAAACAGACCACGACAGCTGGCTTCTCAATCTGGAGAAGTTCAGGAATTTAGGAACAAAACTACCTACCTGGATTGCAGAACCTCCTGGGGACCTGACCTTGTAAATCCAATGGTGTCCTGTAGGTTCTGCCATCTAGCAGGTGGTATTGCCCATTTAGGATGTGCCAGGTGGAATCATGAGTATACAACCTTGAGTCTGGCTGAAGTGGGAGTGGTGAGCAGGAATTCAAAGGGACCTTTCCTCCATGGCTCCAAGTTAGGCTTTAAGAGATTCCAGCAGACTCAATCACAGGACTGCATTAGGAACTGAGCCTCAGTTATGATTCTTTTTTTTTTTTTTTTAATTTTTATTTAATAATTACTTTATATTGACACTCGTTTCTGTTCCGATTTTTTTTCCCTCCCTCCCTCCACCCCCTCCCCTAGATGGCAAGCAGTCCTTTATATATTGGATATGTTGCAGTATATCCTAGATACAATATATGTTTGCAGACTCAGTTATGATTCTTAAAGAATGGGACTGAGAGACAAGTTGGTAAGTCTTTGGTAATGTCTGAGCCAACACAATAGAGTTCTATAGGAGGGAGCATTAAGTTACTATGCTTTCAGCCATGGGTACAGTGGTATCAAGGGTCCTGACATTATCTCATAATAGCTTCTTCCTACCTAGCTCTTCCATCAATTTAATAAGGGGGGGAGGTGTTAAGTATTCTATTAACTTTATTCCCTATCCTTGATGACTGGGAGGTAAAAGGCCCAATGTGCTGTGTGATTGACTAGGGTGAAAGCACCTTAGGTAATGAAGCTCTTGTAAAATGGGTACATCTATTATTAAGAATTTCTTTAAGAACCCTACATAATGGAATGATTTTTTTTCTTTTTTTTCCCTAGTAACTTTGTTTCTTCTTAATACACATTGCTTTATGCATGTTATAGGGAGAGAAAAATTGAAGAGATTTAAAAAAAAAAAAGAAAAGAAAAAAGTAGAGAACATAGCACATGTTTATTTACATTCAGTCTCCGTAGTTCTTTTTGCGGATGCAGATGGCATTTTCTGTGCAGTTTGTTGGGGTTGCTTTGCATCCCTGAACCTCTGATAAGGACCATAGTTCATAGTTGATCATCATGCATTCTGACTGTTACTGTGTACAGTGTACTTCTAGTTCTGCTTGTTTGAATCAGTATCAGGTCATGTAATTCCAGGTTTTACCAAAACCAGCCATTCCTCATTTTTACCATGGTCTTCAAGTACCACAAGTTATTCAGCCATTCCCCAGTAGACAGACACATATTTATTTTTCAGTTCTTTGTGACCGCACAAAGGTCCGGCACATTGTGGCCCATGTGGGTCTGAAATGCTTTTTATCTAAGATGATTTTTGCTAGCCCACAGGCTGTGGGGGAGCTCTGCCACTCAGCGGGAAAGTGTACAGACCATTCCCAAAGCATATTTGGAACCATGGGCTGCTGGCAATTGAATGAAGTCCATCTGCCACATTTGAAAGGGAACATCTTGGAGAGGAAATTGACCCCCAAGCCGGCGTCAGAGGCTTGGATACATTGTGCTTTGGGACAGCTGGGACTCATCTGACAGGAAGTGACAGCAGCCCTGGGAAACTTCTCTCACCAGTATTTTTGGGGTATTCTCACCAACTTGTTAGGTGCACAAAGAGTGCAAATGCTATGTTGTGATCCACCTCAGTTCCCACAGTCATATATCAGTGTAGATGACTCTCTTCATGACAAGATCATTGGAACTGGCGTGAATCATGTCATTGTTGAAACAAGCCATGTCCACCATAATTGATCATTGTATAGTCTTGATGTTGCCATGTATGATCATTTCCTGATTCTGCTCACTTCACTTTGCATCAGCTCATGTAGGCGTCTCTGGAATCATCCTGCTGATCATTCCTTATAGAACAATAATATTGCACAACATTAATGTGCTATGACTTATTCAGTATTTCCCATCTGATGGGCATCCACTCAGTTTCCAGTTTCTTGCCACTACAAACAGGACTGCAGAAACATTTCTGCACATATGGGTCTTTTCCCCTCCTTTAGGATCTCTTTGGCAAATAAGCCCAGTAGAAACATTGCTAGTTCAAAGGCTATGCACTTGTTGATAGCCCTTTGGGCATAGTTCCATATTGTTTGACAGAATGGTTGGATCCGTTCACAATTCCACCAACAATACATTAGCATTCCAGGTTTCCCCCAAAAGCCTTTCCACATTGCTTACATTCAGAAGGTTTCTGTCCAGTTTGGGTTCTTTGATATCTAGTAAGAAATCCTCTATTTGCAAAAGCTTTCCAACATTGATTATAGTCATAAAGTTTCTCTTAAGTGTGGGTACGCTCATGGTCAGTAAGACTAGATTTATATCTAAAAACCTTTATACATTGGTTACATTTATAAGGTTTCTCTCCAGTATGGATTCTCTGATGACCAATGAGACCTCTTTTGCTTGTAAAAGCCTTTCCACAGTGGTTACATTCATAAGGCTTTTCTCCAGTATGGGTTCTCTGATGTACAGTAAGTTTTCCTTTCCTTCTAAAAGCTTTTCCACATTGGTTACATTCATAAGGTTTTTCTCCAGTGTGGATTCTCTGATGTACAGTAAGACCATCCTTGTCTCTAAAGGCCTTTCCACACTGGTTACATTCATAAGGTTTCTCTCCAGTGTGGATTCTCTGATGTGTAGTAAGAGTTCCCTTTTGTGTAAAAGCCTTTCCACAGTGGTTACATTCATAAGGTTTCTCTCCAGTGTGGATTCTCTGATGACCAATAAGACCTCCTTTGCTTCTAAAAGCCTTTCCACACTGGTTACACTCATAAGGTTTCTCTCCAGTGTGCATCATCTCATGTCCAATAAGACCTCCCTTGCTTCTAAAAGCCTTTTCACAGTGGTTACATTCATAAGGCTTCTCTGCAATGTGCATCATCTGATGTCCAATAAGACCTTCCTTGCTTCTAAAAGCCTTTCCACACTGGTTACATTCATAAGGTTTCTCACCAGTGTGGATTCTCTGATGACCAATGAGACCTCCCTTGCTTCTAAAAGCCTTTCCACATTGGTTACATTCATAAGGTTTCTCACCAGTGTGGATTTTTTGATGACCAATGAGGCCTCCCTTGCTTCTAAAAGCCTTTCCACATTGGTTACATTCATAAGGCTTCTCTCCAGTATGGATTTTCTGATGTACGGTAAGTTTTCCCTTCCTTCTGAAAGTCTTTCCACATTGGTTACATTCATAAGGTTTCTCACCAGTGTGGATTCTCTGATGACCAATGAGAACTCCCTTGCTTCTAAAAGCCTTTCCACATTGATTACATTCATAAGGTTTCTCACCAGTGTGGATTTTTTGATGACCAATGAGACCTCCCTTGCTTTTAAAAGCCTTTCCACATTGGTTACATTCATAAGGCTTCTCTCCAGTGTGGATTCTCTGATGTACGATAAGTTTTCCCTTCCTTCTAAAAGCTTTTCCACATTGGTTACATTCATAAGGTTTTTCTCGTGTGTGGATTCTCGGTTGTACAATAAGATTTTCCTTTTTTATAACACCTTTTCCACATTCGATACATTCACAATGACTCTCTCTAAGCTGGATTCTCTCATGTGTTGCACAGCTTTTTCTCCAAGTAAAATCATAGGATCCATCACCCCTGAACCACTGCTTGGGAGTTTCTACCACAGGATGGCTTAGCTCTGCAGGAGTTTCTTTCATTTCATTCTGATCTCTCCTTCCAAAACAAAAGAAAAAGAGAAAACAATAAAGCAAACATAATCATGAGGAGCGCATGCGTGCGCGCACACAAACACACACACACACTCACTCACACATATTTATATTCCTTTCTTTCCATCAGCAGAAGAGAAACTCAGTCATTTTCTCTTTTCCTAGGCAAAGAGAAAACTATAAAATGGGCAAAACCAATCATTTTAAGTCCCATTAGTTCACATCCCAAACATTATCTAATTTCTAAGGAGTTTCATGCACAATTACAGTGGAACCTCACAATAACCTGTGACAACACAGAGAGTGCCTTCAGTCTCATTCGGTGCATAATTCAGGTGGTCACCAGTTCAGAACGGCTGAGTGAATTGGCCCAAATCCAAGCAGCTGAGTATAGAATCTACACCTGTGAATGGGCATGCTCTGCCTACAGTATGTGACAATTATTTCCACTCTCAATTCTCCCCTTTCCCTTTCATTATCTGCATTTTGCCTCTTTTTCATAGACATGACATCTAGTGCACATATAGAAAATACTCAAATTATTTCATGATCTGTCTTGTAAGCATAACAAATTTCCATGCTGATCACTTTCAACTCAATTTTTTTTCTATTACATTATCTGGTATCATATTCAGCAGGCTAACACAGTTTTTTTGTTTTGTTTTGTTTTGTTTTTGTATATAACTGAGGTAGAAGTGATTTAATTCTGACCCATTATTATTTTTTTTTGAGATAGCTATCACATTTCTTTTTTTTTAAATTATCATTATATGTCCCCTGCATATCCCAAGATACAATTTTTTTTAAATACATGAAATTATCCACATCTGAAAATGTGTCAAAACACAAAAATTGAGTTCATCTTCCTGAGATATGGAAGGATAGTGCGGCTGCAGTATTGTAGTCCTTTCCCTTTTAGAATCCCTTTCCCTATAAACGACTGAGATAAAGATCCAAGGGATCTGACCCAAAAATGTCTTTGTGGCACCTAAAGTGGTGAATAAAATGTCTGATTTGGTTATAAAGGTAGCTGTGCTCAGGGACCACACGGATGGGCACATTTTCACATTTACAAGTCTTTCTGCGGTGATTTCAGTCTATCATGATCACCAGTAGACTGCTGTGGAGGACTGTGCCCTGAGTCCATGAAACTCTGGCTGCTTCTAAGTGCAACAGATTCTTCTGGTTTCTCAACTTGACACCAGATTGTTCCCACCATTTCAGGAAGGTTGGACACTCATGTGCAAATGGCCACAGGCCTGCAAAGTCCCTCAGGGGCTGTATCTCCTTGGACCAGAGTAGTGCTCTCCCTCCTGGGTTACCTAGCAACCCCACTTCATCCAATCTCAATCTTGCCTAAGCAAGATGTGCTAAAAACAATATGTGTAATTTAGGGGAACATTTATCATGAGCCAATAGAAATATACATCTTTTTTAAAACAGTAATTAGCGATGGCTTTGACTGGCTAGACTTTAAAAAATGAATTTCCATATCTCCACAGGAGCTTGTCCAATTCTTTCTTTTCTACATCACACATGTAAGACCATGTTCATCATATGTTTCAAAATCAGAATACAGTCATAGTGGATAGAATGTGGATAGGGCCTTGAATCAGGAAGCCCAGGGTTTTATTCCCATCTCAGAACCTTGCAAGTCAAGTTATAGCACTTCTGTTAGAATCAGTTTCTTTATCTGTGAAATGGGCATAATAATATCACTTAAATGCTCTGGTTCTCATGAGGATGAAATAAAACAATGCAGAGTATGGCACACAGGGATGTATAAATGCTACCTGTTTTATTTCACTTTGGCTCTTTCCTCCCCAGTTCTACTCCCCTTCTTAAACCATCATGATTCTTCCCAATTAATGATGCACAGGGGCACTAAATTATTCAGTTTATCTGGTGCACATTGGGTCTCTCCCCAGTTGCTGGTGTATTGTCTGCCCCTCCACTCTGTGGTGGGGGACCTCCTTAAGGGCAGGGGATGTCCCTCATATCTCTATTTGTACTCCTGGTGTTAGCCCAGGGCTGCCCTGTAGCAGGCCCTTAATTGTTTACTGACAAGAAAAAGTTCTAAGAAATGGCTCATGTCTCAAACCTAATCCCTTTGGGTGCTTTCAGGAGAGCTCCATTGCCCCAAATGCCAAAGAAGAACTTCTTACAGGATGACAGATGAGCAGTGGAAGGGCCCTACAGGGTCTTGGAGTGGGATCCACTCATTTTGTGGAACGGACAGCCAGACTCACTGACTAGCCCCGGACACGGCTGCCAAGAAATATTCAATAAAGAATTCTGAATCTGGCCTTTCTCCCCAAACTGAGCATGTACTTCAGGGTAACTGCCAGAAGCCTCTTGTAACCACAGCTCTCATATCCCTGCTTTCACCTCACTCACCTGCAGAGCAGCATCTCAGGCCTTCTTGGTCCAGCATCCACAGAGTTTCCCTTTGCTCAAAATAAGAGATCGCCTCTTCTCTGGGAACTGGAAGCCCTGGGCATGGAAATCAGTAAGAGAAGAAGATGGAGAGAAGTTGTTCACTTAGTTCTCTTTAGGGAAAAATGAGGATCCAGAGCTTCTCCAAGCTGAAATTCAGACCCTGATGTTCAAACATATGAGTCAATACTCAGCCACTGGGGCCTGTAAAGAAAGTGACCTAAGGCAGGATGTGCCCACTATTTGTACAGCTTCCTCTGAGATAGAGCCAAAGGCCCTTCCTCCCACCTCCTGTGCTGAGAGGCTCCTTTCTGGCAGAAACTTCTGATCCCAAATCTGGGTTACTAACTGTATAGCTCTGGGCAAGTCAATTAAATTCTGTTTGTTTTCCTCTTTCCTCCTGATGTTAAAGTAACAGTATTTTGTTGTACTTTAAACTTACAAACAAGCATTTCAGTATTGTAGTTCAATAAAAAGATGATTGCACATGAAACTGTAAATCCACAATGCACAATTTGCTATTTCTTTCAAATACACAAGAAAATTATCAAGTAGATTTTTTCCTTTCATTTGCTTGCGCCCAGCCTAGAGATGGCTGCAAATGCATAGAAATGTAAAATTGGGCTATCCATATTTCTATTTATGAGTTTTTCTCTCTGGATAAAAACAGCATCTTTCTTGATTTGTCCTCTGTCATGAATTTTGGTCCTTAGAATCATCAAAATAACTTATTTGCTGGAAGTTCTTCTTAAACAGTATTGTTAGAGCTTGTAGAGAAAGCATATGGCACAGCCCCTGGCAAACACAGGTAGAAATAAATGTTTATTCCCTTTTATTCCTTTCCCACCTCTTGTACTAGAATATGAGGGCAATCCAAAGACAGATTAAGATGAAACTTCCCTTATGGGGGACAACCAGGTGCTTTGGCTACAAACTGATGCTTGCTAAAAAGAATAATTATCCAAATACTGGATCCATATGAAAAAGGAAGGAGTTGTAAAGAAAAGGAAAAGGAAAATGAAAGGCTGAGCAGTTTTCAGAGCTTTGGCAATCAAAATTCATGTCCAGGTAGAGGCTAACCTCTAAGACTAGTTCCATGTTTGAGATGCTTCCCCTGATTTAATCTTTGACCTGAGAATGGATAAGAGAGAGCTTTGGGAACAATAAAGGACATTCCCAGGTCTTATCACACAATACAAGACCAGCCCTTTGCCTTCTCTTCTCTCACCTCAAAGCCTTCACAATGGGCAATGAAGATATTCCCTTTGATTGTAGACTTGAAATTATTAGGAGAAGTGCCCTTACCCAAGGAGAGCAGGTTCCGGGCATTCTCCACCATGACCTCCTTGAACAGCTCCTTCTGAGAGGGGTCCAAGAGCCCCCACTCCTCCTGGGTGAAGTCCACAGCCACATCCTTGAATGTCACAACTTCCTGCAGCATCAAAAGTCAGAAGATGTGGGGCTGAAACATCCTTCAGAAAGAAAGAGCTCAAACCCTTCAATTTACATGCAGAAACCAAAACAAAGAGAAAGGATATACCCAAAGGTCATAGGCTTTCTGAGAGTCAGTGTCAACTCTTGAACCCGTGGTTATTAAGAGATTCATTGAATTTTGGTCCTGTTGAAATAAAGCTGAGAAGTGACTTATTACAGAACTTATAATGAAGGACATCCTAGGGCCACATGGCATATTCCGTTAATGAATTCTTCCACACTCTTCCTTGCTAACCCTATTACTCTCTAAGCCCCATTTCTGATTTCCCACTCTCTATGCCTAGTTTAGCTCTTTTCTTTTATCTATAACCTCTTTTCCTAAAGAAACCACTTTTTATCACCATTGTGAATTTTACAAATTAATATTAACCTAGGAATTGCTTCCCTGACCTTGTTGTAGTCTGTGTGTGAGACGCATTTCACAGTTTGTTTCCTTTATTCTATTATTTCACTTCTAGACAACAGAATTTAGAAAAGAAGGTATCTGTGCAGTTGGTCTACAAGCAGTGGCAGAAAACTCCTACAGCACAGACCCAGAATGGGGACCTTGGAGCATTTAACTGCACGAATTGTCAAGGAAAAAAAACCCTGTGAGCAGAAGAGCTATGTGACACAGAACAAGAATCTAGGCAAAACAGCCAAGGAAGGTGGACAATGAGGAGAGGGAGAGAAATTCTTGTTAGAAAAGGGAAGAAAAATGGTTGAAATTAGAAAACTAATGAATAGGATAAGTTGAAGGGCAAGAGAGGGAAGAGAATATATAAGAGAACTAAGAGGAAAAGGGGGATGAAGAAATGCAGAATGAGATCAATTAGAATGGATGAACAAATGTCTAGAGAAACTTGAAATAAAAGACTTATGGCATCTTCTAAAGGGGACAACAGGGGAATATGCATATTTCTTTTCAACACATGATATCTTTACAAAAATTAAGCACTGGGATACACAAATCCTCTGCCCAGATGAAAAAAGTCAGAAATCATCATTATACTCTCTTATTACTTAAAGAAATAAGAATGCAAATTGGTTCAAAGATGACTACCAAAAAACACAAAGCTAAAAGGAGATTTACCTGAGTCAGAGGACAAATCTTAGAAAGTGATAAATTTGTAAAGGAAAAGGAAAATGATTAATTAAACCATATCCCAAGCCATATTCTAGGGTGAAGCTGAAGGAGGCCTTGGACATGGGGGGTGAGGGGGGAAGGAATAGACATACCCTAACACATTAAGAATATTAAAAAAAGATGTTTAACTGAATATGAATTGAAAAAAAAATTAGAAAAAATAAATGAAAAACTGAAAATAAGGACAAATAATGACATTAAAATTACAGGGGAAACAGATGGAGATAAATTGGATATAAAAAAATGACAAAAACAAAAATGGCTTCTTTGAAATGATTCAAAGAGTGGAGAAAACCCTTAGCTGATTTAATCAAATGTAAGAGAGCATAAAATCCAGTTACTGAAACAGCAAATGGCAAAGGTGAAATGGGCACCCTCCTTTGATAGCCCTGGTAGCCTCTGCCATGACTAGCCTGTATGCTTTCATGTGAATAGAGCTCCTAATGGCCAAGAGAAAAATTCTCAGATTTCTTTCTGCATCTGCCTTGAACAACATCAGCTTCCTGAAAGAGATGTCTGAACGAAAATTCCCAGGAAATGTCAAAATGCAGAGAGTCAGTGAGAAAAAGCCTGCAAGCCTCCAGAAAGAAAGTCCAGTACAATTCAAGTACCAAGGAACCACCATTAGAACCAGACACAATTTGGCAGCAACTTTCATTAAGGAGCAGAGAATTTGGAACAGGATATGACAAAGGCAAAGGACCTGATCCTATGGCCAAGAGCAAATTATGAAGCAAAACCAAATGGAATGCTTTCAGGGAAAAAGCACCTTTAATGAAAGTCCTTCTAAGCATTCCTAAGGAAATGTAGAAAACTTTCTAAATTGAGACCCATGAGGAGAAATACAAAAAAGAATCCAGAATGAACTAGACTCAGGGACTCAAAATAAAAGGAAGAACTAGTTATATACAATCATAGTGAGTGACATGTTTTCCCTCTGATTCCTATTTGGGCTCACAGAGGGAATCAAAGAAGAGTAAAGCGGGAAGGAGTTCTGTTATATCTAGATGATCTTAAGCAGAAACTGGAAAGAGGGGAAGAAGGTGGAGAGAAAGGAGGGCTAGGAAATGTTGTTTCTGGCAAGGAGGGTCCTGGACTAGACATTTCTACAAGCAAGGGGATAGGGACATCTGAGCCTCAGTCATCTAATCAAAGGAAGGAACAATTCCCAGGACATAGGCAGATGAAGGGGGAAATGCAGTTTACTCCCCAGTTGTATACATTATACTCTTCCAGGTCAACCCAGGGCCTACTGCAGCCTAGAGGAATCATAATATCCATAATATCCAAGAACCTGGAGTTGCCATGACACACTAATGTGCTTCTTAATCCTTCTTTTTCTCTCAGTTGTTCTCACAGTTTCTGCCAGTCCCTGGCACTCTGCATAGGGGAGCTTAAGTTAAACCAGCAAAAGAAAAAGTTGGTACTTTGGGGTCTAGGAATGACAGAGGTGAGGACGAGAATCCCAGCAGCCTCTTTTAGACAGGAGAGAGGGGTCCCTGTGCCAGAGCAGATCTTAGAAATACCAGAGCAGCAGGATGGCCCAGAGCTCTGTGTCCTAGAACTGCTGAGCTTGAACCCAAGGCCTTTCTCAGTGCTTATTGGTAGGAGCCAAGGAATGGTCAAGGGGAGGGTTTCAGGGAGACCTGGAAAGGCATGGAGGACCTGAGACACGATGACAGGAGCAGCCCAGAAGGATATTTTCTGCTCTGATGACCAGGAGAAAGGCTGGGGAAGCATCACGGCTCTGCTCCCCACCTGAACAGGACAAACTCTGTTTGAAGGGTTTTCTAGGAGCTTCAGGAAAACATGGCAGAGGAAATCAAGAAGAGAGGGAAGAGATCTTAGATGGGAACGGGTACTGGGTAGGCCCAAAGAGAGCTCCCCCTGGAATGGAGATTCATGATGAAGTGGTATACCCTGTCAGTTCCTTGTAATGAGGAGGAACATAGAAACAAATGGTTAAGTGGGATATAGGGGTGTGTGTGTGTGTGTGTGTGTGTGTGTGTGTGTGTGTGTGTGTGTGTGTCTGTTGGGTCCCAATGTGCCAAGGATCCTAGGATGCAGTTGGGCAGAGCAGTGATACTACTGGTTCCCCTGTTTTTATGCAGAAATGATGAATACAACAAGCCCTGACAGCTCCACAGCCCCGTCCTCCATGTCTAGGGAAACGGCTGTGACTGCTGCTATTGGTCAGGTCTGGGGATGGACTGCACTTACCTGAGGAGGTCCAAGGCTCCCAGGGCCCATTCCTTCTGGCTCCAGGCTCCCTGTGGAAGTAGCAAACACCCAGAGTGACTCCTTTTTCTCAAGTTCTTCCCTTTGGCACCTGGTCTTTATCTCAGGGTCTTCCTGCTACCACATTTGAGGGGCCTACAAAAGTAACAATAGCCAAAGCTCTTACTAACAAAGGTCACAGCTAACCATGGGAGGGAGCGGGGAAGGGGGGTTAATTTTAAGTCTCTCTTAAAAACCAGAGAAAGCCAGGAGCCCACAGGAGAGTTCTTCCCTTCTTTCCTTCTGCATAAGCCCAGCTTCCCCTCATCCTGGCCCCAGGCTGACTGCCTTTGATTTCATGGCCTGGGAGAATGCTGCTTGGGGCCCTGATAGTAAACCTTTTTTAATTTCACCCCAATTTTGCTGTTTGCCTTTGAACCAATTCTTGGGTCAGTCCTAGGTTACCAGAAGAAGCTGGAGAGGGAGAAGCATCCCAGAGGAGAGGACTTTCCCCTCCTTTTCTCATCAGGAGGCAAGCCTATAGGGATTCCTGGTGGAGTGTGAGGTCCTCCAGGAGTTACAAAGGCCCTGGCCCTGCCCCCGGGGGAGAGACTGCACCCTACAGAACAATGCCAAGAGGGTCAGGATCAGAAAGGGAGGTTGTCTGAAGACTGCTCCCCTTCTTTTACTTCTTTTCTCCCTCCTCTCTCCATCGTACCTCACCCATAGAGCTATAAGGGTGTTTAGGATCCCAGATGGGAGACCTGTCAGTCTGGCTCCTGAATCAGAGCTCTCTCCCTCCCAACCCTGCAGTGGTCCTCTGCCTCCCTGCCTCCCCTCCACCCAAATAACACACACATTATTCTGGATAATTGACTGCTTTGGGGAAGAGGGAGCAAAAGTGGAGAGGTGGAGGATGGGGAGGGCTCTGAATGGAAACCCCAGGAAATGATCAGGGAAAGCCTGAGCCTGGGAGACAAAATTCAGTCTCACATTGAATTCTGAGGGCTCAGAGAGAAGAGGGGCCAGAGAAGCAGGAGGTTTGGAGAACAGAGCTAGGGTCTGGGAGGAAAGACAGCCAAAAGGAGGTCATGGATGTCAGGGCCAGTGGGGTGAGAAGTGGTGGACAGCTGAGCCTAGGAAAGAAGGAACACTGTGCTGAGGTGTACTAGGAGTTGGGGAGGAATGCTGGGACCTTCTGGTAAGCTTAGGCTTGGAGTAAGGCAGGACAGCAGAATCTCTAAAGAAGAGATGGGATGGGGAGATGGGACAGCTGCGTCCTGATCAGAAGGCTGAAATTATGGACAGAGTCTGAAGTCTGGGAAAGTGAGACTCAATGGGAAACCTGGGCAAGTTTGGGAAGTGATTCGGAGTCTCGAAAAGGTTAAGGGTTGGAGTGCTCATCCTACACGCAACTTTGGTAGAAAGGTGTGCTCCTGACAGACCTGGAGGTCATGTACCCCAAGGTCAAAAGAGGAGACCCAAAGGCAAGGGCAGCCAGTGGGAGTCGGGAAATATGGAGCATGCTGGCTCAGACCTACCTGGAAGATGCAAGCACAGGCTTGGGTGCAGGAAAGCCGAGAGATCTCAGAGGCAAGGGGAAAAAGAGGAGAGCCCTGAGCTCGCAGGGGGGAAAGGGGGAGATATCTGAGCTCTCAGGGGGAGAGAGGAAGAGAACTGAGCTCCAAAGGGGAAAAGGGGGAGACCCGAACTACCAGGAACAAATAGGGAGAGATCTGAGCTCGCTGAGATAAAGGGGGAAAGCTCTGAGCTCCCAGGGGGAAAACGGGAGAGAGCTGAGCTCCCAGGGGAAGAGAGCTGAGCTCCCAAGGGGGAAAGGGGCAGACCCGAGCTCCCAGGAGCAAATGGGGAGAGATCTGAGTTCCCGGGGAAAAGGAGGAGAGATCTGAGCTCCCAAGAGGAAAAAAGAGAGACCTGAGGAACTCACAGGAAAAAATGGGGAGGAACGTGAGGAGCTCTGAAAAAAGGGGGTCAGACCAAAACTCCCAGGCAGAGCAGTTTCCACAGCAGGGAAAGCAAAGGAGGCGGGAAAGTAGGGTGATCCCAGTTCAGACTTCCTGTTTCCGGACAGCCCAGTCTGGGAGGGTCTTCTTGGTCCCAAAGCCCTGCCCTGTCCCTCCCCCAGGATGTTGAGCCCTTTCCTCCAATCACACCCAGGGCCTGGACATGTTGTTGATTATGTCCTGGATACAGAGTGAAACTTGAGTTTCTAGAGAGACCCTGAGTCTAATGGACCCTCCATGTAAGGATCTGCAATGTCAGGGACCATAAAACCTACTACTAAGACCATTAGTTCTGGGTTAATGTACCTTTTATCACATAGGTAATTTTTCTTCTAAGAATTACTTTGGGACTGTGAGAATGGGGATAGAAATAATGATAGGGGGCACTGGCTGCTTCTCTTACATAAGCTACTGCTCTATGAAGCAGACCAGGACAGCTGGCTTCTCAGCCTGGAGAGGTTGAGGAGTTTGGGAGCAGGACCACCTACCTGGATTGCAGAACCTCCTGGTAACCTGATCTTGTAAATCCCATGGTGTGTTATAGGTTCTGCCATCTAGCAGGTAGTATTGCCCATTTAGGATGTGCCAGGTGGCACCACAAGTACACAACCTTGAGTCTGGCTGAAGTGGGAGTGGTGAGCAGGACTTCAAAGGACCTTTCCAACATAGCTCCAAGAAAGACCTTCAGGGATTCCCAGACCCAATCATAGGACTGGATTAGGAGCTGAGCCTCAGTTGAGATTCCTAAAGAATGGGACACAGAGATAAGTTGGTCAGTCTCTGATATTGTCTGACCCAACAAAATAAGAGTTCTGTAGTAGGGAGCATTAAATTGCTATGCTTCCCCTCCATGGGTACAGTGGTATCAGGAGTCCTGATATTATTTCATAAGGACCTAGCTTTTTCCTACCTAGCTCTTTTAGGAATTTAATAAGGGAGGCTTTAAGTGTCCCATTATCTCTTTTTTCCATTCTTGATGACTGGTATTGAAACTCAGCACAATGCTGGTGCTGACTGATTGACCAGGATGAAAGCACCTTAGGTAATGAAGCTCTTGTAAAAATGGGACCATGTATTACTATGTATTCCTTTAAAAACCCTACATAATGGAATGGTTTTTCTCTTTTTTTCCCTAGTAAATTTATTTATTCTCAATACACATTGCTTTATAAATGTTCTTGAGAGAGAAAACGCAGAGCAAAAGTGCTAAACTATCGAAGAGATTAAAAAACAAAAGAAAAAAGTATAGAACACCCCATGTGTTGATTTACATTCAGTATCCTTAGTTCTTTCTCTGGATGCAGATGGCATTTTCTGTGCAAAGTTTGTTGGAATTGCTTTGCATCCCTGAACCTCTGAGGAGGACCAAGGCTGTTATAATTGATCATCGCACATTCTGACTGTTATTGTGTACAATGAACACCGGGTTCTGCTTGTTTGCTCAACGTCGGGTCATGTAATTTCCAAAACTTGCTCATTCATCATTTTTACAGAACAATAATATTCCATTTCCTTCATGTACCACAACTTGTTCAGCCATTCTCCAATTGGTAGACATCTATTTTCCACTTCTTTGCCATCGCCCAAAGAGCTGCCGCATTTTGTCCTATGTGGGTCTGGGATGATTTTTTTCTAACTCCTCAGTTCCCAGGAAGAATGGGCTCAAAATTAAATCACTTGTTTGACAATCATTGTCCCCATCAAGTTGACTTGCAATGATGGCATAGCTGATGCAAAGTCACTCCCTCCTGGCTGACATCAATCCACCGCTATGTGGAGGTAAAGCAGGTTTCTTCTCCCCAGGCTTAGTGGCTGGAAGACTATTATTGACTTTTAACCTTTTCAGAACTCACAGCATTGCAGCCATCTTGAATACTCTTTCAACTAGGATCAGGAAAAAAAGCAGAGACAGAAGTCAGTGCAGAGTCATGCATTTAAGTTGGAGAAAAGTTGGATGGGAAAATAAAGGTCTGAGATATCTCTCCCTACCCAAAGGGTAATACCCTGTCTTCCTCTGATCCCCATCAATTGGGGAAGAAAAGACACTTAAGTTATTCCTGTTACAACTTTGTGTATGTGCTTATAGAACAATAATATTTTGCAACATTCATGTACTATGACTTATTCAGCTATTCCCCAGCTGATGGGCATCCACTTGGTTTCCAGTTTCTTGCCACTACAAACAGGGCTGCCACAAACATTTTTGTACATGTGGGTTCCTTTCCCTCCTTTAAGTTCTCTTTGGCATATAAGCCCAGTAGATAATTAGATCTAGGGATATGCAGGTTTTGATAACCCTTTGGGCATAGTTCCAAATTGCTCCCCAGAATAGTTGGATCTTTCTATAGCTCCACAAGCAATGCATTAGTGTCCCAGGTTTCCCCATAAAAACCTTTCCACACTGGTTACATTCTGAATGTTTCTTTCCAGTGTGGGTTCTCTGATGTTTAGCAAAAGTTTTCCTTTGAGTAAAATCTTTGCCACATTCTGACATTCATAAAGCTTCCTTCCAATGTGGATTCTCTGATGTACAATGAGGTTTTTTTTTTTTTTTTTTTTTAAATAAAACCTTTTCCACATTGGTTATAATCATAAGGTCTCTCTATAACTTGAATTCTCTTATGTATTACAGCTTTCTCTCCAAGTCAAGTCACAGGATACATCAGTCATGAATAGTTGCTGATGAGTTTCTACCACAGAATGGCTTAGCTCTGTACGAGTTTCCTCATTTCAAGTCTGATTTCTCTTTCCAAAAAAAAAAAAAAAAAAAAAAAAGGAAGGAAGGAAGAAAGGAAAGAAGGAAAAGAGAAACAATAACACATAATCATGGTGCAGACACACACACACACACACACACACACACACACACACACTCACATATATTGATATTCCCTTTCTTCCATCAGGAGAAGAGAAACTCAGTTTTCTCTTTTCCACACAAAGAGAAAAATCTTAATTGAGTAGAAGCAATCATTTTACATCCCATTAGTTCACATCCAAAACATAATTTAATTTCTAAAAAGCTTGATATACAATAAAGTGGAATCTCACAATAAACCTGTGACAAAACAGAGAGTGCCTTCATTCTCCTTAGGTGCACAGTTGAGGTCACCAACTGAGAATAGCTGAGTGACTCTGCCCAAATCCCAGCAGTTGAGCCTAGAATTTACACCGTGTGAATGGGCATGTCTGCCTACAGTATGTGACAAATTATCTCTACTCTCAACTTTGCCCTTTCCCTTTTATTATCTGCACTTTTACTCGTTTTCATAGACATGCCATTTGGTGCATATATTAAAAAAAAAAATACTCAAATTGTTTCATGATCGGTCTTGCCCGTAACTGTAAGAAATTTCCATTCGGATCTCTTCCAATTCTATTTTTTTTCCTATTACATTATCTGAGATCATATTCAGCAGGCTAACACAGTTGAGTTTTTTTTTTTTTTTGTATTTACCTGAGATAAAAGGGATGTGATTTTGACCCATGACTTTTCTTGAGATAGCGATTACTTATTTCTTTTTTTTTTTTAATTTTTTCATTATGTGCCCTCTGCATGTGGTGATAAACATAAGTTTTCAAAAATGCATAAATTTATCCACATCTGAAAAGTCTCAAATAGAAAATTGAGTTCATCATCCTGAGATATGGAAGGGTAGTGCAGGCTTCATTATTGCAATCCTTCCCTTTTAAAAGTTCACCAAGCCCTTGAACAATTGAGATAAAGATCCAAGGCATCTGGACCCAAAAAATTTCTTAGTGGCACCTAAAGTGGTGAATGAATGTCTGATTTGGTTATAAAGGTAGCTGTCCTCTGGGACCACACAGATGGGCACATTTCCACATTCATAAGTCTTTCTGCAGTGATTTCAGTCTATCATGATCACCAATGGACTGCTGTGGAGGACTGTGCACTGAGTCCATCGAACTCTGGCTACTTCTAAGTGCAACAGATTCTTCAGGTTTCTCCATGTGACATCAGATTGTTCCTAGCATTCCAGGAAGGTTGGACACTCATGTACAAATGGCCACAGGCCTGGAAAGACCCTCAGGGGCTGTCTCTCCCTGGACTAGAGTAGTTCTCTCCTTCCTGGGTTACCTAGCAATGCATCTCATCCAATCTCTAATCGCCTGAGTAAGATGTGACCTGGGCTTCCATTTTTGCAGCAGTGCTAGTAGCCTACTTGAAAACTATGGTCAGGAGGCAGGGACAGGAAAGGCCATCATGGAGTCATCGTGGAAGGCCACAACCTTTCCACAAAACAGATCTTAAAGTGCCACTCATTGATCTGTGTAAGCTTATTTTCCAATTTGAACATTTCCTCTGATTATGTTAATCTTCTATCTGGCAAATTCAAAAAGGAATTGTTTGGTTACATGGATTGGTCATTCAGTAGGATTTCAGTTGCTATCTTTTCAAAGATTGTGATTAAATAAATATTATTTAAAAACAACATGAAACAATATTTGTAATTGATCCTTGAGTTATTTAGGGCAACATTTGTCATGAACCACTAATAAATATAATTTTATAAATATATATATATATATATATATACACACATATAATTTTTTTAAACAGTAATTAGCAATGACTTTTGACTGGCTAGAGTTGAAAAATGAATTTCCATGTCTCCACAAGAGCTTGTCCAATTCTCTTCATACATGTATGATCTTTCATACATGTTTCAAAATCAGAATATAATTACAGTGGATAGAATATGGATAGGGCCTTGAATCAGGAAGTTCAGGCTTTTAATACCACCTCAGAATCTTGCAAGTCAAGTTATAGGACCTCTTTTAGATTCAGTTTCTTTATCTGTAAAATGGGCATAATAATAGCAGCTAGGTCCTCTTGTTCTTATGAGGATGAAATAAGACAATGCAGAGCAGGGCATACAGGGCTGTATAAATGCTTCCTGTTTTATTTCATTTTGGCTCTTTCCTGCCCAGTTCTACTCCCCTTCTTAAACCATCAGGATCCTCACCAATTAATGATGCACTGAGGCACTAAATTATCCAGTTTATCTGGTGCACCGTGGGTCTCTCTGTAGTTGCTGGTGTGTTGTCTGCCCCACCACTCTGTGACTTCCATGAGAGCAAGGGATGTCCCTCACATCTCTTTGTGTTCTTGGTATTTAGCCCATGGCTGTCCTATAGAAGTTTACTGACTAGAAGAAGTTTTAAGAAATGGTTCATTTCCCAAACCTATTCCCTTTGGGCACTTTCAGGAGAGTTCCATTGTCCCAAATCCCAAATCGTGACTTCTTATAGAATCACAGATGAGCACTGAAAGGGACCTACAAGGTTATAAGGTGTGACCCACTCATTTTATAGCTAGGAAACTGAGGTTCACAGAGGAACCCTGGACACTGCTGCCAAGAAATATCTGATAGAGGCAGCTAGGTTGTGTAATGGATAAAGCACAGCTCTAAAGTCAGGAGGACCTGAGTTCAAATCAAGCCTCAGACACTTAACACTTCCTAGCTGTGTAACCCTGGCCAAACCCCTTAACCCCAATTGCCTCAGCAAAAAATCAATCAATCAATCAATCAATCTGATAAAATATTCCAAATCTGGTCTTTCTCCCCCAAACTGAGCATTTACTTCAAGGTATCCCCTAGAAGCCTCTTTAACCACAACTTTCACATCCCTGCTTTTACCTCCCTCCCCTAGAGAGCAGCTCCTCAGGCCTTCTTGGTCTAGTTGTCAAGAGAGGGGGAAGTAAAGGAACAATGGGAAAAAAATGAAACTCAAAACCTTACAAAAAATAAATGTGACAAACTATCTTTACATGTAACTGGAAAAAATAAAATTTTATTAAGTAAAAAAAAAAAAAATTGGTCATCAATCACTTATTGTCTTTCACCCCTTCCCTCTCACCCTCACTGGGAAGAGAAGGGCAGAGAGGGAGGGAGATTACGAAGAAAGGAGGGCTGGAGGGAAGTTGTTGAAATCACTTGTCATTAAGTAAGAGCTGTCTTTTAGGAAAAGAAATCTTGAGGATCATGTAATAACTAGAATTTCCCCAATTGGGCAGAAAATTTATTTGTGTTAGTTGAACCTCTAGACCAGAATGCTCTGCGGTCTCAGGGGATGATATTTCTTTGTTCCAGGATAGAGAGGAGTTGAGGAGATCATTAAGAAACATGTTTTTGTTTTTCTCATGATTTTTGTTTTCTTTTTGACCAGATAAAGGAGCTCATTCTTTGCCTCATTTCTTACCTTGCTTTAATCATTGAATGGGCATTGCTTCACTCAGACCGAGAACTGGGAAGAACTTTAGCTTAAAAAAGCTAAGGTCTCCACTGCCTCCATGGCCATCCAGTTGTCCTGATCTATATCTTGCCACTAGACTCAGTGGCTCTGGAGGAGAAAATGAGGCTGGACCTTGCAGAGTTCTCCTTGACTTAAATCCAATTCACTTGCATGTCTTGGCTCATCTCCCTGATGGCATGGTGCTCTTGGAGAAGGCAGAACAAATACCAACCATCTAAATCCTAATCCTACTTTTTACAAATTCTGAATCATCAGGGTCTCACTTACTTTTTATCTTGATGAGCCATGATGTTCAAAAGATTTTTTGTTTCTTTGCTTGTTTTTTTTTTTTTAATCTTCATTTATGTAATTATTTTTATTATTCCAAATGATAGCAGTTATGCTAGCTGTTGGTACATAAGCTTCATCTTTTCAGTTCTAGGAAAGACCAGCAGATTAGAAATCAAAAAGAATTCAAATACATTTGTCTTCCTTGTACAACATCTGACTTGTAGCATTCTCCTTTATAGTAGTAGTAAGAACTTATGTTACAAAGTACTTTCTGATTATTATTGAGTACTTTGTGTCCACTATCACATTTTGGCTTCATAGCATTCCCTGGGAGTTATGTCTGGATTACAAGTATGAGTCTCCTCGTTTTCTACAAGAGGAAATTATGGTCCAGAGCACTTGAGAGTTGCCCCAAATCACACAGCAAGTATTTTTTGAGCCCAAGCTCATCAACTTTTTGCATAATTATAGAGGATTAAAGCCATCTGGGAGGCACCATCTAGCCCAGCTCCCACAAGAGTCATGAATCTATTTTATGTGTGCATGTATCTATGAAAATATATACTCTATATACTTACCAGTATAGTTACTCATACACACTGAAATCTTTTATTTTACATACACACACACACACACACACACACACATATATATATAAATATAAAATCCCACCTTCTCTATGTTGTGATTGATCACATAAGGCTCTATTCCCCTATTTGGTCAGTGGAATGCAGTAGATAAGGTGATGTATAGCTTCCTCACCACGTATCCTTCTTTGGACAGTGGAATGTAGTCCAGGCCTTATCTAAAATCACATGATTCTGGAGAAGCAGAAATAGGGGCCTTTAAGGCTTCAACTAATTTAGCTATCAGTCTCTGGTCAATATGTGCTTGGTCTGATAAGTTGATAAGTTCTTTACCTTTTCCAGGCATATGTAAGTACCCATTCTTTATATACACAGATACCCTCTTGTTTATATACAGACACACACACACAATAATATAGTTTGTCATAGCTTTATGTGTGTGTATTATATACATATACACAGTTATACAGAGAGTATAGTTTGGCGTGTGTGTGTGTATGTGTGTGTGTGTGTGTGTGTGTGTGTGTTCTATTACTTTAATCTGTTCTTGAAAAAGAAATCACATCCCTGAGACTCCAGTTTGAGACTCCAGATTCTGGCCTCGAGGTTGAACTTTGATATAATTAGGTTTTCTAGCCAATTGAGAAAATCCTATTTATTACATCATCCCCAAGATTTCCTTTCTTAAAACACAGTTCTCAGTCAGTCCAAACTGATTGGTTGTGATTTAATGAGCTTCCTTCCAGCATTCCTTTGTTCCTCCCCTCTCTCCTTCCCTACCCTTCTTCCCTTCCCAGTAAGGGTGAAGGGAGGGAGGAGAAAAATAAATGCTTGATGATGGAAAAATAAAAATGTTTATCTTTTCCAATTAAATGTAAAGATAGTTTTTTTTTTTTTTAACATTTATTTAGTAAAATTTTGAGTTCCAATTTTTTCTCCCTCCCTCCCTTACCCTGCTGTCTAAGACAGCAATGATTTAAAATGTTTAGTAGGGAACTCCATACTTGACTAAGTTTGCTCACAGATAATTTAATATTGGAATCCAGCCCACAAGTGTGTGTCTCTCTTCTCTTAATTTTTATTCTTGTCTTTTCTCCATATAGAACTTTTTCATTAGCTTTGCTGTGCTTTCAAATCTATTAAAAGCTGAGCAGGGTGATACATGGAATACTCAACATGGAGTCAACAGAGCTGGATTATAACATGCTGACACTAATTGTCAGGGACCTTGGAGAAGTTAAGTTCCCATCTGGGCTTTGCCTGTCGAATGAGAGGAAAGTCTTCAAACATCCTAACTTCCTATGACTTTGGAAGAGTGGGCAGAAATGGATTCTTTACCTTTCCTGAAATTGAGGGATCCAGTGAAACCATTTTCTGTTACTTTCTAAGTTCACAGAATATCAATTCTTATGTTAAGGTTATATGAATATTTAAATTCAATTTGGGATATAAATAATTATGCCTGTGATGACTCACAAACATTCCAAGCTAACACTGGATAATAGGCAGGGGAGTCTGGGTAGGAGGCCAGATGTAGAGTCCCAGCTCTGTGTAACTTTGGGCTTGTCCCCTCTCTGATCTCATCTTGACGAGGGGACCCCAAAACTCTGAAAATCCTTAAAGGAGAAAATTCCCTTCAACTTAGCCTCAGTGAGAGACCCCACCTCAAAGGACAAACAGTTTCATCTTTGTTATGGGGGTAAGGTCGGCTCAGTCCTGAAACTCATTGAATTCAATTCAAATTCTAGCCCTAGCTGAAATCCAATCGAGGAGCCAACTTGGGACCCCATCCATGGGCCTCCTTTAGCTAAGTTTCTCATTGTAAAAAGAGCCAAACTAAAATCCTCTCTTTGCAGAGGTTCCAAACAATGCTTGGCATCCCAAGGAACCTCTGTCCACTGGAATGCTCTTTCCAGCGCCATCTTCTCTTTACTCTCACCTATTTCCCTAACCAGACTTTAATAACCTTACTTCAAATCCCCATAATAAACCTCTTTTATCAATCTAGGTTTTTGAGTTTGTAATTCCTTTACAGAGAGCCTCTGCACCTCCAGAAGTGAGTCCTCAAAACTTCTTACCCTTGCGCCAAATCCTAAGGGATTGTAGGGGAGACAAACTCCTCCATTTAGTTCCCTGAACCCCGACCTGACACACTATACCTCATTTAAACTTCCTGACCAGCAGAAACCCTAATTTCATTTTGGTTCCCCAAATCTAGAGAAAAAAGATACTCTTCCTAGCTCTGTTAAGGTCTTGTCTGTAAAGGGTTTAAATCATGGAATATTGCAGCTGGAAGGAACTTCCTGAAGAAAAGGTGCCATGTTAGTGTTTGCCCAGTCTCTTGGAAATTCAACCAGTGCCATGCTAAGGGTCCAGTTTAGGGGGAAGAGTGATCTTGTTGCTTTGGTAGTTTTAAACATGTTTGGGTCCTTCACAGGATGTCATCCCTTCCCTCTTCCATCCCTCCAGTCTTCCACTCTAAATTCTGCAGGAGAGTGTGTATGTTTGGGGAGCTTAAGTCCACTCTTCTGTGACAAAAGAGCTGAACAGAGGGAAGTGGAGCAAACTTATTGCTGTTGAGCAAGAGTGCTTCCAACTCTGGTGGAGCAGAGTGACCACAGACACCCAGAAACAACAGGAAATTGTGTTTGGTTTATTAATTACTCTGGTGGGAGCTAAAACAGCTTCTTAATGACAAATTTGTGCTGCAACATTTAAAGATAAGGAAACTGCATTCAAATAAACACTATTGTCAAAAAGACAGGAGCCCCACTGATGGATGCTTCAAGTGGTTTCTTCCTTGGATAATGGGGTTTGCACTTTTTCTAAAGTGTTTAGAATTTTAATGCTGATACAAAGCAGCAGGAAATTGTACAATGCTATTTGCATTGACAAGATGGAGCAATTATGCTTTCCATTCCTTATCAGTGGGATGAAGCTAAATAACTTGATATGTGTAATGTTCTTCTTTAAAATATAATGTTCTTTGGGAGCAGGTTTCTCGGGGGGCCTTCTGGAGGCAGCCTTTGTTTTAGTTCAGTATAATCATCACCTCAAATTCAGTCAGGAGTTAAAATCCAATCCTTTATTGTTTCCTTTTAATTCTTATCTCTTTTCCTGGGGCCCGGTTAGCTTTAATAGAGGCCTATGTCTCTCCTAGCTTTCAAGAGCTCCCTCCGAA
The DNA here is from genome assembly GCF_016432865.1 of Antechinus flavipes. Taxonomy (NCBI): domain Eukaryota; kingdom Metazoa; phylum Chordata; class Mammalia; order Dasyuromorphia; family Dasyuridae; genus Antechinus; species Antechinus flavipes. Next base: position 102,916 of record NC_067403.1, on the reverse strand, counting down.
TCTCCAGCCAACACAAAGGTGGAATATGGAATGAATCTGACTCTGCCTCCGAGAGTGGGCTTGTGGGTCTCTCTGACTGTGAATCTCCTGAACTGAATCCTGATTTGTGAATCTCACGGATTACATCCTGACTTGTGAATCTCATGGACTCCATCCTGGTTGAGACTCCTAGCTCATATATGCTCTCGTAAAGGTGTGAACTCTAATAAGTACTAAGTACATAATCATTGTCTCTGTCAATTCCACTGACTTAGCACCTTGTAAGAATTCTAACATATATATATATATATATATATATATATATATATATATATATATATATATATATATATATATATATATATATATATATTTTAATTGTTTGTTTCATTGCTTTTTCTGGAGGAGATCAGGCCAGTAATTTTTAAAATCCAATATATGCATATATATTTATTGTTTTAATAGCTTTTTATTTACAAGTTATATGCATGGGTAATTTTACAGCATTGACAATTGCCAAACCTTTTGTTTCAATTTTTCACCTCCTTCCCCCCACCCCCTCCCCCAAATGGCAAGTTGATCAATACATGTTAAATATGTTAAAGTATAAATTAAATGCAATATTAGTATACATGTCCAAACAGTTATTTTACTGTTCAAAAAGAATCGGACTTTGAAATATTGTACAATTAGCCTGTGAAGGAAATAAAAAATGCAGGCAGACAAAAATAGAGGGATTGGGAATTCTTTGTAGTGGTTCATAGTCATCTCCCAGAGTTCTTTTGCTGGGTGTAGCTGGTTCAATTCATTACTGCTCTATTGGAACTGATTTGGTTCATCTCATTGTTGAAGAGGGCCATGTCCATCAGAATTTATCATCATATAGTATTGTTGTTAGTGTATAATGATCCCCTGGTCCTGCTCATTTTGCTAAACATCAGTTCATGTAAGTTTCTCTAGGCCTTTCTGAAATCATCTCCCTGGTCATTTCTTATAAAATAATAATATTCCATAATATTCATATACCACAATGGCTGGCTGTATTCACAATTCCACTAACAATGTATCAGTGTCCCTGTTTCCCACATCCCCTCCAACATTCCATATTATCTTTCCCTGTCATTCTAGCCACTCTGACAGGTATAATAGTGGTATCTCAGAGCTGTCTTAATTTATATGCATATATATTTATACAACTATTTGGCTTCACAAGAAAAATCAAATCAAAAAGGAAAAAAATGAGAAAGAAAATGAAATGCAAGCAAATAACAACAACAACAAAAAAGTGAGTTTTCTGTGTTGTGAACCACAACTCAGTTCCCACAGTCTTCTTGAGGAAGGAAACTCTCTAAAGCTCTTTAAAGGAGAAAATCTCCTTCAACTCTGCCTCAGTGAGAGACTACCCAGGGAATTAGACAAAGTGGTTTATGTAGGTGGGGTTCAGTCCTAAGCTAAAGAATTCCGAACCCATTCAAGTGAAGATCTCCTATTCAATTCTAGCTCAAGCTGAAATCCAGCTTGTAGATAAAAGAGCCAACTTGGAACTCCAGCCCACGTGGAGGAGGTTCTCTTGTAGCTAAAGCTCCTATCATAAAAACTGCAATTTTAAACTCATTTCTTTGCAGAGATTCTAACATGTCATGGCATGCTATGCTATATTATGCCATGCCAAGGAAACCTCTGCCCACTGGGATGATATTCTCTTCCAGTGCTACCCTCTCTTTAACCCCACCTATTTCCCCAACAAGACTTATGCTCCTCTGTCAGGATGTCTCTATTAGAAACTTTATTTCTCTTTTAGATCTTGCCACTAAGCAGCTCCGCCTTTCTATTCATGCATGGCAAGGGCTGACTTCCCAATGCCAATAATAAACCTCTTTTATCAGTCTAGCCTTTTTAATTTTTTTTTTAAATTTTATTTTATAGTGTGGCTATAAATACACATCCCAACGTTTATAAAGTGACATCATGCCAGCCTCAGATGTGAGCATCTGGAGGGCCAGATTCAGATCCTATACTTGATTGCTGTGAAAGCATGGGCAGGTCACAATGTCTCTGGGTTTCAGTTTCCTTTTTTGTAAAGGGAAAATGCTAATAGCCAGCACCAGCTACTTCACTGGGTTGTTAGCACATGCTTTGTAAATCTTACAGCCTTATGTAAATGGCATTTATTATTCTTGTCTCCCTTTATCCCAAGGAAAGAACAGAAGTTTGCAATCTCCTAGATAAGAGGCTTGTCACTTTTCAAATAAATGCTGGAAATGCACACTGCCTCTTTCCTGGCACAGCTCCGCCCATACATCAAGCACAGGCTGCCATTGTCTCCTCTCACCCAGCAACACTCCAACTTCATGCTAACGCTCAGATGCCAAGGCCAGGGAGCCAACAATAAACATCCTGGCACCTTGCTGGCCCTGCCAACAGCTGCCCCTTACCCAGGAGCACAGGCACTAACTGCCTGTGGGGCCTCCCGCTGATTATATGTCAGCTTCCCACTAGGCCAGCCCTTCAGGGACAGGAACCTGCCTGTTCCCCATGGTCACCTCCCCAGGGAAGGCAGCAGCGGTCAGTTAAGCGCCAAGTACATGCTACCCCCTCACTGGCCAAGCCAGCAACGTGAGAGTGACACCCAAGGATGGGCCAGTCAAAGGTAATAGCGTTTCCCGCCCCCCTCCCAATGGGTCAGCTGAATCCCATTTTCTACAGGCCCTTGTCTAGTAATCAGCTGCAATGCATTTAGGGTTTCCCTAGTTGTGACTGATTCATGCAATGGGGGGATGGGGAACTCTGGCTCTTGTTAGAAAGCCACAGGTGTTGTCACTCAGAGACCTTGGGGAGAGGAGGAGTCACTGAACACAGGCAGGTCCAACCCGCCCCTACCTCGCTGCCCGATTCTCCCTTGGTTCTTCTTGCTCTTGTGGTAGTTTAGGGGCTGAAACCTGGGGGTCTAGAGTGACAGAGAGCTTGCAGCCTTCTGTAGGGGTTCAGCTCCTTCCCAGGCATTCTCAGGTAAGTACACATGGTGTAGAGAAGAAAATAAAACAATACAACTTGTGCTGTGGAGGAACACAGTCGCATCACTGACTTGCTAGAGTGCCCAAGGAAGGCTCAGCAAAGCTGGCTTACTTTGGTTTCTTCCCTGGAGTCTCAAGGTTTTCCCAGACTGAGCTAATGAGTCTGTAAACTTTCTCAAGTCTGAAGTGAGGGGAAGTGAGGGCCGCTGACCCCTGGGGAAAATGAAGAAAGACTTTATGTAGGTGGCTCTTGAGCTGATCCCTCATGGAGTTCAGTGATTTCTAAGAATAATTCATTGAAAACAAGTTCTTGGAATTAAAATTCTTTGTCCTAAACCATGAACAGCAGGGAGGCTTGGATGGTCAAAGTGTGAGTGTAAGGTTTATTTCCTATTCCAGGTTTTCTTTCTGTGAGTATAGACCAGTGTTTCAATGAGGTGGTTACATGTGGGATTTAGAAACTCATTCATAGTGGAAGGTACACTGCAATCTTGAGATAAAAAGGGCAGAAAACATTTCTGTGTAAAGGGAAATATTGGCATCAATTATTAAATGCTATGAGATGTTGGGACTGGTAAAATGATGGCTTATGGTTAAAGAATAACAAAAGAGCTTTGTTTTAAAATGTTAAAAAAAAAGCCATGTCCAACACAGTTAATTGTCCCATAATCTTGTTTTTGCCATCTATACCTTTCTCTTGGTTCTGCTGTTAGCAGTTCATGTAAGTTTCTCCAGGCCTCTCTGACATCAGCCTTCTGACCATTTCTCATAGAACAATATTCTATTACTTTTATGTACTATAACTTATTACTCATGGAGAGGTTTTGTAAATAAAAAGCTTTAATAAAATAAAAAAATAAAAAAGATAATCATAATAATATTTCCTTATTTTCTCCTTCTGATCAAAAGGTTGGAATGACCCTGAAGATTGATGAGGAACATTGATTTGAGACAGGATTTGGATTTTATGTAAAATAAGTGAGTTATAAAGTGAATGCCAAAGAAGATGGCAAACCAGAAAAGAAGAGAAACATCAAACCAGGATGGAGAATACTATCAATGTTTTCAGGCAACCAGGAGAGTAAATCAAAGGAAGGTAAGGGGGAGATATTCTTCAGAAAATCCTGACCCCTCTTCCATAAGTCTTCTGCTTGCATGTTTTCAGCACTAAGTTGTTATTTGAGCTTTGAGGATAGCAGATAAGAAAGAAACAACATGTCTCCCCAGTGATGATACTCATCTCCCTGTCTCACCTGTTTGGGTGTCCAGCATCCTATGGTTTTGCAATACTGTGAGGTCAAGTGAATAAAGCTACTAAGACTATTAGTTTTGGGTTACTGTGTACCCTTTTCACATGGGTAGTTTTTCTTCTAAGGATTGCTTAGGGAATATGAGGAGAAGGGGAATAGAAGTAATGATATGGGGCACTGGATGTTTCTTTTTCATAAGCTACTGCTCTGTGAAGCAGACCAGGGCAGCTGGCTTCTCAGCCTGGAGAGGTTCAGGAGTTTGTGAACAGGATCATCTACCTGGATTGCAGAACCTCTGGGTGACCTGACTTTGCAAATCCAATGGTGTCCTGTAGGATCTGCCATCTAGTGGGTGATATTTCCCTTTTAAGATATTACAGGTGGAACCACAAGTACAGAATCTTGAGTCTGGCTGAAGAGGGAGTGGTGAACAGGACTTCAAAGGGATCTTTCCACCATGGCTCCAAGGAAGGATTTCAGAGATTCCAGCAGACCCAATTAGAGGACTGGATTAGGAGCTGAGCCTCAGTTGAGATTCCCAAAGAATGGGACTAAGAAACAAGTTGATATGTTTCTGGTAATGACTATAGACATTATCACAATAGAGTTTTGTAGAAGAAGCATTAAGTTGCTCTGCTTCCACCCATGGGTGGTATCAGGGAGTCCTGATATTATCTCATAAGGACCTACCTTCCTCCTACCTAGTTCTTTTATGAATTTAATAAAGGAGGTTTTAAGTATCCCATTAACTCTTTTTCCTATCCTTGATGACTGGAGATGAAAGGCACAATGTTGGTGCTGACTGATTGACCACGATCAAAGCACCTTAGGTAATGAAGTTCTTATAAAATGGGTACATGTATTACTACATATTTCTTTAAGAACCCTACATAATGTAATGATTTTTCTTTTTTTCTCCTAGTAAATTTATTTATTCTTTTGTTTATTATAGCTTTTTATTGACAAAATATATGCATGGGTAATTTTTCAACATTAACCTCCACCCCCTCTCCTAGATGGCAGGTAGTCCCATACATGTTAAATATGTTAAAGTATGTGTTAAATACAACATATGTATACATATTTATATAGTTATCTTGGTGCAGAAGAAAAATCTGATTTAAAAAGAAGGTAAAAATTACCTGGGAAGAAAAACAAAAATGCAAGCAAACAATAACAGAGAATGTAATCCCATGTTGTGATCCACACTCATTTCCCAGTGTTCTTTCGCTGGATGTAGCTAGTCATCACTAATCATTTGGAACTGATTTGAATCCTCTCATTATTGAAGATAGCCACTTCCATCAGAACTGATCCTCATATAGTATTGTTGTTGAAATGTATAATGATCTCCTGGTTCTGCTCATTTCAGTTAGCATCAGAGCATCATCTCTCCAAGGCTCTCTGTTTTCATCCTGTTGATCATTTCTTACAGAACAACAATATTCCAATACATTTAGATACCACAGTTTACTCAGCCATTCTCCAATTGATGGACATCCATTCACTTTCCAGTTTCTAGAACTATGAAAAGGGCTGCCAGAAATATTTTTGCACATACGGGTCCCTTTCCCTTCTTCAATATCTCTTTGGGTATAAGCCCAGTAGTAGCACTGCTGGATCAAAGGGTATGCACAATTTGATAACTTTTTGAGCATAGTTCCAAATTGCTCTCCAGAATGGCTGGATGTGTTCATAATTCCACCAACAGTGTATTAGTGTCCCTGTTTTCACATCCCCTCCAACATTCCGCATTATCTTTCCCTGTCATTCCAGCCAATCTGATAGGTGTATAGTGGTATCTCAGAGTTGTCTTAATTTGCATTTCTCTGATCAATAATAATTTGGGACACCTTCTCATATGGTAGCAATAGTTTCAATTTCATCATGCCGAAATTCTCTGCACCAAGTGGTACAGCATCTAAATTCCTAAAGGAGAAGTTAAGAGAGCTGCAAGAAGAAATAGAAGCACAACTATAGTAGTTGGAGATCTCAACCTTGTATTCTCAGAATTAGATGGGAGGTGATGAAGTTTGAAGTTTCATCAGGGAGTGATGAAGTTTGAAGCACTTCTGTGGCAGGGGTGATGCAGTGTAATAAAACTAACCTTCCAGTAACAAACTTTCCACACTGGTTTCATTTATAAGGTTTCTATCCAATGTGGATTCTCTGATGCCCAGTAAGAATTCCCTTTTCTCTAAAACTCTTTCAACACTGATGATATCCATAAGATTTCTATTGTGTGTGAATTCTCTGATGTTGAACAAGACTCTTCTTCTCCATCAAAGTCTTTCCACATGGCTTAAATTCATAACTGTTCTCTCCAGGGTGCTTTCTCTAATGTTGAATAACCCCACCCACTTTTATAAGTGTTTCCACATCGGTTATCTTCACAAAGTTTCTCTCACATGTGTATTTTCTTATGTTCTGCATGTTTTGCATTGGATCTGAATATCTTTTCATATTGATAGCTTTTACAAGATTTTTCTCCAGTATAAAATTTTTGATGTGCTGTAAGAGGAGCTTTCTTTGTAAAAGCTTTTCTGTTATGGTCCAGAACTTGAAACAAGGTGCTAAGTCAGTGGAACTGATAGAGACAATAGTTACCTAACTTAGCAGTTCAGTTACATGTACTTAGTACTTATTATAGTTCTATAAGATTCACACCTTTGATAAGAGACCATATAATCAAGCTCAACCAGAATCAGAACTAGGGAAGAGAGAGACCATGATGGCAGTCCTCCTGCTTCCCCCACAGAAATCAAGATACATTGAGGAGGACCTCAAGAAGCTGGCAGAAGAAGAGAAGACAAAGGACTGCCGGGAAGAGCTTAAGCTCATGGAACCAAGGAGAGAGATAGGCCTCTAAGAAAGCTAGCTGGGCCCCAGAAAAGGAGACAAGTCTTAGAAAGAGACAATAAAAGATTTGGACTTTAACACCTGACTGCACTTATGGTGATTACTGAACTGAAAGGAAAGCTGCATCCAGAGACCCCAAGAAAACCCCAACAAGAGAAGATTCCATTTTAGAGAAGAATATTACACCTTTCCCCATTGTTTCCAGTCATAATGCTTATCGCAAGTTGGGATTTTCTTATGTCTAGGACAGATTTATTTCCAAGTGAAATCACTGGGACCATCATCACTCATGAAACTTTGTTGGTTAATTTCTACTAGAGAAAAGAGAATTTCTTCTCTTTTCAAGTCTGATTTTTCCTTCTGAAAAACAAATAAGCAAATAAAGAATAACAAATACTGACACTATACACACATATATCATATACCCCTCTCTCACCAGTCAAACACAAACTCAGTTATTTTCTGTTTTCTCTGGAAGAGAGAAAAATATTGGGCACACCCAATCATTTTAAAATCCCATTAGCTCCCACATATCAAAGATAATTTCATTTATAATGATCTTCATGCATAATTATATTGGAGGTTCACAATAAACCTGCTACAACACAGGAAGAGTTTTCATTGTTATTGAGTGCACCAGTCAGTCCATGAGTTCAGAATAGCTGAGTGACTTGACCCAAATCCCAGCAGCTGAAACTAGAATTCATTCCCTGTTGAATGGGCATGCTCTGTCCACAGTACTTAACAAATTATCTTCACTTTCAATCTTTGCATTTCATTGCCTGTAATTTCATTCCTTTCTTCATAGATACAAGCCATATGCTGCACACAAACTTAACATTCAATTTATTTCACTTTCTATCCCATCTGCAAGCACAACAAATTTCTCTGATGCTCACTTTCAATTTTCCTGTTATCTAATATCACATTAGGAATATCAACACTTTCAGTTTAAAATTTTTCTTTCTAAGGTCTTGATATCTAAAGTAAAGGGAACATCCTTCTGACAAACATAATTTAAAAATGCATGAAATAATCCGTGTCTGAAAATATGTCTCTCAAACAGCGATTTGAATTCAACACCTTGTAACATAGACATGAAAAGCATGTTTTGTTTTATTTCTCTTGTATCCCTTTTCCCTTATATGGGACAGTGATCAAAGAATTTGATCCTAAACTTTATCAGGGATACTTTAAATGGTAAGCAATTGTGCAAAGATATTCATCCTCCTTTACTACAAATATGTGCATATTCCCACCTCATCTGCTGTCTTTTTTCAGTGATTCTAAAATATCATAATCAGGAGCACCCTGCTTTTGGGGATTGTGCAGTGATTATATTGGACTCTATCTGCTTCTAAGTACAGCCTAGTTTTTCAGTAACTTAACTTGACATCAAATTATTTCCACAATTCCAGGAAGGTTAGACATTCAAATGCAAATGGTCACAGGTATGCAAAGACCTGGAGTGGCTGTCTCTCAATGCCCAGAGTAGTGCTCTCAATCAGGGATTACCTTGTAATCACATCCTATCCAACCCATAACCACCAAGTCAAGATGGGCTTTCCTTCTTGCAACAGTGTTGACAGGCTACTTGAAAAACGGGGTCACTGCACATGCAGAGAAGAGCCCACCTTGAAATCATTGTGGATCTGCACAACTTTTATGTAGAAACAGACCTTCAAATGTCATTCCCTGGAGTAATAAAGGTGTTTTCTAATTTAAACTTATTCTCTACTCTTCTTCTACATATCAGTTTCTTAAAGGAATTAGGTGGCATGAAGGTTGGTCATTTATTAGAATATCCTTGAATCTGTAGGTACTTCACTAGTGGTAGAAAAAAAATGACGTTATATCTGAAGAAATTATATTCTTTGAAAAAACAGAGCAGGCAGGTAATTGTTTGTTTACTTGAACATGTTCTAAGACAGAACTCATCTCAGGTAACCTAATTTCTTTTGGCATTTTGAGGAGTATGACATGCCCCATGTCCCAAACAATGACTTCAGAAATGATGGTAGATGGTCACTGGAAGGGAGATAAAAAGCCATGGAGTCCAACCTCCTCATTTTACAAATGGGAAGATTGAGATTCAGGGATTAGCCCAGGAGTCTACTGCTAAGAAATGTCTGAAAAAGAATACCTAGGCAGGTGTTAATCCCTCATGCCTTGCCCTTACCACTGGACAATTTGAAACCACTCCTAATCCCAGCCTTCCTAGACAAGTTTACCCCCATTCATCCGAGGACAGCCCCTCAGGCCTGATTGGTCCAGCATCCATGGTAATTTCCTTTGTTCAAAATAAGAGATCACATCTTCTCTGAGAACAGGAAGCTCTGCAGAGTGGATTCAGGGATAAAAATGGAGAAAAACTTGTTAATTAATTCCTTTTAGAGAAAGGGTTGAGGATCCAGAGTTGCTCTATTTTAAGATTTACCTCATTATGTTCATATATAGGAGTCTATACTCACCCAATGTAAAGCAAATGACCCAAAATAAGAAGTATTAGATTATCCTGTTGTATTAGCATCTTGTTCCGAGAAAGCAAGTGTTTTGAGCTGTGTGCCTCTAGTCCTATTATGCTCCATTCTGCCAGAACTTCTAACCCCACAATTGATGTGATGAAGGTTTTTAGGATGAGTTCATGATTTAGACATGAAAGGTGATATTATCAGCAAATTAGCAAAACAAGGAATAGTCTCCCTCTCAGATATGTGGAACACAAAGGAATATATGGCCAAGGAAGAAAAAGAGAGCACTGTGAAATGCAAAATGGATAATTCTGATCACATTAAATTCAAAAGATTTTGAAACAATTGCAGCAGAGATTAGAAGCGAAGTAGAAAACTAGGGGAGAAATTTTATATTCAGAGATGGTAATAAAGACCCCAGTTTTAAAATATGTAAAGAAGTGACTCAAATTTATAAGAATTCAAGATATTTTCCATTTTATAAATGGCTACAGAATATGAACAGACAATTTTCAGAAGAAATTAAAACCCTTTTTATTCATATGAAAAAAATGCTTTAAATTACTATTGATCAGAAAAATGCAAATTAAGACACTCTGATGTATTACTTCTCAGATTAACTAAAATAACAGTTTTTACTTCCATTCTCATCTGCATTGATTTTATTTGTGCAAAACTTTTTTTTAATTTAATATAATCAAAATAATCCAATTTGCATTTCATACTGTGATCCAGTTCTCTTTTGGCCACACATTTCTTTCTTCTCCACAGATCTGAGAGGTAGTTTTCCTTGTTTGCATACAATATCATTCTTTATCTCTAAATCATGAACCTCTTTTGACCTTATCTTGGTTTAGGCCAAGCCTTTATGTTGGCCAACTGTGGTGTTCTTTTCTTTTTTATAATATAATGGTTCTCTGTGGGAGCAGGTTTCTTGGGAAGGTTTCTGGAGGCAGCCTTAGTTTCAGTTCAACGTAATAATCACCCCAAATGCAGCCAGGAGTTAAAATTCAGTCCTTTATTGTGTCCTTCAAAGTCTTGAGCTCCAGCTCCTATCTCCCTCTGAATATCTCCAGCCAGCACCAAGGTGGAATATAGAATGAATCTGTCTCTGCCTCCAAGAGTGGGCTTTTGTCCCTGGCCCTGAGAGGTTCTTGCTTATATGCTGTACACTGAGTACACACCAATCATTATATCACTGGGAAACCATTATTTGTTGTAGGATTAAATCAATTCTAAACTAGATTTAAACATTGTCTCCTCAATTCCACTTAACACCTTGTTTCAAGTTCTGGCCCATAATATCTCCTTGTAGGATCAGATCAATCGTACTGAACCATCCTAAATTAGATAATTATTGTCTCTATCAATTCTTATGACTTAACACTTTGTAAGGATTCCAACAGCCAATGTCTTGTTTTTCCCATAATATTTCCCAAATTTCCTAGGAATTTCTGTCAACTAGAAATTTCTTATCCCAGAAGCTGCAGTCTTTGGATTTATCAAACATTAGAATATATGTAAGGAAGAAAAAGAAGGACAATTTTGCTAGACCACCATCTGTATGAAGCGGAATACAATATAATAATACCGGAGAGATGGAGAATGGTTTTAATTGCAAAGCAAAGGTCTTTCTACCTGATTCTACAGGCAAATGGGAGTTTTTGGAGTTATTGAGTAGGAGAGTGACATTTGTTCCTATATGTTAGGGAATATCTCTTTGGCAACTTCATGGAAGAAAGATTTGAGAGTAGAGAAGAATCCTGATTGAAATGAGGACCTAAATAAGATGTTTTAAGAACCTGAATTCTAATTCAATTGATGTGTGAATAAATGAGTACTATCAAAGATATTGTTATTATAGAAATAATCAAATTTAGCAACTGATCAGATATAATAGCTGAGAGATAGTGTTACAGGATTTTAAATTTGGATTACTGGAGATGTGGTGGTACCCTCAGCCCAAGTAAGTTTATCTGGAAGACTGATATGATTTGGCTGGAACTTAATAGGATTTTGTTTTTGGATGTGCTAAGTTTGAGATTTCAATGAAATACCTAATTGAAAATATATGGTAAGTACTTAAATATATGGAATAGCATATGAGACTGTATTTTATACATTTTTGGAATATTGCATCATTGTTGTAATTTTTTATGAAATTATTTTTGTCTATGATTTGCTCTTTGACCTACTCAGGTTTTACTAATTTTTAGTACAATGATTCCTTTTTTTCACTTAATAATTTTTACAGTTATATGTTAATAGTTTTCAACTTTTATCTTTGTAATATTTGGAGTTCCAAAATGTTTTTTTTCCCCTCCTTATCCATCTTCCCTTCCCAAAACTCCAAGGACAATGATGACAGATTATGCAGATACAATCATGATAAACATTTTCCACATTACTCATGTTGGGGAAAGAGAAATCATAACACAAAGGAAAAAGCCATGAGGAAAAAAAAAAGAAAAAAGTAAACAATATTATGCTTTCATCTCTATTCAGATTGTAGTTCTCTCTATGTATGTGGATAGCATTTTCCATCTTGAGTCTTTTGGAATTGTCTTTGATCATTGAATTGCTGAGAATAGTTAAATGTATCAACTATGATTATAGTTGATTCATAAAGTGTCTCTTTAGAGTGGAATCTCTGATGTAGAGTAAGTGATTGTCCATTTCAAAAAGCATTTCCCCAGTGCTGACATTAATAAGGTTTCTCTTCAGTGTGAATTATCTGGTTTGTAGTAAGAACTCATTTTTTGTTTTTTAATTGATTGTTTTGTAGCTTTTTAATTTGTTTTCTTTTAATTATTATTATAGCTTTTTATTTAAAACATATGCATGAGTAATTTTTCAAGACTGACCCTTGCAAAACCTTCTGTTCCATCTTTTCCCCTTCTTCTAGATGGCAGGTAGTCCAATACATGTTAAATATGTTAAAGTATGTGTTAAATGCAATATATCCATATTTATACAGTTATCTTGCAGCACAAGAAAAATCAGATCTAGAAAGAAGGCAAATAAACCTTTGAAGGAAAACAAAAATGTAAGCAAACAGTAACAGAAAGAGTGGAAATGTATAGCATTTTATTTTCAAAACATATGGATGGATTTTTCAACACTGACCCTTGAAAAACCTTACATATCCATTTTAGCCTTTCCTTTCTCCCCATCCCTTCAATTACATGGTAAATAATCCAATATATATATTAAACATGGTAAAATATATATCTTAAATTCAATATAGGCATACATATTTATACAATTATTTTGCTGTACAAGAAAAATCAGATCTAAAGGGGAAAAAATGAGAAAGAACAATAATGAAAGCAAATAACAACAAAAGAAGTGAAAATGCTATATTGTGTTCTGCATTCAGTTCCCACAGTCCTCTCTCTGGTCTGTATGGATCTCTTCTTCACAAAATCATTGGAACTGGTCTGAATCATGTCATTGTTGAAAAGAGCCATGTCCAACTAATGCATTGTTGGTGGAGTTGTGAACGAATCCAACCATTCTGGAGAGCAATCTGGAATTATGCCCAAAAAATTATCAAATTGTGCATACCCTTTGATCCAGCAGTGTTTCTATTGGGCTTATATCCCAAAGAAATACTAAAGAAGGGAAAGGGACCTGTATATGCCAAAATGTTTGTAGCAGCCCTATTTGTAGTGGCTAGAAACTGGAAAATGAATGGATGCCCATCAATTGGAGAATGGCTGGGTAAATTGTGGTATATGAATGTTATGGAATATTATTGTTCTGTAAGAAACGACCAGCAGGATGAATACAGAGAGGACTGGCGAGACTTACATGAACTGATGCTAAGTGAAATGAGCAGAACCAGGAGATGATTATACACTTCGACAACGATATTGTATGAGGACATATTTTGATGGAAGTGGATTTCTTTGACAAAGAGACCTAAGTTTCAATTGATAAATGACGGACATAAGCAGCTACACCCAAAGAAAGAACACTGGGAAACGAATGTGAACTACCTGCATTTTAGTTTTTCTTCCCGGGTTATTTATACCTTCTGAATCCAATTCTCCCTATGCAACAAGAGAACTGTTCGGTTCTGCAAACATATATTGTATCTAGGATATACTGCAACATATCCAACATATAAAGGACTGCTTGCCATCTAGGGGAGGGGGAAAAAATTGGAAAAGAAACGAGTGCAAGGAATAATGTTGTCAATATAAAGTAATCATTAAATAAAAAAAAAATAAAAAAAAAAGAAAAAAAAAAAAGAAAAAAAAAAAAAAGAAAAGAGCCATGTCCATCAGAACTGATCATTATATAATTTTGCTGTTGCCAAGTATGATGATCTCCTGGTTCTGCTCAGTTCACTCTGCATTAGTTCATGTAGGTCTCTCCAGGCATCTGTGGAATCATCCTGCCGATCATAGGACAAAAATAATCCATAACATTCATATACTATAACTTATTTAGTCATTACCCAGCTGATGGGAATCCACTCATTTTCAGTTGCATACTGCTACAAACAGGGCTGGCACATAGATTTTTACACATGTGAGTTCTTTTCCCTCAATTAAGATCTCTTTGGCATAAAAGCCCAGTAGAAACAATGCTAGATCAAAAAGTATGCACCTTTAGATAACTTTTTGTGCATAGTTCCAAATTGCTCTCCAGAATGGTTGGATCCATTCACAATTCCACCACCAATGTATTAGTGTCCCATTTTTCCCATTTCCCCTCCAACATCCATCTTTATCTTTCTCTTGTCATCTTAGCCAATCTGAGAGGTATGTGATGATACTTTAGAGTCGTCTTCATTTACATTTCTGTGATGGTAGTGATTAGGGCACTTTTTCATATGACTAGAAATGGTTTTAACTTCTTCATCTGAAAATTGTCAGTTCATATCCTTTATGACTATTTATCAATTGTACATTTGCTTGAATTCTTATAAGTTTCAGTCATTTCTCTATATGTAATGGGGCCTTTATCAGAACTATTGAATATAAAGATGTTTCCCCAGTTTATTGCTTCCTTTTAATCTTGTCTGCATTTTGTTTATAAAAATTTTTTAACTTAATATAATCAAAATTCTCTATTTTGTGTTCAGTAATGATCTCCAGTTCTTCTTTGGTCACAAATTCCTTCCTTCCCCATAGATCTGAGAGGTAAACAATCCTATGATATTTAAATTGCTCATATCACTCTTTATGTCTAAATCATGAACCTTAATCTCATTTTATGGTGTGGGTCAGTGCCCTGCATCCCAAGTTTCCAATATTCTCCAAGATTTGTCAAAAACTGGGACCTTTAGGTTTGTCAAACATTAGATTATTAGAGTCATTAACAATTTTGTCCCGTAAGCCTAATGTATTCCACTGATTGATAGTTCTTTGCTTAGCCAGTAACAAATGGTTTTGATGATTGTTGCTTTATAATAGTTTTAGGTCTGGTACAGATAGGCCACCTTCACTGGCATTTTTTTTTTCATTAATTCCCTTATAATTCTTGACTTTTTATTCTTCCAGATGAAGTATGTTAATATTTTTTTCTAGATGTGTGAAATAATTTCTTGGGAGTTTGATTGGTATGGCACTGGTGAAGGGCAATGAAGCACTGTTCTCTCTTTGAGATGTGCTCTGGAGACTGTACGCCACTTCAGCTGGTAGGACAGGCCCAGGAGGTACGAAGGAGTATGGCCTCTGAGGCAGGAGGTTGTGTCTGCAGGAGTTAAGGAATTGCTATGGGTTCCTTGAGATGGCGAGGGGTGTATCCCCTTGCTAGATCTCCTCCTGGATCACAGCACTAACTCCAGAAGCCTCCTGTCTGCGGCTCTCCATACACAGTTCTGTGTGAGCTGGGCACGGGCAATCTCAGAAGAGAGACAGCATAAATAGACAGCCCTGAGCAGAGCTCACTCTCTTTCTTGCTCTCCTATGCTCTTGCTTCCTGCTATCCCCACTGAGAGGATGACTGAATAAAGACAATGCTCCCACCTCCTGGTCGGTCTGTCTTTGTGGGACCTAGGTGGGTGTTCAAAGGCTGGTAAGTTAGCCTAGCCATGCCACCGATGGATGGGCAGATAGAATAGCCTGAAGGGGATGCCATAGCACTGAATAAGTAGATTAATTTAGGTCGTATTGTCATTTCTGTTATATTAGCTCAGCCTACACATGAGCACTTAATGTTTTCCCAATTGGTTAGATCTGACTTTAGTTTTGTACAAAATGTTTTATGGGTATGTTCATATAGGCCCTGGCATTGACTTGGCAAGAACTCTCATGTATAAAACATTATTTATTGATTGATTGCTTTATTTTATATGGTTACATTCATAAGGTTTCTTCTCTGTATGGATTCTCTCTTATGGTCAGTAATAATACTGATTTCTCTAAAAGACATTCTGCATTGGTGACATTCTTAAGGCTTCTTTTCTGTGTGGATTCTCTGATGTCTAATATGAATTCCCTTTTCTCTAAAAGCCTTTCCACAGTGGTTACAGTCAAAAGGTTTCGCTCCACTATGCATTCTCTGATCTACAGTAAGATCTACCTTCTTTCTAAAAGTCTTTCCACAGTGGTTACATTCATAAGGTTTCTCTCCAGTGTGAATTCTTTGATGTCTAACAAGAGCTCCCTTTTCTGTAAAAGCCTTTCCACACTAGTAACATTTATAAGGTTTCTCTCCAATGTGGATTCTCTGATGTCTAGTAAAAGTTTTCCTTTGACTAAAATCTTTGCCATATTGCTGACATTCATAAAGCTTCTCTCCAGTGTGGATTCTCTGATACACAATGAGACTTTTCTTTTTTATAAAACCTTTTCCACATTGGTTACAATCATAAGGTTTCTCTATAAGCTGGATTCCCTCATGTGTTGCATAGCTTTCTCTCCAAGTAAAGTTCTAGGATCCATCACCCATGAATTGTTTCTTGGGAGTTTCTACCACAGAATGGTTTAGCTCTGAAGGATTTTCCATAATTTCAAGTGTGATCTCTCCTTTGAAAACAAAAGAAAGAAGGAAGAAAGAAAGGTAGGAAGGAAGGAAAGAAGGGAGGAAGGAAGGGAGGAAGAAAGAGAAGAAACAATAAAACAAAAATAGCCATGATGCAGGCGCACACACATGCACGCGCACACACATGCACGCGCGCGCGCACACACACACACACACACACACACACATTTATATTTCCTTCCCTCCATCAGCAGAAGAGAAACTCAGTTATTTTCTTTTTTCCTAGGCAAACAGAAAAATCTTATATTGGCAGAGCTAATCATTTTTCATCCCATTAGTTCACATTCAAAATATAATTTAATTGCAAAGGAGCTTCCTGCACAATTACAGTGGAACCTCATAATAAACTTGTGACAACACAGAAAGTGCCTTCATTCTCCTTAGGTGCACATCTCAGATCATCAGCTCAGAATGGCTGAGTGACTCAGCCCAAATCCCAGCCAATGAAACTAGAATTTACACCCTCTAAATGGGTATGCTTTGCCTACAATATGTGACAAAATATCTCCATCTCAATTTTCCCCTTTCCCTTTCATTATCTTCATTTTCACTCCTTTTCATAGACATGATATCTAGTGCACATATAGGAAATATTCAAATTGTTTCATGGTCTGTTCTGCCTGTAACCATAACAAAGTTCAATGCTGATCACTTTCAATTCTATTTTTTTTTCTATTACATTATCTGAGATCATATTCAGCAGGCTAAAATAGTTTTTTTTGGTATTTACTGAAATAAAATTGATTTTGTTCTGACCCATTACTTTTTTGAGATCCGTATTAGTTATTTCTTTTTTTAAAAAATTGTCATCATGTGTCCCATGCATATCCTAACAAACGCAAGGTTTTGTTTTTTAAATGAATGAAAGCTTCCACATCTGAAAATGTCTCATACAGAAAATTGATTTTATCATCCCAAGATATGGAAGGGTAGTGCAGGCTACACTACTGCAATCTTTTTTCCCTTTTAGAAGCTCAGAAATCCCTTGAATGATTGAGATAAAAATCCAAGGGATCTGACCCAAAAATGTCTTAGTGGCACCTTAAGTGGTGAAGAAATGGCTGATTTGGCTATTCAGGTAGTTGTCCTCTGGTGCCACACAAATGTGCACATTTACACCTTTATAAGTCTTTCTGCAGTGATTTCAGTCTATCATGATCGCCAGTACACTATTGTGGAGGATTGTGCACTGAGTCCATCAAATTCTGGCTGCTTCTAAGTGCAATAGATTCTTGTGGTTTCTCAACTTGACATCAGAGTGTCCCCAGCATTCCAGGAAACTCTGGAACTTATGTTCAAATGGCCAGAGTTCTGCAAAGACCCTTATGTGTTTTCTCTCCCTGGAACAGAGTAGTTCTCTCCCTCTTGGGTTACCTAGCAACCACATCTCATCCAATCTCTAATCGCCTGAGCAAGATATGACCTGGGTCTATATTCTTGCAGCAATGCTGGCAGTTCACTTGGAAACTATGGTCAAGAGGCAGGGATAAGAGAGGCCATCATGAAATCTTCATTGAAGGCACAAGTTTTCTAGAAAAACAGACCTTACATTGACATGTGTAAGCTTATTTTCTAATTTGAACATTTCCTCTGCTTATGTTACTCGTCTTCTACCTGGCAGATTCACAAAGGAATTGGTTGGCTACATGGGCTTCTCATTCAGTAGGGTTTCATTTGTTATCCTTTCAAAAGTTTTGAGTATATAAATGTTATTAAAAACAACATAAAGCAATATATGTAATTGACCCTTGAGTCATTTAGAGCAACATTTCTCATGAGCCAAGAGAAAAATAAATATTTTTTAACAGTCATTATCAATTACTTTTTACTAGCTAGAGTTAACAAAATGAATTTCCATGTCTCCACTGGAGCTTGTCCAATTCTCCTTTTTCTGCCTCGTAGATGTATGACTATGCTAATCATATTTGTTTCAAAATCAGAAAACAGTTACAATGGATAGAATGTGGATAGGGTCTTGAATCAGGAAGCCCAGAGTTTTAATCCCACCTGAGAACCTTGCAAATCAAGTTACAGGACCTCTGTTGGATTCAGTTTCTTTATCTGTAAAATGGGCATAATAATAGCACGTAAGTCCACTGGTTCTCATGAGCACATAGGGCTCTATAAATGCTAGCTGTTTTATTTCACTTTGGATCTTTCCTCCCCAGTTATGCTCTCCTTCTTAAAACACTATGATCTTCACCAATTAATGATGCACTGAGGCACGAAATTTTTCAGTTTATCTGGTGCACAGGGGGTCTCTCCACAGTGCTTGTGTATTGTCTGCTCCACCACTCTATGATCTTCATGAGGGCAGGGTATGTCCTTCACATCTCTTTGTGTTGCTGATGTTTAGCCCAGGGCTGCCATGTAGCAGGCCCTTAATTGTTTACTAAGTAGAAGAAGTGTTAAGAAATGGCTCATGTCCCAACCTATTCCCTTTGGGCACTTTCAGGAGAGTTCCATTGCCCCAAATCCCAAACAGTGGCTTCTTATAGGATCCCAGATGAGCACTGGAAGAGACCTACAGGGCCATGGAGTGCTACCCACCCATTTTATAGGTGGGAAACCAAGGTTCACAGAAGAGCCCTGGACACTGCTGCCAAGAAATATCTGATAGAAGCAGCTAGGAAGTGCAGTGGATAGAGCACAACTCTCAAGTCAGGAGGATCAGAGTTCAAATGTGGCCTCAGACACCTCCTAGCTATGGGGCCCTGGCCGAATCCCATAACCCTAATTGCCTCTGCAAAATAATAATAATAATAATAATAATAAAATAACAATAATTTTTAAAAATCTGATAAAGAATTCCAAATCTGGTCTTTCTCCTCCAAACTGAGCATTTACTTCATGGTAACTCCCAGAAGCCTGTTGTAACCACAGCTTTCATATCCCTGCTTTCACGTCACTCACCCGGAGAACATCTGCTCAGGCCTTGTTGGTCCAGCATCCACAGTGCTTCCTTTTTTCTTCAGAATAAGAGATTGCCTCTTCTCTGGGAACTGGAAGCCCTGGGCATGGAAATCAGTCAGAGAAGAAGATGGAGAGAAATTAGTCACTTAGTTCCCTTTAGGGAAAAGGTGAGGATCTAGAGCTGCTCCAAGCTGAAATTCAGCCCGTGATGTTCAGTCATATCAAGCCACTGGGGCTTGTAAAGCAAGTCACCTAAGGCAGGATGTGCCCACTATTTGTACAGCTTCCTCTGAGAGAGAGCCAAAGGCCCTTCCTCCCATCTCCTGTCCTGTGAGATTCCCTTCTGGCAGAAACTTCTGATCCCAAACCTGGGTCAAAAGAGTTCCTGGGCTGGAGCAGCCTCAGGTATGATCAAGAAGGACCATGGACATGACACACATTTTTACAGAAGAAAAGACTCATTTCAAAGTTTCCGTTATCCAGAAGTGAAACGGAGACAATCATGGAGTGGAGAGTCCTGGACATAGAATCAGGTGTACCTGAGTCTGAATTGAGCCTTGGACAGCTACTAACTGTGTACCTCTGACCAAGGCAACTAAATTTTCTTTTGTTTTCTTCAATTTCCACAACTCTCAAATGGGGATGACAATATTATCTGACTTGAAAAGTTAAGGTGAGGATAAAGTGATGCAATATTTTGTTGTACTTTTAACTTTTAAACAAACATTTCAATATCCTAGTACATTTTAAAAGAAGATTGCACATGGAAATGTAAATTGACAATGCACAGCAATTCCTTTCAAACAGAAAAGAAAATTATCAAGCAAACTTTTTCCCTTCACTTTGTCTGCACCCACCCTAGAGATGGCTGACATTGCCTAGAAGCAGATACTTAAATAAATAATAAACACACAATTACATATATAAGTATGTACACTAACCATATTTCTATTTTTCAGGTTTTTTTTCTCATGATGCAAACAGCATCTTTTTTTGATTCATCCTCTGTCATGAATTTCGGTACTTAGAATCACCGAAATAAGTTACTTGCTGGAAGCTGTTCTTAAACAATATTGTTACTGTATTGTAAAGAAAGAATATGGCACAGAACCTGCCAAACAGCAGGTAGAAATAAATGCTTGATCCCTTCCATTTCTTTCCCACCCCTTGTGCTGGAATATGAGGGCAATCCAAAGGCAGATTAAGATGAAATTTCCCATATGAGGGACAAGCAGGTGCTTTGAGTACAAATTGACACTTGTTAAAAAGAAGAATATTCCAAACACTTGACCCACCTGAAAAAGGAATGAGTTGAAAGGAAAAGCCTCCCAAGCAGTTTTCAGAGCCTTGGCAGACAGTATTCATATCCAGCTAGAGGCTAACCCCTGAGATTAGTTCCATGTTTGAGATGCTTTCACTGAATTAATCTTTGATCTGGGAATGGGTAAGAATGAGCTTCAGGTGCAACAAAGGACATCCCCAGGTCCTATCACACAATGCAAAGACTTGCCTTTTCCCTTGTCTTCCCCCACCCCAAATCCTACACACTGGGCAATGAAAGTATTCCCTTTGATTATAGATTTGCAATTATCAGGAGAAGTGCCCTTGCCCAAGGAGAGCAGGTTCCGGGCGTTCTCCACCATGACCTGTTTGTACAGCTCCTTCTGAGATGGGTCCAAGAGCCCCCATTCCTCACAGGCGGAGTCCACAGTCACATCCTTGATTGTCACAACCTCCTGCAGCATCAAAAGTTAGATGATATGGGGTTGAAAGCTTCTTCAGAAGGAAAGAGTTCAACCCCCCTCCAATTTACAGGAAGAAACTGAAACACAAGGAAGGGATTTGCTCAAAGGTCATAGGATTTCTGACAGTCAGAGTCAACTCCTGAATCCCTGGTCATTAAGAGACTGATTGGATTTAGAATCTGTTGAAATAAAGCTGAGAAGTTTCTTATTATGGAACTTATAATGAAGGGCATCCTAGGGCCATATGGCATATTTCGTTAATGAATTCTTCCACACTCTTCCTTGCTAACCCTATTACTCTCTAAATCTCATTTCCTATTTCCTACTCTCTGTGCCCAGTTTAGCTCTTCCTTTTATCTATAACCTCTTTTTTTAAAAGAAACCACCTTTTACCAAAGAGAATCGCCATTGTGAACTTTACAGGTTTACGCTAACCTAGGAATTGCTTCCCTGACCTTGTTGTGGTCTGTGTGTAAGGCTCATTTCATAGTTTAAATTCCTTTATTCTATTATTTCACTTCTAGACAACAGGGTTTAAAAAAAGAAGGCATCTGTGCAGTTAGTCTACAAGCGGTGGCCAAAAGCTCCTACAGCACAGCCTCAGAATGGGGACCTTGCAGCATTTACCTGCATGAAGTGTCAAGGAAAAAAGAACCTGTGAGCAGAGGAGCTATATGACAGAGAACGAGAATCTATGGAAAACAGCCAAGGAAGGTGGACAATGAGGAGAGGGAGAGAAATCCTTGTTAGAAAGGGGAAGAAAAATGGATGAAATTAGAAAACTAATGAACAGGACTAAGAGAGGGAAGGGAATCTACAAGAGAACTAAGAGGACAAGGGGGATGAAGCAATGCAGAAGGAGATAAAGTAGAAGGAATGAACAAATGTCTAGAGAAACTTTAAGTAAAAGACTTATGGTATCTTCTACATGGGACAAAAAAGGAATATCATATTTCTTCTTAACACATGGAACTTTTACAAAAAATAACCATTTGGATACAGAGATCTTCCACACAGATGAAAAAGGCAAAAATAATCATTATATTCTTTTATTACTTAAAGAACTCAGAATGAACATTGGTTCAAATATCACGAACAAAATATAGCAATCTAAAAAAAGATTTAACTGTGACATATTAAATGATGACTGTGTCAGTGGACAAATTTTAGAGATGATAACTTTATAAAGGAAAATGAAAATGATTGTTATACAATATTCCAAAATTTCTAGTGTTCAGATGAAGCAGGCCTTGGGTGTGTGTGTATGGAAGAGACTTATGCTAACACATTAAGAATACAGAAAAAGAGATGTTTAATGGCATATATGTTCAAAAATAGAGCTAGAAAAAAATAAATGAAAAACCCAAAATAAGTACAAAAAATGACATTAAAATGAGAGGGGAAATAGATGAAGAGATAAATTGGGTAAAAAAAAATGACAAAAACAAAAATGGCTTCTTTAGCTAATATGACCAAAAGGAAGAATGCATAAAATTCAGTCACTGAAACAGCAAATGGCAATGGTGAAATGGGCACCCTCCTTTGGTAGCCGTGGTAGCCTCTCCCATGACTAGCCTGTATGCTTTCATGTGAATAGAGCTCCTGATGGCCAAGAGAAAAGTTCTCAGATTTCTTTTCTGCATTTACCTCAAACAACATCAGCTTCCTGAAAGAGATGTCCAAAGGAAAATTCCCAGAAAACCATCACCAAAATGCAGAGCTGCCAAATCAATGAGGAAAAAGCCTGCAGGCCTCCAGAAAGAAAGTCCAGTACAATTCAAGTACCAAGAAGCCACCATTAGAATCAGACTTAATTTGGCAGGAACTTTAATTAAGAAGCAAAGAACTTGGAACAGTATATGACAGAAGGCAAAGGACCTGACCTTATGGCCACGAGCAAATTATGAAGCAAAAACAAATGGAATGCTTTCAGGCAAAAAGCACCTTAATGAAAGTCCTTCCCAGCATTCCTAGGTAAAGCCCACAAATGTAGAAAACTTACAGAGTTCAGACCCATAAGGAGAAACACAAAATATAATCCAGAATGAACTAGCCTCAGGGCTCAAAATGAAAGGAAGAACTAGTTATATACAATCATAGTGAGTGACATGTGTTCCCTCTGATTCCTGTTTGGGCTCACAGAAGGAATCAAAGTAGAGTAAAGTGGGGAGGGGTTCTGTTATGTCTGGATGTTCTTAAGCAGAGACTGGAAAGAGGGGAAGAGAATGGAGAGAAAGAAGGGCTAGGAAATGTTGCCTCTGGCAAAGAGGGTCCTTGACTAGACATCTCTAAGAATAAAGGGGTGGAGGCATAGCCTCAGTCATCTAGTCAGAGGAAGGAAAAATGCCCAGGACATAGGCAGATGAAGGAAAAAATACAGTTTACTCCCCAGGAAATGGACTTGAGTCAGTTCTATCCATTATACTCTTCTAGGTCAACTCTGGGCCTGCTGTAGCTTAGAGGAATCATAATATCCAAGAACCTGGAGTGCCATGAGACACTGATGGGACTCTCTTAATCCTTCCTTTGGTCCCAGTTGGTATCTGTCAGTTGGTGGCACTCTGCAGGGAGGAGCCTAAATTAAACAAGCAAAAAAAAAAAAAAAGTTGGTATAGTAACTTATGGCCTAGGAACGACAGAGGTAAGGACGAGAATCCTAGCAGCCTCTTTTAGACAGGTGAGATCGGTCCCTGTGCCAGAACAGGTCTTAGAAGCACCAGAGCAGCAGGAAGGCCCAGAGCTCTGTGTCCTAGAACTGCTGAGCTTGGACCCAGGGCCTCTCAGTGCAGGAGCCAAGGAATGGTCAAGAGGAGGGATTTGGGCAGACCTGGGAAGGCTTGGGGGACCTGAGGCAAAAGGTCAGTAACACTCCAGGAGGACATTTTTGCTCTGATGACCAGGACAAGAGCTGGGGAAGCTTCCGGCTCAGCTTCCCACCTAAGCAGGACAAACTATAAAGGATTTTCTAGGAGCTTCAAAGGAACTTGGCACAGGAAACCAGGAGGAGGGGGAGAGTCTTTGTTTGGGGAGGGGTACTGAGCAAGCCCAAGGAGAGCAGACCTGCTCCCTCTGGGATGGAGATTCATGATGAAGTAGTGGACCTTGTCAGTCCCTTATAATGAGGAAGGATGTAGAAACAAATGGTGAAGTGGGAGAGGTGTGTGTGTGTGTGTGTGTGTGTGTGTGTGTGTGTGTGTGTGTGTGTGTGTGTATGAGTGAGTATGAGTATGAGTGTATGTCTGCTTGTCTGTCGGGTCCCAAGATGCCAAGGTTCCAAGGATGCAGTTGGGCCGGGCAGTGTTACTACTAGGTTCCCCTGTTTTTGTGCAGAAATGACCCATATATCAAGCCCTGACAGCTCCACAGCCCGTCCTCCATGTTTAGGGAAATGGCTGTGACTGCTGCTATTAGTCAGGTTTGGGGATGGACTGCACTCACCTGGGGCTCCAGGCTCCCTGTGGAGGTAGCAAACACTCAGAGTGACTCCTTTTTCTCAAGTTGCTCCCTTTCTTGCCTCGTCTTTATCTCAGGGTCCTGCTGCTCCCACCCTTGAGGGACGCAGAAAAGTGACAACAGCCAAAGCTCTTACTAACAAAGGTCACAGCTAACCATGGTGGGGTTTAATTTTCAGCCTCTCTGAAAACCCAGAGAAAGCCAGGATCCCCCAGGAGAATTCCTCCCTTCTTTCCCTCTGCATAGAAAAGCCCCACTTCCCCTCATCCTGGTCCCAGGCTAGTCAGCCTTTGATTTCATGGCCTGAGAGAATGCTGTTTGGGGCCCCGACAGTAAAACTGTTCTAATTTCACCCCAGTTTGGGTGTCTGCGTTTGATCCAATTCCTGGGCTAGACCTAGGTCACCAGAAGAAGCTAGAGAGGGAGAAGTATCCCAGAGGAGGAGAGGACTTTCCCCTCCTTTTCTCATCAGGAGGCAAGCTCACAGGGATTTCTGGTGGAGTATGAGGTCCTCCAGGAATTACAAAGGCCCTGGTCCTGCCTTGGGGGAGAGACTGCACCTACAGAAAAATGCCGAGAGGGTCAGGATTGGAAAGAGAGATGGTCTAAGGAAGATGTCTGCTCTCCTCCTTTTACTTCTTTTCTCCTTTCTCTTTCCATCCTTCTACTGAAAACATAGTGATACAAGGGGTTTGGGGATCCCAGATGAGAGACCTGTCAGCCTCCATGGCTCCTGAATCTGAGCTCCCTCCACCCCCAAATGGTCCTCTGCATTGCTGCCTCTCCTCCACCCAACTAACAAACACATTTTCATTCTGGACAACAGACTGACTGCTTGGGGTAGGAGGGGAGTGGAGGAAAGGGAGGGCTCTGGAATGGAACCTTCTGGGAATGACCAGGGCAGGCCTGAGCCTGGGAGACAAAACCTGGGAAGCAGGAGGTCTGGGCATCAAGGCTAAGGGCATCTGGGAGGCAAGACAGGTCAGTGGAGGTCATGGAAGTCAGGGCCAGTGGGGTGAGAAGTGGTGGACAGCTGAGCTTAGGAAGGAAGGACGACTGTGCCCTGAGGTGTATCTAGGAGCTGGGCAGGAATGCTGGGACTTCTGTTAGAGCTTAGGCTTGGAGTCTGAAGGCAGCATGGCTGAATCTCTAACGAAGAGATGAGATGGGGAGCCAGGATCGCTGGGTCCTGATCAGAAGGCTGAAATCATGGACAAAGTCTGAAGTCTGGGAAAATGTGCCCTGATGGGAAATCTGGGCAAGTTTGGGAAGTGATTGGGAATCTGGAAAATATTGAGTGGGGAGACTCATACAAGAGGCAGTCTTGGTAGAAAGGTATATTCCTGGTAGACCTGGAAGTCATGTACAACAAGGTCAGAAAAGGAGGCCAAAAGGCCAGGGCAGCCAGTGGAAGTTAGGAAATATGAGACTTGCTGGGTAGAACTACCTGGGAGTTGCAAGCACAGGCCTGGGTGCAGGAATCCCCAGTGAACTCAGCTCCATGGGGAAAAGAGCAAAGATTTGAGGCAAATTTGGCCTGAGACACTAACTGGCTGACCCTGGGCCAATCATCTAATTCCTTTGCCTCAGTTTCCTCATCTATGAAATGGAGGCAACAATAGCACCCTTCTCCCAGGGATGCTGTGAATATGAAGTGCAACAATAATTGTAAGGCAGATAGCACAGTGTCTAGCACAAAGCAGGCACAATATAATTGTGAACTGATGTTATTATTTTTATTTTTTAAGCTCTTAATTGCTAATACAGGAAATAAAGGTCCTCTCCAGACTGATTTCAACTTACTTCCCCATGTTTATTTGGGACTATGTATTGCCCATTGTGGATTCTGTTTTCCTGGCAAACTAGGTTTTTCTTTTTACCCATTTCTAAGCTTAATCTCTCCTAGATGTGTGCTTTCAATCTGTGTTACATGCCTGGAGTCTCTGCCTCTTCTGGATTCTCTTCCTTCAAGGCCCAGCTCAAAGCTTTCCCTTCTCTGTGTCTCTTTTGAGTTATAGCTCTTTTGCTGGGGAATGGACAATGGCTTACTTTTTTGATCGATTCTCACATAATGGCTAGTATTCTGTAAAGCCAGGACTCAGCCTGGTTTCACTTTCTTTGCTTTGAAAAGAAAAAAAATGTTTTGTAAAATGTTTTATTAATGAACAGTTTAGGCGAACAAGGGATACTTTGCCTGTCAGATCTTTGGAGAAGGGAGGAATTTGTGAGCAAACAAAACAGAGAGAATATTATGAAGTGCAAAATGGATCATTTTGATTACATTAAATTGAAAACTTTTCCATAATCAAAACCAATACAGCCAAGATTAGAAGGGAAACAGAAAGATGAGCAACAGTTTTTACCTGGTGTTTCTGATGAAGGCTTACTTTCTAAAACACATAGAAAATTGAGTCAAATTTGTATTCCCCAAATTGATAAATGATCCAAGGATATGAACAGAGATTTTCATATAAAGTGATTATATCCATCTGTAGTCATTTAAAAATGCTGTAAGCCAGTTTTGATTAGAGAAATGTAAATTAAAATAACTCTGAGATACCACCTAGTACCTATCAGATTGGCGAAGATGACAGGGAAATATAATGACAAATGTGGGAGGGGAAATGGGAAAACTGGAACACTAATGTAATTAGCAGCATACCTACTTTTTTTTTCTATTTTTATTTTTTATTCAAATACAGTAAGTTATATGTATACATATGTATACATCTATATATAGTTAAAATTACATATAGTTTTCAAACTTCATTTTTGAAAGACAATGAATCCTAAAATTTTCTTTCTTCTTCCCTTACCTCTCCCATTCCCAAGACAGCAAGCAATCCGATATAGGTTATACATGCACAATTATTTAAATATGTTTCTATATTAGTCATGTGAAAGAAACACCAGAACCAAAGGGGGACAAAAACATGAGGAAAAAAACAAAGAATTAAATGAACAAACTGGTGAGAATCATATACTGTAATCCACATTCAGTCTCCATAGTTCCCTTTCTGGATGCAGATGGCATGTTTTCCATGTCAAGTCTGTTGGAATTGTCTTAGATTATTGTATTGCTGAGAAGAGCCAAGTCAGTTGTAGTTGATCACTACATAATCTTGATGTTTCTGTGTACAGTGTTCTCTTGGTTCTGCTCACTTCATTCAACATAAGTTCATGTAAGTTTTTCTAGGCTTTTCTGCCCAACAATTCTTACAGAACAATTATATTCCATTACATTCATATTCAGCAATTCCCCAATTGAGGGACATCCTCTCTTGTTCCAGTTTCTTGTCACTCCATAAAAGAGCTGCTCCAAACTTTTTTGCCCATGTGGGTCCTTTCCCCTCTTTTATGATCTTTTCAGGATACTGACCTAGCAATGACACCAAGGGTAAGCAGTATTAAAAAAAAATAACAATAGCTTTCATTTTTCAAAATACATGCAAAGAGAGCTGTCAATATTTACTCCCGCAAAACCCCACCTTACAAGGTTTTCTTTATTTCTCCCCTCTCCCCACTTCCCCATTCTTAGAAACCAAGAATTCAATATACGTTAAACATGTGCAATTTATCTATACATATTTTCACATTTATCATTCTGCACAAGAAAAAATCAGATCAAAAAAGAAAAAAATGAAAAAAAAAAGTAAGCAAGCAACAACAAAAAAGGTAAAAATACTCTGTTGTGTGTAAAGTCCAGGCTAGCTTTCTGGGGGTCCTCAGGACCAGCCTTGGTCTCCCCAGAATAATCAACACGAAAATAGTCAGGAAGAGTCCAAAGTCTTTATTATCTCCTTCACAGTCTGTCTCCTTCGTCTGGGGCTGGGCTAGCTTTGGTATCAGCCAGAAAGCCAAGAACCTCTGATTTGGAGTCTCTGTTCTCCTTCTGTCTCAGGCTAAGTCTATATACCTTATTATAATTACATTATTCCATCATATTGAATAGGTGTCAAGTTGTAGAATAGATGACAACTATTATATCACTATGGTAAGAACTAAGTACATATAAACTAGAGAACCATTATCTCAATTCCACGGAGTTAAGGTCTCCTTGTTTCAGATATACTTGGCCCTTTACATCACTGAGTGTATGCCAGTCATTACATCACTAGAGAACCATTATCTCATCAATTCCACTGAGTTATCACCCTGTTGTAAGATCACTTGTTTCAAGTACACTTGGCCCTCTCCAGTTGTGGCCTACATTCAGGCCCCATAGTTCTCTGTCTGGATACAGATGGCTCTCTCCATCACAAGAACCATTGGAATTGGCCTGAATTGCCTCATTGTTGAAAAGAGCCACATCTGTCAGAATAGATCATGACATCATCTTTTTGTTGCTGTGTACAATGTTCTCTTGGTTCTGATTACTTTACTCAGCATCAGTTCATGTAAGTTTCTCCAAGCTTCCCTGAAATCATTCTGTTGATCATTTCTTACAGAACATAATTTTTCATTACATTCATATGCCATAACTCATTCAGACATTCTCCACTTGATGGGCATCCATCCACTCTGGTTCCAGTTTCTTGCCCCCACAAAAGGGTTCTACAAACATTTTTGCACATGGGATCCGTTTTCTTCTCTGAGGATTTCATTGGGATACACACCCAGTAGAGACACTGCTGGATCAAAGGATATGCTCAGTTTGATAGCCCTTTGGGCCCAGTAAGAAGTTTTTTTTTTTTTTTCCCCTTCCAGTAAATTTCTGTGTTTCCTTTTCCAAACTCTTCTGCCAAGTTGTTATTCTCTTTCCCCATTTTTTAAACTTTCTTTTAAGATCCTTTTTGAATTCTTCCAAGAGACCCATTTGAATTGAAGACCAGTTCTATTCTGTTTTGTGGCTTCAGCTGAAGGATTTTGCCTTTAATGTGCGCAGGGTTTGAGATCTGTTCTTCTCTGTCACCATAATAGCTATTTATGGTCATAACTCTTTTTGCTTTGTTTTGTTCATTTTTAATGATTGAGGTGTCCTCACAGGACACAGGGGAAATTATCTCTAGCTTCCTCTATAGGGAAATGGGGGCTTCACAGTGTGCTGGGACTGGTTCTGCTGGCTTCTTCCCAGAGCTGGGTGGGACTGGCCAAGTCCTGCCTGTCATGATGGAGTTCATTGCTCACTATTTGCCTTTTCTAATTGTGTTGGAGGTCTCACAGATAGTCTGGTGATCTGTGGTTCTTTTGAATAAGAACAGAGTAACCAAGGCTGCTGTATTTTGGCTAAGTGCCTCCCACTAGATTGTCCTGTCCTATGAGATAGACCTTGCCTGAAGTCCTTCCATGTTATCTGCTTCTGGAAATTAGTTACACTTCTAATATTTGTGGCTACAGTCACCCCCAAATCTATTTAGATGTTTGATGTAATGTTGATTCTGAGGAAGCCAGGAAGACCTCAGGCAAAGTCCTGTCTACTCACCACCATCTTGACTCTGCTTTCCCCTCCCTCTAAGTAAGCAATTGGATACTCCTTTGGACATAGTTCCAAATTGTTCTCCAAAGCTCAAAACTCCACCAACAATGAATTAGTATCCCTATTTTTTTCACATTCCATCCAATATTTATCATCTTTTCCTGTTAAAGGACAGGCCAATTCTCTGAGAGCCACCACAGCTATGCATCATAAAGTCTGAAGGAGCTGCAAGGCAGCCTTTGCTGGCATAAGTGTTGCAGACTGGAAATCACATAAATTGGAGGCAGAGGGAAGAGGAGAGAAGTGACACAATGCAAGGACTTCTAAGTCAGAGAGAGAGCTCAGAGAACAGCAACTGCCTCTCAGTTCCCTTGTGTCATCCTCTCACAAGAGGAGATCCATTCTGAGTGGGATCTACAGCAGCCACTGTCAAGTGGCTCCCATGTATTCCAAGAGCTCTCCCCTGTATCCCACCATTTTCCTCTCATCATTGTTAACCTAATGAGTATAAGGTGATACTTCAGAGTTGCTTTAATTTATATTTCTCTAATCAATGGTGATTTAGAACATTTTTATATGAATATAGATGACTTTAATTTCTTTAACCTTTTTTAACCTCTTTTCTAGGTCAGTTGTTTTTACCAATAAGATATTTTACATTTTTGATCTTTTTCATTTAAAAAAAAATTTATGTCTGATTCTTGATTTCATAATAACTCGTTAGCTTTCATTCATCCAATTCTAATTTTTAATGAATTATTTTCTTCATTTTTCTTTTTTGTCTTCTTTTCCATTAGGCCCAACTCTCATTTTAGTGAGTTCTTTTTTTAATATATATATATATATATATATATATATATTTACTTTTTAAGGAACTGTTTCCTTTTATGTATTTTTATAATTCCATTTTCCAAGTTGTTGACTTTTCCTGAAGTCTGTCTGAGGTTATCTTATGCTGGAAAATTTCTTTAGTAATAATTTTTGTGGGTTCTGCCATTCTACAATCTGTTTTGAGAATTTATTTAGTGTTGTTTAGTAGTGTTTAGTGTTTATTTAGTGTTTAGTAGTGTTTAGTGTTAGCTAGGAAGAAGTTAGGCAGCTTCCTGACTTCTCTCCTACCTTCTGTCTCTGATAGGAGGTATTATTCTTTTTTTTTTTTTTCCTATTGAAGAAACCGAGGCTTTGCCTATAGTCACATATCTAGCAAGTATGTGAGATGAATCTCACATCTTCCTTAAACTCAGCTCTTCCTGACTTCAAGAGGTTATTGATACCTCTTAGCTACTTTTGGGACTATGTTATCCATAGATGGGAGGCAGCACAGAGTAGTGAGCAGATGAATAAGAAAAATCTATGCTCAAGTTACCCATTAAGAAATATTCTGCCAAATCAGTTCCAATGGAGCAGTAATGAATTGAACCAGCTATACCCAGAGAAAGAACTCTGGGAGATGACTATGAACCATTACATAGAATTCCCAATCCCTATATTTTTGTCCACCTGCATTTTTGATTTCCTTCACAGGCTAATAGTACACGATTTCAAAGTCCGATTCTTTTTATACAGCAAAATAGCCGTTAGGACATGCATACTTATATTGTATTTAATTTATACTTTAACATATTTAACATGTATTGCTCAACCTACCATATGGGGGAGGGAGTGAGGAGAAGAAGGGGAAAAATTGGAACAAAAGGTTTGGCATTGTCAATGCTGTAAAATTACCCATGCATATAATTTGTAAATAAAAAGCTATAATAAAAAAAAAAAAAAGAAAGAAAGAAAGAAAGAAATATTCTGGTTGTGTGAACCTGGACAAATAACTTCTCTGAGGCTCTGGAAGCTCTCTAAGACCTTTAAGTTACAGAAGAGTGGCTGATCTACAATAATGAAAGGAAATTGCATACTAGGAGTTCCCTCCATGGGATGATAGTCATTGTCTGGGAAATAAAAACTTCCTCAACCCTAACTTAATGCCCTTCTTAGAGTAAGTACTCACTTAGTGCTTAGTGAACAAATGGAGGAAGAACTTTCAAATGCATGTCATCATGAAGTCAGTCTGGCCATCTAAGTTGGGTCAGTCCCTCACCTGGCTTTCCCAATGAAATCACATCTTTTACAAGAACAACTTTATGGCTACTGACTTTGCTCTGTTGATTATTGCATACATATACACACACCTATGTTTATGGATGAGTGTAGATGTACACTTGCATATATGTGTAGATGGAGGTATATATACATATATGCATCTCTGTGCTTGTTTGTACATAGTTATTTGCCTGTCAGCTCCCCCATAGCGCTCTGAGTTCCTTGAAAGCGGGGGATTTCTCTGCTTCACTCATCACTTATTAGCTGTGTCATTGGGAGTATGTTACAGCCTGTCTGGGCCTCATGGGTATTCATCATTTGGAAATTTGAGCTCTCTAATGTCCTTGCCAGGTCTAAATCCAAAATTATGGATAATTTATTTAAATTTATGGATGTTTTCCCCAACTTCTTTATCTTCCAAATGAAGTTTTATAAAATACTGAAAAGGGATTGGGAAGTCTGTGCTAAGGATATTCTGGTTTTTCTCTCAGATAATCAATATGGTGATAATAGTTTTTTTCTAAAAGTGTTAACATCAGTGGATAATGACTTCAGGAAAAGCCCTTCCAAGCTGCATGTTTTGGTGGGACAGTCTGAAGAAATAATCTCTCCTTATAATTTCTATTCTGAGGTGGAACAGTCAGGTACACTGACACTTATCTGAAAGCAGTCCTCCTTAAGAGGGATCTGCACATAAGTGAAATGAGCAGAACTAGGAGATCATTATACACTTCAACAACGATATTGTATGAGGACATATTTTGATGGAAGTGGATTTCTTTGACAAAGAGACCTGAGTTTCAATTGATAAATGACGGACAGAAGCAGCTACACCCAAAGAAAGAACACTGGGAAACGAATGTGAACTATCTACATTTTTGTTTTTCTTCCCGGGTTATTTATACCTTCTGAATCCAATTCTCCCTGTGCAACAAGAGAACTGTTCGGTTCTGCAAACATATATTGTATCTAGGATATACTGCAACATATCCAACATATATAGGACTGCTTGCCATCTAGGGGAGGGGGTGGAGGGAGGGAGGGGAAAAATCGGAACAGAAATGAGTGCAAGGAATAATGTTGTAAAAAAATTACCCTGGCATGGATTCTGTCAATATAAAGTAATTATTAAATAAAAATTAAAAAAAAAAAAAAGAGGGATCTGCACAGAAAAAGCATTTGATAAAATCCAACATCCATTCCTATTAAAAACTTTTGAGAGTATAAGAATAAATGGACTTTTCCTTAAAATAATTAGTAGCATCTATTTAAAACCAACAGTAAGCATCATATGTAACGAGGACAAACTACAACCATTCCCAATAAGTTCAGGAGTGAAACAAGGTTGCCCACTATCACCGTTACTATTTAATATTTTATTAGAAATGCTAGCTTTGGTAATAAGAGTTGAGAAAGAGATTAAAGGAATAAGAGTAGGCAATGAGGAAACCAAATTATCACTCTTTGCTGATGATATGATGGTATACTTAGAGAACCCCAGAGACTCTATTAAAAAGTTAGTAGAAACAATCCACACCTTCAGCAAAGTTGCAGGGTATAAAATAAACCCACATAAGTCATCAGCATTCTTATATATCACTAACAAAACCCAACAGTTAGAGTTACAAAAAGAAATCCATTTAAAGTAACTACTGATTGTATAAAATATTTAGGAATCTATCTGCCAAGGGAAAATCAGAAACTTTATGAGCAAAACTACAAAACACTTTCCACACAAATTAAGTCTGATCTAACCAATTGGAAAAATATTAAATGCTCTTGGATGGGCGAGCAAATATAATAAAGATGACAATACTACCTAAATTAATCTATTTATTTAGCACTATACCAATCAGACTCCCAAAAAACTACTTTGATGAACTAGAAAAAATAACAACAAAGTTCATATGGAAAAACAAAAGGTCAAGAATTTCAAGGGAATTAATGAAAAAAAAATCAAATGAAGGTGGCCTAGCTGTATCAGATCGAAAATTATATTACAAAGTAGCAGTTACTAAAACCATCTGATATTGGCTAAGAAATAGACTAGTTGATCAATGGAATAGGTTAGGTTCAAAGGACAAAACAACCAATAATTTTAATAATATAGTGTTTGACAAACCCAAAGACCCCAGTTTCTGGGATAAGAATCCAGTATTTGATAAAAATTGCTGAGAAAATTGGAAATCAGTATGGCAGAAACTAGGCATTGACCCACACTTAACACTGTACACCAAGTAAGGTCAAAATGGGTTCATGACCTAGGCATAAAGAATGAGATTATAAATAAATTGGAAGAGCATAGGATAGTTTACCTCTCAGACCTGTGGAAGAGGGAGGAATTTATGACCAAAGAAGAACTAGAGATCACTATTGACCACAAAATAGAAAATTTTGATTATATCAAATTGAAAAGTTTTTCTACAAACAAAACAAATGCAGACAAGATTAGAAGGGAAACAATAAACTGGGAAAACATTTTTACAATCAAAGGTTTTGATAAAGGACTCATTTCCAAAATATATAGAGAATTGTCTCTAATTTATAAGAAATCAAGCCATTCTCCAATTGATAAATGGTCAAAGGAGATGAACAGACAATTCTCAGATGAAGAAATTGAAGCGATTTCTAGCCATATGAAAATATGCTCCAAATCATTATTAATCAGAGAAATGCAAATTAAGACAACTCTGAGATACCACTACACACCTGTCAGATTGCCTAGAGTGACAGGGAAAGATAATGTGGAATGTTGGAGGGGATGTGGGAAAACAGAGACACTGATACATTGTCGGTGGAATTGTGAACACATCCAGCCATTCTGTAGAGCAATTTGGAACTATGCTCAAAAAGTTATCAAACTGTGCATCCCCTTTGATCCAGCAGTGTTTCTACTGGGCTTATATCCAAAGAGATACTAAAGAAGGGAAGGGGACCTGTATGTGCCAAAATGTTTGTGACAGTCCTGTTTGTAGTGGCTACAAGCTGGAAAATGAATGGATGCGCATTCATTGGAGAATGGTTGAGTAAATTGTGGTATATGAACGTTATGGAATATTATTGTTCTGTAAGGAATGACCAGCAGGATGAATACAGAGAGGACTGGCGAGACTTACATGAACTGATGCTGAGTGAAATGAGCAGAACCAGGAGATCATTATATACCTCAACAATGATATTGTTTGAGGATGTATTCTGACGGAAGTGGATCTCTTCGATAAAAAGAGCTAATTCAGTTTCAGTTGATCAAAGATCAAAGAAGCAGCTATACCCAAAGAAAGAACACTGGGAGATGAATATAAACTGCTTGCTTTTTTGTTTTTCTTCCCGGATTATTTATACCTTCTGAATTCAACTCTCCCTGTGCAACAAGAAACCTGTTTGGTTCTGCACACATATATTGTATCCAGGATATACTGTAACCAATCATCTGGGGGAAGGGGTGGAGGGAGGGAGGGGAAAATCAGAACAGAAGTGAATGCAAGGGATAATGCTGTAAAAAATTATCCTGGCATGAGTTCTATCAATAAAAAGTTATTTAAAAAAAAAAAAGGGATCTGCACATCAGATCCATTTTTACCTGAGAACCTGGAAGGAACACTTGAACTTGAAAAGTCTAAAAATTCTTGATTGGACTTTATATCTGTGAAATAACAATCAACATGCATCTAAATGAGGAATAGGATTGGGACTTTTTTTTTAGGGTGAAAGGCAGTAGAGGCCCTTGCCTCTCATATTTTCTCAATCCTTCTGTTAGCTTTTAGGACTCGAAAGGCCCTTAGCAATCTCATCCCAGTCCAGCATTTTATGATGGGCAGGAGGGCCAAGGAGATTAAATTATCTCCCCAAGCTTCCCCCAGTAAGCATCAGGATAGGATTTAACCCCTTCTTTCTCTACTCTGCTCTAATAAAAACAGCAATAGATCTGCCCAATGTTCTTATAAACAGTCTCAAAGAAGACGACTGGCTCAAGTTTATGTGGGTCTCAGTAAGTGATAGACCCAAACCTTACACATAAGATGTTTAGTCTAATGGCCAGAGTTCCTTCTAGAAGGCAGGGAAAATGAAAGCTAGAGCTAAGTGAAATATACAGACCCAACAGCAGCCACTTTCCATGATTGATTCATCATCACTGCTGCTGATTATGCATCCACTTGGACTGCACATTAGACTTAAGCCTTAACTCAATTCTATAAGCATTCATCCACTGTGCCATAGCAACCAAAGAAAGAAAGTACCATCTTGGTCTTCTGTGAAATAAGGGTTCAAAGGTAGGGAGGGATTCTGGTCACTATATTCTGCTTGGATAATTAATTATGCTTGAAATACTGGGTTCAGTTCTCAGCATCACACTGGAGCAGTAAATTGCCAAGCTTTATAGCCTCCACATACCTACCAGGATACTCAGGATCTTTGGTTCATTCTGTTTGAGAATTGATTGAAGCAGCTTGCATGTTTAGCCTGAAGATGACAAGATCTGGTAGGGAAGACAACTCAAATAATAGGAACTCAAAAAGAATTGGGAATTCTACAGATTCTAAGAGATTGTTGATGGGGATGGGGATATGCATTTATTAAGTGCTTTCTTTGGGCCAGGTAGGCCAAGACCCTCATGACAATTCAAGGAATTAAATGCTATTACTATTATTAACTTTACAACTAAAGAAACTGAGGCAGGCAGATGTGAAGTGACTTGATCAGAGTCAAATAGTTACAAAGTGCTTGAAGCTGAATTTGAACTCAGGTCTTCTTGGCTCTGTGACTAGCACTCTCTATGCCACTTTTAAAATACTACTACTACTATTACTACTATTATTATTTCTTATAACAAGTAGTTGTTGTTTACAGCTAGTAATAAGATCAGTATTAATAACCATTTAAATAAAATTTTCCTTACATATAACCCAAATTTTCTATCTAATAATTGTGAAGAGCAGGAACTTTGGAGTAATAAACTTAAGGCTCAATATGACTGAGTTAATCCTACAACAAGGTGTTAACTCAATGGAATTGATAAGATGATGGTTATCTAGTTTAGTTTGTCTGTTCTCTAGTTCAGTATGATTGGTTTAATCTTACAACAAATAATGGCTCCCTAGTGATAGAATGAGTGGTTTATACTCAGTGTCCTGTAAGGATGTGATTATAATAGAGCATATAAACTGGGACAAACCCAGCCAGAGACAGACTTCAAGATAGAGAGCCTGCATTCCTTCACTGAAACCAAGGCTCAACTGAAGGCCATGAGCTAAGCCCCAGGTGGGGAGATAGGCTGTGAAGGGGACAATAAAGACTTTTGGACTGTCTCCCTGGCCAGCCCTGCCTGACTTCTGAGAAAAGGTGGTAGGGGGAGAACACCCAAAAAGGAGAAGGTCATGCCCTCCCTGATGTCTCAGGCTATTTTTATGGTGATTACTCAGCTGAAACGAAGGCTGGCCTCAAGACCTCCAGAAAGCTAACCAGAACATTACATTGCACATTTTAAAGCATGGTTCTAAGAAGGGGTCCATAGATTTCATCAGAATTGCCAGGGATAAAGTCCAAAAGTCTTTATAGTCTCCTTTGCAGTCTGTCTCCTTGGCCTGGTGCTCAGCTAGCTTCCTTGTGGCCTTCAGATGGGCCTTGGTTTTAGATGAGGAATGCCGGACAGCCACCTCAAGGCTCTCTATCTGGAAGTCTCTCTGAGAGCTTGAGCTCCAGCCTCCAGTCCTCTGTTTCTCTCTCTCTCTCTAAGTCTGTCTCCCAGTCTGAGCCAGTCTCTCCCAAAGTGCAGGAAGCAGGAGAGGCATCAGGAGCCTGATCAAAGATGAAATGTCTCCTTCCAGTCCTTGTTGGCTCTTATAGACTCTATTACAAGTACATCATCTTGGTTGTCAATGTTGAAGAATGAGTGTCAACTTGTAGAACTATACCAAGTACTAAGTGCAAGAAAACTAGAGAATCACTATCTTAATTCCACTGAGTTAACACCTGGTTGTAAGAATCCTTGTTTCAAGTACATTTCTCCAGAATTCTGGCCCATTACAAATAATGTCATTTTTTTCTTTTTATGTCACTATTAGGGTTGAGGACTAGACTTGTGATTTCACTGATTTAGACAATGCCCAGGAGATGAAACCCTTACCATTGCAAGCCTGGATTATCTCCGGTCTGAAGGAGCTGCCAAGAACTCGGGAGTGACTTGCCCAGCACATACATGTCAGAGGCTAGACTTTAATTCGGGATTATTGCTTCCAAGATCAGGGTCTATATGAAATTCACCATACTGTCTCTTCTGCCTTAATTGGCTTAACAAATGTTTGTTAAGATTCTGCATTGTTCTGGTGGGAATGTTAATGATTCAAAAAAAAAAAAAAAAGTTCCCTTTAGGAACTTCCAGTCTACAAGCAATGTAGAAACAATTTTCCCTCTGATTACCAAGTATTCGGATTTTTAAAGACTATAATTACCTCATCCTTTAAACAATTTTTCTTTTGGCTAAACATTTGAATTAAATTCAATTAAATAGCACCATAGTCTTCAAAACACAAGGGTTCATTGGAGCTTACTTACACTGCCATGAAAGAGTTGTTTGTTAAATTTTAAGCATGAGTTTTTAAACTTTAAAAACCAGCTGATGCTACAAATATTCTTGTTGATTGCTTAAACTCAAGAAACTGATGGAAGAAAAAATTTTAATTGAAATACAACTTAAAAGTACATCATGTCTGCAGAGAACTAGTTATTAAACATTTTTCAGCATAA
This sequence comes from Antechinus flavipes, assembly GCF_016432865.1. Lineage (NCBI taxonomy): Eukaryota > Metazoa > Chordata > Mammalia > Dasyuromorphia > Dasyuridae > Antechinus > Antechinus flavipes. The sequence goes on along the minus strand of NC_067403.1, from coordinate 63,982 downwards.
CCCTGGTTACATATACTAACATTTACCTTGTTATCTCTAAAAATGGAATAATCTTAAATATGTATTTATAAAATCATTTGCATATAATAAATAATAAACCTATTATGTGTTAACATAACACATTTTCATGAAAAAATTATTTCTAAAGAAAGAGAATGGCATTGTTTTACATATTTTTGCAAATCTATTATCTAGGTTAATAAAACAATTTTGGATTATCATAACTGTTTCTATATTCAAATTGTTTCAATATGTTCTCTTGGTTGAAGTATACACACACATACACACTCATGTGTGTGTGTGTGTGTGTGTGTGTGTGTATACTGAACTCATTATAAGTAGTTGGAAGACAAAGGTGTATTTTAATAATCAATTAATTTAGTATTATTATGAAGTAGCTTTGAACCTACACACTCCCTAACTTGTGGTCTTGGCAACCATAAGAGGTATAGGAGTTTGTGAGGTTCTGAGTGTGTAAAGAAGGGCATGTGAACACTGTTGGTGACTTCTCAGAACTAGAAATAACAGGGGGGACTTAGAAGGCAGCATCATAACCATTGGAGATGCCCCAACATGCAATGCGCTGCATTCCTCTGATCCTGGGGATCTTCACATCAAAATTTTCAGGTTATTGTAGAAAGGATTATGGCTTTAGGGTTGGGGTTGGATAAGTTGTTCTCCTTTTTGATGAACCTCAGTTCCATGCAGCCAGCAGAGATGATAATGTATCAGCTCTGGGAACCTTTGGCCCCAGCTCTTCTCCTTTATGGGACATGAACAAACCTTTGTTGACTTTATTTTTTTCTTCTAGCCTGGTGGCAGCTTGGGGGCAGCTGTATGGCAATAATTTTTGGAGGGAGGGGTACTGGTATTGGGGCCCAAAGTTACCTAAAGCTGATGCTTTAACAAAATTTCTCATTATTTCAATTTGGAGCCTCTGGTACTAGGTGGATGGACTGTGGAATAGGGAGGCTGAGGAGATCAGTGAGAGCTGAGATGAAACTTGTCTGTCTTAGGACTGGAAAATAATGACCTTTAATAGGAAGGAGGGAACGGAGATAAAGGCTTGGGCTGTTGCCCATTTCCACTCATCCCCCAGCAAAATAAGCAATCCCGAGAAAAACCTTAGAAGCCATAGAAATTCTGGTAGGAAGACCCTTTAGGCACTAAATGCTGCTGCCATCGTTTGTCATGCATGCCATTTCTTTCCCCAGTTCATTTTGCGGAAGGGAAACTGAGACCAAGAGAATTAAAATACTTACCATGAGTCACCAAGCTAGTTAGGGTCTGAGACCAGATTAAAACTTAGGATGAGTCTTTTTGATGCCAGGCTCAGCATTCTCTAGCTACTGCCACCACCTAGCCACAGAGCAAGAGCATTACAGAGGCGAGGACCAAATTGGGAACCTTTTTTTGATTATGGAAAAAACATGGGAGATCCAAAACAAAGAAAAACTCTACTTTTGCTTCATTGACTAGATATGGCAAACCTTCAAAGAAATGGGAGTATCAAATGATTATACTTGTTCCCTGGAGAAGCTGTATGACAGCCCAGAGGCCACAGTTAGACTAGATGTGGCAAGTCCTCAAAGAGAATGTGATGAGAAGTCTCTGGTGCAGCCCTCTAGGCCTCTGACGATCTCTTGTCTTAGGTATCCTGCAGTGAGTGGGGATTGAGAGCAGCTTCTAGCGAATGTGCTTCTCCAGTACAGGTCATTTGCAGAGTTCTCCTTCTCTGTTAAAATTTGTAACAAAATAGATATTAATACAATCCTAGTCTGCTATTACAATAACCAGATCAGGTAGTGAGAGCCAGATTAAATCTGAATAGCATTAACATGAACATCACTGGACTAGAGAATAACATAATGAATAAAAAAGAGTTTTGTTTGAGAACGTCACATATGTGTGTATATGTATGTATATGTATATATACATGTGTGTGTACAGCTTTCAAACAAAGAAGATTAGGAAAAAATTCCCCATGGTATATGATAAACATGTGAATGATATAAATGGATGTCTCACTTGTGTGGGAACAGTTTAATATTGTCAATCGGCAGGGAAAGATCTTTCATGTCTTCCAAACTAGATACATGAATGTAGGAGAACACAGTTGTTAGGTATGAAACTGATGGATGCTCATGGTAAAGCCTTCAGAGCTATACTCTCAATGAGAAGTGAGAGAACTGGGATAGGATGGGGTTCGAATTTTTTCAAGGGTATATAGATTAAAATTAGGAGAGTGGAAAGAAAAGATAAGGGAATTTAAAGGACTGAGTAAAATAAGGAATAGGAGGGTGAAAGAAAGTAGCAGGGAGAGGGGGAAAAGGAGAAGCTAATAAAGAAAGTAAGGAGTAAAAATAAGATAGAAGGTAATTCACAAACAGCAAATAGAACTTTGTTAAAGATATAAGAATATGAGTTATTCCCCCAATGAATAAGTGAAATGAATGGACAGTTTTTCAAAGAAGAAATCCAAATAATTTATAGTCATGTTTTTAAAAGGCTCTAGATCATCCTAGATCAGAGAAATTCACGTTAAAATTACCTGAAAATATCATTTTACACCTACCAGATTGTCTAAAAAGATAGAAGAAAGTGACAGACGTTGAAGAGCATGTGGAAAAATTGAGAGACAATTAATTGTTGGTGGGAATTGTAAAATGAAACAACCATTTTGCAGAGCCCTTTGGGCATACCAAGACTGGATCCATTCTAAACATTATGTGTGGAAAAACTCGCTCAAAAATGGTTAGAGCTGCACGTTTTGTGGTGGCTAAGAACTAGAAATTAGAGAGTTGCCCGTCAAATGGGGAACAATCACTAAGCTGTGGTACAAGATTATGATGGAATACTACTGTACAAAAAGAAGTGATGAACTCCAGATTTTAGAAAAAACATGGAAAGCCTAGTAAAAAATACAGAAGGGTGAGAGGAACAGAAATAAGACATTGTATGCAATAATAGCAATATTGTTTAAAGAATAACTGAATAAGTTACTGTATCTAGTATAAGTATCCAAATTAACCATAGAGGGCAGATGAAGGGAGATACTACCTATATTAGGAGAAAGAATTGATTAATAGAAATGTATACAGAATAAATTTCAGATATATACTAATTTATATCTAATGGTAGCCAAGTCTAGGGTGTTGGAGGGAAGAAAAAAAAGAAAAAGAATTAAATGATTTTTTTTGTTGTTGTTGTCCATTTGAAAAGAATAACAAATTTTGTATAATCGATTTATAGTTTCATGTGCGGTCATCTTTTTATTGTACTGTTATCAGCATTACAATTGTGGTCCTGGAGAAAGTCCTTTGGATAGCAAAAAAGATGAATTAACTCAGTCATTAAAGAACCATTCAAACCATTCTTTAGAAGATCAATCACTGAAGCTGAAATGCTTGAACCACATAAAAGGAGAAGTTGAAGGCTGAGGATGCGATGATAGTGTCAGGGCAACCAGGAACATGACCTTGCACAGATTTTGACAGCTGGAAGGGCTTGGCATGCTGTGACCCATAGGGTCAGAAAGAGTTGGACAATGTTCTATAAGCTTTCAGCTTCCTTTAAGTGAGACTGAAGGAAGCTGGGGGTGGGGTGGGGGGATCTTGCAATCAGGAAGATTCAGCTTCATGAGTTCAAATCCACTCTCATATAATTACTAGGTATGAGAACCTGGTCAAGTCACTTCACTCTGTTTGCCTCAGTTTCATCATTTGTAAAATGAACCAGAGATAGAAATAAGAAACCACTCCAGGATCTTTGTCAAGAACCCCCTTCTTGTCCCCACAAATACAGAGTCCTACACAAGTGAAATGCCTGGACAACAGATCAAGTGAGACTATCATGCTGGCTTCAAGACATTCATGCTTAATTGATGATGGTGATTTCCATGCACAGATTGTATTAGTGAAAGCTTTCCTTCAGGAGTGATTGCATGGGTGGTATAAAGACCATCAAGCCTTCTTGTCACAAGTAAAGTCAGGTCAACTGAGGCACAAAGTTCTGAGCATTAACAGTCTGTTACTTAAGCAAGACTTCACTAATAAAGAGGGCCAGTGACTTTGACACTGAACTCAGAGACCTGGGACATGGAAGGCAGCCCACCCCCTCTCATTTTAAAGGCTAGACCCAAGAACAAAAGTTGGTGGGAGGGGAAACAATACAAATGGTTAAGGGATTGAGATCATCAAGAAGCAGGGCAATGAAATTGGTTCCAAGTCTGAAATGTGACTGGGTAATGACCCTCTTTTTCCTCTTGAATATGTTGATACTTTCTACCTGGATCATGCAAAAACAATTTATGAGAAAGAACAAATCTTTACTTGTACAGAACTTCCTAGGGATGATATTTCCAGGAATGGCATCATCCTGACTGGCAGGAATTGCATGAGATGTCCTAGAATTGAATCTGGGTAGTTAAAAATAGGGAAGATAAAAGAATTCCTTGACATAAAGGGATCTGCACTTGGTGTTAACATAACAATTCCTTATGTATTAAAGCATTTAATGAGAACAATACACTTCTTGAGTTTTTCTTAGAGTTTTTCTTTAATGGAAAATGACTGAGAGGAAAACTGAACTTTTGCATTTAACTGAAACACTGACCTTCTTCTAGGATACCAGGGTAGATTTTCTCTATGACTTTTTAAAGGATATTATCCAGGTACTTTTTTGGATCATGGTTTTCAGGTACTCCACTAATTCTCAAATTATCTTGCTTGGATTTCTTTTCCATATTCCTTGTTTTTCCAAGGAGGGGTGTGTGTGTGTGTTGATTCTTGCTGTCTCATTCAGTCATTACCTTCCACTAGTCTAATTCAAAATTTTAATGAATTATTTTTTTTCAGATAGTTTTTTAACTATCTTTTTCATTTGGCCAACTCTATTTGTAAAGCTGTTTTCTTCAGTGAATTTTTTTTTCTATTTTTAAATAGCTTTTTATTTTCAAAATGCATGCAAAGATAGTTGTCAACATTCACCCCTGCAAAATCTTTTGTTACAAATTTTTCTCCCTTCCTTCCCCCACTCTCCTCTCCTTTTCAGCAAGTAATCCATTATAAGTTAAAGTTGTTCAGTTCTTATATTCACATTAACACATTATCATGCTGCCCAAGAAAGGTCAGATCAAAAATGAAAAAAAACCCGAGAAAGAAAAAAGCATGTAAGCAACAACAAAACAATTCAGTGCTATGTTGTGGTGTAAATTCGGTCCCCAGAGGCCTTTCTTTGGGTGTAATCTGGCTCTTTCCATCACAAGTCTATTGGAACAGGCCTGAATCACCTCATTGCTGAAAAAAGTCATGTCCATCACAGCTGATTGTCCCATAATATTGTTTTTGCTGTCTATTCCTTTCTCTTGGTTCTACTCTTCACTTAGCATCAGTTCATGTAAGTTTCTTCAGGCTTTTCTGACATTTCTCATAGAACAATATTCCATTACTTTCATATACTATAACTTATTACCTATGGAAAGGTTTTGTAAATAAAAATCTTTAATAAAATTAAAAATCAGAATAATATTTCCTTATTTTCTCCTTCTGATCAAAAGTTTGGAATGACCCTTAAGACTGATGAGGAACATTGATTTCAGACAAGATTTGGATATGTAAAAAGAAGTGAACTATAAAGTGAATGCCAAAGAAGATGGCAAGCCACATAAAGTGTTAGGTTAGAAGGGCATAATGGAGAATACAGCCAATGTTTTCAGGCAACTGTAATGAAAGAAGGTAAGGGGGAGACAGTCTTCAGAAAATTCTGACAACTATTCCATGCGTTTTCTGCTTGCATGTTTTGAGCACTAAGCTCTTGTTCTATTTGAAGATATAGATTGACAATGATCTAAAAGGGGGCTTTTCCAGCACTATAGACTTGTATCCAGTCACATCTGTGACCGAAGGAGCTGGTCAGAAGAATTGACTGAGACATTTAGGAAAACAAGCCATATAGAATTAAAATAAAGGTGAAATTACATTTGTATGATTTAGTGATCCATGGTAAGGGAACATGTTGCTGATTATGTCCTGGGCAGAGAGTGAAACTTGAGTTTCTTGAGAGACCCTTGAGTGTAATGGATCCTCCAAGTAAGGGTTCACATTGGTATGGGACAACTTGCTATAAAACCTGCTACTAAGACTATTAGATCTGAGTTAAGGTGTGCCTTTTTCACATAGGTAGTTTTTCTTCTAAGGATTACTTTGGGAGTATGAGGAGAAGAGTGCGGCACTGACTCCTTCTTTTACATAAGCTACTGCTCTATGAAGCAAATCAGAACAGCTGGCTTCTCAGTCTGGAGAGGTTCAGGAGTCTGGGAGCAGGATCATCTACCTGGATTGCAGAACCTCATAGTGATCTGACCTTGTAAATCCAATGGTGTCCTGTCGGTTTTGCCATCTAGCAAGTGGTATTGCCCATTTAGGATGTGACAGGTAGAACCACAAGTACACAACCTTGAGTCTTGCTGAAGTGAGAGTGGTGAGCAGGACTTCAAAGGGACTTTTCCACCATGGTTCCAAAGAAGGCTTTCAGAGATTACAGCAGACCCAATCACAGGACTGGATTAGGAGCTGAGCCTCAATTGAGATTCCTAAAGAATGGGACTAAGAGACAAGTTGGCAAGTCTCTGATAATGTCTGAGCCAACACAGTAGAGTTCTGTAGGAGGGAGCATTAAGTTATTATGCTTTCACCCATGGGTACAGTGGTATCAGGGATCCTGATATTATCTGATAAGGACCCACCTTCTTCCTACCTAGCTCTTTCATGAATTTAATAAGGGCAGGGGTGGTGGTGGTGGGGGTTTAAGTATCCCATTAACTCTTTTTCCCATTTTTGATGACTGGAGGTGAATGGCACAATGTTGGCGCTGACCGATTGACTAGGATGAAAGCACCTTAAGTATTGATGCTCTTGTAAAATGTGTACATCTATTACTATGTATTTCTTTATGAACCCTACATAATGGAATGATTTTTCTCTTTTTTTCCTTAGTAAATTTGTTTATTCTTAATACACATGGCTTTATGCATGTTCTGGGGAGAGAAAAATCAAAGCTAAAGTGCAAAACTATTGAAGAGATTTAAAAAAAAAAAAAAAGAAAAACATAGAGAACATAGCACATGTTTATTTACATTCAGTCTCCTTAGTTCTCTGTGTGGATGCAGATGGCATTTTCTGTGCAAAGTCTGTTGGAATTGCTTTGCATCCCTGAACCTCTGAGGAGGAGCAAGGCTTTCATAGTTGATCATCACTCATTCTGACTGTTACTGTGTACAATGTACTTCTGGTTCTGCTTGTTTGAATCAGTGTCAGTTCATGTAACTCCAGGCCTTTTCAAAACCAGTTTTTACAGACTAATAATATTCCATTGCCTTCATGTAGCATAACTTGTCTGGCCATTCCCCAATAGACAGACACACATTTATTTTTCAATTCTTTGAGACTACACAAAGAGCTGGAGCATTGTAGGCTCATGTGGATCTGAAATGCTTTTTTTCTAAGAGGATTTTTGCTAGCCCAAAGCCTGTGGCAGTATGACAGGGGAACTCTGCCACCCAGCGGGAAAGGGTACAGACCATCTCCAAAGCATTTTTGGAACCAGTTGGCAATTGAATGAAGACTTTCTGCCAAGATTGAAAGGGAACACCTGGGTTAGGAAACTGGCCCCAAGTTGGCTTCAGAGGCTTGGATACATTGTGCTTGGGACAACTGGGATTCTTCTCACAGGTGGTGACAGCAGCCCTGGGAAACTTCTCTCAACAGTGTTTTTGAGCTATTCCCACCAACTTGTTAGGTGCACAGAGAGTGCAAATGCTATGTTGTGATCCACACTCAGTTCCCACAGTCCTCTCTCAGTGTAGATGGCTCTCTTCATCACAAGATCAGTGGAACTGGCTTGAATCATGCCATTATTGAAAAGAGCCACATCCACCAGAATTGATCATTGTATAGTCTTGCTGTTGCCATGTATGATGATCGCCTGGTTCTACTCATTTTACTTTGCATCAGTTCATGCAGTTCTCTCCAGGTGTCTCTGGAATCATTCTGCTGATCATTCCTTATACAACAATAATATTCCACAACATTAATGTGCTATGACTTATTCAGCATTTCCCAGCTGATGGGCATCCACTCAGTTTCCAGTTACTTGTCACTACAAACAAGGCTGCAGAAACATTTCTGCACATGTGGGTCCCTTTCCCTCCTTTCGGATCTCTTTGGCAAATAAGCCCAGTAGAAACATTGCTAATTCAAAGGCTATGCACCTGTTAATTACCCTTTGGGCATAGTTCCTCATTGCTCAGCAGAATTATTGGATCCATTCACAATTCTACCAACAATACATTAGCGTCCCAGGTTTCCCCCAAAAGCCTTTCGAAATTGGTTACATTGAGAAGATTTCTATCTAGTTTGGGTTCTTTGATATCTAGTAAGAAATCCTGTATTTGCAAAAGCTTTCTAGCATTGATTATAGTCATAAAGTTTCTCTTAAGTGTGGATAAGCTCATGGTCAGTAAGTCTAGATTTGTCTAAAAGCCTTTCCACACTGGTTACCTTCCTAAGGCTTATCTCCAGTATGGATTCTCTGATGTGCAATAAAACCTTCCTTGCTTCTAAAAGCCTTTCCACATTGATTACATTCATAAGGCTTCTCTCCAGTGTGGATTCTCTGATGTACAATAAGAGCTCCTTTTTTTATAAAACTTTTCTCACACTGGTTACATTCATAAGGCTTCTCTCCAGTGTGCATCATCTGATGTCCAATAAGACCTCCCTTGCTTCTAAAACCCTTTCCACATTGGTTACATTCATAAGGTTTCTCTCCAGTGTGGGTTCTCTGATGTACAATAAGACCTTCCTTGCTTCTAAAATGCTTTCCACATTGGTTACATTCATAAGGTTTCTCTCCAGTGTGTGTTTGCTGATGAACAATTAGATTTCCCTTCCTTCTAAAAGCCTTTCCACATTGGTTACATTCATAAGGTTTCTCTCCAGTGTGGGTTCTCTGATGTACAGTAAGAGTTCCTTTTTGTATAAAACTTTTCCCACACTGGTTACATTCATAAGGCTTCTCTCCAGTATGCATCATCTGATGTCCAATAAGACCTCCCTTGCTTCTAAAAGTCTTTCCACACTGGTTACATTCATAAGGTTTCTCTCCAGTGTGGATTCTCTGATGTAAACTAAGACCTCCTTTTTTTATAAAACTTTTCCCACACTGATTACATTCATAAGGCTTCTCTCCAGTGTGCATCATCTGATGTTCAACAAGACCTCCCTTGCTTCTAAAACCTTTTCCACATTGGTTACATTCATAAGGTTTCTCTCCAGTGTGGGTTCTCTGATGTCCAATAAGACCTTCCTTGCTTCTAAAACGCTTTCCACATTGGTTACATTCAAAAGGTTTCTCTCCAGTGTGTGTTTGCTGATGAACAATAAGAGTTCCCTTCCTTTTAAAAGCCTTTCTACATTGGTTACATTCATAAGGTTTCTCTCCAGTATGGGTTCTCTGATGTAAAATAAGAGCTCCTTTTTTTATAAAACTTCTTCCACACTGGTTACATTCATAAGGCTTCTCTCCAGTGTGCATCATCTGATGTCCAATAAGACCTCCCTTGCTTCTAAAACCCTTTCCACATTGGTTACATTCATAAGGCTTTTCTCCAGTGTGCATCATCTGATGTCCAATAAGACCTCCCTTGCTTCTAAAACCCTTTCCACATTGGTTACATTCATAAGGTTTCTCTCCAGTGTGTATTTGCTGATGAACAATAAGATTTTCCTTCCTTCTAAAAGCTTTTCCACATTGGTTACATTCATAAGGTTTCTCTCCAGTATGGGTGCTCTGATGTAAAATAAGAGCCCCTTTTTTTATAAAACTTCTTCCACACTGGTTACATTCATAAGGCTTCTCTCCAGTGTGCATCATCTGATGTCCAATAAGACCTCCCTTGCTTCTAAAACCCTTTCCACATTGGTTACATTCATAAGGCTTTTCTCCAGTGTGCATCATCTGATGTCCAATAAGACCTCCCTTGCTTCTAAAACCCTTTCCACATTGGTTACATTCATAAGGTTTTTCTCCAGTGTGAGTTTGCTGATGAACAATAAGATTTTCCTTCCTTCTAAAAGCTTTTTCACACTGATTACATACATAAGGTTTCTCTTCAGTGTGCATTATCTGATGTCTAATAAGATCTCTCTTGCTTCCAAATGACTTTCCACATTGTTTACATTCATAAGATTTTTCTCCAATATGGATTCTCTGATGATTAGTGAGACCTTTCTTACTTCTAAAAGCCTTTCCACACTGGTTACATTCATAAGGTTTCTGTCCTTTGTGGATTCTCGATTGTAGAATAAGATTTTCCTTTTTCATAAAACCTTTTCCACATTTGGTACATTCACAATGTCTCTCTCTAAGTTGGATTCTCTCATGCGTTGCACAGCTTTTTGTCCAAGTAAAGTCACAGGATCCATTATCCATGAACCACTGCTTGGAACTTTCTACCACAGAATGGCTTAGCTCTGCAGGAGTTGCTTTCATTTCACTCTGATCTTTCCTTCCAAAACAAAAGAAAGAAAGAAAAGAACAAACAATAAAGCAGACATAGTCATGATGCACACACATACACATACACAAACTCACATGTATTTATATTCCCTTCTCTCCATCAGCAGAAAAGAACCTCAGTCATTTTCTATTTTCCTAGGAAAATAAAAAATCTAAAATGGGAAGAACCAATCATTTTTAAGTCCCATTAGTTCACATCCCAAACATTATCTAATTTCTAAGGACTTTCATACACAATTATAGTGGAACCTCACAATAACCTGTGACAACACAAAGAGTGTTTTCATTCTTGTTAAGTGCACAACTTAGGTCACCAGCTCAGAATGGCTATGTCACTCAGCTCAAAACCCATCTAATGAGACAATGTGAATGGGAAGACTCTGCTTACAGTATGTGACAATTATCTTCACTCTCAATTTTCCCCTTTCCCTTTCATTATCTGTGCTTTGCCTCTTTTTTCATAGACATGACATCTGGAGCATATATAGGAAATACTCAATTTGTTTCATGATCGGTCCTGCCTGTAAGTATAACAAATTTCCATGCTGATCATTTTCAATTCTATTTTTTTCTATTACACTATCTGAGATCATATTCAGTAGGCTAACATAGTTGGATTTTGTATTTACCTGAGAAAGAAGTGATTTTGTTCTGATAGCTATTACTTATTTCTTTTTTTTAAATTATTGTTGTGTCCCCAGCATATCCCAAGATACAATTTTTTTTAAATGCATGAAATTATCCACATCTGAGAATGTCTCAAACACAAAAATTGAGTTCATCATGTTGAGATATGGAAAGTGCAGCTGTAGTTGCTGGTGTATTGTCTGCCCCACCAGTCTGTGGCAGGGGATGTCCCTCACATCTCTTTGTGCTGCTGGTATTTAGCCCAGGGCTGCCCTGTAGCAGGCCCTTAATTGTTTTCTGACTAGAAGTTCTAAGAAATGGCTCATGTTCCAAACCTAATCCCTTTGGGAGCTTTTAGGAGAGCTCCATTGCCCCAAATCCCAAACAAGGACTTCTTACAGGATGACAGATGAGCAGTGCAAGGGCCCAACAGGGCCTTGGAATGGGACCCACTCATTTTGTGGAACAGATTCTCTAACTAGCCCTAGACATGGCTGCCAAGAAATATTTTTTTTTTTTGAAATTATACTTGAAGTTTATTCAAAATAAAAAATCTTATCAGTGAAATAAAGGAACCATTATCCTGAATGATATCCTCTATGATTTGGATTCTTTGGCATTGCCAAGAAATATTCAATAGAGTTCTAAATCTGGCCTTTTTCCCCAAACTGAGCATTTACTTCAGGGTAACTCCCAGAGGCCTCTTGTAACCACAGCTCTCATATCTCTGCTTTCACCTCACCTGGAGAGCAGCTCCTCAGGCCTTGTTGCTCCAGCATCCACAGTGCTTCCGTTTGCTCAAAATAAGAGATCGCCTCTTCTCTGGGAACTGGAAGCCCTGGGCATGGAAATCAGTAAGAGAAGAAGATGGAGCTAAGTTGGTCATTTAGTTTTCCTTAGGGAAAAGTGAGGATCCAGAGCTGCTCCAAGCTGAAATTCAGCCCCTGATGTTCAGACATATCAGTCAATACTCCTGTACTGGGGCCTGTAAACAAGTCACCTAAGGCAGGATGTGTCCGCTATTTATACAGTTTCTTCTGAGAAAGCCAAAGGCCCTTCCTCCCACCTCCTGTCCTAAGAGGCTCCCTTCTGGCAGAAATTTCTGATCCCAAACCTGGGTTACTATCTGAGTACCTCTGGGTAAGTCAATTAAATTCTGATTGTTTTCCTGTTTCCTCAACTTTGAAATGGGGATAACAATATCACCTAACTTGAAATATTAAGATGAGGTTAAAGTGACATAATATTTTGTTGTACTTTTAACTTACACACAAGCATTTCAGTACTGTAGTATAATAAAAAGATGATTGCACATGAAACTGTAAATCCACAACACACAACTTTCAAATACACAAGAACATTATCAAGTAAATTTTTTTCCCTTCCTAGAGATGGCTGCAATTGCATAGAAATATAGATATAGATATCGATATATATATACACATATACATACATACATACACACATTATGTATACTTTAATAATGTATATTATTATATACACAGACACACATAAATATGCATACATATGGATATGTATGTAAAATTATGTTATCCATATTTCTATGAGTTTTTCTCTCTGGATGCAAATAGCATCTTTCTTGATTCGTCCTCTGTCATGAATTTCGGTACTTAGAATCATCAAAATAACATTTGCTGGAAGTTGTTCTTAAACAGTATTGTTACTGAACTGTAAAGAAACATGTGGCAGAGCACCTGGCAAACAGCAGGTAGAAATAAATGCTTAATCCTTTCCATTCCTTTCCCACCCCTTGTGCTGGAATATAAGGGTGATCAAAAGGCAAATTAAGAAGAAACTTCCCATATGAGGGACAAGCAGGTACTTTGCTACAAACTGACACTTGCTAAAAAGAATAATATTCCAAATACTAGATCCATCTGTAAAAGGAAAGAATTGAAAGGAAAAGGAAAAGGAAAGGCTGAGCAGTTTTCAGCTCTTTGACAGTCAAAATTCACGTCCAGATAGAGTCTAACCTCTAAGATTAGTTTCATGTTTGAGATGCTTCCCCTGATTTAATCTTTGACCTGGGAATGGGTAAGAGAGAGCTTTGGGAACAACAAAGGACATCTCCAGGTCATTTCACAAAATACAAGACCAGCCCTTTGCCTTTCCTTCTCTCACCCCAGAGCCTGCACTCTGGTCAGTAAGGGTATTCCCTTTGATTGTAGACTTGAAATTATCGAGAGAGGTGCCCTTACCCAAGGAGATCAGATTCCGGGTGTTCTCCACCATGACCTCCTTGAACAGCGCCTTCTGAGAGGGGTCCAAGAGCCCCCACTCCTCCTGGGTGAAGTCCACAGTCACATCCTTGAATGTCACAACCTCCTGCAGCATCAAAAGTCAGAAGATATGGGGCTGAAAGATCCTTCAGAAGGAAAGAGTTCAACCCCCTCCAATTTACTAGAAAAAACTGAAACACAGGGAAGGGATTTGCCCCAAGGTCATAGGCTTTCTGAGAGTCAGAGTCAACTCTTGAACCCGTGGTTATTAGAAGACTGATGGAATTTTGGATCTGTTGAAATAAAGCTGAGAAGTGAGTTATTATGGAACGCATAAGAAATAGGATCTTAGGGCCATAGGGCATATTCCCTTAATGAATTCTTCCATGCTCTTCATTGGCAACCCTACTGCTCTCACAACCCTATTTCCTACTCCCTGTGCCTGTTTTACCTCTTCCTTTTATCTGTGACCTCTTGTCTGAAATAAACCACCTTTTACCAAAGAGAATGGCCATTGTGAATTTTACAGGTTTATATTGACCTAGGAATTACTCCCCTGAACTTGTCCTGGTCAATGTGTAAGACACATTTCACAATTTGTTTCCTTTATTCTATTATTTCACTTCTAGACAACAGGGTTTAGAAAAGAAGGCATCTGCGCAGTTGGTCTCCAAGTAGTTGCAGAAAGCTCCTACAGAGCCCCAGAATGGGGACCTTGGAGCCTTTCACTGCATGAAGTGTCAAGGAAAAAAAGACCCTGTGAGCAGAGAAGGTGTGTAACAGAGAATGAGAATCTAGGCAAAACAGCCAAGGAAGGTGGATGATGAAGAGAGGGAGAGAAATCCTTGTTAGAAAGAAAAGTGGATGAAATTAGAAAACTAATGAACAAGATCAGTTGAAGGGCAGGAGAAGGAGGAGAATCTATAAGAGAACTAAGAGGACAAGGGAGAAGAAGAAATGCAGAAGGAGATAAAGTAGAAGGAATGATCAAATGTCTAGAGAAACTTGAAATAAAAGACTTATGACATCTTCTAAAGGGGACAACAGGGGAATATGCATATTTCTTTTCAACACATGGTACTTTTACAAAAATTAACCATTGGGATACACAGATCCTCTGCCCAGATGAAAAAAGTCAGAAATAATCATTATACTCTCTTATTACCTAAAGAAGTAAGAATGAAAATTGGTTCAAAGATGACCAACAAAAAATACAAAGCAAAAAGGAGTCAGAGGACAAGTCTTAGAAATGATAAATTTGTAAAGGAAAAAGAAAATGATTAATTAAACCATATCTCAAAATTTCTAGGATGCAGCTTAAGGAGGCCTTGGACATGGGGAGAGGGGAGGAACAGACATACCCTCAAACATTAAGAATATTTTTAAAAAGAGTTGTTTAACTTAATATGCATTTAAAAATTAGAAAAAAATAAATGGAAAACTGAAAATAAATACAAATAATGACATTAAAATTACAGGGGAAATAGATAAAGAGATAAGTTGGATATAAAAAAAATTTGAGAAAAACAAAAATAGCTTCTTTGAAGTGATTCAAAAAAGTGGAGAAAACCTTAGCTAATATGATCAAAAGGAAGAATGCATAAAATTCAGTCATTGAAACAGCAAATGGCAACGGTGAAATGGGCACCCTCCTTTGGGAGCCCTGGTAGCCTCTCCTATGACTAGCCTGTATGTTTTCATGTGAATAGAGCTCCTGATGGCCAAGAGAAAATTTCTCAGATTTCTTTCTGCATTTACCTCAAACAACACCTGCTTCCTGAAAGAAATGTCCGAAGGAAAATTCCCAGGAAACCATTGCCAAAATGCAGAGCAGCCAAGTCAATGAGAAAAAGCCTGCAAGCTTCCAGAAAGCAAGTCCAGTACAATTCAAGTACTAAGGAGCCACCATTAGGACCAGACACAATTTGGCAGCAACTTTCATTAAGGAACAAAGAACTTGGAACAGGATATGACAGAAGGCAAAGGACCTGACCTTATGGCCAAGAGCAAATTATGAAGTAAAAACAAATGGAATATTTTCAGGGGAAAAGCACCTTTAATGATAGTCCTTCCAAGCATTCCTAAGGAAAAGACCACAAATGTAGAAAACTTTCTAAGTTGAGACCCATGAGAAGAAATACAAAAAAGAATCCAGGATGAACTAGCCTCAGGGACACAAAATAAAAGGAAGAACTAGTTATATACAATCATAGTGAGTGACATGTTTTCCCTCTGATTCCTATTTGGGCTCACAGAGGGAATCAAAGAATAGTAAAGAGGGGAGGGGTTCTGTTATGTCTGGATGATCTTAAGCAGAGACTGGAAAGAGGGGAAGAGGGTGGAGAGAAAGGAGGGCTAGGAAATGTTATCTCTGTCAAGGGGGGTCCTGGACTAGACATTTCTACAAGCAAGAGGATAGGGACATCTGAGCCTCAGTCATCTATTCAAAGGAAGGAAGAATTCCCAGGACATAGGCAGATGAAGGGAGAAATGCAGTTTACTCCCTAGTGAATTGACTGGAGTCAGTTCTATCCATTATACTCTTCCAGGTCAATCCAGGGCCTGTGTAGCCTAGAGCAATCATGATATCCAAGAACCTGGAGTGCCATGATACACTAAGGTGATTCTTAATCCTTCTTTTTCTTCCAGTTGTTCTCACGGTCTCTGCCAGTTCCTGGCACTCTGCACAGGGGAGCTTAAGTTAAACCAGCAAAAGAAACAGTTGGTGTAGTACTTTGAGGCCCAGGAATGACAGAGGTGAGGATGAGAATCCCAGCAGCCTCTTTTAGACAGGAGAGATTGGTCCTTGTGCCAGGGCAGGTTTTAGAAGTACCAGAGCAGCAGGATGGCTCAGAGCTCTGTGTCCTAGAACTGCTGAGCTTGGACTCAAGGCCTTTCTCAGTGCTTATTGGCAGGAGCCAAGGAATGGTCAAGGGAAGGATTTCTGCTCTGATGACCAGGAGAAGGGCTGGGGAAGCTTTCAGGCTCGGCTGCCCACATGAACAGGACAAATTCTGCTTGAAGGCTTTTCTAGGAGCTTCAGAAGAACAAGGCAGAGGAAACCAAGAGGAGAGGAGAGAGATCTTGGGTGGGAAAGGGTACTGAGCAGGCCTAATGAGAGCAGATCTGCTCTCTCTGGAATGGAGATTCATGATGAAGTGGTGGACCTTATCTGTCCCTTGTAATGAGGAGGAATTGAGAAACAAACGGTGAAGTGGGAGGGGTGTGTGTGTGTATCCAGTCCCAAGATGCCAAGGGTCCAAGGATGCAGTTGGGCAGGGCAGTGTTACTACTGGGTTCCCCTGTTTTTGTTTAGAAATGACCCATACTTCAGGCCCTGACAGCTCCACCGCCCGTCCTCCATGACTAGGGAAATGGCTGTGACTGCTGATGTTGGTCAGGCCTGGGGATGGACTGCACTCACCTGAGGAGGTCCGAGGCTCCCAGGGCCCATTCCCTCTGTCTCCAGGCTCCCTATGAAGATAGCAAACACCCAGAGTGACTCCTTTTTGTCAAATTCCTCCCTTTGGCACTTGGTCTTTATCTCAGGGTCTTGCTGCTACCACACTTCAGGGGCCTAAAAAATTGATAACAGCCAAAGCTCTTACTAACAAAAGTTACAGCTAACCATGGGGGGCTTTAATTTTCAGCCTCTCTGAAAACCCAGAGAAAGCCAGGAACCCCCAGGAGAGTCCTTCCCTTCTTTCCACTCTTCATAGAAAAGTCCAGCTTCTCCTCATCCTGGTCCCAGGCTAATTGCCTTTGATTTCATGGCCTGGGAGAATGCCGTTTGGGGCCCTGACAAGTAAAACTGTTCCAATTTCACTCCAATGTTGCTGTCTGCATTTGACCCAATTCTTGGGCCAGTCCTAGGTTACCAGAAGAAGCTGGAGAGGGAGAAGCATCCCAGAGGAGAGGACTTTCCCCTCCTTTTCTCATCAGGAGGCAAGCCTACAGGGATTCCTCGTGGAGTGTGAGGTCCTCCAGGAGTTACAAAGGCCCTGGCCCTCCTGGTGGGGGAGAGACTGCACCCTAAAGAACAATTCCGAGAGGGTCAGGTTTGGAAAGGGAGGTTGTCTGAAAATTGCTCCCGTCCTTTTACTTCTTTTCTCTTTCCTCTCGCCATTGTTCTACTGAGAACATAGAGGTACAAGGGTGTTTGGGATCCCAGATGAGAGACCTTCAGCCTCCATGGCTCCTGAGTCAGAACTCTCCTCCTCCCACCCCCCAGTGGTCCTCTGCTTCCCTGCCTCCCCTCCACCCAAATAACACACACATTATTCTGGACACTAGACTGGGGCTGACTGCTTTGGGGAAGATGAAGCAAAATTGGGGAGGTGGAGGATGGGGAGGGTTCTGGAATGGAACCCCCATGAAATGACTAGGGTAAGCCTGAGCCTGGAAGACAAAATTCTGTCTCGCATTCAATTCTGAGGGCTCAGAGAGAAGAGGAGCCAGAGAAGCAGGAGGTTTGGAGAACAGAGCTAGGGTCAGGAAGGAAAGATAGACCAAAGGAGGTCATGGAAGTCAGGGACAGTGGGGTGAGAAGTGCTGGACAGCTGAGTTTAGGAAAGAAGGAAGACTGTGCGCTGAGGTATACTAGGAGTTGGGGAGGAATGCTGGGATCTTCTGGTAGAGCTTAGGCTTGGAGTAAGGCAGGAGAACAGAATCTCTAAGGAAGAGATGGGATGGGGAGACAGGATAGCTGTGCCCTGATCAGAAGGCTGAAATTATGGACAGTCTGAAGTCTGGGAAAATGTGCCCCAATGGGAAATCTGGGCAAGTTTGGGAAGTGATATGGAGTCTGGAAAAGGTTAAGGGTTGGAATGCTTATCCTACAGGCAATCTTGGAAGAAAGGTGTGCTCCAGGTAGACCTGGAGGTCATGTACCTCAAGTTCAAAAGAGGAGACTCAAAGGCAAGGGCAACAAGTGGAAGTTAGGAAATATGGAACATGCTGGCTCAGACATACCTGGGAGATGCAAGCACAGGCCTGAGTGCAGGAATGTCGAGAGATCTCAGGGGCAAGGAAAAAAAGAGGAGAGCCCTGAGCTCGCTGTGGCTAAAGGGGAGAGATCTGAGCTCTCAGGAGGAGAGGGGAAGAAAACTGAGCTCCAAAAGAGAAAAGAGGGAGACCGGAGCTACCAGGAGCAAATGGGGAGAGATCTGAACTCCTGGGGGAAAAGGGGAGAGATCTGAGCTTCTGGGGGAAAAGAGGAGAGATCTGAGCTCCCAAGGGGAAAGGGGAGAGATCTGAGGTGACCAGGAGGAAATGGGGAGATATCTGAACTCCCAGAGTGAAAAGGGGAGAGATCTGAGCTCCCAGGGGGAAAAGAGAGACTGGAGGAACTCACAGGGAAAAACAGGGACAGAAAACTCACAGGCAGAGCAGTTTCTACAGCAGGGAAGGCAGAAAGGAACTGGAAAGCACATTGATCCCAGTTCAGACTTCCTATTTCCGCCCAGTTTGGGCGGGTCTTCCTGGTCCCAAGAGCCCAGCCCTGTCCCTCCCCTAGGATGCTTGAGCTCTTTCCTCCAAATACACTCATGGCCTGGACACATCTGCAATGCTAGGGACTGTAAAACCAGCTACTAAGACCATTAGTTCTAGGTTAATGTGGCTTTTTTCCCATGGGTAGTTTTTTTCCTAAGGATTACTTTGGGACTGTGAGAATGGGGTTAGAAATAATGATAGGGGGCACTGATTGCTTCCCTTATATAAGCTACTGCTCTATGAAGCAGACCAGTACAGCTGGCTTCTCAATCAGGAGAGATTCAGGAGTTTGGGAGCAGGACCACTTACCTGGATTACAGAACCTCATGGTGACCTGACCTTGTAAATCCCATGGTGTGCTATGGGTTCTGTCATCTAGCAGGTGGTATTGCCCATTTAGGATGGGACAGGTGGAATCACAAGTACACATCTTTGAGTCTGGCTGAAGTGGGAGTGGAGAGCAGGACTTCAAAGGGACCTTTCCACCATGGCTCCAAGAAAGGCTTTCAGAGATTCCAGCAGACCCAATTACAGGACTCCATTAGGTGCTAAGCCTCAGTTGAGATTCTTAAAAAATGGGACTCAGAGACAAGTTGGTAAATCTCTGATGTTGTCTGAGCCAATGCAATAAAGTTCTATAGGAGGGAGCATTAAATTGCTATGCTTCCCCACCATGGGTACAGTGGTCCTGCCTAATATTATCTCATAATAGCTTCTTCCTATCTAGCTCTTTCATGAATTTAATAAGGGAGGTTTTAAGTATCCCATTAACTGTTTTTCCCATCCTTGATGACAATGTTTGTGCTGACTGATTGACCAGGATGAAAACACCTTAGGTAATGAAGCTCTTGTAAAATTGGCACATCTATTACTATGTATTTTTTTTTTAAAGAACCCTACATAATGGAATGATTTTTCTATTTGTTTCCCTAGCAAATTTATTTATTCTTCATATACATGGCTTTAATATACATGTTCTTGGGAGAGAAAACGCACAACAAAAATGCAAAACCATTAAAGAGATTAAAAAAATAAAAGAAAAAATGTAGAGAGCATCCCATGTGTTGATTTTCATTCAGTCTCCTTAGTTCTTTGTGTGGATGTAGATGGCATTTTCTGTGCAAAGTCTGTTGGGATTGCTTTGCATCCCTGAACCTCTGAGGAGGACCAAGGCTTTTATAGCCTTGATCATCATGCATTCTGACTGTTACTGTTCTGCTTGTTTGTATCAATGTCAGGTCATGTAACTCCAGGCTTTTCCATAACCAGCTCATTCATCATTTTTACAGAACAATAATATTCCATTGCCTTCATGTACCACAAGTTGTTCAGCCATTCCCCAATCGATAGATATCTACTTATTTTCCAGTTCTTTGGGACCGCACAAAGAGCTGCTGCATTTTGTCCCATGTGGGTCTGGGATGATTTTATAAGAGGATTTTTGCTAGCCCAGAGGTTGTGGCAGTATGAGGGGAACTCTGCCACTCACTGGAAAAGTGTACAGACCATCCCCAGAGCATATTTGGAACCATGGGCAGCTGGCAATTGAATGAAGTCCCTCTCCCAGGTTTGAAAGCGAACATCTGGGAGAGGAAATTGGCCCCAAGCTGGCCTCAGAGGCTTGTTTACATTGTGCTTGGGGCAGCTGGGACTCATCTCATAGGTGCTGATGGCAGCCCTGGGAAACCTCCCTCACCCATATTTTTGGGCTACTCCCTCCAACTTGTTGGGTCCTCAATGGCTGAATGAAGACAGGTACAATGGAGGGACAAACAAGTCCTTAGGGAGAACTATGAGTCCATTGGATCCATTGTAGTCCTATGAAGTTTACACCCCTCCTTTGGAAGCTTTTCTTGCTCTGTGATGAGCATTCTCTGCTGGGCTGGGGCAACTTCTCCCTTCCGCCTTTGTGCTGAGATGCACAAGATAAAGTTTGTACTTTGTGGGCAAAGCTTATGTTCCATGGAGACTTCTGCTCTAGAAAGTTTGCCTTCCAGCATCTGGAGAGTTACCGCCAGGGTTTCAGCTGTTTGGTCAGTGCAGTCATTTGCTTGGTCATGGAGGTTGTTTTCTCAGTTGTGCCCAGGAAGTATCGTTACTGCCATGGCCTGGCGAAGCAATAAAGAGTCATATTTGAGATCCTTTTTTTTTTGTTTTTTATTGGACTGTCCTGAGGAAGAAGCCCCGATGTTTCCCTAGCACCCTAAAGTCAGGGCTACTCCAAAGACATATCTGCTCTGGGTGCAGATATTCATCCTTTTGTCTTTTTTAACTGAAGAGCCTGGCTACTGCCCTGAGTTCAGCTTGTTGCGCTGAATGGCCATCCGAGAGTGATGAAGTTTGAGGCACTTCTGTGGCAGGGGTGATGCCCTAAGCAATGACCAAACCTCCTTCCTCACTTCTGGCGCAGATGCATCAGATCTCTGTCGAAGTCAGCTCCTCCTAAGGAGGTTCCCTTCAGGTCCTCCCAGGGATAAAGTAAGATATCCAGATAACTTATACAGTCAAGGTCTACAGCCCATCCTCAGAGTCTCAGGTAGAAAGGGGGCAGGACTGATTGTGTTTCTGATGGTCCCTTCCAGGGTGGCTCAACTGCTCGAGGACAGTGCTGAGGGGGGGTGAATTCATAGCAGTGTGGGGTTTCAGCAGCATAGGTAACAGGAGCCATTTAGGAAGAATTGAGATAATGTTCTCAGGGGTGGAGACTAGGGCTGCTGTGGCCTCAGTTGCTTGGAGGTAGCCTGGAGGCCGGTTACATTATCATTCAAAACTTTATTATAGTACCCCATGGCACAGAAGCTTTCACCCTATTTCTGTGCTAATAAAGCAAGTGTGTTCCCTCCTTTCTCACACATAAATAAAACAGATGAGAGAAAATAGTTGGGGAGGCCTGAAGTTGGGCAGCATTGGAAGGCAGACTTCAAGAATCAAAGGAGGTTTGAGCTTATGGGGAAAAGCCAAGCACTGAGGACAGCAAGCTTTAGGAGTCTATAAAGTGCAATGGCAAAGCTGAGAAGTCCGGGATCCAGAGAGGAGAGTAACCTGTTAGACCCAGGAAGGCACAGACCCTTCGGTGAGGTACAGAAAGCTGAGTGCTCTCTTTAAGATGGACCAGTCTGGGGAAAAGGCCGGAGGTAGAGTGTCCTTGGACCTTTACAGAGGGGAGGGCAAACTGGGGTTTCTTCCTAGGTTACTTGAGGCCTCTTGCCTCTTGCTAAACCCCTCAGCAGGTCCACAGAATCCCTAACAGAAATGTCTTGGGAGCAGGAACAAAGGAGATCATCAACACACTGGAGGAGGACTGAGTCCTGAAAATGTGAGAGGTCACGCCCTGTTGTAATATCTGTGAGAAATAGATGGTGACTCCATGAATTCCTGCAAAGGAAATCCGGGGCATGACCATCCCTCCCTGTAAAAGCAAATAGGAATTGGCTTTCAGGGGCAAGTGAGACTGAAAAGCAGCTGCTCCTGACTTACATTTCCTTAAAGTGGCCCAGGATGGTACAGGGTAAGCAGAGTGTGGGGGGTTGGGGCAATAGGGACTCTGGGTATTACAGTAGCGTTAACTGCTTGGAGATCATGAACAATTGCCCACCAGGGATTTAGATGAGCCCAGTTGTACAACAGTAGGGGGGAACTAATAAATGACCCGATGTCAATAGCATCTGAAGCCCACACCTGGAGGGGAAGGCAGAAGGGTTTAAAACTTGGAGTGTGGAGCCAGTCCCAACTACCCCAGCACCTCATGCCCCTGTATGAGCAAGGAGACCTCTCCAACAAGAGTCATGGGGCTACCTACAGTGGACATCAAGAGCTTGGTTGAGTCTGCCATCCCACTGGCGGGCAGATTCCCCAAGGCCCTGTTTGGTGTCCCGGACCTTTGCCACATCAGCGGGTTATGGGAAAGCAAGGGGTGCAGTGTCAACCCTAACCCTAACCCCCAACTTGGGTGAGGGGGTAATGCTGTTTATCTCCACCCTCTGAGGCCCATTCTGTTTCAAGCCCCTCCCCCAGGTTCTTCCCAAGCCCCCTGTTGGCACCAATCCCTTGTCTTCCCTTTGCTGACCAAGGCAGCCATGTGTTGACACAGATATGGATGCCCAGATCTGTGTGAATCCTGGATGAGTTGGAACTGTGCAGCAAAGCCTGGGATCCTCCCTGAGGCTGGGACACTCTTTGGCAAAAGCCTGGAGTTCTGCACACTGCCGGGGCTTGAAACCATAGGTCAGGGGTCCTCAAACTACGGCCCGGGGCCAGATGCGGCCTGCTGAGGACGTTTATGCAACTCCCTGGATTATGGCAAAATCAGACCGGAAGTGACATTCAACCTAAACTCACATTAGCAACGCACATTTCCAACACTGGGCTGAGGTGGCAGAGATAGAGTGTGAGGCAATACTGAGGTGAATTCCCAGGCTGGGGTGTGTGGTGTGGGGAAGGGAGAGAGATGCAGAAGATTGAGAACTGATGGCCTGTGGCCTTGTACAGTAACAACAGCCACCACAACAGACAGGCGCGGGAGATGTACAGTGCATGCTGAGCATGTCACGGCCGCTGCAGGGGGAATTCACTGTAGCAGTGAAGGTTGGAAGTGGGAGCACGAAGAGCGGGAGAGAGTGCAGGAAACGGAGGCATCACAGTGCAGAGGCAGCTTGGAGGAAGCTGGGCATCGCAGTCTGTATGTCTCGTGTGGGCAAAGTTATTGCTGGTATATTGTTTTTGTAGTGTTTTATATATATATATATGTATATATATGTATGTATGTATGTATGTATATGTATTTTACTAATAGCAATTTGGAATCCCTAAAATAATGATGTCAAGAAAAAGAAAAATTGACTCAGAGTATAGCATATTCAAAGAACAGTGGACTTAGGATTACTTTTTCATGCAGTACAAGGAAAGAGCTGTATGTCTGATACGCCAGAATATAATGTCTGTGTGCAAAGAATATAATTTGTGTCAACACTATGAAACTCAACATAAAGATAAATATGATTGGTTGGAGAAGTGAGAAAAGATAAAATATTAAAATGGAAAAATACATTGACAAATCAGCAAAATACTTTTGTGAAGCAGAAGCAGCTAAATATTTCATCACTGCGAGCAAGTTTTCAAGTTGCCAAGCTAATAGCACGCACTGGCAGACCATTTGTGGAGGGAGAATTTGTTAAAGAATGCCTTCTTTCTGTTGCCAAAGAGATGTGTCCAGAGAAGGCCGATTTATTTAATACAGTGAGTCTTTTGGGATCTACAATTACACAGAGGATTGAAGAAATGGGAGACAATCTACAACAGCATTTGCAAAACTACAGAAAAAAAATTTCATATTTTTCCTTGGCACTCAATGAAAGCAATGATGTTCGTGATTCTGCACAACTTCTAATTTTTATTTATGGGACGAATGATTATTTTGAAATCATAGAAGAGCTTGCTGCACTGCAAAACATCAAAGGAATAATTACAGGAGAATTATGCGACTCACTGGGTTATGGCAAAAACTTTGCCAAACTATGAATGGTTTGGAGCTGGACTAGACTAAACTAGCCAGCGTGACAACTGATGGTGCTCCTAGTTTGGTGGGGTCTAAGAAAGGAGTAATTGCTCACATTAACCAAGAGATGGACAAACATAACCATTCTCATCCAATAGCCATACACTGCCTCATCCACCAACAAGCGCTGTGTAGTAAATCACTGAAGTGGGAGTTATGAAAAGTGTGGTATCTTGTGTTAACTTCATTAGAGCACTAAATCACAATTTCAGGAGTTTCTGTCTGAGCTAAATGTTAAGTATGAAGATGTTCTATATCACACAGAAGTCCATTGGCTGAGTCAAGGGAGAGTTTTGAAACATTTCTATGACTTATTTACACTGATTACAACTTTTCTGCTTTCAAAAAACAAAGAAGCACCAGAGCTCAATGATGCAGAATGGAAATGGCATCTTCCCTTTTTGACAGATGTAACAGAGCTACTCAACAATTTCAATATGCAACTTCAAGGAAAGGGAAGCTCATCTGTGATATGCAATCACATGTCAAAGCATTTGAAGTAAAATTAGGCCTCCTCATCAAACAAGTGAAGGAGGAAAACTTCTGCCATCTCCCCACAACTCAAAATCTGTTAGCAGAAAAACCGCTGATTGCATTCCCAAACAAAACATGATATTATATTTCCAGGAACAGCACTATTTTGGATAACAGATGTTCTAGAATTGAATCATAATAGTGAAACATATAGAAGATAACATATTTCCTTGACTTGAAATGATTTACAGGTGAAGGTGAGAGAACAATTCCTTTTTGAATTTGAGTGAAAGCACTGCACTTAGCTCAGAGTTTTTCTTTAATTAAAAGTGATTGATGGAAAAATCAGACTTTTGCATTTAACTGAGAGGGGAACACTGAACTTTTTAATTCATGACCTTCTTTACCTGAAGATTGTTGTTGATAATGGTCCTTTGTTCTTGAAAAGGACTGAAGCCTTGGTTGGTTGGGACAAGGATGAGGATGTGATGAATGACTTGCTAGTGAGTTGGACTGAAGAGAGATAAAACTATGTAGTCATCAGCCTCTCTGGCCTTCAGTCATTTGAGACCAGTGGGCAATACATAGGCCAGGACAACTGGTAGTGACTCCCATTTCTGCCTAATGTATAAACCCCTCAATAACTTAAAGACTTGAGAGGACTTTACATGTTTGAAGATGGTGATCCTGGGGTTGCAGAGTTTTTCCTTTGTTAGTCCAAATAGATTATGAAGTTAAAATATTTTACAACCTAATTTATAGTCAAGGTTGGCATCACCTTTAGCAGCATCTCACCATTTGTCAAGGGAATCAGATGTTTGCTTATCAATGTATTTTATGAACGTATTTTTTTCTAAACATTCTCCAACTGAAAAACATTTATTTTCTCTTTCGAATCTACCTTTTTCTCCCTCTGGTTCTTAAGATTTTATGCCTCCTGGTGGGATCTGTGTCACAAAGTATAGCTATTTAATCACTGTTCAGTAAATCATAATGCCAAATGACATTTCTAAACAGTTGGACCAATTCATACCTAGATACATTATATTACTATGCCTCTAATTTTATAGCGTCCCCACCAAACACTATGTCTAACTTTTGGGGTCATCATTGCCAAGTTAATAGATGTAAACTGTAACCTCAGAGTTGAAATCTTTCATTTCTAAAAGCAGCTCAATAAAAAATTTTCTTCCTGAATAAATAGGGCAAGGAATCTACTTCAATAGTTGCACATAAAGAGCTGTTCATTTAGGAATGACATGGAAGTTTCCTAAATCAACAAAGATCTAGATTTAGAATTTCCCAATCTTGCTGCCTTTCCAAATTGCCAATCAAGGCCAGAATGCTTGGTGAAGTTGTCTCAATTATTAGGCTGAATCTGAAGCTGAGGACCCAGCAAGAAGTAGTATTGAAGATTGGGATTTATCTTCATGTCCCTCTTTGGCTTCTCAGAGGCACAGGACCTTTAAAGGATTTACAACTGGGAGAGACTCTATGCTTAATCTAAGTACACTGAGACCCAGTTAATTTAAATTACTTTTTCAAGACCACAAAGAATCAGAATTGTCCTCCCTAACCCTAACCCGACTCCAAATCTAGTGACCTTTCCACTCCACCATATTGTCTTTCATGCAGGTGGATCCAATATGCTTTAAAAGCTACTGGTAAGCAAAACTACAAAACACTTTTCACACAAATTAAGTCTGATCTAACCAATTGGAAAAATATTAAATGCTCTTGGATAGGGCGAACAAATATAATAAAGATGACATTACTACCTAAACTAACCTATTTGTTTAGCACTATACCAATCAGACTCCCAGAAAACTATTTTAATGACCTAGAAAAAATAACAACAAAATTCATATGGAAAAACAAAAGGTCAAGAATTTCAAGAGAATTAATGAAACAAAAAAAATCAAATGAAGATGACTTAGCTATACCAGATGTAAAATTATATTATAGAGCAGCAGTTACCAAAACCATTTGATATTGGCTAAGGAATAGATTAGTTGATCAATGGAATAGGTTAGATTCAAAGGACAAAACAGTCAATAACTATAGCAATCTAGTGTTTGACAAATCCAAAGACCCCAGCTTTTGGGATAAGAACTTTCTGTTTGACAAAAATTGCTGGGAAAATTGAAAACTAATATGGCAGAAACTAGGAATCGACCCACACTTAACACTGTACACCAAGAAAAGGTCAAAATGGGTTCATGACCTAAATATAAAGAATGAGATTATAAACAAATTAGAAGAACACAGAATAGTTTACCTCTCAGACCTGTGGAAAAGAAGGAATTTATGACCAAAGAAGAACTAGAGATCATTATTGATCACAAAATAGAAAATTTTGATTATATCAAACTGAAAAGTTTTTGTACAAACAAAACTAATGCAGACAAGATTAGAAGGAAGCAATAAACTGGGAAAATATTTTTACAGTAAAAGGTTCTGATATAAGGACTCATTTCCAAAATATATAGAGAATTGACTAATTTATAAGAAATCAAACCATTCTCCAATTGATAAACGGTCAAAGGATATGAACAGACAATTCTCAGACGAAGAAATTGAAAGAAACTAATTTCTAGCCATTTGAAAAGATGCTCCAAGTCATTATTAATCAGAGAAATGCAAATTAAGACAACTCTGAGATACCACTACACACCTGTCAGACTGGCTAGAGTGACAGGGAAAGATAATGCGGAATGTTGGAGAAGATGTGGGAAAACAGGGACACTAATACATTGTTGGTGGAATAGTGAATACACCCAGCCATTCTGGAGAGCAATTTGGAACTATGCTCAAAAAGTTATCAAACTGTGCATACCCTTTGATCCAGCAGTATTACTACTGGGCTTATATCCCAAAGAGATCATAAAGAAAGGAAAGAGATCTGTATGTGCGAGAATGTTTGTGGCAGCCCTGTCTGTAGTGGCCAGAAACTGGAAACTGAGTGGATGCCCATCAATTGGAGAATGGCTGAATAAATTGTGGTATATGAATATTATGGAATATTATTGTTCGGTAAGAAATGACCAACAGGAGGATTTCGGAAAGGCCTGGAGAGACTTACATGAACTGATCCTGAGTGAAACGAGCAGGGCCAGGAGATTATTATATACTTCAACAACAATACTATAAGATGATCAATTCTGATATACCTGCCCATCTTCAGCAATGAGATGAACCAAATCAGTTCCAATGGAGCAGTAATGAACTGAACCAGCTACGCCCAGCGAAAAAACTCTGGGAGATGACTAAGAACCATTACATTGAATTTCCAATCCCTATATTTTTGCCTGCTTGCATTTTAGATTTCCTTCACAGGTTAACTGTACAATATTTCAGAATCCAATTCTTTTTGTACAGTAAAATAACAGTTTGGTCATGTATACTTATTGTGTATCTAATTTATACTTTAATATATTTAACATCTACTGGTCATCCTGCCATCTAGGGGAGAGGAAAAATTGGAACAAAAGGTTTGGCAATTATCAATGCTGTAAAATTACCCATATATATAACTCATAAATAAAAAGCTATTAAAAAAAAAAAACTATTGGTGAAGCCTTCTTTTCTCCCCCTCAACCCCCCTCCTTCACCCTTAGGGTTTTGGCTAAAGAAAGCTAAGTATAAATGGCATCAACATCACATCTTCTACCAATGTCCTCTACCTAATTAATTTTCCTCTTTATTTGAATGCTTTTGCCTTTTTCTTTTTGCAGATCTGGCAATAAGTAATCAGATTTTTATAATACACTTGCCAAAATGATTTCATTCATAATGTTTCTCTGCAGTGTGGATTCTCTGATGGAAACTAAGTGATTTCCCTTTTCAAAAAGTATTTCCCCAGTAATTACACTTGTAAGGTTTCTTTCCAGTGTGAATTCTCTGGTGTATACAAAGAACTCTTATGTTAAATTTTTTTTTTTACCTTTATTACATTCATAAGGCTTTTCTCCAGTGTAGATTTTCTGATACAGAGTAAAAACACCCCCCCCTTTTTTTTTAATTAAAGCTTTTTATTTTCAAAATGTATACATGGATAATTTTCAATAGTCATCCTTGTGAAACCCCAAATTTTTCCCCTCCCTTCCCTCCACCCAATCCCCTAGATGGCAAATGATCACATTTCACTTAGCGTCAGTTCATATAAGTTTCTCCAAGTCTCTATGAAATGATCCTGATCATTCTTTATAGAACAATAATATTCCATAATGTTCATATACCACAACTTATTCAACCATTCTTCAATTGATGGGCATCCTCTCAAAAACTTCCTTTTTAAAAACACTTTCCACATTGCTTAGTGAATTCTTGGATGTCCAATGAGTTCCTTTCTATCTACAAGTCTTTCCACACTGGTTACATTCAAAAAGTTTCTTTCCAGTAAAGATTTTCCGATGTGGAGTAAGAACATCCCTTTTTGTAAAAGTCTTTCCTCATTGGTTACATTCATAAGGTTTCCCTCTAGTGTGGATTCTCTGATGTCCAATAAGGGTTCCCTTTTCTCTAAAAGCCTTTCCACACTGGTTACATTCATAAGGTTTCTCTCCAGTGTGGATTCTCTGATGTCCAATAAGGGTTCCCTTTTCTCTAAAAGCCTTTCCACACTGGTTACATTCATAAGGTTTCTCTCCAGTGTGGATTCTCTGATGTACAATAAGATCTCCCTTTTCTCTAAAAGCCTTTCCACATTGGTTACAGTCATAAGGTTTCTCTCCAGTATGGATTCTCTGATGTCCAACAAGAGCTCCCTTTTGTCTAAAAGCCTTTCCACATTGGTTACATTCATAAGGTTTCACTCCAGTGTGGATTCTCTGATGCATAACAAGAGATCCTTTTTCTCTAAAACCCTTTCCACATTGGTTACATTCATAAGGTTTCTCTCCATTGTGGATTCTCTGGTGTCTAGTAAGAATTCTTTTATTTGTATAAGCCTTCCCACACTGATTACATTCATAAGGTTTCTCTCCTGTGTGAATTCTCTGATGCTCAATAAGAGTTTTCTTATATCTAAAAGTCTTCCCACATTGGTTACATTCATAAGGTTTCTCTCCAGTGTGGGTTCTTTGATGTACAGTAAGACCACCCCTTTGTGTAAAAGCCTTTCCACATTGGTTACATTCATAAGGCTTTTCTCCAGTGTGGATTCTCTGATGTGTAGTAAGACGTTCCTTATGTCTAAAAGTCTTTCCACATTGTTTACATTCATAAGGTTTCTCTCCAGTGTGGATTCTCTGATGTCTAGTGAGAGCTTTCCTTTGACTAAATTCCTTTCCACATCTCTTACATTCATAAGGTTTCTCTCCAGTGTGAATTCTTTGATGCTCAATAAGAGACTTTTTATACCTTAAAGTTTTTCCACACTGGTTACATTCATAAGGTTTCTCTTCTGTGTGGATTTTCTGATGTGTACTAAGAGTTCCTCTATTTTTAAAAGCCTTTCCACACTGGTTACATTCATAAGGCTTCTCTCCAGTGTGGATTCTCTGATGTGTACTAAAAGTTTCTCTATTTTTAAAAGCCTTTCCACACTGGTTACATTCATAAGGCTTCTCTCCAGTGTGGATTCTCTGATGTGTAGTAAGACTTTGCTTATGTCTAAAAGTCAATCCACACTGGTTACATTTATAAGGTTTCTCTCCAGTGTGGATTCTCTGATGTGTACTAAGAGTTCCCTTTTCCCTGAAAGCTTTTCCACATTGTTTACATTCATAAGGTTTCTCTCCAGTGTGGATTCTCTGATGATATGTAAGTCGTTCCTTTTTTCTAAAAGCCTTTCCACATTGTTTACATTCATAAGGTTTCTCTCCAGTATGGATTTTCTGATGTAAGATAAAAACTCCCTTATATATAAAACCCTTCTCACACTGACTACATTCATAAGATTTCTCTCCAATGTGGAATTTCTGATGTTTAGTAAGAGCTTTCTTTTGACTAAATACCTTTTTGCAACGGTTACGTTCATAAGGTTTCTCTCCGGTGTGAATTTTCTGATGTCTAGTAAAATCTTTTCTTTGACTAAAATCCTTGCCACATTGGTGACATTCATAAAGCTTCTCTCCAGTGTGGATTCTCTGATGTACAATAAGATTTTCTTTTTTTATAAAACTTTTTCCACATTGATTACATTCATAATGTCTCTCTCGAAGTTGGATTCTCTCATGTGTTGCACAGATTTCTCTCCAAGTAAAGTCATAGGGACTATCACTCGTGAATCTTTGCTTGTGAATTCGTACTACAGAAGTGCTTAGCTTTGCAGAAGTTTCCTTTATTTCAAGTCTGATCTCTTCTTTTCCTTAATTTTTTTTTGTGGGGGGGTGGGAAAGAAAAGAAAACAACAAACAATAAAACAAATATAGACATGATGCAGGAACATACACACACACACACACACACACACACACACACACACATATATATATTTCCTTCCCTCCTTCCCTCTATCAGCAGAAATGAAACTCAGTTATTTTCTCTTTTCCTAGGCAAAAAGAAAAATCTTAAATGGGCAGAACCAATCATTTTAAATCCCATTAGTTTACTTCCCAAACATAATTTAATTTTTAAGGAGCTTCATGCACAATTACATT
This sequence comes from Antechinus flavipes, assembly GCF_016432865.1. Lineage (NCBI taxonomy): Eukaryota > Metazoa > Chordata > Mammalia > Dasyuromorphia > Dasyuridae > Antechinus > Antechinus flavipes. The sequence goes on along the minus strand of NC_067403.1, from coordinate 32,414 downwards.
GGAACTTCACAATAAACCTGTAACAATACAGAAAGTACCTTCATTCTCCTTAGGTGAACAACTCAGGTCATCAGCTCAGAATGGCTGAGTGACTTGGCCAAAATCCCAGCAGCTGAGACTAGAATTTCCACCTTGTGAAGGGACATGCTCTGCCTACAGTATATGACAAATTATCTCCACTCTCAATTTTTTCCTTTCCCGTTCATTATCTGCACTTTCAATTGAATGATTTTTACTTATTTTTTGTTGAGGTGATTGGGATTAAGTGATTTGCCAAGAGTCACACAGCTAGGAAGTGTTCATTGTCTGAGGTCAGATTTGAACGCAGGTCCTCCTGACTTCAAGACTGGTGTTCTATGCACTGAGCCACCTAGTTGCCCCCATTATCTGCACTTTCACTTGTTTTCATAGATATGTCATTTGGTGCATTTATAGGAAATAATCAAATTATTTCATGATCCATCCTGAGTGTAACCATCACAAATTTTCATGATGATCACTTTCAATTTTATTTTTTCTATTACATTATCTGAGATCATATTCAGAAGATTAACACAGTCTTCTTTTGTATTTATTTGAGGTATAAGTGATTTCGTTCTGACACATTAACTTTTTTGAGATAGCTATTACTTATTTTTTTTTTTTTAAATTTATCATTATGTGCCCCCTTTATATCCTAAGATACACAATTTTTGAAATTATCCACATAAAACTGAGTTCATCATCCTGAGATATAGAAGGGTAGTGCAGGCTGTACTATTGCAATCCTTTTCCTTTTAGAAGCTTGCAAATCCCTTGAAGGATTGAGATAATGATCCAAGGGATCTGACCTAAAAATGTCTTAGTGGGACTTAAAGTGGTGAATAAATGCCTGATTTGATTATAAAAGTAGCTGCCATGATTTCAGTCTATCATGATCACCAACAGACTGCTCTGGAGGACTGTGCAGTGAGTCCATCAAACTCTGGCTGTTTCTAAGTGCAACATATTCTTCTCAACTTAACATCAGATTGTTCCCAGCATTCCAAGAAGGTTGGACACTCATGTATAAATGGCCACAGGCCTGGAAAGACCCTCAGAGGTTGTCTCTTCCCAGAGCAGAGTAGTTCTCTCCCTCCTGGCTTACCTTGCAAAGCATCTCACCCAATAATCTAATCGCAAGATGTAACCTGGGCCTGCATTCTTGTAGCAGTGCCGGTAGGCTACTTGAAAACCATGGTCAGGAGGCAGGAACTGGAGAAGCCATCATGAAATCATCATGGAAGGCCACACATGTTCTACCAAAACAGACCAATGTGCCACTCATTGAAATGTGTAAGCCTATTTTCTAATTAGAAAGTATCTTCTGATTATGTTACTCTTTTCCTATCTGGCAGATTCACAAAGGAATTGGTTGGCTACATGGGTTGCTCATTTAGTAGGGTTTCAGTTGTCCTTTCAAAGGTTGTGATTATATAAATATTATTAAAAAACAACATAAAGTAATATATGTAACTGACCCTTAAGTACATTTGTCATTTAGGACATTAGTACTTGAGTCAATAGAAATATAAATCTTTTTTAACAGTAATCAGCAATTGCTTTTGACTGGCTAGAGTTTAAAAAATGAATTTCCACATCTCCCCAGGAGCTTATTCAATTCTTCTGTTTTCTGTCTCATAGATGTATAACTATATTCATCATATCTATTTCAAAATCAGAATACAGTTACAGGGGATAGAATGTGGATAAGGCCTTAAAACAGGAAGAATGCAGTTTTATTCCCACTTCAGAACCTTGCTAATCTGGTTATAGGACCTCTGTTGGATTCAATTTCTTCATCTGTAAAATGGGCATAATAATAGCATTTAAGTCTTCGGATTCTCATGAGGATAAAATAAGAATGCAGAACATGGCACAAAGGGCTGTATAAATGCAAGCTATTTTATTTGTCTTTGACTATTTCTTCCCCAGTTCTGCTCTCCTTCTTAAACCATTATGATCCTCACCAATTAATAATGCACTGAGGCACTAAATTATTCAGTCTCTCTGGTGCACAGTGGATTTCTCCACAGTCGCTGGTTTTTTTTCTGTCCAGCCACTCTATGACCTCCATGAGACCTCTTTGTGTTCCAGGCATTTAGCCTAGGGCTGTCCTATAACAGGCCCTTAATTGTTTACTAACTAGAAGAAGTTCTAAGAAATGGCTCAAGTCCCAAACCTAATCCCTTTTGGCACTTTCAGGAGAGTTCCACTGCCCCAAATCCCAAATCCAAACCCCAAGTCCCACTGCCCCTTATAGGATCACAGATGAGTACTAGAAGGGACTTACAGTGTAAGAAATATACTTGAAATAAGGTAACTCAGTGGAATTGATAAGATGATGGTTCTCTAGTACACATATATTTAGTACTTAGCATGATGATGTAATTAGTTCTACAAGTTGATACCTAGTCAGTGTGATGGAATGATATAATATTTAATATTTAATGTAATATTTAAGCTTAGGCTGAGACAGAAGGATTGGAAAGACTCGAAGATAGAGATCCTCGTGGTGGTTCTCTTGCCTCCTTCAATTCTCCACCTAAAGAGCAAGGACTTGGGCTAATCCTGAAGCCCACCAGAGAGCTAGCCCGGACGTTAAAGACTGATAGATATAGATATAGATACACATGATATATCCATGTTAAATTGTAACCTTCTTGGAGGAAGGTGGAAAAGGGAAAAAGTAATGTAAAAAGTGTATGGCAGAGAACAAAAGAAAACCTATAAGGAAGCAAAGAAAAGATGGACAGCTCTGAATACAATGCATGCTTTCTTTTTTTTTTTTTTTTAATTTTTTTTAAATAATTACTTTATATTGACAGAATCCATGCCAGGGTAATTTTTTTTTTTTTTTTACAACATTATCCTTTGCACTCATTTCTGTTCAAATTTTTTTTCCCCTCCCTCCCTCCACCCCCTCCCCTAGATGGCAAGCAGTCCTTTATATGTTGGATATGTTGCAGTATATCCCAGATACAATATATGTTTGCAGAACCGAACAGTTCTTTTGTTGCATAGGGAGAATTGGATTCAGAAGGTATAAATAACCCGGGAAGAAAAACAAAAATGCAGATAGTTCACATTCGTTTCCCAGTGTTCTTTCTTTGGGTGTAGGCTGCTTTTGTCCGTCATTTATCAATTGAGCATGCTTTCTTGAAATAGAAATTTAATGCTTTATAGTTTGAATCCTCTCATGTTCTTCCTTGTGCATGGCAATGTTGTGTTTTGTTTTTCTTTTCTCAAAATTTATATTAAACTTAAATAGAAAATAAGAAAATGTTGGGTGCCAAAATGTCATGTCTGGGCTAGCCTTCTGGAAGGCCTCAGGACCAGCCTGAGTCGTTGATCTTAGTGAAGGAGTGTAGCCTTCACTCCACGTGGATCTCTGTCTTTGAGTCTTTCCTGTCCTTTTGTCTCAGCCTAAGCTTAAATATTCTATTATAATGACATCATTCCAACATACTGAGTAGGTGTCAATTTGCAGAACTATTACATCACCATGCTAAATACTAAGTCTATATGTATACTAGAGAACCATCATCTCATCAATTCCACTGAGTTAACCTTTTTTTTTTTTTTCCAAATTATGGCCCTCCACACTACAGAGATATGGAGTGTGGCCCACTCATTTTGTGGAGGGGAAACCGAGATTCATTGATTAGTCCTGGACACTACTACCAAGAAATATGCAACAAAGAAATCCAAGTCTAGCCTTTCTCCCCAAAACTGAGCATTTTCTGCAGGGTAACTCCCAGAAGCCTCTTGTAATCATAGCTCTCCTATACCTGCATTCACTCACTCACCTGGAGAGCATCTCCTCAGGCCTTCTTGGTCCAGCATCTGGAGTGCTTCCTTTTGCCCAAAATAAGAGATCACCTCTTCTTTGGGAACTGGAAGCCCTGGGCATGGAAATCAGTAAGAGAAGATGGAGAGAAGTTGGTCACTTAGTTCTTGTTAGGAATAACATAAGAATATAGAGCTACTTATGTTCAGACATCTCAGTCTATACTCACCCACTGGGGCTTGTAAAGTAAGTAACTTAAGATAGGATGCCCACTATTTGTTCAACTTCTGAGAGAGAGCCAAAGGCCCTTCTTCTCACTTCCTGTCCTATAACACTTCCTTTCTGGCAGAAGTTTTGGGTAAAAAGAGTTATTGGGCTGGGGAACTCTTGGGTCTGATCAAAAGGGACCTTGGACTTAACACAACTTTTTTACAGAAGGACAGACTCATTCCATAGGTTCTATTATCCAGAAGTTAACGGGAGCTGGTCGTGCAGTGGAGAATTCTGGACATAGAGTCAGGTTAAACTGAGTGTGAATTAAGCCTTGGACAGTTACTAACTGTGTACCTCTGGGTAAATCAATTAAACTTTTTGTTTCAATTTTCTCAATTCTCAAATGGGGATAAAAATATCACCTATCATGGAAAGTTAAGATGAAGTTAAAGTAATGTAATATTTTGTTGTACTTTTAACTTATATACAAATATTTCAGTATCATAGTACATTTAAAAAGATGATTGCACATGAAAATGTAAATCTGCAATACACAACTTGCTATCCTTTTTTTTTTTTTTTTTTTGCAGAGGCAATTGGGGTTAAGTGACTTGCCCAGGCTCACACAGCTAAAAAGCATTAAGTGTCTGAGGCCAAATTTGAACTCAGATCCTCCTGACTTCAGGGCTTGTGCTCTATCCACTGTGCCACCTAACTGCAACAACTTGCTATTCCTTTCAAGGAGGCAAGAAAATTATGTAATTTTTTTCCCTTCACTTTACTTGCCCCCACCCTAAAGATGGCTACTATTACATAGAAATACACACACACAAATAATACACACACAAACACACACATATATATATATAATTATCCTATCCATATTTTGATATATCAATTTTTGTTTTTTTTCCTGGACACAAATAGCATCTTTCATGATTTGTCCTTTATCAGGAATTTTGTTACTTAGAATAGTCAAAATAACATTTGCTGGAAGTTGTGCTTAAACAGTATTGTTACTGTATTGTAAAGAAACATATGACAGAGCATCTGGCAAACAGAAGGTAGAAATAAATGCTTAATCCCTTCCATTCCTTTCCCACCCCTTGTGCTGGAATATGAGGGCAATCCAAAGGCAGCGTAAAGAGAAACTTTCCATACGAGGGACAGCCAGATGCTTTGTCTACAAACTGATGCTTGTTAAAAAGAATATTCCAAATACTAGACCCATCTGAAAAAGAAACTAGTAAAAGGAAAAAGAAAAGCTGCCCGAGCAGTTTTCAGAGCTTTTGTAGGACAAAATTCGTGTCAAGGTAGAGACTAACCCCTAAGATTAGTTCCATGTTTGAGATGCTTCCCCTGATTTAATCTTTGATCTGGGAATGGGTAAGAGAGAGCTTCGGGAACAACAAAGAACATTCCCAGGTCCTGTCACACAATATAAGACCAGCCCTTTCCCTTCTCTTCTCCCCCTCCAAAGCCTTCACACTGGGCAATGAGGGTATTCCCTTTGATTGTAGACTTGCAATTATCAGGGGAAGTGCCCTTACCTAGGGAGAGCAGGTTCCGGGCATTCTCCACCATGACCTCCTTGTACAGCTCCTTCTGAGAGGGGTCCAAGAGCCCCCACTCCTCTTGGGTGAAGTCCACAGCCACATCCTTGAATGTCACAACCTCCTGCAGCATCAAAAGTCAGAAGATGTAGGGCTGAAAAACCCTTCAGAAGTAGAGTCCAACCCCCTCCAATTTATGAGAGGAAACAAACACAGAGCAAGGATTTGCCCAAAGGTCATAGGCTTTCTGAGAGTCAGACTCAATTCCTGTGGTCATTAAGAGACTGGTTGAATTTAGGATCTGTTGAAATAAAGCAGAGAAGTGACTTGTTATGGAACGCATAAGGAACAGCATCCTAGGACCACAGAGCACATTCCCTTAATGAATTCTTCCACACTCTTTTCCTTGGTAGCCCTATTACTCTCCTAACTTTACTTTCTATTTCCCACACACCCTGTACCTATTTTATCTCTTTCTTTTATCTATGACCTCTTTGAGAGGACTCAAAATAAAAGGAAGAACTAGTTATGTACAACCATAGTCAGAGGACATGTGTTCCCGCTGATTCCTATTTAGGCTCACAGAGGGAATCAAAGAAGAGTAAAGTGGGGTTTAGTTCTGTTATGTCTGGATAATCTTAAGCAGAGACTGGAAGGAAGGGAAGAGAGTGGAAAGAAAGGAGGGCCAGGAAATGCTGTCTCTGGCAAGGAGGGTCCTTGACTAGAAAGCTCTACAACAAGGGGGTGGGGACATCTGAGCCTCAGTCATCTAGTCAGAGGAAGGAAGAATGTCCAGGACATAAGAAGATGAATGCAGAAATGTAGTTTACTTCCCAGTGAAAAGGGGAGAAGAAGAAAAAGGGGAAGGGAGTCAGAGGGAAGATAGATGAAGGGAGGGATCAGTCCTGAGCAAAACAAATTCAAAAGATGTACACAAATATGTAATGTTCTTTTTGAGGAGGTAAAGGGAATCTGAGGGATTGATCAGAATTCCTGTATACATACATATGTGTACTTCAGGTGTGTCACAGTTATATGTGGGGGATGGGAAAGGCATGGATTAACTAAGGGCCATAAATGTAAGGATGCACTATGGCAGTGACCTTGGCTTAGCACAAAGACCAACCAGGATTGCTGAGGAACAATGAAGAATCATGCTGCTGCCCACCTCTTAAGGATGATAGACCCTGGTACAGAAGGAGAAATAGGTTTTAGGACTTTGGCAAGTGGATCTTTCTTTTTCTCAGATGGATTATACTTTGAGTGAATGGGTTTGGTTTTATTAATGTTCTCAGTGGAGGGGAAGCAAGTGAAAAAGTGAGATAGTGAATCTTGGTTGATATAAGGGTGTGATCAGGAACAGTGATCAATCAGTTCCTGAGGTCTCATGAGGACATTTTGCCGTCCTCTGAAAATATATTTAGCTATAACCGTGAGCTATTATATTTAACTTGCCTGTGCACACATGCACATGATGTAAACATACATGTGTGCACCTGTAATACATATGTATATGAACACATACATACACACACATAGCAATTGTGTGCTATGCAATGACTGATGAGTTCCTAAGGCATCACGATGACACTCTGTCTACCTCTTAATCGAGAAGTGATACTCAGACATCAGGCTGAGGTATAATATTCTTTCCATCTGAACAATCAGAAATTTTGTTTAGCTTGACTACAAATTGATGCTTGATGAAAGAGGTTACTTTTTCTTGTTTTCTCACTGGGAGGGCATGGTAGAAAGGAAAGAGAGAAGTCTAATTTATGTTTTAAAAAGTAAATCAATATTCCCCCCTCCCTCCAGATCTTCCTGACAGCACCACTAAAAAAATAAAGTATGGAAAATAATACTTACCTGCTAAGGTTTGTTGTAAGTATCAGAGGAGTTATTAGTAAGGTACTTTAGTCATGCTTGGCACTCAGTAGGTGCCTTATGATAAATGCTGGTTTTCTTCTTTCAGTCGGTGTTAGAATCCTAGTGTTAACTCAATGGAATTGATACAATGCTTACTGGTTCATACCTTAGAGCGAATCCTTATAAAATGATGTCAGTTGCCTAATTTAGCATGGTACTTAGCAGATTCTCTAACTCACTAATGTATTTAAATACTCATTGGAGTTCACAAGTATGGGAGATTCACAAAGTTAACTTTGTAACTCTGTGAATTCATACCTCCCTTAATCCCTCCCTCAGAGGGGGGGTCAACCTTTGGGAGATCATATATAAAGAAGCTCTTAGCTTCAGGTTAGTTAGTTCAGAACATTGACAGGAGTTGGAGAGGAGCACTCTGGGAGGAAGCCCACAAGCCCACTCTCGGGGGTGAAGTCAAGATTCATTCCATTTTCCACCTTGGTGCTGGCTGGAGGCTGAAGGACAATCCTTTGGATTTGGAGACATTTGGAGGGAGCTCTCGGAACCGAGCAGAGAGATAGGCCACCAAGAAAACTAACCGGGCTATTTTGGAGGAAGCAATAAAACAGATGAACTTTTATCACCTGGTTGAATTTGGAGTGATTATTTTTCTGAACTGATACTAAGGCTGCCTCCAGAAAACCTCCCCGAGAAACCTGCTCTCAGAGAGACTGATTATATTATAGAAAAAGAAGAACACCACAAGTCGGTCTTGAAATTAGGTTGATAACTCCCTTGATAGCTATCAAAGGTAGAACCCATTGAGCTTATCAACTTTGGTAGAATGGCCATCATCTCCTGGAGTTCTGTCTTTCCCAGGCCATACATGGTTGAGTCAGTTTTGTTATTTATAATGAAAAATAACAAAGCTGCTCAGGAATAGACTTATATAGTGGGCAAAGGCTCCATGATCTTCCCTATCAGCAATACTCTGAGGGCCTCTGGACAAATTAGTGTGGCTGCCTGGAAACCTAAAGTCCTAAAGATATGACAGGCTGCCCAAGATTACCTCCCCCCCTCCTTCCATTCTGCTGACCACAAGAGCTCCCATATGGAAGCAAGAGGAGTTTTGTCTAATCAAGCTAAAGAACTTGTATCTAAATGGAATGTCCTTTCTAGGCTACACTCAAGTCCATGTCCTCTTTTTTTTTTTTTTTCTTTTTGCTGAGGCAAGCGGGGTTAAGTGACTTGCCCAGGGTCACACAGCCAGGAAGTATTAAGTGTCTGAGACAAGATTTGAACTCAGGTCCTCCTGACTTCAAGACTAGTGCTCTATCCACTGCACCATCTAGCTGCCCCAATGTCCTCTTACTTGTAGAATAAATAATAGTGCCTGGTGTTTGCTGAACGTTTAAACTAAGCATTGACTCAAGTCAGTTCTCTCATTTATACTCTTCCAGGTCAACCCAGGATCTACTGCAGCCTAGAGCAATCATAATCTACAAAAACCTGGAGTGCCATGACACACTAATGTGACCCTTAATCCTTCCTTTGCTCCCAGTTGTTCTCACAGTCTCTGATAGTGCCTGGCACTCTGCACAGGGGAGCCTAAATTAAACCAGCAAAAAACAAAAAACAAAAACCCAAAACCCCCCCCCAAAAAAACATTTGGTATCGTAACTTGAGGCCCAGAAACAACAGAGGTGAGGACGAGAATCCCAGCAGCCTCTTTTAGACAGGAGAGATCGGTTCCTGTATCAGGGCAGGTCTTAGAAGTCCCAGAGCAGCAGGAAGGCCCAGAGCTCTGTGTCCTAGAACTGCTGAGCTTGGACCCAGGGCCTCTTAGTGCTTATTGGCTGGATCCAAGGAATGGTCAAGGGGAGAGATTTGGGAAGACCTGGGAAGGCTTCGGGGACCTGAGACAGAAGGTCAGGAACACCCCAGGAAGACAGTTTCTGCTCTGATGACTAGGACAAGAGCTGAGGAAGCTTCTAGGTTCGGCTCCCAACCTGACCAGGACAAACTCCATGAAGGGGTTTCTAGGAGCTTCAGGGGAACTTGGCATAGGAAACGAGGAGGAAGGGGGAGAGATTTTGGTTGGGGAGGGGTATTGGGCAGGCCCAAAGAAAGCAGACCTGATCCCTCAGGAATAGATATTCGTGATGAATATCCCTTGTAATGAGGAGGAATGTAGAAACAAATGGTGAAGTGGGAGGGTGTGTGTGTGTGTGTGTGTGTGTGTGTGTGTGTGTACATGTGTCTTCGTGCCCAAGATGCAAAAAGTCCAAGGAATCAGTTGGATAGGGCAGTGTTACTACTTGATTCCCCTGATTCCTTGTTTTGTACAGAAATGACCCATTCATCTGGCCCTGTCAGGTCTGTGGATAGACTTCACTCACCTGAGGGGGTCCGAGGCTCCCAAGGCCCATTCCCTTTGCCTCCAGGCTCCCTGTGGAGGTAGTAAAGCAACAAAAGTGATTCCATTTTGTCAAGTTTTTCCCTCTGGTTCCTGATCTTTATCTCAGAGTCCTGATGCTGCCACGCTTGAGGGGCCCACAAATGTGACAATAGCCAAAGCTCTTATTAAGAAAGATTACAGCTAACCATGGGGGGCTTTAAATCTAAGCATCTCTGAAAATTAAGAGAAAAGCTAAGTATGCAGGGAGAGTCCTTCCCTTCTTTCCCTTTGCATAGAAAAGCTCAGCTTCCTCTCATCCTAGTCCCTGGCTGACTACCTTTGATTTCATGGCCTGGGAGAATGATGTTTGGGGTCCTAACAGTTAAACCCTTCTAATTTCATTCCACTTTTGCTGTCTGCCTTTGACCCAATCCTTGCTTGTGTCAGGCCCTGGTCACCAAAAGACACTGGAGAGGGGGAAGCATCCCAGAGAAGAGGACTTCCCCCACTTTTTCTCAGTAGAAGGTAAGCTTACAGGGATTCCTGGTGGAGTGTGAGGTCCTCCAGGAGTTACAAAGATCCTGGTCCTGTCCTCAGGAGAGAGACTGCACCCTACGGAACTCCTCCTCTCTTCATCCTTCTACTGAGACCTCAGAGGTACAAAGGGCTTTGAGATCCCGGATGAGAGACCAGTCAGCCTCCATTGGTTCCTAAGTCAGAGCTCCCCTCCCCCCACCCACAAGTGGTCCTCTGCCTCCCTGCCTCTTCTCCACCCAAGTAACACACACATTATCATTCTGGATAACAGACTGGCTGCTTTTGGTAGGAGAGAGACCCTGGGGAAGTGAGGATGTGGAGGGCTCTGAAATGGAACCCCCAGGGAATGAGCAAGGCAAGCCAGAACCTAGGAGACAAAATCCAGTCTGGCATTTATTAAAATGAAGGCTCAGAGAGAAGAGAGACCAGGGAAGCAGGAGGTCTGGGGATCAGGTCTCGGAGGCAAGACAGACCAATGGAGTTCATGGATGTCAGGGCCAGTGAGGTGAGAAGTGGTGGACAGCTGAGCCTAGGAAAGTAGGAAGACTGTGCCCTGAGGTGTACCTAGGAGCTAGGAAGGAAGGCTGGGACTTCTGGTAGAGTTTAGGCTTGGAGTCTGAAGGCAGGAGAACAGAATCTCTAACCAAGAGATGGGATGGGGAGACAGGATAACTGGATCCTGATCAGAAGGCTGAAATTATGGACAAAGTCTTAAGTCTTTGAAAGTGTGACCCAATGGGAAATCTGGTTAAGTTTGAGAAGTGATTGGGAGTTTGGAAAAGGGGTGGGGGCAAGGAGACTCATTCAAGAGGCAGCCTTGGTAGAAGTGTGCTCCTGGTACAGCTCATATATCCCAAGGTCAGAAGAGGAGACCCAAAGGCAAGGGCAGCCATTGGAAGTCAGGAAATATGGGGGATGCTGGCTCAGACCTACCTGGGAGCTGCAAGCACAGGCTTGGGTGCAGGAATGCCGAATGATCCCAGCTCCAAGGGAAAAAAATGGGGGAGAGATCTGATCTCCCGGGGTAAAAGAGGAGAGATCTGAACTCCAGGGGTTAAAGGGGAGAGAACGGAGCTCCCGGGGAAAAGGGGAAAGATCTGAGCGGGGGGAGGGGAGAGGGGGGATTGGTGAAGGGAATGACCCGACCACACAGGGAAAAACAGGAAGAGACCGGAAGGGGCTCCCAGGGAAAAACGGGGAAAGACCGGAGAAGCTCCCAGGGAAAAACAGGGAGAGACCCGAGCTCAGAAGAAAAACCGGGAGAGATCAAAGCTCCCAGGGAAGGTAGAGCAGTTCCTGCAGCACGGAAGGCAAAAGGGGAGGGAAGACAGAGTTATCCCAGCTCAGACTTCCTGCTTCTGGACAGCCCAGTCTGGGAGGGTCTTCCTGATCCCTTAGAGGCCCCGCCCCAGCCATCTCCCAGGATGGTTGAGCCCTTTCCACCAGTCACACACAGGACCTGGACTTCAGGACTCCCTGATCCTCTTTCCTAAGTCCTTCCCGCTATTGCAAAAAAGATCTTCTGCCCTCCCAGAACTCCCAGAACTCCCAAGTCCTCTGACCGGTCCCCTCTGAGAGCTCCTCCTCCCACACTCACCCCGCCCCCCTCTTTCTGAACAGAAATACCGCCGTGCTGAAACTGCCTTACCAGACTAACCCACAGTAAGGGATCCCATACTCTGAACAACGGGAAGCAAATGGCTCTTGGGAAAATCGGGGTGCTGTACAGCATTAGTAACTGTAAATCTAGGCTGGATTGAATTCTCCCTTTGTCATTGGGATCTTTGACTCCCCCAAATTTCATTCTCCTTAAACCATTATCATCCTCACTAATTAGTGAGTTAGTAAATTACTCCATTTAGTTCCTTTATCAAACTTTTGTTCTCAGTATCTTCATGTTGTTTAAAAAAAAAAAAAAAACTGTCGAGGATCTGTTCAAAGAGTTTTTGTTCACATGGGTTATATTTATAGCTATTTACTATATTAGAAATAAAAAAATAATTTTGAATTTGTAGACCCTCTGAAAGGGTTTCAGAGACCCCAACAATTCTTTAGACTACACTTTGAGGACCACTGCTTTATGCAGTCCACAGTGGAGCTCCTGGTGGGTTTCTATCTCATTGTTGATGTATTATTTGCCCCACCAGTCTGTGACCTCCATGAGAGCAGGGGATGTCCCTCAAACCTCTTTTTGCTCCTGGTGCTTCGCCCATCTTATAGGATTCTAGGTGATCACTGGAGGGAACCTACCAGGCCATAGAGTGCAATCTTCTCATTTTACAGTTGAAAAAAATTTAGATTCATTGACCAACCTAGGATACCAATATAAAGATATATTTGAAAAAGAATTTCTAGGCAGTTCTTCCCTAAGTGTAGCACTTACTTCTTGATAACTCCTGTAACCAAAACTCTCTTACACCTGATTTCCCCTTCCTCATCTGGAGAGCAGCTGCTAAGCCCTTTTTGGTCCAGCATTCATCCCAAAATAAGAGATCATATCTTCTCTGGAGTCTGGAATCCCTTGGCAGAGAAATCATTTAAGGATAAAGAGGAAGAGAAGCTTGTAATTTAGTTCTCTTTAGGGAAAGAGGTGAGGATCCAGAGCTGTTCCATTTTGAGGTTCACTCAATTATGTTCACACTTATGAGTTGATAATAAGTTCACACTCAGTTTTTGTTTAAACCAAATTAGGATATGCCACAATATTCTATTGTACATTTTAAAAAAAATAATAGCCTTTAATTTTCAAAATAAAAGCAAAAATAATTTTCAACATTCACCCTTGAAAATCTTTGAGTCTTTTTTATTTTTCTTACTTCCTTTCCCCTACCTCCTTCTCTGGAAATAAGTAATCCGATATATGTTAAACATATGCATTCTTCTATGCATATTCCCACATTTATCCTGTTGCACAAGAGAAATAAGATCAAAAAGGAAAATAAAGGAAGCATAAAACAATAACAACGAAACACTATATAGTGATCCACTTTCAGTCCCCACAGCCCTCTCTCTGAGTGCAGATAGCTCTCTCCATCCCAAGTCTATTGGAACTGGCCTGAATCATTTCATTGCTGAAAAGAGCTGCAAACATCAGAGTTGATCATCCCATAATCTTGTTGCTGTGCAAAAGCTTCTCTTTTGCACAACTTGTTCTGAGATAAAATCAAATACCTTTTCCCAACTTCTGCCTCATATCCTGCTAGACTCTGTTCTGGAAGAAACTCCCAACCCAACACTTGGATAAAAGAGTGCCAAAGGAGCCTCAAGCCTGATCAATAGAGACCTTCGGCTTGGGGAACCTTCTTCATTGAAGGATGGACTCATCCCAAGGTTTCCATTATCTAGAAGTTAAGGGGAGCTGGTAGTGCAACAAAGAGAGACCTGGGTAGAGAGTCAGAAGTGCCTGAGTTTAAATCAAGTTTCAGCCAGTTCCTAGCTCTGTACACCTTTGCAAATACTTAAACTTTGCCTCAGTTTTCTCAAGTGTTGAGGGCCAGTATTGAATAAGTCCATGAACAGCAACAGTGCTGTCCAGGTACTACTTGAGACTTGCTCTCTGTTAGAGCAAGCAATACAAACTATTGGCTCATCATCTTCCTAACAATGAATTATAAAAACATACTTGATAAATTTAGGATAATCTTGATGGAGAATGCTTGGGACAGAAACAAGGCATTTCATCTGTACTAAATTAACCCCTTAATAATAAATTAAAGACATACTTGAGGTAAGTACATTAGTATGATAATTTCTGGCATTTACTACTTTGCTTCCACAAGTACTTTGATATTGATAAAATCACAACTATAACTATGCTCTTTACAATTCTGTGCTGATAAGTACCTTAGTATTGATAGTTAAGGTGGATATTGAAATGTCAAAATATGGATTGTGCATTAATTCTGGAAGGTATATGATGTCATCTGAAGATAGCAAATAATATTGTACCATTAGCCTAAAAGTAATTCTGTCACTCAGATTAATAAATGGAGATGGGAAAGTGTGTATTTAGGGTTAGAGATTGCAGAGCACATCCTCAGCCTCAAATATTCATTCACTGGAGCTGGACTCCTACAAGCATCTATGTAACAGAAACATTTCCATAGCTCTCCTACAAGAAGCAGTGAACAGGGGGGTGTCAGAAAAACCTGAGAAGACTTATAGGAAAGTGATGCAAAGTGAAGTGAGCAGAACCAAAGGGTTGTACACAGACAGCAACAGCAACATTGGAAGCATGATTAAGACTGCTCTGATCAAGACAATTCCAGAGGAACCATGGGATAACTGATGAGCTCTAATGCAGATTGAAGTTTTTCCTTATTTATTGTGTTTCTTTTGTCAATATAGCTAATATGGAAATATTTTGCAAGACTTCACAGATAGCATCTAATCCATATATATATTGTAAGTAGCGAGGGAGGGGCAGGCAAGAGGGAGAGAATTGGGAACAAAAACATTATTTAAATGAATGTAAAATATTTTTTACATATAATTGGTAAATATTTAATAAAATAAAAGATAAATTTTAAAAAGATTTGCAAAAACCTGTATAAACATTTTCTTAATGTTATCTTTACAACTTGGGAGGCAAGTGCTCGAATTTTCCCCACTTCAAAGACGAGTAAACTAAGAGACTGAAGCTGGGGATAAGCTCCAAGTTTCCCCATCTGTACAATAGGCGAGAATAGGAGATCCCCTGGGAGTGATTTACAGAAACATTTCAGGGGTCCCACAAGGTGGGTGGGGAAAAAGTGACAGTTTGAGTTTCCCTAACTTTTGGCTTCTTTAGTAACACTGCATTTTATTATGCGCGGGCCCTAATCTGAAGGCTCCCCGGGCAGCCAGGAAGCCCAGTGAGTGCACAGAGAGCGGCCAAGGCAGCAGGACCACCTGTCAGCCCTTCTCAAGTGCACTTCTAAGCCCCGCCCACCACCACGGGCCCCGCCCACCACGGGTCTCCCTCACTAAGGCTCCGCCCTGTTCACGAGAGCCTTCCCCGGGCTCCGCCCACCAGGGCTGCGGGGCTCCGCCCTCCGGTCAGCACCGTGAACTCTCCGTGACGTCCTTGTGTTCGCCTGCAGTCCGCCTGCTCCAGGGTTCCAAGGAAGTCGGCTCTCCTCCCCCAACTCCATGTCCCAGAAAGATTCTACATTGTAATTATTTTCATGAGAAAATTATAAACTTGAAACACCATTAATTACACAATTAACGGACTCCTCTCCCTCCCCGCCACCCCCGTCAGGGCGGGGCTCCGAGCCTCCGGTCCCCTCCGACTCTCCGTAGTTACGCTCTCCACGGATGGGGCGCGAGCGGAAGTCTCCGAGCCGGAGCCACCCGGATAGGCTGGCGTCCTCTACGTAACCTCTCGGCTGCGTGCACATTGAGTCCCGCCCGTGCAGGTCGCTAGGACGTCCCACGTTCCGTGCCCCCCAAACATAATCGGACCGAGGGGGGCCGAGTTGGAGGTCGCCTTCACCCTTGCTGGGAATCCGCGCGGGGCGTGACCCCCAGCTTCCCTGCTGGAGGCTTCCTCCTCTCTGATGTGGCTCCTCCCTGTGATCTCCCCGGGGCCCCCGCGTGCAAATGCATGATGAGTACGCGCACCCCACCGGCCCGTGGGCTCAGGCCTCAGTTTTTCCAAGCAGCGTCCCTCTGTCCTCCATGCTCAGCACTCAGGTGGTGTTTAATAAGTGCAGGGGCCGCGATGACCTATGAGCTCTGCAGCTCCGGGCTCTGTCTATCCTGGCTCAAGCTCAGCCCAGCAGAGAGCCCCGTGGGCACTTCCAGTGTCCTCTGGGTCACAAGATGGCCGCAGTGACCCCTCCCAAGGACCCCGGTGTCCCTTGTCCGTAGTTGGGTGCTGCCAATCCACAGACTGGGGCTATTTCCCCTCCCGCATCCAGTGACCCCCTAGAAGTCAGTGCTTCGAGGTTCGGCACTTGCTGGGGACTATCAGTGAAGGCACCTGGAGATCCGCCCCTAGATCCTGGGGGGATCATCTTGCCTGGACTTCCCCTCCTCTTTGCACCCCCATTTCTGGTTTCTGTCCCTGGGCCCCTACCCTCCTGGACCTTCCCCCTCACACCTAGGAAATTCAATCTCTTCCCTGGCCCTGGGGGCTCCTGTACCAGGACTCACCCATAGACTCCCCTCTTCTACCCTTCCTCCGCAGGCCATCTTGGTCTAGGTGAACCTTGTTTTTGTTCTCCCCCTTACCCGAGAATGTCTCTCATAGGGAATCTCCTCTCTTCTCCGCCTCCTCCTCCTCCTCCCCTCCCCCCCTTCAAAGGGCACAGATGCTGGAATCGATTTCTTGTAGAATTCTGCCTTGTTCTGAGCACAGAATGTCTACTCGGCTTGAGCCGAGCTTCTAGGCTCCTTCTTAGACCCACTGCAGGTGCAAAGAGAAGAATATGGAGACGTCTCCTTGGTAGCAAAGAGGAGTTAGAATTAGCCGTGGATCCAGAAGCCAAACCTGCCTCATCTGTACCTTTGCTAGGGCTCTTTCCTCTGCCTGGTCTGCCTGATTCATCTTTACCTGTAGCCATCCTGACCCAATGGGCCCGCATCCTTCTCTTGCAGGTGCATTGCCCCCCAAGCTTCTACTGTGCAGATTGCAGCCGCCCACACTGTCTTCTCTTCCAGGACAGCCTAGCTTGCTGAGAACTGTCTCTTAGACACATTGAATGGGCCTTTCCTCTCCCTCTGATGCCGCCCAGATTCTGTTCCTTTGCTGCCCTTTTCCTTTGAAATGCAAGAATGAATTTAGAAAAATAGGATCCTCTTAGTGAGAGCTGCAAAAGACTGGAGTGGTGTACAGCTAACTAATCTCTGAGTCAGGATTCGAACTCAGCCCTTGCTAGCGCCTTGCCAGAGTGCTTAATATAGAGTGTTACCCCTCTAGGACGGGTGCCCTGACCATCCGGGTTTTCTGTCCCTCTTGGTGGCTAGAATCATGATCTGTATCCAGTAGGTGTTTAATAAACATGACTGATGTTCGTGGCAACAGAGCAGACTTCATGCTTGCAAAAACATCCCCTCTGAAGCAGTCATTCTGGGAAACCACCACCATCTTGTTCTAAGGAGACACTATCCCTCTGGAGACCTGAATTAAACTCCTCTGATGATGTCATTTGCTCTCCTGGAGGGGAGGGACACAGGTGTTGCTATGTCCATTTTAGAGATAGAGAGTATCTTGGGCAAGATGGGCTAGAGAGCGAGCAGCTCCAGGTCTGCCTTCAGAAAGCCTGGGTTCAGATGCTAACTCTGCCTTCCCTGCCCTGAAAGACTTGACCAAACGGTCTCTAGAACGCCCAGTCCTATGTGTCTGCCATGGACTCATTTTGGCGTCTGACTAGATTAAGGGGACACTTCAAGAAGCTCCCTCCGGAAGATGGCTGGGCGCTGTCTGAACTCTGCCAGCACCCCATGGAGTTCCAAAGATTGTCCCCATGAGGTAGAAGGCAAGCCCCATTCTCCATCTCTCAGTGATGGTTCACCCTCTGTCCACACAGCATCCATGTGAGGGTGGCAGCTGCCAGCCTCATCCCCATCTCACAGACGGCACTTGCCCGGCGTTCCATGTGGCCGACACCGATGCCGTACATCGAGCTATCTCACCACCTGAACGTGGCTGGGATGTGATGAAAATTTGTTAGGGGCAAAGAGCCGTTAAGTGGGGAAGCAGTTGCCCTGCCCCCTCAGCACCACATTGCACCCCACATTGCCTTCCCAAGGATGGTCCTCTTTAGGGTGTGGGACATTCCGTGGCACCACCTTAACTGCCACCGGGGGCACTGGAGTGCCCCAGAGCACAGGGCCAAGAGGCAGGAAGGCTTCAGACACTAGCTGGCTGACCCTGGGCCAGTCATCTAAAGCCTTTGCCTTAGTTTCCTCTAATATGAACTGGAGGTAACAATAGCACCCTTCTCCCAAGGCTGCTGTGAGAATGAGATGCAACAATAATTGTAAGGCATATAGCAGGCACAATATAATTGTGAACTGATGTTATTATTTTTATTTTTTTAAAGCTATTAATTGCTAATCCAGGAAATAAAGGTCCTCTCCAGCCTGATTTCAACTTACTTTTCCATGTTTGTTTGGGACTATGTATTGCCCATGGTGGATTCTGTTTTCCTGGCAAACTAAGTTTTTCTTTTTACCCATTTCCAAGCTTAATCTCTCCTAGATGTGTGCTTTCAATCTGTGTTACATGCCAGGAGTAGCTGTGCGCCCCCCCCCCCCGAAACCTCTGCCTCTTCTGAATTCTCTTCCTTCAAGGCCCAGCTTAAAGCTTTCCCTTCTCTGTGTCTTTTTCGAGTTACAGCTCTTTTGCTGTGGAGTGGACAATGACTTAATTTTTTGATCCATTCTCAAGTGATGGTTAGTATTCTGTAAAGCCAGGACTCAGCCTGGTTTCACTTTCTTTGTTTTGAAAAAGAAAAAAAAAAGTTTTGTTAAAGGTTTTATTAGTAAACATTTTAGACGAGCAAGGGATACTTTCCCTATCAGATTTTTGGGGAAGGAACGAATTTGTGATCAAACAAAAAAAAAATGGAATCATGAAGTGCAAAATGGATAATTTTGATTACATTAAATTGAATTTTTTCCATTAAAAAAACCAGTGCAGCCAAAATCAGAAGGGAAACAGAAAGATGGGAAACAATTTTTACAATCAGTGCTTCTGATAAAGGCTTACTTTCTAAAATCCATAGAAAACTGAGTCAAATTTGTATTCCCTAATTGATAAATGCTCAAAGGATATGAACCAATATTTTTAGATAAAGAGGTTATATCCATCTGTAGTCATTTAAAAATGCTCTAAGTCACTGTTGCTTAGTGGTACCACCTCATGCCTATCAGATTGGCTAAGATGACAGGGAAAGATAATGACAAATGTGGGAGGGGAAATGGGAAAACTGGAACATTAATACCCTCTTGGTGGAGTTATGAATTGATCCAGCTATTCTGGAGCCGATTTGGAACTATGCCCATAGAACTATGATTACTCTTTGATCAAGAAGTGCCACTATTGGGTCTGTGTAGTGTTCTGGTTGGTTTTCTGCAGGGCGCTGGACCAGCCTTCATTTTAGCAGAGTAATCACCATGAGAATAGCCAGGGATAAAGTCCAAAGTCTTTATTTTCTCCTTCACAGTCTAATTTCCCTGCCTGGGGCTCAGCTAGCTTTCTTGTGGCCTTCGGATGAGTCTAGGTCTCAGGTGCAGAAATGCAGGCCTGGTGGTGTGAGATGGAGTGAATCAGTCTAGCTGAGTTTCTCCCAGCTTATATGCCCTATTAAAATTACATCATTATAGGCATGAATCTTGTAGTACTATATTAAGTACTAAGTACATATACAGAACTTGAAAACTATTAATCACCATGCTAAACTAGATGACCATTGTCTTATCAATTCCATTGACTTAACACCTTGTAAGAATCCTTATTTCAAGTACAAAGTTCTAGCCCATAACAGGTCTGTATCTCAATGAGATCAGAAAAGAGAGAAGAGGACCCACATGTACAAAAAGGTTTGTAGCACCTTGTAGTGACAAGGAATTGGAAATTAAACCTATCAATTGGGGATTGGATGAGGTGAGCAGAACCAGAAGAACATTGTACACATCAACAGCAAGATTATGTGATGATCAGCTATGATAGGGTTAGCTCTTCTCAGCAGTACTTTAATCGAAGACAATTCCAATATACTTGGGAAACTACTATCCACCTCCAGAAAAAAGAATTATGGATTGTGTTTGAGGACTGAAACTTAGTATTTTCATTTTTCTTTCATCTCTCATGTTTTTTTTTTTCTTTCTATTTTGTTTTTCGTTCACAGAATGACTAATGTGGAAACATGTTTAAGATGATTGTACATGTATAATCTATATCAGATTGCTTGCTGTCAAAAGAGGGGGAAGTAAAAGAGGAGGGAAAAAATTTTAAACTCAAAATCTTACAAAAAATAAATGGGAAAAACTATCTTTACATGTAACTGGAAAAAAAATAAAATTTTATTAAGTAAAAAAAAAAATAAATTGGTCATCAAGCACTTATTCACCCCTTTTCCCTTACCCCCACTGGGAAGAGAAAAAGGGCAGAGAGGGAGGGAGAATAGGAAGAAAGAGGGGCTGGAGGGAGGTTCTTGAAATCACTTGTCATTAAATAAGAACTGTCTTTTAAGAAAAGAAATCTTAAGGATAATGTAATAAGAAAGATTTCCCCAGTTGGCCAGAAAATTTATTTGTGTCCAATTTGAACCTCTAGACCAGAATCTGAAGCCCTTCAGGCTCAGGGGATGATATTTCTTTGTTCCAGGATAGAGAGTTGAGGAGATCACTAAGAAACATGTTAGGTAAGCTCAGAAACTGTGTAGGGCTCCCAGAAAGGGTTTAAATCCTTGAGATGAACTGGAATCAGTCCCTCAGATCTTGTACAAAGCCCCCACTTCCAAACACTGGAATCCTTAAAACCAAAATAAATGTTCTTCTAAATCTACTTGGTCATTGTTTGGGTTCTGATAGCTGAGAGTAATTCTGTTTGGACCAGAAACCTTGAGGGCCTTTCCCTTTCTAATTTTTGTTGTTTTTGTGATTGTCATTGTTTTTGTTTTCTTTTTGACTAGATAAAGGGGTTCATTTTTTGCCTTATTTCTTTGTTTTAATCACTGAATGGGCATTGCTTCACTCAAATTGAGAACTGGGAAGAACCTTAGCTTAAAAAGACCACGGTCTCCCACTGCCTCCATGGCCAAATCCAGCTGTCCTGATCTATGTCTTGCCACTGGACTTGCCACTGGTGGCTCTGGAGGAGAAAATGAGGCTGGACCTTGCAGAGCCCTCCTTGACTTAAATCCAATTCACTTGCATGTCTTGGGTGACCTTCCTGAAGTCATGGGTGCTCTTGGAGAAGGCAGAACAAATAACAACCATCTGAAATCTAATCCAAATTTTTACAGATTCTGAATCATCAGGGTCTTACTAAGTTTTTATCTTAATGAGCCATGATGTTCAAAAATTTTTTTTGTTTTTATTTTTAATTAATTAATTAATTAATTTTATTCTAAATGATAGCAGTTATGTTAGCTGTTGGTATATAAGCTTCATCTTTTCAGTTCTAGGAAAGACCAGATTAGAAATAAAAAAGAATTCAAATACATTTTTCTATCTTGTACAACATTTGATTTCTAGCACTCTCCTTTATACCAGTGGTAAGAACTTATGGTTACAAAGTATTTTGTGATTATTAATAAGTGAGTACTTTGTGTCCACTATCTCTTTTTGGCTTCATAGCATTCCCTGGGAGTTATGTCTGGACTACAAGCATGAGTCTCCTTGTTTTCTACATGAGGGAATTGAGATCCAGAGCACTTGTGAGTTGCCCCAAATCACACAGCAAGTATTTTTTGAGCTAAACAGAGGGAAGTGGAGCAAACTTATTGATGTTGAGCAAGAGTTCTTCAAACTCTGGTGGAGCAGAATGGCCATAGACACCCAGAAACATCAGGAAATTATGTTTGCTTTATTAATTACTTTGGTGAGAGCTAAAACAGCTTCTTAATGGACACTGCAACATTCAAAGGAAAAGCAAACTGCATTCAAGCAAACACCATTGTCAAAAATTCAAGATCACCACTGATGGATGCTTCAAATGATTTCTTCCTTAGATAAATGGGGTTTGCACTTTCTCTAAAGTGTTTAGAATTCTAATGCTGATTCAAAACCCCACCAGGAAATTGTACAATACTATTTGCATTAATGGAGCAACTGTGCTTCTCATTCCTTTTCAGTGGGGTGAAGCATAACATAAGTTTTTTTTTTTTTTAATTGTTTCTTTGCTTTTTGTGGATGAAATCAGGCCAATATTAGAGAACTTGAAGGGCAGCAGATAATTAGGAGTTAAAATTCTGGATTCAAGTTCAGCCTGTGACCCAAACTGGAAATCTATATCTCTAACACTGCATGTTGCAGAGAAGGTACTCATCTGCACAGAGACAGGCTCTCCAGCTGGGAGGCCTTACTGCCAATGAAATAACAGGCCCAGGTCCTCTCCTAAACCACCCCACAGATTTCAGGGATGAGAAAACAAGGCTAAGCAATGTGGAGGGATAACCTCATACATAGACTCCATTATCTTCATGAAACCTTGTTTATATCCCGGCTTGGCTGGTTCCTTGTTGTGTGACCATAACCTGTTCAAGTTCCTAATCTGCCTAATGAGTGGCGATCATGAGAGATGACTCTGAAGGCCAGTCCAGCACCAACTTTTGGTGAGATCCCAAAAGGAGTAGTGACTTCTGGCTCACTGCAGTCCAGGAAGAAGTAGGGAGGCATCTTCAACCCCTGTTGGACCAGTGGTGTCCGGGGATGGACCCAAGTCACAAGGAATCTGAGTTATGGAGCCAGGACCTGAGCCTAGGTTTTCGGCCTGGTCA
Organism: Antechinus flavipes; assembly: GCF_016432865.1. Lineage (NCBI taxonomy): Eukaryota > Metazoa > Chordata > Mammalia > Dasyuromorphia > Dasyuridae > Antechinus > Antechinus flavipes. Next base: position 9,608 of record NC_067403.1, on the reverse strand, counting down.
CTGCATAAGTGTTCTGTAGTTTGATTCTTGACCACACTATTTATAGAATTCTCTCCTTCCCATCCTCAAAGGCCCATCAGTCAGTGAAAGAAGGACGACTGGTATTTCTTAGTGAAGGCCAGGTGAGGCAGGACCAAGCAGTGACCCATATCGATGATCAGAGTTTATAGCTGACAGGTTGGTTGGCTTTATCCACTGAATAATGTTGCCCGACTGACTGAATAAATGAAACATTTAAAAAATACTGTGCTCTGGGAATACAAAGGTGTTGGAATTCTTACAAAGTGTTAAGTCATTAGAGTTGATAGAGACAATAATTATCTAATTTAGCATGGTTCAGTATGATCGATGTGATCTTACAAGGAGATGTTATGGGCCAGAAGAAACAAGGTACTAAGTGGAACTGAGAAACAATGCTTGTGTTCACACCTTTAGAGAGCTTATATAAGAAGCTCTTAAGGCCAGAGAGCACTCTGGAAGGAAACCCATAATCCCATTCTCAGATCCCATAATCCCAGTCTCTCCGAGGAGATCATATATAAGAAGCAGACAGAGGCTCAGTGGGTAGTTCAGCTGAAAAGATTGAGAGGGGAGCATCAAGTGAGTTCAGCCAGAAGCCCTCTCTCGGAGGCAAGAGAGATTCATTCCATTTTTCACCTTTGTTCTGACTGGAGGCTGAAGGACAAACCTTTGGATTTGGAGACATTCAGAGGGAGCTCTTGGAACTAAGCAGAAAGATAGGCCTCTAAGAAAAACTAACCGGGCTATTTTGGAGGAAGCAATAAAAGATCTGAACTTTTAACACCTGACTGCATTTGGGTGATTATTACTTTTAACTGAAACTAAGGCTGCCTCCAGAAAACCTCCCTGAGAAACCTGCTCCCAGAGAGAACCTTCATATATTAAAGAAGAATAACACCACATTTTGGTGTCCAAACGTGGGGCTGACAAAATCCTGATTCCAGTGGAAAAGGCTGTGATTCTAATCCACTTTAAAAATCTCCTCAACCCAGAAGTTAGGGTGAGTACAATAAAGAAATTTTGTTAAAAGAGTTAAAGTAGAATTTCAGCTAAGATGAGACAGATATTTAGAAAACAGCCTTCTGTTTTTGTTCAAGTAAAACGTTTAGAGAGCATTGTCAGAAGGTGGCCTAGCTGTACCTGATCTAAAATTATATTATAAAGCAGCAGTCACCAAAACCATTTGGTATTGGCTAAGAAATAGATTAGTGGATCAGTGGAAAAGTCTAGGTTCACAAGACAGAATAGTCAACTATAGCAATCTAGTGTTTGACAAACCCAAAGCCCCTAACTTCTGGGAAAAGAATTCATTATTTGATAAAAACTGCTGGGATAATTGGAAATTAGTATGGCAGAAATTAGGCATGGACCCACACTTAACACCATATACCAAGATAAGATCAAAATGGGTCTATGACCTAGGCATAAAGAACGAGATTATAAATAAATTAGAGGAACATAGAATAGTTTATCTCTCAGACTTGTGGAGGAGAAAGAAATTTGTGACCAAAGATGAACTAGAGACCATTACTGATCACAAAATAGAAAATTTTGATTACATCAAATTAAAAAGCCTTTGTACAAATAAAACTAATGCAAACAAGATTAGAAGGGAAGCAACAAACTGGGAAAACATCTTCACAGTTAAAGGTTCTGATAAAGGCCTCATTTCTAAAATATATAGAGAACTGACTCAAATTTATAAGAAATCAAGCCATTCTCCAATTGATAAATGGTCAAAGGATATGAACAGACAATTTTCAGAGGATGAAATTGAAACTATTACCACTCATATGAAAGAGTGTTCCAAATCACTATTGATCAGAGAAATGCAAATTAAGACAACTCTGAGATACCACTACACACCTGTCAGATTGGCTAAGATGACAGGAAAAAATAATGATGAATGTTGGAGGGGATGCGGGAAAAGTGGGACACTAATGCATTGTTGGTGAAGTTGTGAACGAATCCAACCATTCTGGAGAGCAATCTGGAATTATGCCCAAAAAAATTATCAAATTGTGCATACCCTTTGATCCAGCAGTGTTTCTATTGGGCTTATATCCCAAAGAGATACTAAAGAAGGGAAAGGGACCTGTATGTGCCAAAATGTTTGTAGCAGCCCTATTTGTAGTGGCTAGAAACTGGAAAATGAATGGATGCCCATCAATTGGAGAATGGCTGGGTAAATTGTGGTATATGAATGTTATGGAATATTATTGTTCTGTAAGAAATGACCAGCAGGATGAATACAGAGAGGACTGGCGAGACTTACATGAACTGATGCTAAGTGAAATGAGCAGAACCAGGAGATCATTATACACTTCGACAACGATATTGTATGAGGACATATTCTGATGGAAGTGGATTTCTTTGACAAAGAGACCTAACTGGTTTCAATTGATAAATGATGGACAGAAGCAGCTACACCCAAAGAAAGAACACTGGGAAACGAATGTGAACTATCTGCATTTTTGTTTTTCTTCCCGGGTTATTTTTACCTTCTGAATCCAATTCTCCCTGTGCAACAAGAGAACTGTTCAGTTCTGCAAACATATATTGTATCTAGGATATACTGCAACATATCTAACATATATAAGACTGCTTGCCATCTAGGGGAGGGGGTGAAGGGAGGGAGGGGAAAAATCAGAACAGAAAAGAGTGCAAGGGATAATGTTGTAAAAAAATTACCCTGGCATGGATTCTGTCAATATAAAGTAATTATTAAATAAAATTAAAAAAAAAAAGACTCACTTTTGCAATACCAGCAGCAAAAGAGACAGCTCAAGTGGTCACTGAATTCCTCATACAAGCATTCACAATTATGGGTGTGCCACAAGCAATAAAAACAGACAATGGTCCTGTACATACCTCCAAACATTTTGCACACTTTTGTGCACAGTATAAGATTTTATACACCACTGGCATACTTTTTAATCCCCAAGGACAAGCAATAGTAGAGACGAGAAACATAGACATTAAGACGCTCCTCCAAAAACAAAAGAATTGTTTTTCTTCCCGGATTATTTTTACCTTCTGAATCCAATTCTCCCTGTGCAACAAGAGAACTGTTCGGTTCTGCAAACATATATTGTACCTAGGATATACTGCAACATATCCAGCATATAAAGGACTGCTTGCCATCTAGGGGAGGGGGTGGAGGGAGGGAGGGAAAAAAAATCGGAACAGAAACGAGTGTCAATATAAAGTAATTATTAAATAAAAATTAAAAAAAAATAGAGAGCATTGTCAAAGTTATGGAAAGCCAAGGTTTGATTATAATTTTGGAGCAGATCACTGAACTTTTAGAAACTGTAAAGCACATATGTCCTTGGTTCTCTATGGAAAAAGAATTGGTTCTAGATGAGGGGAAATTAATAGGAGAGAAACTGGGTGAATACTACAATTCTAATCCAAACTCAATTTCCAAAAAAATATACTTTATACATATAATTTAATATAACTGGATGTAAGAAATTATTTAAGTATTAAAATAAAGAAAAAGAAGAAAGAGCAAGAAGGGAGGTGCCAACTATACTAGGTGAAAAGGAGGAAGAATCAGATAAGAATGGAGTTAAGTACAATTCTGAGTATGATGCTTCACCGCAGGAGAAATTAGCTCATTTCACATCTCATGACCCTCCCCCCTCAATTAACCCTTCATGGGTGGAGGAAGAAGTAAGAGGGGAAGAGGGAGTAATGCAATCAGAACCACCTATTAAGGCATCTCCTGTGAATCAGAATATGGCAAGATTAGAAGAGGCATTAATTAAAGCAAAAAATGAAGGAGACGATATATTTGATATTATAAATGCATATCCTGTGATTGAAAAGCTTGACTCTTCAGGTCAAAAAGAGAGAAAATACACTCCTTTTAATTTGGAAAAAATTAAAGATTTGAAAAAGGGTTGCACTCTTTATGGGGCTACTTCCTCTTATGTTAAGCTGTTACTAGATAATTTGTCTTATAAAATCTTAACCCTGAATGATTGGAAATCTATAGCTAAGACATGTTTAGAACCTGGACAAAATTTATTGTGGCTTTCGGAGTTTCATGAATTATGTAGGATTCAAGCCCAATGCAATAGACAAACAGGAGCTATTGGACAAATCACTTTTGACCAACTAGCTGGTGAAGGTCAGTATGGAGAGAATTATTATTATGTGCATGTGTGTATGTGGTATATGTGAGAAGCATGTTGTGTGCATCTGTGGTGTGAATGTGTGTGTGCATGCTGTGTGTGGTTTGTGTGTGTGAGTGTGTATGTGGTGTGGTTGCTTATATAGTGTGCATACGCGGTGTGTATGTCTGTGCTGTGTGTGAAATATGCTGTGTGTGTGATATATGTGTGGTGTATATGTTTGTGTGCATTTAGGATTAAGGTTAGGGTGAAGGTTGGGTTAGGGTTAGGATTAGGGTTAGAGTCTGGAGACATTTATTGTTATGGTTAGGGTATAAGTTAAGGAAAGGTTATTACTCTGATATTTAAGGAACAAAAGTTGCTTAAATGTTCTATGTTGTAGGTAATAACTTGCCTATTATATTAAATGTTTTCTGGAATATAGCTTTCCTATAGACAATTTTCTTTATGGGAACATAGGATTTTTTTTTTTAAATTAACCCCTTTCTATCAACCTTTATTTCCACTGTTATGTATAATTCAATTTTCCTAAAATACATCATTCTAATTTTTGGAGATATTTCATGAACCTAACATTTAAACAATGTAATATTTAGATAGTTTATTGAAGGATCTGATAAGATATTTTATAGAAAATCTTTTTGATATTTTAAATTGTAATTGAATTTTTGAAAAAATACACACTAGATGTTTCTCATAATCAGATTTCATTTTTCCTCTTCTCTACCTCTTAGAATTCTTAGAGTTCTTTAGTTTAATCTTAATTGATAAATTATAAATGCAATCTATTCTGATGTCAGCAGCTACTAATGGTTTTTTTTTCTATTTTTTTCTACAAATAATACTGTATCTATTTTATAACTGATGCAGAATATCTATACAAATATATATCATCCTCAGTTAGCTTATTGTTTTGTTATAGGCAAGATCATTTCACTAAATGTTTTTAGTTGAATGGAATATTATTGTAAGTGAAGCATGTTGGTGGACCATCCCCCCTGCCTCCAAACAGCATTCAAAAGGAGAAAAAGTATGAGTTGGAGATGACCTAATTTTAGTCAGCGTATCCTCTGAAATATACTTGATAAGTACAAAATAGCCCGGTGATTTTATATATAAAATAATGTTGCAATGAACTACATAGTGCTTAATAAAATTCTCTTCCTAGGTTTAGAATACAAATTACTCATATCAATTATTTACAAGAGATCTCCTGTCAGTATCTTAAGATTTGATTTAGTAAAAATACTAGTATAATTGGGTTTGAGGAATCTTTCATTACAGATGCATTTAGGGTTAGAGTCGGGAGGCATTTAGGGTTAGGGTTAGGGTTGGGTTAGGGTTAGGGTTAGAGTCGGGCATTTAGGGTTAGAGTGCGAATTTAGGGTTAGGGTTAGAGTCGGGAGGCATTTAGGGTTAGGGTTAGGGTTAGAGTCGGGGGGAGTCGGGTTAGGGTTAGAGTCGGGGGTTAGAGTCGGGTTAGGGTTAGAGTTAGGGTTAGGGTTAGGGTTAGAGTCGGGAGGGTTAGGGTTAGGGTTAGATTTAGGGTTAGGTTTAGAGTCGGGTTAGGGTTAGGGTTAGGGTTAGGGTTAGGGTTAGAGTCGGGAGTCGGGAGGCGAATTTAGGGTTAGGGTTAGGGTTAGGGTTAGGGTTAGAGTCGGGAGTCGGGAGGCGCGAATTTAGGGTTAGGGTTAGAGTCGGGAGGCAGCGCGAATTTAGGGTTAGGGTTAGGGTTAGAGTCGGGAGGCGCGCATTTAGGGTTAGGGTTAGAGTCGGGTTAGGGTTAGGGTTAGGGTTAGAGTCGGGTTAGGGTTAGAGTCGGGAGTCGGGAGGCGCGAATTTAGGGTTAGGGTTAGAGTCGGGTTAGGGTTAGGGTTAGGGTTAGGGTTAGGGTTAGAGTCGGGAGTCGGGAGGCGAATTTAGGGTTAGGGTTAGGGTTAGGTTAGGGTAGGGTTAGGGTTAGGGTTAGAGTCGGGAGTCGGGAGTCGGGAGTCGGGAGGCGGGTTAGGGTTAGGGTTAGGGTTAGAGTCGGGAGGCAGCGCGCATTTAGGGTTAGAGTCGGGAGGCATTTAGGGTTAGAGTCGGGAGTCGGGAGGCATTTAGGGTTAGAGTCGGGAGGCGCATTTAGAGTCGGGGGTTAGGGTTAGGGTTAGAGTCGGAGTCGGGAGGCGAATTTAGGGTTAGGGTTAGGGTTAGGGTTAGGGTTAGGGTTAGGGTTAGGGTTAGAGTCGGGAGGCGGGAGGCGGGAGTCGGGAGTCGGAGGCATTTAGGGTTAGGGTTAGGGTTAGGGTTAGGGTTAGAGTCGGGAGTCGGGAGTCGGGAGGCGGAGTCGGGAGGCGGGAGGTTAGGGTTAGGGTTAGAGTCGGGAGGCATTTAGGGTTAGGGTTAGAGTCGGGAGGCAGCGCGCATTTAGGGTTAGGGTTAGGGTTAGGGTTAGGGTTAGAGTCGGAGTCGGGAGGCGCGAATTTAGGGTTAGGGTTAGGGTTAGGGTTAGGGTTAGGGTTAGGGTTAGGGTTAGGGTTAGAGTCGGGAGGCGAATTTAGGGTTAGGGTTAGGGTTAGGGTTAGGGTTAGGGTTAGGGTTAGGGTTAGAGTCGGGAGGCGGGAGGCATTTAGGGTTAGAGTCGGGAGTCGGGAGGCATTTAGGGTTAGAGTCGGGAGTCGGGAGGCGCGAATTTAGGGTTAGGGTTAGGGTTAGGGTTAGGGTTAGAGTCGGGAGGCAATTTAGGGTTAGGGTTAGGGTTAGGGTTAGAGTCGGGAGGCAACACATTTAGGGTTAGGGTTAGGGTTAGGGTTAGGGTTAGGGTTAGAGTCGGGTTAGGGTTGGGTTAGAGTCGGGAGGCAGCGCGCATTTAGGTTAGGGTTAGAGTCGAGTCGGGAGGCAGGGTTAGGTTAGGGTTAGGGTTAGAGTCGGGAGGCGGGAGTCGGGAGTCGGGAGGCGGGAGGCAGAGTCGGGAGGCGGGAGGCGCGAATTTAGGGTTGGGAGGCGCATTTAGGGTTAGGGTTAGAGTCGGGAGGCAGGATTTAGGGTTAGAGTCGGGAGGCGCGAATTTAGGGTTAGAGTCGGGAGGCATTTAGGGTTAGGGTTAGGGTTAGGGTTAGGGTTAGAGTCGGGAGGTTTAGGGTTAGGGTTAGGGTTAGGGTTAGAGTCGGGAGTCGGAGGCGCGAATTTAGGGTTAGGGTTAGGGTTAGGGTTAGGGTTAGGGTTAGAGTCGGGAGGCATTTAGGGTTAGAGTCGGGAGGCGCATTTAGGGTTAGGGTTAGGGTTAGAGTCGGGAGTCGGGAGGCATTTAGGGTTAGAGTCGGGAGTCGGGAGTCGGGAGTCGGGAGGCGGGAGGCATTTAGAGTCGGGAGGCAGCGCGCATTTAGGGTTAGGGTTAGGGTTAGAGTCGGGAGTCGGGTTAGGGTTAGAGTCGGGAGTCGGGAGTCGGGAGGCGGAGTCGGGAGTCGGGAGGCGCGAATTTAGGGTTAGAGTCGGGAGGCATTTAGGGTTGGGGTTAGAGTCGGGAGGCAGGGTTAGGGTTAGGGTTAGAGTCGGGAGTTAGGGTTAGGGTTAGGGTTAGGGTTAGGGTTAGAGTCGGGAGGCATTTAGGGTTAGGGTTAGGGTTAGAGTCGGGAGGCATTAGGGTTAGGGTTAGGGTTAGGGTTAGGGTTAGGGTTAGAGTCGGGGGTTAGAGTCGGGAGGCATTTAGGGTTAGGGTTAGGGTTAGGGTTAGAGTCGGGAGTCGGGAGGCAATTTAGGGTTAGGGTTAGAGTCGGGAGGCGCATTTAGGGTTAGGGTTAGGGTTAGAGTCGGGAGGCGGGAATTTAGGGTTGGGTTAGGGTTAGGGTTAGGGTTAGAGTCGGGAGGCGCGAATTTAGGGTTAGGGTTAGAGTCGGGAGGCGCGCATTTAGGGTTAGGGTTAGGGTTAGGGTTAGGGTTAGGGTTAGGGTTAGAGTCGGGAGTCGGGAGGCATTTAGGGTTAGGGTTAGGGTTAGGGTTAGGGTTAGGGTTAGGGTTAGGGTTAGGGTTAGGGTTAGGGTTAGAGTCGGGAGGCATTAGGGTTAGGGTTAGGGTTAGGGTTAGGGTTAGGGTTAGAGTCGGGAGGCATTTAGGGTTAGGGTTGGGTTAGGGTTAGGGTTAGAGTCGGGAGTCGGGAGTCGGGAGGCAGCGCGCATTTAGGGTTAGAGTCGGGAGGGGGAGGCATTTAGGGTTAGGGTTAGAGTCGGGAGGCGGGATTTAGGGTTAGGGTTAGGGTTAGAGTCGGGAGTCGGGAGTCGGGAGGCGGGTTAGGGTTAGGGTCGGGAGGCGCGCATTTAGGGTTAGGGTTAGGGTTAGGGTTAGAGTCGGGAGGCGCGCATTTAGGGTTAGAGTCGGGGAGTCGGGAGGCGGGAGTCGGGAGTCGGGAGGCGCGCATTTAGGGTTAGGGTTAGGGTTAGGGTTAGGGTTAGGGTTAGGGTTAGAGTCGGGAGGCATTTAGGGTTAGAGCGCGCATTTAGGGTTAGGGTTAGGGTTGGGTTAGAGTCGGGAGGCGCATTTAGGGTTAGGGTTAGAGTCGGGAGGCAGAGTCGGGAGGCAGCGCGCATTTAGGGTTAGGGTTAGAGTCGGGAGTCGGGAGTCGGGAGTCGGGAGTCGGGAGGCGGGAGTCGGGAGTCGGGAGCAGCGCGCATTTAGGGTTAGAGTCGGGAGGCAGCGCGCATTTAGGGTTAGGGTTAGAGTCGGGAGGCGGGAGGCGGGAGTCGGGAGGCGGGAGGCGGGATTTAGGGTTAGAGTCGGGAGGCGGGAGGCATTTAGGGTTGGGAGTCGGGAGGCATTTAGGGTTAGGGTTAGGGTTAGGGTTAGAGTCGGGAGGCATTTAGGGTTAGGAGTCGGGAGTCGGGAGGCGGGAGGCGGAGTCGGGAGTCGGGAGGCATTTAGGGTTAGGGTTAGGGTAGAGTCGGGAGGTTAGGGTTAGGTTAGGGTTAGGAGTCGGGAGGCGGGAGTCGGGAGGGTTAGGGTTAGTGTTAGGGGTTAGGGTTAGGTCGGGAGTCGGGAGGCAGAATTTAGGGTTAGGGTAGAGTCGGGAGGCAGGGAGTCGGGAGGCATTTAGGGTTAGAGTCGGGAGTCGGGTTAGAGTCGGGAGGGTTAGGGTTAAGGGTTAGGGTTAGGTAGGGTTAGAGTCGGAGTCGGGAGGCATTTAGGGTTAGGGTTAGGTTAGGGTTAGAGTCGGGAGGCGGGTTAGGGTTAGTTAGGGTTAGAGTCGGGAGGTTAGGGTTAGGGTAGAGTCGGGAGTCGGGAGGTTAGGGTTAGGGTTAGTGTTAGGGTTAGAGTCGGGAGGCGAATTTAGGGTTAGGGTTAGTTAGGGTTAGGTCGGGAGTCGGGAGGCAGCGCGCATTTAGGTTAGAGTCGGGAGTCGGGAGGCAGAGTCGGGAGGCATTTAGGGTTAGAGTCGGGAGGCATTTAGGGTTAGAGTCGGGAGGCAGCGCG